>NC_080689.1:27751277-28376277 GCF_030445035.2 Dasypus novemcinctus | reverse complement strand
ATCAGCATGCTTAATGCCCTGATTTTTTAAAAGCTGCCCATATGATAATTATTTGCAGTCAGATTTGGAGAGTTTTATTTCATATCCATGGACTTATCTTAGTTTGTTTTTAGTAAGTTATTTCAAAGCAAGACAACCCCTAAAATGCAATGTTGATAATTGATTCATCATCAGACTCAAAGAAATGCTCCCACACTGAAACCTGGAATGGACCATGCTCTCCAAACTCTCAAACTGCATGTGGGCTCAGACATAGATTCCATGTTGAGTGTTTTTCTGACTCCCCAATATTTGGATGAATGCAAGATTAATCAAACAGTGTGCTTCCTGCCCAGATAGGCAGTTTTGAAAGAAACGAACTGTGTTTGCAGAGACTCTACTTCAAATCCAGTCATCAGAAGAGAATGCTTTAAAGCTGTAAGAAGATCCAGCTCCTTTCTTTGAGCGCCATGTCTCTTCTGCCTAACTCTCATTCAAAGCAAAAAAAAAAAAAAATTAAAAGATAGGGGGCCTGGTAACTCTCTCTCCCACACATTTTCCAAAGTATGTGGCATCTATCAGATAAGCATGGAGAAGCCCCATTTTCTAGCATTAGACCAGTGTCTTCAATGAACGCAAATGGAGCTAAAATAGAAGAGCCTACACAGGCACTAGAGGCAGTGTGTGTAGCACCTGTAAGCTGGAATTACTGAGACTGGGAGCACTGTGATCACCACACCAGCCCTTACAATGCCTTCAGACAATTTTACCATTATGATTTCCAGAGAAGACACTACTATAATTTATGCATATACGCCAGGATGTTTCGGAAAATATTTTAACTATTCTTCTTTGAAAAGAGTGAAAATAAAATTCTTATATGAGATTTCTAGACTAAATGAAATGTGTAAACGTATTTATATTACTCAAATATTATGCATTTATTTAAATTTTGTAACGACAATACAAATATGCTAGCACACTCTTAAAATCCATGCACTAAGTCAATAGTATAACTTCCATCTACGGATATACGAGCAGGATAGTAAATTGCCTCACATTCACTAGGTAGCTATGATAATTACAGCAACTATTTATTAAGAGGTCTTATAACAGCTATTATTGAAAGGCATTAACCTTTTATCTTTTTATTTTTTCAAATTAAACATACTTTTACCTTTCTTATCCAAGTTATAAAACTATTTCATGGTCATGTTCATTGTGTTTTTAAAATAAACAATATAGAATAAAAGTAAGAAATTAAAACCATAAAACTTCATCCCCCAGAAATACCACAATTGCATTTGAAAAAGTAAACTATAATTTCTGTTTGTAATAATTATTTTTGAGCAGTTCTGTTGCAGGGTTGTAGTTCTGCTGCTTTAACTAACCTTATTAATTAAGAAAGAAAAGCAAAAAGGATAGACAGAAAGGATTAGGTTTCTATTTATGCATATATCCTTCCAGACACTTTTCTATCTACATACATATATATACACACACACAAACACATGTGTGCACACACGCAAGGTATTGGACTCTTTCATAATTTTATGTGTTTTTTATTTTTTAAAATTTTTATCATAAAATCATGCAGGTTTATAGTAAAGTCATGCAGAAAGTGCAAAGTTCTCATATTTCCCTCACCCCATTATTAGCACTTTGCATTGGTGTGTAACTTTGTTACAACTGATGAAAGAATATTATTATAATTGTACTGTTAACTATAGTTCACAGTTTATTCTAGTAACATATACAACCTAAAATATTTCTTTTTAGACATACTAAAATATATAACTCAGTGTGATAATAATATTCACAATGTTGTGTGACAATCACCTTCATCCATTTCCAAAACTTTTCCACCCCAAACAAATTCTGGACTAATTCAGCATTATATAATAAAAACAAATTTCATATAATGGTATGGAAAATAAAATGGGAATTTGCTAGTACATATACATAGGTATGCATAAACATAATAAATGCAGAGCATTTCATCATATGGTTGGCCTTCAATGTATTTAACACATCTATTTTTTGAGCATTTAAGATATTTCTAACTTGTTGCTGTTATCGACAATACAGCAATAATTTTATTATACATATATTTTTGCATGTCTACGTGCTTATTTCCTCAAGACAAATTTCTAAAAGGAAAACTGAAGGCTGAATATTTAATTTTGGAAACATGTTTACAGACATAATTTCTAACCTTCAGATGGGCCCTGTTTATCCTCATGTTACACACTATAAAACTGAGAATAAACCTGCCTATTAAAACCCACCTTTAACACGCCTCTTAAAAGGTGTAGCATCAGAATCAAACAAAAATGAGTAAGGATGGTTGCTGATCACTTTTAATAGGTACATAAAAATTTTATCAATTTGACTCATTTTATCAATTTTATCAGTTTGACTCAAAATACTCTCAAAAATTTAACTCCAAGTCCTTTGATGTAATTAGTTCCAAATAATGAATCCCAAAACCCCAGGACATGTATGGTGGGAAGCCCAGGACCCTGTGAAGATTTCTGAGGATTATAAAGAGCTCTACATACTTCTGATTAGCTCTTGTTCCGAATGACTGCAGAATTCTTGCTTCAGTTTTCACAACTGCTTCTCTTTTTATATATATATTTTTTAATTTATTTTTTAATCCATTTTTTTAAATATTACATTAAAAAAATATGAGGTCCCCATGTACCCCCCACCCCCCTCACCCCCCATAACTACTCCCCCCATAGCAACATTCTCCTCCATCATCATGACACATTCATTGCATTTGGTGAATACATCTCTGAGCATTGCTGCACCTCATGGTCAATGGTCCACATCATAGCCCACACTCTCCCACGTTCCATCCAGCGGGCCATGGGAGGACCTACAATGTCCAGTAATTGTCCCTGCAGCACCACCCAGGACAACTCCAAGTTCCGAAAACACCTCCACATCTCATCTCTTCCTCCCATTCTCCACACCCAGCAGCCACCATGGCCACTTTTTCCACACCAATGCCACATTTTCTTTGATTACTAACCACAATGGTTCATGAATAGAATATAAGTAAGTCCACTCTAATCCATATTCTATTCCTCCATCCTGTGGATCTTGGATTGGTTGTGTTCATTCCACATCTATGTCAAGAGGGGGCTTAGATTCCACATGAATGCTGGATGCAATCCTCCTGCTTTCAGTTGTAGGCACTCTTGGCTCCATGGTGTGGTGGTTGACATTCTTCAACTCCATGTTAGCTGAGTGGGGTAAGTCCAATAAACCAGAGTGTAGGAGTTGAAGTCTGTTGAGGCTCAGGGTCTGGCTATCATATGGTCAGTCCAGATATTCAGATCCCCTGGGTATATCTCAAACCCCAGCACCAACTACAATTCTGGTAAAGTAACAGGAAAGGCTTGTGAAAAGAGATCACACCTGAGTCCAGCTCCATCACACAGAAATACCAACTCCAAAGAGGGGCCAACTGACATGGTACTGAACTCCATCTGCCATGACCATGGGTCTCTGTAGCCCTCAGAAGAACCAATACCTGGGGTTGTATCTACTTTATCTGTCTTTTGGCAGCACTTCTGAACAGGACCAAACCCTCATTCTCCAAATCCCAAAATCCCATCAGTACAAGAACATAGTTCACCAAAGGTAGGACATTAGCACAAGGAAGGACCGAAGAGCTCAGAATAGCAAATCACTTCAGATTGAATAGTATCCAGCTCTTAAGGCTCTTCTGCTCTTCCACACTCAGGAATTCCTTGCTGCTGATTTTCCCCCCTAAACTCCATCCTGGGACGTTTCTTTGGGCCTAGGATCACATTTTCTCCAATGATTCTCTACCCTGCCTGAGAATTAGAATCACCGGGAAACTTTATAAAAATGTTGTCTGGGTCCAGCCAGACTAAGTAAATCAGAATCTTTTGGGAGTGGAATCAGGACACATGTATTTTTTTTTAATTTTCCCTGGCAAGAATTCTACCCATGTACGTGATTGTTTAATCAGTATCTCCAAAATAAAAGTATATTTAAAAAAAAATAATAGGGTGGGTTGGGGGAAAAAAATACACCAAATGTTAAGATTTGGACTATAGTTAGTAGTAATATTTTGGCAATGCTCTTTCATGGTTTTAAACAAATGTTTCATAACAAGGTAAGGTGTTGATGGAGAGGTGATATATGGGGCCCCTGTATGATGTTATGCGCGTTTATTTTGTAAGTTCACAATTTTTACTATACACTTATTGTTTATGCATGCTCATGTATGCATGATAAACTTCAATAAAAATGTATATATTAAAAAAACTCTCCCCTGGTGAGAGATTGAGAAGTGATGAGTTTTGTTCATTTGTTTCTTGTTTAATATTATTATTATTATTGGAATAATGAAAATGCTCTAAAAATGACTGAAGTGATGAATGCACAACCATGTGATTATACCAGATACCATTGACTGAATGCTTTGGACGGATTTTTGCTTTAGTAATATGTATCAATAAAATTGATTTGTTATTTTTTTTTAAAAAGTTCTCCTAGTTAATTCTAATGTCCCAAAGGGTGAAAATTACTCTCTCAGTCCCTTTATCTTATGTTTGCGTTTCCAATTCCTGAATCATTCACTCCTTTGGCTTATCAACCCAAACCTGAATTTTTTTTCTCTTCCCTTTTCAGAACAGGTAGTTTTTAAAATTTCTTTTGTTTTAAACTTTCATAATTCCCTACCCCCCCCCTAGGTTATGTCATAAAGAATAACCTTTTCATACTCAAAAAGTGTTTTTTTAAATAAAGGTGAAGTCCCTTCTTAGGGGAATAGCTGTTCTTCAAAGACAACGAAGTTACATTCTAGCTATTCTCAGATGACGGAGGTTTTCCCTCTTCTCTATTTAATGCTCCATTATAATCTTTAACATATTTAGTAATGAATAGACATTTCTACCTTCAACCAGATTCCATAATGTTAGAGAGAGATAAATGGGGGAAATTAAGGGTGAAATAAATAATAAATAATCCATTAGAGGAAACCTCTACTAATGACCATCAGGTTATGGTCCCTGCCTTGTGAATCACAGGACTTAGGGGAAAGAGATGTGAACCAGGATATGATCATTGAACAAATACATGCCTTTCATCATCATATGCATTATGCCAACTTTCTAACAGTAAGTGCCAACCCTTCTATATTTATCGCTGCCAATCACCACTTCACATGGTCCCTAAGTTGCTACATATCTCTCATGATCTTCCATTTACTTCCAAATTTGCTAATGTTTAAGGAGCATAGTACTATTTCAAGGTATGGCACTTTTAAATAACCCAAAAATCATACTTAATCTGTTTCTGATTATAAACTTTATCTGGCAAGAGGTCATAGCAAATGACTTTGACTTACTGTACACTAAATTTCTAATACTATTCTATATTGCAATGACACTATCTTTGGAAACAAATTAGATCAGGCACTTTTATTAAATAGCTGGTTTTTTTTCTAGCATGGCATACCCTGGAACCCAGACACATGCAGCCATCCTTGAAAGACATGTCCAGTGAATTGTTTCAGTTATTTCCATGGTGATATCTACCTGCTTTCCTTGGAAAACAACAAGGCAGGCCCCCTGGAAATATCAAGAGAAAGTTCAAAACTGGTTCCTTTCAAGTCGAATAAAAATATGTATATGAGAAACAGAAACTGCCTGGTCAGGGTCTTTAACAGGCAGAAGCTACATAATTATTAAAACTCTATCCATTGAAGGATTGTTCTCTTCAGAGTGGTTTGTGTCTACATTAAATGGAAACATGCATCTTACTTTTTATTCACTTTTGTTGTCAGTAGAAGCTAAGTCCCTCCATACCAGCCAGAGTACAGGTTTATGTTCAGGAAAGATCTCTAAGGCTATGCACTTTTCCCAGTCATTGCACATATTGTCTTCTGATTATTTTGCATAAGTTCATTCCATCTTCCACAATCACATTTCAAAAATATCTTCTGGTGTCTGTTGCATTATAATTAGTAGTAAACAGTTGCATTTCAGTGTTGTTGTTCTGCTGCCTTAAATAGCCTATTGGATTTTTAAAAGACAAAGGATAAAAACTGACAAAAATGATTAGTTGAAAAGCTGGGTTCTGAGATCATAGAAAAATGGAAGGTATAAATTCATATCTAAAGCATCGGAACAAGAAGTCCAAGTCCTTCCTAATAAATTGTTGCTGGCTATTTGAGTTTATTAGATGTCTCTATTTAATATGTTGGTACATAAACGGAGTTTCAGCATGCACTTGTACAAATGAAAAAGAGATCACTTTCACAAATGGGGAAGTAGAACGTGTTTATTAATACGTGGATTTCAATCAACATGAAAAGTTGAGGTTTTTTTTAAATTACTTGTCCTTGATGTTCAAAGATTTAATTCTAAGAAATGCTGACATTATATAGAAAAGATAATTTTTTCTGAAAACTTTTGTCCCTTTTACCTTTTTAAAATCTTCTTGTCACATTTCAGAAAATAAGAAAATAATATGGCAATAGTGAGAATGGATATTTCGGAAGGGATGTAAGAATAAACAGTTTGCAATATAAATCATTTCAAGTTTTTAGCTTATCTGATTGTCTAAGAGATTGTTCTTTTTATTGTTTTTTTCCTGGAGGATTCCATTCTAAAATGATGACATATTTGAAGAGGACGGCCTTCTCAGACTGAGAAAGATCATTCTTCTATAAAATGCATATATGTACGGATATGTATTCAGGAATCTTCTTCCTAGTAACCATTTCAACAAGCGGGTTCTTTTTCCAAGCCAATGAGAGTGGTATTCTCAGAACTCTAAGAGATAGACGTAAGTGAAATACATTTTCCAGTAAATTCCTTTCTTCCTATTCAACATAAAGTTAACCATCAGCAACTACCCTAACAGTCTTCTATGGGCAAGCCCATTCTCTCCCTCAATTTCTCTCTCTTTTAACACCTTCAGTGACTGCCTCCATTTTCTTCTTCCTAGGAAGTACAGATAGATCCTCTTCCTTTGAGATCTGCCTTCACCTTTAAAATATAAGACAAATGGCATAGAATTATACCTTTTCCTTTTAACTGAGGATAGAGACAGATACCTAATAGATATTTCAGTGAGGACTTACAAAGTAAAGATTTCCATGTGCTTATTTTACTCTCTCGTCATAAATCATATTAGTTTTCATGTGGAATTATAACCACCTATGCCCTGCGGTACCTCCCTCTCTTAGTAACAGTCTTAACAAGTTCATATGTTCACAGATGAATGAGGCACTAACTCATGACAGATAGCCTGGTGTAACCCAGAGCTGCTGCTACAAGATTGTCCAAGCATCTCCTAACTGTGGGTGTTCCCCTACTAGAACTCCAGTCAAGTTTTAAAGGCAGTGGAATGAGAGTAAAAGAAAATGAAAATGAGCACCCCTTTAGGGCAAGGAAAGGTATAAAAGCGTAAACAGATATTTGCGCCAAATGCCTGTTAGAAGTATAATTTTATTTAAATAGGAACACAGGATAAATGGTATCTATAGACGCAAACTAAAAAAAAAAAAAGGCTATTTAAAAACATTTTGTATCTCTAAAAAAAGGAAATGGATATTTTAAATAATAAATTGTACCCATAAAAATTTTCAAATCTCTTCTAGGAAAATTCAAATTACCAAAAATTAATA
This sequence comes from Dasypus novemcinctus, assembly GCF_030445035.2. Taxonomy (NCBI): domain Eukaryota; kingdom Metazoa; phylum Chordata; class Mammalia; order Cingulata; family Dasypodidae; genus Dasypus; species Dasypus novemcinctus. Next base: position 28,368,620 of record NC_080689.1, on the reverse strand, counting down.
GAAGCAAAACCATGTCCTTTGTTTTGCTTGTACGTACTTGAGACAGCCCTGTGGTAATGATACATTTTTATTTGAAAATTAACTCACATGAAATAGTTATGAGAATATTTAAAGATGCAGACATCCTTCCTCTCCCACCTTCCCTTTTCCTCCTTCTCTTTATCTCCTTTCACTTCTGTTTCTTCTACTCAAACTCCCCACCAGCTGCTTACTGCTAAAGTCCTTGTAGTGTACTTGGCAGGCTCACAATAAGGAATGTCAAGTATAGCTGTAGCAGTCCAGGGAGGCCCAGACAGAAAGGAAAAGTCGGGAGGCATTCCCAGTGATCTCCCATGAACAATTAACATTTACAGGGAATATTGCTTTTTTAATAAAAATAGCCAATACATTTCATCATTTGTTGAAGGTTGTTGTTTTCATTATTTTCATTATTTTGTTAGTAGTATTAATTTGCCTTTACCCAATAAATCTGCCTATTTTCATGCAAACCTGAGCAAGCCCTAAACACATTTCTAAAGCATTCATTTCCCCAAGCTCCAGCTTCTTGGTACTACAACCAGTGGTATAAATAGCTAACAGATAAAATGCAGCCGATAAGTGGATGGTCCATGGAAACTTTCCTCTAGTCATAATGTTTTTACTTCTCATCCTTTAAAGGACTTGCTTCTGAACTTGACCAGGGAAATAAGCCAAAACATAAGGATGATTACTTAGTTTGTTCTTATCAGCTCTTTTTATGTTGTCTCCTTTTCCTTATCTCCAAAAATATTGCAGCAGAAAGTAGAACACATATATGACTAGAGTAACAGCATCAAAATTCATGAAGCAAGCAACAAAATACCTATATATTTGAAGAGAGATCTGAAAGCTGGAAACTAAGGAGAGCTTCAAAGCCAGGGCAAATTCCCTTTTAAGGATCCCTGAACCAGATTTGAGCCTGTATAAATATAATGTTAATAGTAATGTATAACAAGTATTGAGCCTTTGAAATATGTGATGTTCACATGTCTATGCCTAATACTTTTCCTTTCTTTGCCACGTCCTGGGAACTATGTAAAGGAACTGCAGAATTGCTTGGGAAATGTCTGTGTGATCTGCCCTAAAATCCCTGTTCAACTAACTACAATACTCAAGTTCCTTAAATAGAAAACATGACCTTTGCCTCACTCTTAACGCAATGTAAATTATTTAGTCTTTCTGCATCCAACCCCAGAGAAAGAAAACACTCTACATCTTCTGTTGTCAGTGTAGAATTTGTCATGATGGTGGAAAACAATGGAAAGTTTTAAGAGAGTTTTCTGAGGTAAAAAAAAAAAATCAACTAAACTTGACCTTACATCTGTGAGAGGTCAGAGAAAAAAGGAAATCAAAGGCAAATCCAACGTTTCTATTTGAATATCTATGTAGTTGTTGTAGATGTTTGTAATAACATATGCATTTTGCTTTTAAAAAAAAAGATTTTGGTCACTATTGGTTTATTTACAAAATCATCTGAAAGGCCAAAATACTATATTTTTATCTAATCTAGAAAAACCATCATTAGATTTTATTAGTATATGTAAAAGTAAAGAAAAGCTGAGTAGTAATTCCATTACCCAGAAGGATTTCTCCTGCATACTTTCTATTTCAGGCTTCATGTATTCAGATATGTGTGAGAGACTCTGTCAAAGACACATTTTGATAGACTTGATTGACTCAAGAAACTGCAATAGCTCTAGCATCTTGGTCAAAAGTGATTTTCTAAATGGGATATATGAGAATCATAATTGACATACATCATGATCACAATTTTTATCTTTCCTTCAACTTCTCTATTTTACAGGTTACAAAATATTTGATTGTGCATGATCTCATTTAAACAGCAAAATGACACCTTTAATTAGGTGTTTGCTGAGGTGAAAAGGCTCAGTAGTTCTGGCCCACTGCCTGGAGTTTCTTCATTTCACACTATCACACTCATTACACTTGGGTCAAAGTTATTACATTAGGTGGAGGCCAGTCTCAGCAGCCCTTAAGGCAGATGTTTCTATACAACATTCTTTCTGCTTACATTACTATATTTAGTAGAATTATACACAATAACACTGAATCCTTGCATTGAAAATAGATTCTACTATGTGACTTGGGTCAAGTTAAATTTTTTTACTTAATTTCCTCATCTGCAAAATGGGCATAATAAAACCATCTACCTAATAGGATTTTCACAAAAATTGCATAAGCTGGCATATCATAAGCTTTTGATAAAAGTTGGTTATCTTCATAATGATTTTTATGCTCTTGATTAGTGATCATAAAGATAGTACTTAGTTCTCTGATTGGATTATTTTTTATGATCTAATCCTTTTAAAGGAAAGTCTAGAGATAGGATAACATTTATTGCCCTGTCTCCACTGCCATCTGGTAAATTGCCTATCCTATACTTTTATCATACAAATGTAACCCAATAATAAATGCCTCTCATTATTATAAGCTGTTTATGCTTTGAAAATGTAATAAAAATGAAGACATATATTCCAGATGTGATTGCAAGATTGTTTATAGTAGAGAAAAAAAAGCAATTTGCAAATTTTCTAAATGTCCATCAATATAAAGTTGATTAAATCAATTCTGGCCCATTTGTACAATGGAGCACAATAAAATGTTTTATTTTTTTTTACTAGAGAAGTTGTGGACTTACAATGTGCAGAATTCCCATACAACACCCTTACATTGCTGTGGAACATTTGTTACAGATTATGAGAGAGCGTCATCAGTCAAAAATGAATTTGACTGAAAATATAGAATATATAGTATACAGAGAAAGAGAAAACCACATTTAAAAGCCTAGAAACAAGATTTTACAAAGGCAAATAAAAACTAATAAGTATGGCTAGAAAGATCCTTGAACTGCAGAAGTGTTCTTTTTTTAAAAAATCCACATGGAAGAATAATGCTTCTTGGTCCACACTGCCTACCCCATATTAAGAAGGCAACCGCTGCAAAGCAAGCAAAAGTATCTGGAGTGTCTAGAAGAAGTGACTTGTTTCTTCTTCTCTAGAAGAAGTGACTTGTTTCTTCAACTTCACTGAGAGGCTTCATGTGTAAATTTAAGAAATCACACATATAGTCATTTTGAAATCTGTACACTTACTATTATTTATACTTAACTTTTTTGTAAATAAAAAGTTTATTTTTATTAAGAGAGTAATTACATGGCAAGCCACAGTCACTGAAACTGTTAATAAAAATATAAAAGATTCAGCAAAATATATCTAAGAGAGCTACTATAAATATTTTCCCTTAATACCGTCTAAGTATTTCTCTATTGATAGATTTGGATTTTTTAAAAATCTTACACTACTGTCATCATAGCAAATATTCAATCTTCTCTAAATATTATGGCTATGTATCCTGCATATTTAAATGAATTCATTAACATAATTTAATAGTTCTAGTATATTCTATCATCTTTATATACATTATGCTTTATTTTGACATTATCCTAGTTAAACAATGCAGTCATTTTAAGTTTTTTACAATCAGAAATACAAATACTATAAAGATCTTTTTGCATAAAGTCTTTTTATATTAAAATGTTTTATTTTTAATTATGTCTCATAAATGATCAAAGTATGTGCATAGTTCATGGCTCTTAATATATATCTACAAATTGCTTTCCAAAAGTGATTATTCCCACACAATCTACATGGATAAGCTTACCTCTTTCCATATTTTGACTCTCAAAGGTCTCAGGAACTTTTAAAATCTCTTTCAAAATTTGACTCTTTGAGCTGAGGTTTCTGACTCCAGCCATTGGTATTGATTAGGTTTTTGTGTATCTTAGTTATTTTATAAATATCTTTAACTGATGGACTGTCTCAAGAATACATTGAGTTGTCAAGGAAAATAGTTCAAAAACTGAGAAAAGCAAGAATAAACATACATATCTTTGTACACATCTGCCTACCACTACCATTTCTCCATTTTTAAAAGATTTTATAAGTGAAAGAAGAGACGTAAGCAGAGAATAAAGAAAAATGTTGGAAATCTGAGAGGAATGTACTATGTTGATAAATTGCTATAATCGTTTTTGAAATGTATGGCTGTGATTAGATTTAAAATATTTGGTGCAAAAGAAGAATTTAATGTATTGAATAAAACATAAACATACAAATCATGATGGAACATAAGTGATAAAAAAACTGAAGGAATTTAATAGTAGTGTCATAAATAGAAGCAGATTTTCATGATTAATATTAAAAAGCTGGGTTTTTTTGCAGAAAGACAAATAACAGCAAAAAAAAAAAAATAGGTGGGAGGTCCTGCTTCAACCATAGTGCACTGCAGACTTCTAGTTCTGCACCAAACCCATGGAAATGTCAGTGTTTATAGCATTACCACAAAGATATATAGCCACACTAAAAAATAATGTGACTAAAGTCCTGGACATAATGTGTGAAAATAAAACCTAAGTGGGATGGGTTACACGGGCCACAATAAACTAGGCCTTCGAGAGCACAGCCTGCAGGGAATTCCGGAGTGGGGGGAGACGAGGCACGGGGAGTCCAATAACAACCTCTCTTCTCTACTTAAATCCTGAACCAATTGAGAAATGAGAAAAAAAGAACCAGCAAATGGTGATGAAAATGTGAGGAATCTGTCTTATGTTCCTAGGGATGTGGGCTCCAAATACTGATTCTCAGAACTGAGCAGTCACAGATATCACTGTACCAGTTCAGGTATTTCACCGAGTAGAAATTGTCTCTGTAAACTCACAACACGAAGAAGCAAAGCTGAATGCTTGCTATTGTGGACAAGCCTCCCAGGAAAAAAAAGCTATGCATGCCAACTTCCTAGTCCAAACTTAACCAATGGTGAAGTCCTCCTTCTTTGGGATGGTTAAATGTGGGGATGGAGTAACCCAGGAGTCTCATCCTACTGTCACTCCTCCCACCTGAAAGGAAACGTCAAGTATGAGGAAAACATGCACATCACAGAACGCTCCCAACCTCTTGTTTCTTTTTACCCTTTAGATGTAACCATTAAGCGAGGGATCAACCGGGAATGTGTCTCTCCCACCTGTGGGAGGAAATCTGAGGGTATCAGAGTGGTCCTTGCTTTATGTGGTTATCAGACCTGGAAAGAAAATCCCCATCGTACACCTTCTCCTGTCTCAGGGAATGACATTTGAGATAGTACTATATCGTCGTGAAATAATTATAAATCTGCTCTGTCTGTTTTCAGGAGTAGGGTCTTCTGTCTGGTGAAAGATAGTTAAATCTTACATTTTTCATTTCCCCGTGGGCCTCAGGTTATTGGCATCCCAATTTCTCATTGAGGATAGCAGTAAACAGCTTCAGTTACCTCTAATGAGCAGGTGCTTTCATTTCTGTTTCCGTTTCTACATGTGTAACCTGCCCCTAGGGGAGGTTTGCAATTTGTCCTCATATTTATTTCAACTGAAAAATGACCCTCATCAGAAGCTTTAACAGGACCTGCTGGGGATGCTGCAGAAACTTGTGCTCTACCTAGGTCCCATTCCTCTGCCATGTGCTCTTTAAGAAGTCTTTGCAGTTTCAAGGGCATGAATAGCATTCTTTCTCCCTTATCATTCTGCACTAATTGGAGGTGTCTTATCTTTTACTCTATGCCATTCCAGAAGACTTAGCTGAGTTTGTAGCATCTTAACTTTCTCTTTGGGTTAGTGCCTTTCCTCTCTAATACATATGGGGCAAAGACAGTTTGTTATTTAGAAAGTCTCATTGTAATTTTCTTTTTATCTCCTAAGTGAAACATATGTTTTTCTAGCATATTCACATATTAATAAATAATTAATGCAAATAAAGCAGTCACTGTTCGAGCAAACCTCTCCCTTCACTTTTGTGACTTGAATACCCATCTGCCATGAGCCCATCTTCTAACCCAGTGCTGGACTCTATCATCACTCCAACTTGCTCTCCATTCATAGACCCCTCCTTTCTGTGCCTTCCTTTACTGCAAGATTTGGCATTTGCCCACATTTGCCCACAGGCCAAATCAGCCTGCCTCCTATTTTTGTAAATAAACTTTCTTGAAACACATTGATGCCTTTTGTTTACAATTACGATTGCTTTTGCACTATGATAGTAGAGTTGAGAAGTTGCAACAGAGACCATAGAGCTCTCAAAGTCTAAAATACTTAGTGCTGTGGTTTTTACAGAAATATTTTGCTGACTCCTTCTTTAGAGCCTTAGTTATGTAAATTTCTAAGATTTGTTCAACAGGTAATACCAGCGTCACCACCTACAATAACAAAATGGCCAAGAAATTTCATTGAATACATGTTTTGAATATTCTAGACCTCTTTGGCCTGTGAACAAGCCACATGTATTCAAGATTAATTCATCCATTGTTCTGTCCTGGGCTCTGAAAACATAAGGAATCTGTGTTGGAAGATCCAGCCCTGCCTTCTTAGGCCTAGCCTTAACAATTTAGAACGAGGAGCTCACCAGGGCTGTGGAATCCGTGTGAACTTCTGCTGTCCAACAGATAAAAAGTGTTCTGCCCACTAATACCTAAAATATTCCTTCCTGCCTCAATGTGTCAGCAACAGCCGGGCCAACTGCACCTGTGTAGTTCAATGACAAGCTTCAGGATCCTAAAACATGAAAACTCTCTCGTGGTCACCTATCTTTGAGGGCCCATACCTTTTATGAGGCCTGTTTGCTGTTTGCTAAGCCCCTACCTGTGCAGGCTTGCCTCTATTCATAGCATCTCTCTGCTATAGACAGATCCACAGTAGGCTACAGTGACTTGCCAAAGTGAACTACCTCACAGAGCTAAAGCCATCATCCCAGGTGACAATAAGTAAAAGTCAACCAAACAACTATAAAAATAATCCATGTGGCCAAATATAGACTGCTGAACATTGCCAAGATCAGAAATTCACATGGCCGATGTTAGTACAGGGTCAGCAAAAACGAAACTTACCATTTAGCCCATGAATATTTTGCTACACTCTTTCTTCGTGTCTGATTCAAACCACCGATCTTAACTACTACTTGCAGCGGTAAATCCTGCTCCTCTGACCCTTCAAACATGGAGGAATGAAGCAAAATGGATGCTCTCATAACCATACTCATGCCCTAAAAGATGAAAGAGGAGGGGCAAAGCTATGAGGGCCCGTTTTCTTACTCCAAATTCACTGGATGCCATTCTTTCTTTCTTGAGGAAGAATAAGGGCATGTAGAGAGGACAGAAAAATTATGCTTGCAGAACTTCCTAGACATGTAAGGACACAGCAGGGGTAATGAAAACGGATCCTTCCCTCAAACAAGAAAGTAATGCCTCAAAGAGAAGAAGAAAGAAAGGGTGCTTTTCTCCAGTCAAGAGCAATTAGTCTGGGAGCTCCCTTGGAAACTGGGAAGTGTCCCAAATCGTTACCTACATTTAATAGGAATAGGGAGTACCTAGATTCAGAAGACCAGACTCTTAGCTATAAACCTAGAATACACTTCAGTTATTCTCACCCTTGGCATCAGCTACTGTAACTTCCCACACCACAACAGACCATGTAAATCAAGGCAGTAGATAATCTGTAAGTGAATTTCAATGCAATAAAGTATACAATCAAAACCAAACAAACAAAACATCAGAACCTTGAAAGCAAGTGGACAGAATGGTGACAGACTCCTAATATTAAGTAAGTATACCTAATGATTTTGGAGATGTAGAAGTATGCAATATCCTTAAAATAAGAAAAGTTGGTTATAATAAAGAAGAGTCAGATTATATTGTTAAAAATGAATCAAGAGGACCCCAGAAATAAATTCATACTATTTTAGGAAAAAGTAGATTGAAAGCAGAATATACATAACCAAAGGAAGAAAGTGTAAACTGAAAATGAATCCAAAAGTGATTTTCACGGAATAATACATAGATGTAAAAAACAATTGGGAAATATAAAAAAGAAAAGTCCAAGGATATGGAGGTTAGATTCAGATTTTTCAATTACTTTGTGATAGATTCCTAAGACAGAATAAAGAGAAGAATGGAAAAAATAACACGTGATAAAAGAATAGCCAAATATTGTCCAGTAATGTAGAAAAACTCAGTACCCAGACTAAATAAATCTCATTAAGAAATCATGAAAGCTATGGAAAAAAAATATTTATAAAAGAAATAGAATCAGTTTGACATCAGACATGTCATCAATGTCATTGGAAGCTAAGACAGAGAACAGAAGAGAGAAATCTTCAAAGAGTTGAAGGAACATAACTGAATAAATAATTCTACACCCCACTAAACATTCTTATGTGAGAGCAAAATAAAGACATTTTCAAACATTTCAAAGACAGATGAAATTCATCAGATACAGATTGCCTGTAACAGAATTAATAGAAGCATACGCAATTAAGATGAACATAACTGCAGACTTTATTGGCATCCAACAGTACAACAATTTACTCTGAAGGACCCTCTGACTATGAAACAATATAATTATGTTTATGTTTGCAAAAAGCATAATTCCAGTACATTGCTAGGATTGCATAAAGGAAATATCCAGCCCTGTTATCTGAAACCTAAACTGAGAAAATAAGCATTACTTTAATATTGGATTACTTGAAGACAAGTGCACAATAGAGAGGAAGTTGTTGGGCTCACCCATTATAGGGAAGGGAAATCTGAGATGGTGACATTAAGCCATGGGGCACAAACAAGAAAGGAAGCTGAAAAACAGTGCTGGGAGAAAACTGAAGTAAGTGATATGTACTAAGATTAATTTAGCTGGAAGACAGAAGTTTCTGTTAATTCTCATGATTATTAGAAAGATATATTTAACTATGTGTATTAACATTTTAAGAGAACAAAAAAAAAGAGTGTAGATTCAAATCACAAGACAAAATGATTTTAAGTACCCTAGATCAATTTAAGAAAAGTAAGAAATGATGGAAGAAGAGAGACTAAAAATATCATGATGAAAGAAAATTACAAAAGTGACAGAAGTAAAAACATGTCAGTAAACTGAGCTATTAAAAGGCAGAGACACTCAGATTGAATTAAAAATAAACAAATCATCATATCAAGCTTTATGCTAGTTTCAAGAAATACATATAAAAAGTATGTAGGATAATGGAAAATAAAGGATGGAAAACTATATCAGACAAAAGCTCACAAAAATAAAAGCATATATAATAATATTAATATCATATGGTACAAAACAAGATGAAATATTAAAGAAAAAAATTCTACTTATGCCATAAATATATATTTCTGTTATGAACCTTTGTGCTGGGTACAAATACACACACCATTAATTGATACATCTATGATGATAAATAGGAAGATATACACTTACAGTGGGAGACATATCTTTTTTTGAAATCTGTTGTCACAGTCTGATGTACTCCCTTCTAACCGTTGTTCACACTGCTTCCATATGGATCATTCTGAAAAGTATGTGTGATCAGGTACTTCATTATTACTCGCTGGCCTAAAAATCATGAGTCACTTTCAAGATCAAGTCCAAGCTGTATGATGGTATGAGATAGCCTCTAATTTTCTAAAATTTGGCAGGGCTTACCTTGCCAGCTTTATCACATGCTTAAGTTCTCCATCCCCCCAAAAAGCAATATTGCATGCACTCAATCATACACACACACACACTTCACTCTTACCATGCCTAATTATATCCTTCCATCAATGCAATCATGCTTTTACCATGTATTTGAACTTTTTTCACTCTGTCAGAATAAGATCTCTCTTTTCCTGCCTTTGTCCTCTCTGCCTCAGAACACCCACTACATTTTCTGAAAGCTTTCCCTGGATTTTCCTCTTTCCACTTTCATTTGGTTAAACCTCCTCCCTTCTGTAATCCTTTCTCATGCTGTGATTATCACTGCAGAGCACTTGTCATGCTGGGGACTGTTGTCACCCTCACTAGAATGCACTTTTTCTGAGGGCTGCAATTATGTCTTTTATCTCTTTTCCTAGGGCATACATAAGGCCTAGCATAAAGTCAGTACAAATAAATAATTTTATTACATGATTTATAATATTTATGGCTATTTCACTGGACTCTGAAATATGTTTTTAAAAGAAGGAAGACAGTCTAATGAAGGGGATTAATTTATATTTGAATTAGTCCTTTAATTAGTTTGTAAGCCTCTTAAGGGTAAGACAAGAACCCTGCAGTTTTTTTTACACCTGGAAAATTGTATTCTAGTTTCTGTCTTTATGAATTTCCTTATTCTAAATAAAATATTTGCCTTTTTCTTTCTGGCTTAGTTTACTCACCATGGTATTTTTAAGGTTCATCCATGTTGCATGTATCAAAACTTCATTCCTTTTGCTAGCTGAATAATGCTACATTATAAATATATTAAATATTTTGCTTATTCATTCATCTGCTGATGGAACACTTGAGCTGCTTCCTTCTTTTGGCAATTGTGAATATTGCCCTTATAAACATTGGTATGCAAACAACTGTTGAGTTCCTGCTTTCCATTACTTTGTGTATATACCTAGAATTGGGACTGATGGGTCATCTAGTAATTCTATACTTAACTTTCTGTGCAACCTCAAAACTGCTTTCCACAAAGGCACTAACAGTTTACATTCCCACCAACAATAAATGAGTGTTCCTATTACTCTATATAGCCTCCAAGACTTACTTTTTCCATTTTTAACAGTAGCCATTCTAGTGGGTTTGAAATTGTATCTCATGATTTTGATTACAGCTTTTCTAGTAGTTAACAATGTTGAGCATCTTTTTATGTGTTTATTGGTCATTTGTATATCTTGCATCACTGATTTGGCTCTGTAGTGTGACAAGTTGTAATCATTATGTTTACATTTAATATCACATCACTAAGGATATAATAAAGACCACTGAATGAAAGTTGGATAATTACAATGCTAACAAAAGGTTTTTAAAAATATATTTGTGGGAAGCGGACTTGGCTCAACAGATAGAGCATCCGCCTACCATATGTGAGGTCCATGTTTCAAACCAAGGACCCTCTTGACCCGTGTGGAGCTGTGCTGATGTGCACAAGGAGCTGTGCCATACAGGGGTGTCCCCTGTGTAGGGGAGCCCCATGCGCAAGGAGGGCGCCCTTAAGGAGAGCTGCCCAGCGTGAAAGTAAGTCCAGCCTGCCCAGGAGTGGCGCCACACACATGGAGAGCTAATGCAGCAAGATGATACAACAACAACAAAAAAAGATTCCCAGCACTTCTGACAAGAATACAAGCAGACACAGATGAACACACAGTGAAAGGACGGAGAACAGACAACTGGCACATGGGAGGGGGGGGTGGGAAGGGGAGAGAAATAAATAAATCTTTAAAAAAATAAAAAAGTATAAATATTTGTGATTTCCAAATACCAGGATATATTTACAAGGGGATTAGATACAAATTGATTTTAGCCAAATTTATAAATGCAAGTGCATTCACATTTAATGTTAATACTTTGTCCTTGTCTAAAACACTCTTGTTTGACTAGAATAGTCTATTGATTTGCTGTCTCAATGTTTACTAATGTGCTATAAAGGATCTAGTTTCTGAAACATTGCAGTGTATCCTAGAAAATCTGCATGTACTATATCACATGAAAATTTAATTGAGACCTAGGTTTCATAGTAAACGATGTGGCTTGGCATTATACCTAGCAAGATTTGTCCTATTTGCTTACATAACAATATCTATACTCATTTATTGTTAATAAGCTACTAACCAAAGGGTGTTGGCAGAGTTTCTATGATATTCTTAGCAATAAAATAATGGAATATAAAGAAACTTAAGAGACTCTGAAGGGTCTATCATATTCCCAGAACTATTAATTCTGTATTTAAGTATAAAGTCAGTCTATTTGTAGATGTTGGGTCATCCCCTTAAAAACAAGGGCAAGAGTACAAGTCAGCAGCAGAACTGTCAACTGGAGGGTGACCCACGAGAAAGAGCCATACAGGCCAGGCCAGGAGTAGTGTAGATACTCAAGCTTTCTAGAGAACATGTTTGAGAAAAAGGTGTCATTTTTCTTCCACAAAACACAAAAAAATTGTATCAGAGCCATCTGAGGACTTTAAATCTAGCTCTTAGAAATCGCCCTCTTGTCATTGATGATTGCAAAATTATCTGAAAATCTAGGGATTTGACAACACATAAGGTGATTTTTTATTTTAATTTTGAGGTCACTTAGACTATTTCATAAGTTTTTCTTGCTTCACAGTCCCCAAAACATGTATTCCAGGGTTTTCTCTTGGTACCTGCATGTCAATCAGGAGATATAATGCATAACTTTTGTTCCAGGTGTGAAGCAATAGTCTAAACATTCCATGGTCTGGAAATCAAATTCTGGTTGGACTTTTGAACTTGGCATTACTACTGTTGGAATTCCATTTTGAAAGACAATCGGTTGGTCTGTGAAGAGCATTCCTGGAAGACAAGAAGTAAAAAATGGCATGGAGTGTTGTGCCAATCTGGGTATCTGAAGGGTTATTCTCCTTGCACTAATCCATATCTGTTCATCCCCTTGGCTGCCTGGCTCTGTGCCCCAGTACCTGGCCTTTTGGAATGCCCTCTAGTTTCTGGTTGATGGAGTCAAGGGAAAGTATTGCAGTGACTGAAAGAACAGAGGTAAGTAGGGTTGGGCTATTTCTTCTCCATCCCCAGCTTCTTCTCTGGTGAACCACCGATTGGGAGTGGCTGTGAAGCTCTCCTGAAAAGCAAAGCTCCTGTGGGACACCCTCCTTTTACATCGAAAACTCCAACTACGGTGGTCTTTCCACAGATGATAGAGAAAAGATACAGAGTATGGCAGGGACTAGACCATGAAGGGTCAGAAATGCCATGTCAAGGAATTTAAATATTTGCTAACGATATTGAGGACCACTGAAGGATTTTGATTAACAAAGTGTTATAATCAGATTTCTTGTTCAAGAGGACAACACTAACAACAATGAGCATAAATGAAAAGAAGAGCACCCTTAAGAAGAAAGGCCTTTTAGGAGACCATTCAAATAAACCGGGCAACAAATAAGGTTTTGAATTAGGCATTGGTAGCTGAAAGAAAAGGGACAAATTTAAGAGGCATTTAATACAAATGTACCTGTGACTACCTGAACTGTCCCAATTTACCACTGAAGTTAATGTTTGGGCATAAGCTACTTCATTGATAAAACAGTTTTAATATCAACCGTTCAATAGAATTAACGTAAAGTGGAATTTATGGAACAATTTATCTTTATTGCATAACAAGTTGTGAATAAGTATATACCTCCTAGTATGTTAATTATTGTTTCCAAAATAGAACTGTTACTTTGTAATGGTACCAACAATTGGCATTCATGTTTACCATAACTTTTCCAGATAAGCATAAGGGTGCCAATTTTATTTATTTTAAGTTATATTAGTAGTCACTGTAATAAAGCTGATTAATATAGAGTAAAAGAATAAGTCTTCTTCCATATTACTCCCACCCTCTAAAGGCAAACAAACTCTGTTAAAAGTTTGAACTTTATCCTTCTGTTGCATATATGCATACACATAGTTTTTAAAACATTCGTACATTGAATTATGCTATATATATATTTGTAAGTTGATATTATTCTTAACAATGCCTGGATGATCATACCCAAATAAATACAGAGAAGTAATATCACTATTTTACCATAGGAGGGATTATCCTAATTTGTATAATTTATCTAAATATATCTCCTTTGATAGACATTTAGTTGTTTTTTTTAAACTTTTGCTATAAATAGTGCTGCAAGAAGGATACAGTAAGGGTAACTTGGCATTGATGGGCCAGTGGAATACACATTTTTAACTGTAATAGATAGTGACAACCTTCCCAGAGCATGGCATCAGTTTGTAAGTACACTGATATATGAGTGAGAACACTATTTTGTTATATTCTGGCTAAAACTAGGTATTGTCACTCACTCATTTTTGATAATTTGATGAGGAAAAAACATTTTCTTAGTTTTGTTTTTTTTCCAGTGTATTGCTTTGACACTAATGAGTTTCTGTGGATTTTCTTATGTTTTTACTCATTTTTACTTCTGTAAATTTTCCATACATATAAATTGTACAATTTTATAGCAAATAGTAATTTCCTTATTGATATTAGAAGAATTTTTATTTCCATATCCATATGGAATTAGTTTCCAGAAAGAAGGTTCTAACTTCTATATTTTCCTGTTGATATATTTTTCCCAATGTCATTCAAGAAATATGAAATGTCAATATTATCATATAAGCTACTTACATGGATGCATGAATTATCCTAGACTTTCTTCCTTTCTTTTAATCAATTTTTCCAGCACCAAATCCACACTGTTATGATTATTGAAACATTGCTTTGGCTTTTACTTATCATCATATGATTTTTCAAATCTTATTATTTTTATCCAAATTCTTTTTAAAATCACTTCCATATTTGCTTGAAAGATTCCACTTAAGAAGAAAGAAAGCCTATTGGAATTTCAAGTCCTTTTTATATATCTTTTGATAAGGTCACAGAGTTTTCTTCTTACAGGTCTTATCCATCCTTAGGCAAGACTCAATGACTGCAGCGAATGCAGTCAGGGATCCGTCTCTCCATTGCTGACCCCTGTTTTCCTCCTGGGTCTCTTTCTCAGTGGAGATCTTCTCTCATGGGTCAAGACGGCTACCAGCAGCTTAGAGATTCTATAATGTAAAACAACTCTTCTGGAAAGGGAGTATCTCTGCCCCAGTAATTCCTGAACTTTTCTGTCAAGACCTTCTTTGCCTTGAATGCATAGCATGTTGGACACTGAGATCATCTGAGGAGCCCTAACGCTACAGAGCAGATTTTATTGTCCTCCACCCTGCCCTGCCTCCTGGAAGAGTCCAGAAAATACAGAAAAAGTTGACCCACTTAAAAGTAAGATATTTTGCATTAAAAATGGACAACAAATGTTGGAAAAACATATTTGTAATTCAATAACCAAATAAGTAACAACATCCATAATATAAAATCAATGAGAAACAAATAACCAAAATATGAAAAAGAGGCAAGTATGTATGTGCTGTGTTAGAAAAAAGGCATCTGCATGGAAAATATGTAAATGAATGAAAAAGGATTAAAATTGGTAGTAGTAAAGGGAATGCAAATTAAATTTGTCATTCAACAAAGGAAGGTTTTACACCTATTAGAAGAGTAAAATTTTGCAAAAAGGCAAAACCAATGTTTGAAATGATATGGAGGCACAAACTTGGTGATGGTATAAATGAGCACAACCATTTTGGAAAGCAATAGTACAATATCTAATAAATCTGTCTTGGAACATAGCTGTCAACCTACACATGTGTAAAAGGAGATGTACTCTGTAATCCTTAACAGCTGCATTGCTGTCTGAAAAACATATATACTCTTCTATAGGAGAATGAATGAACAATTCATGGTATACTCTAGAATAAAATATTATATATCCACTAAAACCTGATCTATACATATCATACGCAAAGATAATGATAAGTGAAAAAATAAAGTTCTGGAAGGACATATACAGTTTGCCACCAATTATGTACAGTTTAAATATACATGAAACAATAATGCATATTATTTTAGCACATATAAAATATATGCATATGCATAATTAAATTATGAAAATATGCAGTGGAAGGATACACATCGAAGTGAATAAAGTGACTTATTTTAGGGAGGAAGATAGAGGAATGAGATCAGGGAGTGGTAAACTGAGCATCTAAACTATATCTTCAATGTCTTAAATATTAAAATTAAAACAAAAAAATCTGAAGCAAATATAAAAAATGGAATTTATTAAACTGCTTTATATATTATCTTCCATACTTTTCTCATGTTTGAAACATTTTATAACTTTCTAAAAATTAAAAATGTAGAGAAATGACAGAGAATATGTTTTGCCTGGACCAGTAGCAGTTGGGTCTCCCTTCTAATGACCTCCAAGAGGCCTCGCCAGGGTTGTATCCATCTGCACTCACAGACGCAGGACAACTCTTTTGAAACTTTTTCTGATGGTGAGAGAACCATTTTGTTTTGTGCAGAATCAAAATGTTTAAAAAGCTTCCAAGAATCCAAATTACATAAATGCCATAAAATACAATCCTATCATCCCAGAGCTACTGTTTGAGCATATTGCCTTTTAACTTTTTGGGCTTCATATTTATATATTAGAAATTAAGTTATGTATAATAAGTTGCTTTTTTCTTATCATGTTATCATAAGCATTTTCCTGCTTTTACTATCAACTCTCATACATTTTACATGGATGGCTCCATAAACCTTCATCATACGGGTGACCCATAATTAATTTTCAATTTCCCCAATGTTGAGCATTTAGAGTGCTTTTACATTATTTTCTATTTTAAATAATTTTGTGATTAGCCCCCTAATACATGCAAATTTTTGTTAACACTTCAGAATTCTTCCTAAATATAGTTTCCTAAAAAATGGAAGTACTGAATCCAAAGATACAGTCATTTCAAAACTCCAGAAATAAAGATAAACCTTAAGTTTCCAATTATAGCATCCAAACCTGCTGGCCTTTCCAATGATGCTAAGATGTCTCTTGACCCTGATGAGCTCTTCACTGTATCTTCCCATGGTCACACTTCCTATACTCTGGCTTGGAATTTCCATAGAGACTGCACTGAATCTTTAGATCACTTGAGGGAGAGTGTTTACCCTAGCAATATTATCTTCCATTCCATAAACACAGAATGTCTTTCCATTTATTTAGGTTTTCTTTCATTTCTTTCAGCAATGTTTGTAGTTTTCAGGGTACAAATGTCTTAGTTTGCCAGGTTGCTAGGACAAATACCACACAATAGGTTGGTTTAAAAAACAGGAATTTATTGTCTCACCATTTCAGAGGCTGGAAGGCTGGTTTCCTTCTCAGGTTGGGAGCATTCTGGCTGAGTGGCAATCCCTGGGTTCTTTGGCTTTTCTGTCACATGACACGACCTCTCCTTTCTCTTCCAGGTATCCACAGCCGTTTTGCTTCTGACTCCCTCTTTGTGGTCTTCTCTTTATAAGGCCTCCAGTAATAGGACTAAGACCCATCTTGATTCAGATGGCCAAATCTTAACTAAAAATAACATCTTCCAAAGGTCCTATTTATAATAGATTCACACCCACAGGATGGGATTAAGATTAAGAACACATTTTTTTTCTGGGGAGCATCACTCCATCTGTCATAACAAGTCATTCACCTCTTTGGCTAAATGTATTCCTGGGAAGTTCATTATTTTTGATACTATTGTAAATGGAATTGTTTTCTTAGTTCCTTTTCAGATTTTCCAAAAATTTTACAATGATCTTTGAGCTTATTTTTAGTCTTATCTAAATTTAAATGGAAGTATAATTCATGCCACTAACTGGTACATTTAAACATATTTTGGTCCCTTTGAATCCCCGACATTTTCAGTGTTCATGGGCATGAAGGCCCACATGTAGGCAGATAGATCATACTAACAGTAGAAGTCAGTGGTTCCACCCCTGGCTGGGCATTAGAAACACTAGGATGCCTGATAAATTTGAGGTCCCCTTGTGGGATCTAGTAAATCAGAAATTTTATGGAGTGATATTCAGGAATAAATACTTTTAAAAAATCCTCCTAGGTTACTCTTACATGGTCATCCCAGTACCACATCTTGGACTCTTGGGACCTTGAACTATGCTATCTTATCTCTAGAGTTCTAGAAGAACAACTCATTTCGACCCAACTTTTGAAACAAATATTCAGTACACATTTGTTTGGTTATTATCATGTGCCAAGCTCTCTGCTGTCTCTGGGAAACTAGAAATGAGTAAGCCAAGACCATTCGCTCCAGTGGTCTGCTGGGGAAGAGAGACAAGCAATCATACACAGCTACAATATTAATCTAAGTGGAACAATGGATATAATGATCAGAGTGCTGTGAAAGCAAATGCTTCTCACCTTTAAAAGGCCCATGAGTGGGTTTTACAACCCTTTATAGCACAACATTAAAGGCAGTACCTGACAACCATTTGATATAAACTAGCCAGGAAAAAAAAGAACACATGCCACCTTTTCTGCTCTACTGCATCCTGCTCTCCTCAGGTGTGTTTCATTTGACAACAGCCCTTTCTCTTTCCTTGTCACTACAAATTGGGTTGGATATCATATTGGGATACTTATAAGTGAATAATTCATATTTTAATTCATAAAGAAAATGTACTGAAGAAAATTTGTTTGGGGCTCAGATTTCACAGCTGCATGCCCATCTACACAGACTCAAGTTCACAGTCAGCCTTACCAAGGAAGCAAAATAGAAACATCTCTTAGCACTTGCCCCTCTTTCCAGGCTATTGTTAAGCTGGCAATTATACAGATGCTGAACAAAAGAATTTTACTGTATCTTCATGTTAAATCATCTGTGTCCCACATTTACAGATGCAGCATAATCTTCCATTTTGTCCTGCACATTTAAGGTCAATATTCTATTGTTGAGATTACTGCACTCTACTATGAGCCCTTCTATTTAGCAGATTTCCCACACAGTCACTAAAAGTATATTTTAAATAAATACAGCTGGTTCCCAGGGAAGGAGTCCAGTGTCACTAGTTCAGGACAGCCGTGGGAGCTTCCAGCTTCATTTCACAGGTCTGTTATCTGGAAAAAGAAGTAAGAACTAGAATGATACATAAGGAGATGTGTGCAAAACTGTTTTTTCCCTGGGAGGACATAAGTAATTAACAGGCATTGCATTAAATCTACCATATGGATCATGTCATAAACTGAGGGAAAAAATGCTACAGGAAAGGGAAGATGATGGTAGTATCAGAAAAAAAAAATGATAGGCAAGAAATAAAGTGAGGAAATCCCTCTATCAGAGAGTATGTGTCATAGTGAAAATAGTAGTTAAAGCATTTGTAGGAGTCCCTGCAGAGCCCCTTATAAAAGAGAGGAATCCCCCTGCTTGTTATATAATGAGCTGAGTTGGAGAAGGGCTCTACTATATATTAGAGCACAAGGATGAAAAAATGAGTCTTATTTCTTGAATATGTTTTTTAAAAAAGCGTATGTATATTTTGTCATAGCCTACAGAATTGTAGGGACAGAGTGTAGACTATAGTGTAAACTACAGCCCATGGCTGGTAGCAGTGCTTCAGTATGTGTTTGTCGATTGTAGCAAATGGACCCCACTGGTGAAAGATGTTGTTAGTGTGGTAAAGTATGGGAGGGTGAGGTAGGGGAGCATGTGGGAGTCTCCTATATTTTTTCTGTAACATGTATGTAATCTGAAGCTTCTATAAAAATAAAAAAATAATTTAAAAAAAAGGAGTGGGATCCAGCAGGGATTTTTTTTTCCCCACATCTGAATAATACTTTATTAAATTCCATAAAGTGAACTAAAAATTTGAGCAGCTCTCTGTTGGTCTATATTTAAAATAAAAATAAGTTTCACAGCAGAAAAGTAAATAAAAAATAAAAGCATATGAGTGTGTGTATTTCTGTCTACGTGTGTGTAGCAGGAGGTACCAGTAAGTGTACAAAAATAATTGTGTTTATAGCTCTTCTTTACTAAAGTTCATTCATGGATGTGGTAAATTATCTGATCTCTTATAGACTCATTTATAATGAATTGAAAATATCCAAGAGTAGCAGGACTGCTGAGAAGGGAGAGAGACATGCTGTAAATACAGCCTTACATATTGCCTCATAGTTCTTTGACATTTTCTTCATTTTTAAAGTGATGCTGACACTTGGAGCAAGGCAATTAGATTAGCAAAATGAGAAATACCTCCCTTTTCACCCAGTGGAAATATACCTGGGAAAGTAATGCTAATTTACTGTCTGGACTAACATCTATAGGGGAAACGAGGGGCTATAATAAGCTTGTATAGGACTTACTAGTAATTTGTCTTCTAAGATCCCATTCATATTTTGTTTGCTCATTTGCTGCATTTTGTATTTAATGATATTTGACAACCCTTTAAAAGGAGGAAATTGAAGTCTCCTATTTCCCCTAATGCTTATTACTGGCAGGAGAGAGGAGTACAAGTGCTCACAGTCAGGATAACACAAACTTCAGCATTTCTCTCAACCCAAGGCTTAGTTCCATAGACAGGTTATTCTGTTGTCTAATCTTTCAATCAACCAAAGATAGATGACTAGAGGAAAGCACCTAACGAATTAGTAGTGACTGGGAAGAGAGAGTCTTTGCTAGCTACAATGGCATGAGCTCATCATTCTAATGAGTCATCCTCAGTGCGATGGAACCTGCTTCAGGAGGAAGGTACATGCATTCAGTCATCAAACACAGTGAAGATGTGAGCTCTCTTTATGTAACAGAATCTTGTTCCACTGAGGTGATAAGTCTCCATGAAGCTCAGACAAGATGCGTTCCCTAATAGAAAGAGAAAATAGCACCGAGGAAAAAGAACACCAGCAAAGCAGTGGTGACTCTTCTACGGAGGGCCAGGGCAGGTACTCCTGAGCTCTTCTGAACAGAGACTGGCTCGTGGAATCTTGTGGATAACCCAGGGCCGAGCAAAGGCCAGCTTCTCCTCCAGACCCCCCAGTGCTTGAGGTCCCCCTGTCTGTAATGACGTGGAGTGCAGCATCATCAGCCGTTAGCAAACGCAGCGCACGCTGCTGTGGTGCTCTGCCTTCGCTGCCACCCCTCACTGTCTTCTTTTATCATCAGTGCCTTGGGCCGTTCTACCTAAAGAGTGCTGCAAATGCTGTACCCCGCAGAGGCTGGAAGGGGTTAGTTTTGCATACCCTGAGGTTGAAAGGATCGAGAAAGAATCTGACTTTAATTTGCTCTGGATAAAGGCTAATTGCAAGGGCACAGGTTCTCCAGGCCTCAGCTCCTTGGTGTATGGAATATTCTTTTTATCTCTTCCTCCAGGGGTTAACTTTCATTTCCTACTGTTCGTTCTTACTCCTCTACTTGAGGTCGGATTTATCTAAAAGGGATTTTGGCTTATACATCTGTAATTATACCTATTGGATTTCTTTGTAAGGATAGGAACAATGTACTAGCCTTATCAGCAAAAACTTGACCCTCTTTACCATCAGATTTTCAGCTTCTATTAGGATCATGATAAACTAAACTAAAGGAGGAGAAAGAGGAACTCTTTCTAAAGGTCAGATTTCTTAATTAAATGAAAACTTAGGCAGGAGCATTAGACACTGAAATGACTGTAGCTTTTGCTCTTTCTGAGGGCATCTTATCTAACTGATCCTACCGAAAGCTGGGGAAAGCTGAATTATTCCCAGAAGGAAAATAGGATGCAGCTTTATAGCGGTGGGTTCTTTCCTGTGGACAAATGGAACTGATTGTGTGTGACTGTGGCTGGAATAGAACCTCAAGCTCTGTAAAGTGCCCCATATCAGCTGACCTCATCGTCCCCTTCTCTTGACCTCCTACCGCCACAGCTGCCATTCTGTGGCATTCTCTGATTCCACTGCCACTGCCTTTCAACCGAGGCTAATGTGGAGGAGAAGTCAGTAAAGGGGACTGGCGCTACCTTCAGAAGTCCATGCAAACACTGTCAGGGAAATATTACCACTTCTTGTTATAGATGAGCAAACCAAAATTCAGAGAGGTTAATTATTTTACCAGGGTCACACAGCTATTGAATTATCAGGCTAGATTGGACAGTCTATCTCCAATATCTACTCCCTTTCCATAAGAGTTAATGTTTGCATTGTTCTGATTTCTTTCCCACTGCTTTCATTCAGGAATCTCCTGGATGTCTTCTGAGAGGCTACACTACAACCTCCCAGGACTGTAGCAGAGTCTGCTCTGTCTAGACTTGCAGCCTGGTTGCCTTGCTTTTGTTGTGATTGCTGTTGATATTTTTTCAAAGTCCCTGTCCCTGTCTTCATTTGGTGTGAAGTCCTCACATAAGCAAATGAAGCCAGAGGCTTTCAAAAACAATAAGAAGGAAAATGGACTTGGCCCAGTGGTTAGGGCGCCCGTCTACCACATGGGAGGTCCACGGTTCAAACCCCGGCCCTCCTTGACCCGTGTGCAGCTGGCCCATGCGCAGTGCTGATGCACGCAAGGAGTGCCGTGCCACACAGGAGTGTCCCCAACGTAGGGAAGCCCCACGTGCAAGGAGTGCGCCCCGTAAGGAGAGCCGCCCAGCGTGAAAGAAAGTGCAGCCTGCCCAAGAATGTTGCTGCACACACAGAGAGCTGACACAACAAGATGACCCAACAAGATGATGCAACAAAAAGAAACACAGATTCTCATGCCGCTGACAACAACAGGTGGACAAAGAAGAGCACGCAGCAAATAGACACAGAAAACAGACAACTGGGGTGGGAGGGGGCGAGGAAGGAGAGAGAAATACATAAATAAATCTTTTAAAAAAACACAATTTTTGAGAGTAGCAGCTCATTCTCACTTCCCTCCTTTATCGCCTGCCATTCCTACCCTCTCCAAAAACAGCATCCCTCTGAATAGTGACACCATGAGATTGTGTTTCCATTTCAAAAATTAAACTATCCTGAATGTGTGCTTCTAGAGATTATATATCTAATCAAATAAATATATTGATTATATTTATTCTTGATAAATACATAGGAGCTTTCAAATTGTTAAAACTATCATATAATCCTAAAAATTTAAAAATTTTTCCAGAATCTGATTTTTTCATTTGTAAACAAAAGATTCCAATTAATTATACTCATTCAAATGATGGGCTTTGTATTGCCACACAGCTGCTACCCTGCACAGTGCTGCGGCTCGCTATACGGAGTTCCAGGGGAAGCCACTGAGACAGTTCGATACGGTGGTAACTTCCAAAATAAAAGCCGTGAAATGATCAAGTTTAAAGAAGTGGTTTGCATCTCTGGCTGTGATCAGAATTGTGCAGGGAGCTTTTGAGACCAATGTTTGAGATCCACTTGTGGAAATGAAATGGAAATCTTGGGAGGAGGGAGTAAAGGGGGAGATTAGATAGCGATAAGTATTTAAGAGAATGGTTTAGAGAATGGCATCTGGAGGCCTAGAACCCAAATTTGAATCCTAGCTACTAATCCTCTCCAAGTTTCATTTTCCTCACCTGTAAAATGAGGCTATAACTCATTCTCACTTTATAGGATTGTGAACATAATCCTTAGCCCTGCATCTCTCTTCTAGTATACATTTCTAGATCACTAGTAATTACTATTAAGAGTAATAATCATATGGTTAGCAAATCACCGCTATTTATGAATAATATAAAATAGCAAAGCATTATATACTACCAAAAGCCCATTCTTTGCTCAGAGAATCAAAGAGCATTTAAAATATGAGTAATATAGGATAAACCAAAGACAGTTCACTCAGTCAAACCTGCAGAAATCCTACTTAAGTGCAGAATCTACTACACAGACACACCTGCTTAATGTCTTGCATGGAAATCCTACCACTGGAGTTTTGCCAGTGATAATTTAGCTTCTCTTCCCATTCTAACCAGAGTTTTTTTCTCATATACCCACATTACTTCAACTCTTTCTCATATCTCAAGTCTGAATTTCTAGTGTCCTATTAGGTACCTCTAGAGGCATTCAGTACTTCAAAGTTAAGCTTCTCCAAAGCAAACTACTTTGCAATTTGAGCACAACAATAGCAAGTCCTGTCAATTACATTTTAGGAAGGTCTCTTTGGCATCTTTACCTACTAGGAGACCCGAATTAATCCTCCATAAGCTGCTAGAATTTAATTTATGTAGAACAAATATTCAAAAACCACTCTCAGCATTAAAATCCCCTTAAATGTTCTGTTGCCTGCAGAATCAAGTCCATGCAAAGACCTTCAAAAGTCAGGATTTTGACAAACTTTTCAGCTCCTTTCCACACAATCCTTCTCTCTACAAATGTCCTATTTAGCCACTCTGAATTCTACATCATTCTCTGAACATTCAATGAGTCTTGGCATATGCTGTTTCCCTCACTGGATTTGCTGTTTGAGTCTTTGCCCAGTTAATTCCTACTTATCTTTCACGGCTGAAATCAGACATCATCTCTGTGTTGTTCTTCAATGACTCTTCCAAGCAGCATTTGTCCTTTCCTCTTCTGTGTTCTCAATTATAGCACTTACTCTGCTTTAACGTAATTGGTGGTGTGTGTCTTTCTCACGCAACAATCAGAGGGCTCCTTGAGGAAAGAGCCCATGACTGACTTAGTTGTATCTCTAGCATCTAACAGGTTAACCTGTGAGGTAATTGAAAAAAAGGAAGTATGTGATGACAGAAACGTTTTCCCCTCCCTGTGTACTCTTCCATATGATTTGGTAATGCCAAGAAGTGTCTGCAATTAATCTTGAGCTTTGTTTTGGAATAAAAGGAAAAGGAAGCTGTGCACTGCTCAGAAACAAATATTGACACAAATTTAAATATTAAAGGAAGTGTGATTTAACTCTCTTTTGTGATCATCTCTAGTGCATATGCTTGCTTATGAATATTGAATTTGCGCATGTTGGATCACAGGGAGAAACTCCAAAGTCTGTTATAAAAAATGTTCTCCAATACTTAATTTGCTTTGTCCAGTGAAGACTACACATTGGCTTTTAGGCTTAAATCAGAAATCTCTTTTGAAAAGTTTCCCATCACTTTAATTCCCTATCAAGCATGTTTTTAAGAGGCAAAATTAAATAATAGGAAATGGTCCTAGTTGAAATTATTAAAATTAACCATTCATTAGGAGATTTGTAAGTATTCTTTGCACATGACCTTTAATCCAAAAACCAAGTTGTGCTGTGGGATTCCAGTTAGGTGAGAATCATACAAATATCTAAGACACTCCAAAATAGTTATTGAACTAAAATTCAAGGTGCTGGTAGAACTAGCTGGCATTAAATTGGATGTATGTCAGCATTGGTTTTAGACCAGATTAACTTTTTTATCATCAAGCTTGTATTATATTTTCTCTGAGAAGAGGAAGTAAAAAAAAAGAAAAAAAAAATCAAGGGAAATGAGCAGCAAATTGAGAAACACAGAAGGAATAAATAAGGTAGATAATGAGGAAAAAAGGAGAAAAGAAAAGATGGAAGACAAGGAAAAAGCAAGAACTGGTCATGGTACCTTGTAAATCAAGCAGTAAGGAGCCTGTACCTGTTTCCTCCTCTAGCTGGGCTCTGAATCAGCTCTCACATTACTTTTCTTACACGTGACCTCTTTGTTAGGCTGGAGACACAAAGAAGCTTTCCCTGTGCAAATTAAACTGCAGGCTGTTGCATCTGCTCCAGATACTCTCCATAAAGCCAAGGGTCTATGACTAGAGGCATCATGAAAAGGAAGGGAGGACACAAACCAATGGCCATTATCACTGACCCTGAAATAAATACATGTAAATCATAACCATCCCAGGAAGCTTTTCTGTGCATAGGTTACTGAAAAACATTATTGTTATAAGCCAGTGTTTGTCAACTGTGGCCATATGTTGGAATTATCTGGGGAGCTAAAATATATACCTACATCCCAACCCAGAGATATGTATTTAATTGGTCAGAAGTAGGGCTTGATATTTTTACATTTTTTAATTATCTCAATGATTGTGTTGTGAGCAGAGATTTAGAACCACTGTTACAGAATGAAATTGTCCACTATATGCTATTGACTTAGTCATTGATAAAATATCTAATTTTGACTGTTGTGAACTGTTAAACTTTTATTTCCTTGAAATCCAGGGACATTTTCTGAATGCATTAATCTCATTCATCTGATAGTACAAAAACAATTTATTGAATGCCTACTATGTTCAAGGCACTGTGTAACAACTTTTTGCATCTTGTTTCATTTCACTTTAAGTACAGTTTCACAAGGAGTCTGCCTGAACTCGAAGTTCATACCTCTTCCATTGCACTTCTCAAAAAACATTTTGGTATTTTGCCCCCTATAATTGGTAGGTATTATGCTATTTGTACTGAGTGAAAATCCATGGATATTGAGCTTATTACAATCTCACCCTTTCCTCCTTGGCTCATGGAAGAAAACTTATCAATTACAGAAACAGAACTGCCTACTGCTACTCTTCTGTCTGCTATGGGGGGAGCATAGGGCAGGATTCATCACTTTGCTTTTGAGAATATACAATGAGGACAGACATAACTTCCCTAAATCCTTACATCTTATTTTATAGGCTAGTTACAATCTGAATGTCATCATGTAAAGCTTTAAGATGTTTCTGTTTTTCCATGATGAAAGCATCTCACCAAGCATGTGGCTGAATGACGGGAATCTCCAAAGACCAGCTCAGGCACTACTGATAACAGTCCCAGAATAGAGGTGTTGGAATGAACTAGCGGAAAGAATCCTGGAGTTGCGTTCAGAAGATATAGACTAAAACTGGCTGTGAATGCTTCCAAACTGCATGACCTTGAGCAGGTCATTTAAATGTTATCAGGCCCAATGTCGTTCATGGAGATGGTACCTCCTACCCAAGCAAGACTGCAAGGAGCATCGTGAACACATAAGAGGCAATCTGGGAGCTAAAGATCCCTACCAGTTAAGCAAGGCACCAAAATAATCAGCTTGAGGCCTGAGGTGCAATCTGGGAGTAAGTGACCACAGTATATGCATATAATAAGGTAAAAGAATAGTTAGAGAAAAGTAAAATATGTCCCATTGTGCTTTCTAGTATTTCTTTTGTGAAATATTACAATTATTAAATTCTTGTAAGGATGCATGTTTGATGACCCTTTCAAGTTCTCTTTATGAAGTAATCTACAGCTTCTAAGAAGAAATAAGGACAAGGTTATTTTTTTAAAGCAACAGTGGAAAGCCAATTTGGAAAGGTCAAATAATATTGGGAGAGAAAATTGACACTTGATCCCTAGATACTGAGAATATAAGACCAAATATAACCAACAATTCAGGACCAGAAAAAGAAAGAAGGAAGACAGCTTTAGGAAGCCGAGTATGCTTAATGACATTTGTCTGACGAGCTCTAAAGGAAATGAATATGTTTCTAGCATGCAATCATAAAATAGCTTAAGCTCAGGGAATCTTCTTTTGGGTAACTTTATTTCCCATGAATTTATCATGAAATAGTGGTAATTGTTCACTGGTTTAGTTTGCTAAAGTCTGCCACTACAAAAATACCAGAAATGGTTTGACTTTTATAATGGGAATTTATTAGGTGAAATCTTGTAATTCTGAGGTGGTAAAAATATCCAAATCAAAGCATCATCCAAGATGCTTTCTCACCAAAAGTCAGCTGCTGGTAGATCTTGAACTCTTGCCATATGGCAAGGCAAAATGGCAGCTGGTCTCTGCCTTCTTCTCCAAGATCACTTTTTCCCCCAGCTCAGCTGTGGGTGATTAGGTATATGGATCATCTTTCCCTGGGCTATGTCTCTTCAGCTTCAGGCTGCTCTGTTGATTCCAGCCTCTGGCCTCTCTCTCAGGGTCCAGAGGTTTCTCTCTCTTTCTGCAGTTGAAGGCAAATGTGGGGTCCTATTTCATATGTCAGGATAAAATTTCAGCTTTCTTTCTCTGGGTTCCACTTATTTAAGACTCCAGTAAAGGATTAGGACTCACCCTGGAACCTGCAATCTAATCAAAGGCCTTAACTGAAATGATCTAATCAAAAGTGATCAGATCAAAAGGACCCTGGACTGACTCTAACCAAAAGGTCCCATATACAATAGATTCATATGCACAAGAATGGATTAGCTTAAAATTGTAATTTTCTGGGATTCACAAAAGACTCAAACCAGCATACCCACAGACTGTTAACTGTTGGCTAAGAGCTGTATTGCTATTATCTCAAATACATTTTCACAGCATCTCACTAGGTAGCTATATCCCACCCTTACCTGCCATCATCTGCAGATTAGGAAACTGAGACTCAGAGAGGCAAAGAATCCAAGTGTTCTGAGTCTAATGGATTATTTATTTGTTTATTTATTATCCCATCTTCCTTTTGGAATAAAAGATTTGCATAATTAACCAAAGAAGGAAGTATATTTTATTTTAATGATCTTAACAAATAGCAAAGGTACAGTTTGCAAAAAATCTATTAATATTTCTGTAAAGTAAGTAAAGATAAATATATTCACGTGTGTGTACATGTGTATGTTTCTAATAAGTGAAAACTGGGGGAATTTTATGACCCAAACTCTTCTTATTAGAGCTAAAAAATCATGAAAATAAAGTTTCCAATGGAAAGAAGCAAGGTTTTAGAATAAATGATATAAATAGTTACAATTTTTAGTAAGGAATTATTCATTTCTTAGGCAAAATGAAACAGCAGCATGGTTAATCAACTATTATGTGTGTCAGAATTATTTTTGAATCCATGTTTATTTGGAGAAACTGTGATGCTTTTAAAAAGAATACTTTTCTTTTGCAATAAGTTTAAATAAAAATGTAAAATAAATATTCACATAATTTTGAATACTAAAATAGCACAGAACTGTATCATTGGCAGTATTGACAACCTTAACTAAGAAGTCATTTAATGGCAATGTTAACAAATCTGGCATATTTTTGAGTCACATTGACACTACTAAAGACATAAGCATAATTGATGTTCCTTCAGTAAAATACAGAATAGAAATCTGTAAAAGAACATCTGATGTCTGTAGTAAAATTAAGGTCAAGGACTTGGCATAATATGTTACAGACTTAACAGATGTTCCTAGTTTAAATCATATTTCTATTAAAAACCATAGGGATCCTCAGCTGATAGAAACTGCAATCACAGAATTGTAGAACTAGAATTCCCATCATTTTAAAGCTGGCACTCAGGGATGGATAGGTGATTCACCCAAGGAGCCAGCATTGGTTAGCAGTGTCTGGACTATAGAACCCAAGCCCTTTCCAGCATTTCAAGTCTTATCCTCCTTGAAGGAGCCTGGACCCTGTGGATTTCATTATTTCTACAGATAATTGCTGTAGGCACCAAATTTGGGAAATACCACTTTGGTTCATGCTCATAGTATTTTTCAGCTAAATAATTGGATTTGCTTCTTAATTGGTCTGCCTAACTCCAGCCTCTTTCTATAAAAACTATTCTCTGTCCAGTCACCAAATATGAATGGGTCCCAGCTTGATAGTAGTATTAGTAGTAGTAGTAGCAGCAGCAGCAGTGGTAGTAGTAGCTATTTATCACACTCAAGAATAAATGCAAATTACTTATTATGTATTTAAGGCCCTGCCCTGCAGGATTGGACTTTTGTAGATGTTTTTGGCCTAATTTTGCACTAGTTCATCACACACATGGTTATTACAATTATGTGCATATTCACTTAATGCACACCACCTTCTCACAGACTGGGGTTTTTCTACATTCACATATTCATTCAAAAATATTTATTGAAATCTTACTCTCTCGATAGCACTGCATCTAACACTGGGGATGAGGTTGTTAAGAGATGGAAGTCATGCTAGTTCTGAAAGAGGATACATTCTAAAGCAAGTTTTCAAAACTGTAAAAGCAATTAACCCTTCATTTAATTAGAATTGGAATAATGCTGTGCAGAATAAATGCAGGGTGTTAGAAGAGCACATAACAGCGACATCACCTGGCCTGAGGTTTTCAGGAGTAACGTTCTCAAGGAAGTGAAGTAACTCCTGAAATCTATAAAGTAATCACCAAGACAAATGGCTGGAGGGTCCGAGGAGCATTAAAGTCAGGGAACAGAATGTATAAAGGCCTTATAATGGAAAGAGAATAGTATTTTCAAAAAGGAGAAGAAACTTATCTAAGCTAAAACAAAATGAGAGAAGAGGCAATTAGCTAGAGAGAGAGTTGGTGAAAAGGGCAGCAACCAGGCAATGTATGGACTTGTTAGAGTTGGTGAGATTTTTCTTTATCCTAAGGAAAACTGTGAGTTATTGAACAGTATTAAGCAGAGAATTGCCTCAGATTTGCATTTTAAAAGATGATTCTGACCACAGTGTAAAGAATGTATTAGAGGATAGAAAGCATGGATGATAACACTGGACAGGAGGACATTGCAAGAGTAGGGAATAAATAGCTGGTGCTTCTACTAGGTGCTAGTCACAAGAGTAGTAGCAAGAAACATGGTGCAAATTTAAGTCATGTTTTTGGTCTACTCAAATAACCATCTTTCCCCCATCTTGTTTCTTGGCTTCATCTGCAAAGCCCAGATTAAATTGGGTTTCCCTTCTCTAAGTTCTTGTAGCATTGAACACTTACTCTTGGCACATTTTAAATATTGGGATATATGTTTCTTGTCTACTGGAATGTGAATTATTAAAGGGAGATGCTATGTTTTATTTATCTACTATCTCTACTACCTAACTGATTCTGTTTCAATATTTGAATTAATTGACCAACTGGGTAAACAAGGACATGTAATTTAACTTCTATGGCCCTCAATTTCATCACTTAATAAGTAATCTCATCCCCTTGCCCACTGTGAGCCCTTGGAGCCAAATCTCGACAAGCAACTTTTATTCCCTGGCACTCAGGATACACTGAATCAGGTCAATCCCAGCAATAAATTTTTTATAGATATGGGGGCAGAGTTCAGGGGCCAACTAGGATGGGTGAGGTACCCAGGAGCTCTGATATCAGGAGACCTTTACTATCCCCCAGATCTAAAAAGGTAAGGGGAAAGATTGGTGTTAGTGGAATCTGCTGAGAGATGGAGCTATGGAAATGGGACTGTGCAACAGGAGTGGGGGCCAGGCAGGGAGTGAACAGGGAGTGTGGGAATCTCTTACACCAATCTGTCTCTTCTCCTTGTCCTCAGTATCTTGCCAGTGCTTTAGTGGCTAAGCCTATTTGAAAGCCAAAGGACAAAGAAGTCAAGGTGATTCTGTTCTTGAGGTCAATCTCCCAGGTGACTGAGTGGGTAGAGAATAACAGAATGGATATAGGGAGGCAAGCAGAGAATAATCAGAACTGAAATAAAAGGTTTACACAACACTTGAAGAAAACCACAGTAGACTAAATTTAGTAATTCCTCCTAAATGATGATGTTGACCCGATGTGAGCAGAAATCAGAACACCAAATACTCAGACAAGGGATTACAGAACCATGAATGTACTGGTAAGAAATGATGAAACAAATGAACATAGGATAGGACACTTGAAGTAAATGCTCAGGTCCTTATCTTTTCCTGTCCTCTACATTTATATTCACATCTGTATCTAAAGGGAAGTCATAGCTCAAGAAACTTTCCAATCAAGTATCCTCAATATTCACACAAATTTGTGTAATGTTATATTTGAAATAGCAGACCTTTTGACTATTTAGGATTCAGGGACTTTTTCTTCTCTCACATACTTCTATTTAATTTTATCTAAAATATTGAAAACTTTTTGAACTAGGAGGGTGAAATCAAATGAAATTCAGTATATTCAATATCTAATATCAACCGAAAGATTTTAATATTAATATACATAATTGCCACTGATCTATAGTCTACTGTGTGCTGGGAGATACCAGAGGATTTCCAAATCTTATCCTTTCATACTATCAAAACCCTACCTGGTAGAGATTATAATCCCCAACTTTCTGGAGAAGAGCCTGAGGCTTAAAGAGGGAGGTAGCATGCCCTGCATGGCACAAAGAATGGAAAGACCAGGGTTCACACTCAGGTCCCTGACCATGGCTCTCAATCTTTCCTCTATATTTTTTAACAGCATTTAGCAATGTAGCCACCCAAGTTTTGGGCTAAAAAAAGTGATTGGTGAGTTCCACAGTCAGTTACAGGGTACTAATGGGAATTCAATTCTTCTGCTAATTAATGGGGTAAAAATATCAGTAGAGATGGGAATTTTTGAGCAACTTGATTTAAGGAGATGCGATGGCTTAGTTAAGCAAGGATACATGATACCCGAGAAATGAGACTCACCTAGAGTTCTGGGAGAATTCATAACCAGAAGACTGGGCCTGAAAAAAGCATGTTTCAACAGAATGGGAATGTTTGAAGTGGGACTGCAAAAGGGGATTGTTGGGTTTTGAATTATCTCCCCCACAAAAGGCATGTGCAAGTTCCAACACCTGATCCTGGGTGTGAATCCTTCTGTAAATTTAGGACCTTTGAAGATGGTATTAGGTAAGCTGTGCCCAAACTGAATGAGGGCAGTCCTTAATCCAATATGGCTGAAGTCTTTATAACCAAAGGTAATTGGAGACAGAAGGAAAGCCACAGGAAGTAAGAAGCCAGAAATCAATGGAACCAGAAGAGCAAGGAGAAGATGCTGCCATGTGCATACCTATATGAGGAAAAGCCAAGTACCAAGAATTGCAGGCAGCCAGCCCTAGAATGCCGCGGTCTTTGGGGGAGAAAGCATTGCCTTGCTGAAAACTCGCTTTTGGAATCCACCTAGCCTCAAAACTGTGAACCAGAAAATTCCCATTGTTTAAGCCAACACGCTGTATGGTATTTGTTTTAGCAGCTGGGAAACTAAAACGATATTTCACCCCCAGAAATTGTTTGTAGGAAGATGTATTTTGCAAGTCTATCTTCTTGGCAAACCTCAGGTGTTTCAATATGTCATCTACCTATTAGTTTTATTGACTTATTTAATTTATTTTTTAATTCCGAAAGCATATTTGGTCATTTCCTAAATTCCCTGCACTCTTCAAGGTGCTGGAGGATACAAAGACAAAATGACATACCCTCTTTCTCCTCATGTAATTTCACATCTAGTGGGAGATGCAGAGCCATACATCAGCAAATGTAATCCTATATGACAGGTGTTCAGATAGAGGGCTGTTGAGGATGCTTTGGAAACACACAGGGGAAATCATCTGTATCGTTAAGAGGTCAGGAAGGTTCCTTTTCAAGAGCTTAGTCTTGATGGATGAGAATTAACTGGGTAAAGAGAAAAACAGGGCAATCTAGGAAGAGAGAATAACACCTGGAGGGCCTCTAGACCAGAGACAAGCATTCAGACATGCCAGACTGGAAGGTGTCTGTGGGACAGGGATGAAAGATGGGCCCCAAGAAGTGGGATGAATCACGAAGGAGATTGTATACAAAGTGAGGAATTTGAGCTTAACCATGAAGCTCTGGGAAGCCACTGAAAGACTTCAGTCAGGGGAGTGATAAAATCAGATCTGAGTTTAGTAAAGCTCATACTCAACTAAAAGACGACGGGAGAGGCTTCAGGCAGGAGGAACAGAAACCACTGGGAAGGCCTGGTTCCAAACCTGGGTGATTATATAAATGGTTGTGATCGTTACTGATCTAGGAAGCACAGGAAGAGAATTAGACTGGATTAGAGAAAATGATGAATTTTCACCTAATTATTTTCACCTAATGATTTACCCAGAAATTCTCACCACCTCCTAAGTTTACATTTATATTTATATAATTAATAAAGAGTAGTGCTTCCATGTATTTCCTAGCCTTGTGTCCCTTAGGCTACACCCCTCTTAACCCTTCCTCACTAGCCCCTGGCTTCGTTTCCAAGTACCTCTTCATACTCACTTAGGGATGGTCTTTTAGGGGGGAAAGCATTAAGTCTTTGGCAGTAATTAATGAATGCCCCAAGAATATGGTTTTTACTTTTGTATGCCTGCCTTTTGCCAAGCAGTATCGTGATGCCAAGATTCACATGGAAGGCAGCATGCAGGAAAGAGAAGCAGCTCATCTGCCGCTCGCAAATGGATTTCTTACCTGCCTCAATGCAGATCAGGGATATTATTCATCTGATTAGGGTCATTCAATTAGCAAAGCAAGCAGAGTCCTAGACTGGAGAAGAGGCTAAAGAACTTTTGTCTCCTTAATACCAGACAAATTACCTAGACAACCAGTACTTCAGTTTTTCTGTCTCCTAAATGAGCCTGGTGAGTGGTACATTTTCTAAATGAAATGAGTCCTAAACCTAAATGCATCTGATATGGTTTGGAAACCACTGGTCCAAATAAAAGGATTATAGGAAAGGTTTTTTAAACAAATATATTTCATTGGTCAAAAAAAGACTGTGAAAAGACATTTTGGGGTCAAGCAAAAAGTACATCTCAGTAAAGGAAAGTTTGTCCTTTGAGCAAAATATAATATTGCTGTAATAACATTTGAAGGCAAAACTGTTTGATTATTTTAATGTGCTGCTCAAATGGGGAAATAGAGCCAATTATGAAACTTCCCTCTTACTCTTCTGCAGCAGGCAGGGTAATCTGCTTGCAAGCACAAGAAGCCGAGTCTATCATTTAAGCAGAAAATAAAAAATTGTAGACGGTCATGGGAGGCTCATGGGAATGAAGGGTAAGATGATACAGAAGTTGTGCAGGGAAGTGAACCATTTAACTCTGGGTATCTGGGTGGTGGGAAGAGCAAAAGTGTCTCTTCAGGGACAGCTGAGACAAATGAGCTCCTTATCAATTGAGTAACAACCTTTATAAATGATGTTCAGGGAGGAATGAGCCTGCATGGAAAAAAGTAATGCTTAAGAAAAGGAAAACAGAGACTTTTAGAACTTCTGTTGCCAAGTCAATCAATAGGCAGGTACTTGAGGGTTGATCCCTGGATCTATTATATTCATTTAAAACTAAAACTGGCAACAGCCCAATGAATATGCTAGAGAAAGAACATACCTTAAAAGAAAACAACGTGAGAGGTAATAACAGTAATAAACATCTTTCTGTGCTACTTTGATATCCGTCAAAGTAATGCAAAAA
This sequence comes from Dasypus novemcinctus, assembly GCF_030445035.2. Classification (NCBI taxonomy): domain Eukaryota; kingdom Metazoa; phylum Chordata; class Mammalia; order Cingulata; family Dasypodidae; genus Dasypus; species Dasypus novemcinctus. Next base: position 28,334,078 of record NC_080689.1, on the reverse strand, counting down.
ATATATAGGATAAGGTATGCAATGATAAAATTACTAAGGTTGACAAGTCAACCACAAGAGAAGGAAATCTGGCTTCTAAGTTTGGTTTGGACAGAATTTATACTGAACTTGGAATTAGTCCCTTTTAAGGTTACTTCAATTTTCATTAAAATAAATCATTTTACAGGACCATGATAGTATGCAACCCTAGCCAATGGATCATTTTACTTAACTCTTACCTATTTAACAAAATAATTTATATGAGGCTTTAGTGTTAGCTGTCCCAGATTTAAGTCCATAAATCTTGATATGATATAATGATAAAACTGAAAAGAATAATTGCAAGAGAAGTATGTTGTGTTTTTCTTACTCTCACAATAGAGTGGGTTCCAGGGGTCATTTTGGGGTCTGGTGTTCAATCTCACTCTTCATATGTATGTAGCTTTAGGGAAGCACCTTACACATTTTAATCCTCGATCTCCTCACTATACAAGTACACTAGTAATTAATTATCAGCCCTATCTATCTCACGGGGTTGTGAATTGTATCAGGAGAAATGAGTGGAGGTAAATCACTTTGGAAACTATATATCCCTTAGTAATTGTAGCCTTAATTATTGAATAACAAATTTCAGGAAAAATTGCAGTATTTTGAATTTCTTGACCAGAGTCCATAAAAGCAGCTTAAATACATTTCAGATTCATCACAATCATTTGCAGCCATGTCTTGCAAATCAAGACAAACTTTTAAAGAGTTAACTTCCATGTGCTAAGTTTATATTGTAGCCCTTAAGAAGAAGTAATTTATGCCCATAACACATACTTCTCCATAAAAATTCCCTTTTGAAAGACCATGTGGCAAAGCACTAAAAAAAGATACAGTTGCGACATCACCTTTGACATGATGGAGCCTGAGCCTAATTAATGTTCCATACAAATACAATCTCAAAGCATTATGAGAGGGAGCGGGTTCACTGCTTAATTGTTCAGAAAATAATAGGGTATGTTTTTTTTAGGCCAGATCACTGTGAATTTTTAAAAATTGCCCTTTAATAGAAACCATACTGTATTTTTAGTCTAGAGCAAACAGAGGCTGTGGGAACCACCTTCTCCCACCCATGTCTTGGCATCAGGAACTAGTGTCTCAGATCAGAACTGTTTACTGATCCCCATGGCAACCACATGCTTTATCATGCACTAATTCCCAATATCATAAGGATCCCATGGTTCCTTAGTATGGTATCTCACTCCTAAAATAATGTGCTTGATGAGAAATAGAACCATTTTTATTAAATATTGCTGTAATGCTGTAGTGTCTTATAAAGCCTCTTCATTGAATTTCCTTTTGGAACAAACTCCAACCTTTTCTGATTAAGGTCACCGGACCTTGCTCTGAAGTTAAAGCTGCCCCAGTTAATTTGTTTCTTGCTGGAGCATTGAAATGGAGTGTAAGAATGCTGGGGTTGTGGCTTCGAAAGATGTCCCTACATATGCGGTAATACTCCCTGGAGACACTGCCCATGTGAATGGGTTGCCTCACTTTAGTGTTCATCACCTTCTTGTTTCCAGACTAGCAGTAAGAAATTGGAGTTGCTCAAATCCCTAAAAGCCTTGTCAACATTGAGACCTGGTCGCTTTTCAGGCTCCTAGATTCGTTAAAGCTCCCTAAGATTCCAAGTGACAAGAGGCAAAGACTGAGCTAATATCCATAAATTGCTCTGAGCTTCTCAAAAGAAAGATGCCGTGTTACTAGCAAGTGGTGGTATTGTTTCACCTTATGGTCACACATGACACTTTTCAAACCTACAGGATTGCATACATCTTAATTAGTGTCCCACGTAACATTCCATACAGCTAAGTTAATAAATTTTGGTTGAGAATGTAGCTTCTTCTTTATTTTCTTTTAAATGTTACATTCAAAAAATATGAGGTCCCCATATACCCCCCACCCCACCCACGCCACCCCTCCCACAACTTCCTCTCCAATGTTTCAAATGCATTAGCACTCAGCAGGTGAAACTGAAATACATTTTATACTTTAGAACCATTCCTTTATAAGATCTCAAATGATCGTAAAATCAGGGTTGAGTAAGTTGCAACTGGATGTGTCATTCATTGATTTTTTTAAGTGGAAGTTTAACATTTCTATGCATTTTAACACCCACTCTTTGTTCTAAAAGCACTTGGAGCTAACTCTTTCCCTGTTCTCCCTTAAAGGCATGCTGTTCTTTCTCATATTTTCAAGTGCTTCATGAACAAATAAAATAACTTGGCATTGTCATTAAAAGAAATATTTCCATACTCTGGACCCACTGATTGTGCTTTGAAAAACATGCCTCTGCCCTTTGCATTATAAAGACAACCAGATGAAAAAGAACATTATGCATCTAAGCAAACACAGAATTAATTCCAGCAAGTGTGGAGCCTGACGAAGATCTAGTTCGCTTCCCAAAGTTCTAAAATAAATGTTTTATTTTTTTCTTTGTACTGAAATTATCTAATGAAACAGCTAACTAGGGAGGATGGAGTAAGGAAATGAAATGAACTTTAATCTCCCAAAAGTCAAGAAGTTCTCTGAATCATCCCACAGAATGCAAACATGATTCAGCAAGGTAGGTTTGCAATAATTTCATATCTGGAGTCACCATTGATTGTGTTGGTACTTACTCTCAGCTACAATCTCTCAGTCTCACAGTTGGACAACTCTTATTCAAAATAAGCCTTCAGTTCTTGATTGTTCCATATCAGGTTGCTGCTATTTCCAGCTGTTTCTTGATCAGAACTGTTTGCTTTAAGTTTTACCTCTTTATGTTCTTAAAGCAAATATAAAACACAGGGGATGACATACTTAGAGACACTTTGAAACATCTTAATGCATCTTAAGTATGTTATTTTGGCTCTGTAACAAGTTAAAAACAAATCACAGTAGCTGATGCTGTCACTGACTACAGATCTGAGTTTCTCTTTGAATGTATTTGTGGATAAGAATTTTGTTGAGTATTTTGGGCCAGAGATTCTCTCTTTCTCCATCAAAGATGGCTAAAATTTTACACACAGGATGAAAAAATTGAAGGAAAGTAAAGTGATTTATTGAGTTTCCCTCAGAGAGCAATCTCATTAGAGTAGCTTATAGACAATTCTAAATGGTCTCACATAAGGTAAGCACTGGCTTGGAAAAATGTATATTCCTATGTAATGTCTGTGCATTTTCTACACATTTGCGATGACTTTTTCCTGTGTTAATGAATAGAATATATAATATATTTAATAATTCATGGGTTTAGATGTCTGCATTGAGTCTCCAGTTATGCTTAGTTCCTAGAAAGTATTTAGTACCAGGCAATTTTTAGTCTTTTGATATTTCTTTGGAACCATTGATCAGGTGTTTTTGGAGAAATGGGCCCATCCTTTATCAGTCTTCCCATCACAGGTCAATTCTACCAAGTTAGTACTAAACTTGAGATTATTTTATGTAGTTCCAACTAGCTTGACAGGATACCTCCTTATTTATTAGTGTCTTAAATCATATACACCCCGAAAGTCCCATAGGTAAGGTGAGAAGAGACAATGATACAGGCACTACAACTGTGTGGCAGATTATCTATCCACTCAGTTGTCCGAATATTCCAGTCAAAATTTCTTGAATTCTCTCATCCTTATTTCAGCTCATCTCTTTGAGCTCTGAGTATTCTGGCTCAATGACACAGACGAAGGAGAAAAAATCTTTCTCTCCATTTTACTTAATTTTATCAGTAATATCTTTGTTCTATAGAGATATTTTCAAGCATTTGATCATGTCTAATAAACTGTCTGCATAGGAAGTCAGAATATACTTTATCTGATGCACTAATTTATTTGCAGAGTTTAAAATAATCCCTGGTGCCAGGGAGGCTTATCCCCAGGAGTCACGACCCATACTAGGGGGAGGTAGTGAGTTTATTATACTATTTCAAATAAATATAAGTGAAGCCTCTTACATACTGAAGTTTATAGTCAGTTTCTGATGACAATCTAGTGACATCAAAATTTGAGTAAATTGAGGGAAGATCAGTTCACAAATGCTGATTTAGGAATCAGTATTTTACAGAACACATTTTAGATACTATAGAAAAATAAGCTACATAGTAGGCACAGTTCCTGAGCTCAGGAAGATTTTAATCTAGTTAAAAAGGAGGATAGGGAAATGGATGTGGCTCAAGCAATTGGGCTTCTGTCTACCATATAGGAGGTCCAGGGTTCAATACCTAGGGTCTCCTGGTGAAAGACAAGCTGGCTCATGTGGCCAGCTGGCCCATGCAGAGTGCTGCCCCATGCAGGAGTGCTGCCCCATGCAGGAGTGCTGCCCCACATGGGAGTGTTGGCCCACACGGAGAACTGACATAGCAAGATGATGCAACAAAAAGAGACACAGAGGAGAGACAATAAGAGATGCAGCAGGCCAGGGAGCTGAGGTGGTGCAAGGGAATGAGTACCTCTCTCCCACTCTGGAAGGTCTCAGGATCAGCTCCCAGAGCTGCCTAATGAGAATACAAGCAGACACAGAAAAACACACAGCAAATGGACAAAGAGAGCAGACAATGGAGGAAGGGGGGAAATAAATAAACAAAAATCTTAAAAAAAAAGAAAAGAGGACAGCCAGTCCCCAGAGGGAGCAGAAATAACAGAATACTGTTGTCTTTAATGACCTACAGAACTAACCTATTGAAAAATTTTAAAATATCATCCAATCCTTACTAATTCCTCTTAGAGGAGGTCCTTTTGTGCATATATAACCTAAGGAGTCTCACTGGGCATCTAGATGAGCAAGCTTCCTTGAAGCCCAGAAGGGATTTGAGACCAGTGTGGGCTGTCTGTTCTGTCGTTGAGGTGTTTATGGGTGAAATCTTGGACAACATATTTCAAATAAAAAGAAAATTACTAAAAATGTTTAATGAGTGACATCATTAATAGAATGAAAAGGTATAGCCTGGAGTAAGAGAATATATTTACAATACATGCTCATAAGAAGAATAAAAAACAAAATAAAAGATGCAAGTGGCAGTCCCTCCATATCAGAAAGGTGAAAACTAACAAGTAACTGTATTCAGGTACTGGGAAATTTGAAAAGTCCTCAGTTTGTGTTTCTCTATATATCAGTAACCAATATTCCCAATTCAAAGAAAAAGATAGTGTGAAGGCAGAAATAAGGCCCAGTATTAGGTAAGCATCTTATCATCAGTTGATGATCTCAGGTTCAATATGAAAATATGAAAATCAAAGTTGGGCTGCATTTGTAAGAAAGAACTGGAAGAATGCCTGTAGTTAGAGCAACATCCAGTCTGCTGGCAGGGGTAGACACCTGGCTCCTCCTGAGAAACAGATCCAATGGGATAGAGAAAATTCTGGGATCTAAGAAACAGTCAGAGCCTTGCTAAAAGATAGGCTGACCCGTTCAGTGTTTTATATTCATGAAGCTGCCATCTATGATTGCCACCAAAATTTAAGGTTTCCATTTCCTTCCAGACAACTTCAGTGCTTGATCATAGAGTAGTGGAAAAGTGCTTCAAAATTCCACCAACTAGTGTGCTTCTGGGATAAGAAACAATCTATTTTATTAAAATGAATAAAGGCATTGAAGATGTAATATTTTGTTAGAATCAGGGCATGCAGTCATGAAAAACCAGATCACAATTTCACACATTGTGTAAATTCTGCATTTTAGACCCCCCTTACTAAAATATATCCTGTTGTCTCATACTTTATGTGTCAATTTTTACCCTGTTCCTAGCTCCAACCCTATTGTCTTAATGGCTATTTGAAGGTAACCCTGCCATTGGCTTTCTATAAGAGAAACATATAAACAAGGGAGTTTGTATAACCCTGCCAAATCAGGCAGATGGTTTTTCATCTATCAGTCCATGGAGACACCATAGCAGGGAGAAAAACATGATTGAAAGTCATTCAGTCAGTATGGAGGGGAGGAGCCAGACTGGAAACATAGATGGACAAAAGGGGAAACTGAAATTTGTAAGAAGAATCAAAAAGCAAGTTTGGAAGTTTATTTCTATGAATGGCAGCGTTTACCAGGGGAACTCAGAGGTAAGGGAAGCCTGATTTCCACACTATGCTGGGATTTTTCAGATGCTGAGCCAAGTCAGGCAATTACTAGCTATGGATCTATATTAAATTCATTAACCTTGCCAGTAGAGCTCTCTCTTTCCATTAGATAAAACAATGAAAACTACAGTCTTACAAGTCAGTGGTCAATTTCTCCTTTAGGTGAAAGAGTGCTAACAATGGTCAATAGTAATCAGAACATTCACTCAGCTATAAATCTAAAACAACAGCAAGTCCTCCTCCCACCTCAACCTGCTCAGGTGCCTGTTTACAAAGCCCCTTTGCTCCACATTGGATCTGATAAAATCCAATCCCCTTAACTTGCAAAACAGTGCCCTTCTTAGTGTCACACAGCGCTTATTAAGTGTCCAACATTATTCAAGATGCTATAAATGCATTACTAAATAAGGCATTCCCAATTCACAAGATGCTTATGGTATAATTGAAGAGTCAGTGTACTTCCATGAATTATACAAACAAGTATTAGCAAGAGTTCAGTTAAAAGATGGATGGTGAATTTAGGAAAGGCTTCACATTGACATAGTTTGTAGACTGATTTTGAAGGACTGCAGCACTTTGAAAGAAGAAGTTTCAGGTGAAGATAAAACATATACAAAGTCTATAGTCATAGAGGTTATAGTGTGTTTGAAGTGTAATGAAGCATTTATTAAAACTGGAAACTAAATAACAGGTAAGAGAATGGTATGAGATATAACTAGACAGGAAGGAGGCCTCAGTGAAGGTTGACATTTCCACTGGATCATTGAGAAGCTAGAAGTGGTTTTAAGCAAAACAGTAAATGTGAAGATTTGCAGTTGATGATTTCATTATAGATTTATAATTTAGGAACATGATGAACAGAGAAATGTACTTATGGAGGAAGAGGTGGGTATAAGGCATATTAGTTAGGAAAATCTTTCCATTGAAGAAATAAAGTGGTAGGAATAATGTTGGAAAGAAGGACTGGATTCAGAAGATACTTGGGGTGGCCTTGTGGAATTTGCAATTGACTTAATGTGGGGTGGGTAAAAATGAAACAATCATCATTGGGGTTTCTAGCCTAAGAGACTGATGGAATGATACCACCACTTTCTAAGAGGGAATCAATATGAGGTGGACAAAGTTGAGTGGGAGGGATCTAGGAAGTTTGATCTGGGACATGTTTTATGTGAGGTCACTGCTGTATATCCAATATGTAGTGTCAACTACAAGTTGGATGTATGTAGAGAGTACAGAAAGAAGGGTATCATGAAGAAAGATTTGAAAATTATGCACTGCAATTTTTGCATAGCATTTGTACTGTAGTTTAGATTGTTAGAATTGATGAAATAACTCAGGATTAGTAGAAACAGAAATAGAAAAGCTAGAATAGTTACCCAGGTTTTGTATCTGATTCTTTCAAGCAGAGTATTACATTAAAAGTCCAGCAGAGGATGGGTGGGGTGTGGGGTATATGGGAACCTCTTATATTTTTTAATGTAACACTTTTATTATCTATATATCTTCAAAAACTACAATAAAAAATTTTTTAAGTCCAGCAAAGAGCTTAGTGGAGCCATAATTTTGTAAAATGAGTATCTTTTAAAATAGTGAGATAGATTATATCACTGTTAACAAGAATTTTTTCTAAGGAAGTAATTGAATTGACAATTCCTATAGAATGAGAAATTTAGTCTTGAATGCTATCAATCAAAAATGGCAGATTAAAGTAAGTAACTTCCATTGGATCTGTACTTGGTTTAAAGTAATTAGTAAAATATATTCCAGTGGAATTGATTCCTAAGTCGTAAGGTTTATTAAATTTAAAGTTGTTATCAGGGAGTTATAATATTGACAGAAATCTATGTTTCCACAACCTCTCCTAAATAACATCACATACAGCTAACTTCAACAATAGCTAATCCCAGGAATTCTCATTTCTAGAAAATCCTGGATCAAAACAAAACAAAACAATCTAAGAGGCTTGTAAAAGATTTTAATGTAAATTTCTAAATAGCATTTGTGTTCAAATTTACTTAACTATCACATTTTTAAAGTTGCTATGTCTGTTTTTTGTTTGTTTCTTTGCTTGTTCTTGGATTGTATTTAGGTTTGTGTTTTCTTCCTGGGAATATTAATCAAATCTAATGCTAGATAAAGGAATGAGTTACCCAGCACAGGGAAAACACAATGGATTTTAGTCATAAATTTATCTATTAGCAGGTAAATGAAAAGTACATCTTAGAGACAGAGTTGGTTCTGCTTCTGGGAAAATGGAATAGAGTACTTTGCCCTATTCTTCCTACTAAGTACAATTAAAAACCTTGGACATTTTATATAAGTCAAATACAAGACTCAGAAAGGTAAAGAGAAGAAGGCAGACTAGCTAGGGAGCTCAGGAGCCAAGTAATAACATAGTGGTAAGTTTCCAGAGTTTCTGAGTTTCTTATAGCCTCATTTACCACAAACCTGGAACTGAAGAAGCTGGAAATTCAGAAATACCAATGAGAGCAGAAAAATATGTCCCAGAAAAAGAGACATCTCCCTTAGCCAAAGGACCAGGGAAGGGAAATCTAGCAAGGCAAAACTTTTAGAAATTTATTGTTCTTCTTTAACCATCCCTCCGCAAAAACATACACAGCAGTTGCAAAGTTCAAGTTGGTAGCCTAGACTTTCATCCTTGCCAGGCTATAATGAGGTTCACCAATCTCCCCACCCAGGCGGTATCAGAGAAGTCTGAGTAGGGAGTCAGGAGTTCCATCCCCAGGGTAACCACTCTGTCCCTGCCCCCATGGAGCCAATGGAGGCCATGTGAGAGCCTTAACTTCCACCCCCATTTGGAAGAAACTAGGCATCCCTCTTCCTCCTCATTGAGGTGATGTCAGAGGAGAACAAGTGGCTAAGATAGGACTTTCACCATAACCCAGTATAATTAGGGCACTCTGACCTAGAGACCACATGGGAAGCAGTTATGATTACTTTAACTTCTCCTAGCCAGGAAAATATCAATGGACTTATAGAATTGATGGTTTGTGAAATTCAGTGCTTCTGGGAAATGAATCCCTATGTAATAATGCCCCAAGTGAGAATTTAACTGAGCATGGAACCAGCCAGTTATTTCAGTGTGAGTAATTATCAGAAATGTGGTTATTCAGGAAGGATTTGTGGAAAGTGCTATTGTCTGATGGTTGGGATCCCTATGAACTGCGTATGAAACCAGCAAGCTTTGTTGTGAGATCTGTATGAATGAAACTATTGTCAGCCTGAATAAAAGGGACAGGAAAGGGAGAGACTGAAAGAAAAACAACTGTAAGGGAAAAAACATGGAAGCTGATGTCTGGACCTAAGACATCTTCTGGATCAAGAGAGGGACCCACACATAAATGCAGAAAGGGTGAATTTGCCCCAGCATTTGAAGACAGTGAAACTTCTATCCCATTGTTCAGAAACAGTGTGGCCACCCCAGACTTCTGGAGATTGAAGAGAGTTTGGTCATCACCCCACTGTTCTGAGGGGTTTAGCCTGTGCCTCAGAGACTGGGGAAGTATGGCAGTCACCACAGTGAGCTCGGAGTGAGCCTAGAGCTTGGCCATCACCCAGATGTTTGATGAGGATGGAGTCAAGGAGATGGCTGCTGGACAAACCCTTAGAAGGGATGGGTCTCTATGAGACCACAAGGAGAAGACATCATTCTATAGATGACTCTCAGTATTTGGTATCTGATGGAGTATGCCATGCAGGTTTCAGAACTGTTTGGGAGCTGTGACCCCTGTTTTCCTTCCAATTTCCCCCTATGGTGATGAAAATGTTTATTCTATGATTGTCTCTCCTTTGTATATTGGAAACAGATAGATTGTTTTCTAAGTTACACTGGTCTACAGCTGGAGGGTAATTTTGCCCCAAGACAGACTGAATGCCTATGACCGATTTTGATGAGATTTTATATTTAGCACTGTTACTGAAATGATTTAAGGCTTTTTGAAATATTATGATGGAATGAACATGTTGGATAAGAAAATAATATGTATTTTGGGACCCAGAGGATGGAATGTGTTGGTTTGAGTCTTTTATATGGACTCCAGAAAATTATATTCTTAAATTGGTCCAATCCTGTGAGTGTGGAACCCTTTGACTGGATTGATTTCAGTTAGGGGGCCTTTAATTGGAGTTCTTCAGTGAGGCATGACCTAGAGTGGGTCTTGGTACTCTTGCTGCAGACCTTTATTAAAAGGAGAAACATACAAAGACACACAGAGAAAAAGAGCTGCCACTTACCCTACCATGTGAGAAAGAACTTCATTATTGCCTGAAACCACAGAAAGACAGAGGAACACTGAGATAGTGAGAAGGAGGTTGGAGCAGCACAGAGCTGAAGCAAGAAGGCCTGGAGGGGAAGGGACAGACAAGCCATGTGCTTGATCACCCACAGCTGAACTCAGGGAGAAAGTGAGCTTTGAGGAGAAGGCAGTGATCTAAGCAGAGACCAGTCACCTTGTTCCTTGCCACATGGCGGGAGTCCAGGATCACCATTAGCCAATCATTGGTGAGACAGCATCTCTGATGATGCCTTGATTTGGACATTTTCACAGCCTCAGAACTGTAAGCTTTTACCCTAATAAATTCCCATTATCAAAGCTGTAAAAGAGCACCTGAGAGATCACTGTGATGCTAGAAATGAGCTGATCTTGACTGTGTTGATGTCAAGATACTATAATTTAGGAAACTGGGAAATGAGTAGATGGGATCTCTCTGCATTATATCTTACAACTTAGTATGTGAAACTATAATTTTAATAAAATTGAAAATTCAATTAAAAAGTAATGCAATAAAAAATCTAAGCGTAAGAGATATATTGTTCAGTGAGCCAAAAGCTCTGCAACTAAAAGAAAAAGTGTCAATTCATATGCCAAATTATTTCTTGTTTGCCTTTACCTTGTGACCATCACTTTCTTAATCAGAGTTTTTTCCCTACGTTTTCTCAATCCCAACTCCTTCCCTGTCTATCTTACTAAGAGCACATAGATTCTAATCCCACCATAAAATGAATAAATATTACGAATATTTATTTTAATAGTTATCCTTGTGAATGCTCTGTTTAATAAAGTGCATAGCATTTCTGTATTTGGGAAATACGATCATATTTGGGTTGAACATTTGAATCCAAGTCTATCTGGCTCTAGTAATGTAATAATACTGTATTGTTTAAGGCAGGACAATCAAATTTTTCTGTGATTCCATACTGAAAAACACAGTAGTTGATCCAGCTGTACTTATCAATAGCTTGTATTGTGGGGGCGAGGCAGTTACAACTAATTTACAGGTAAACCTTATCATTGAAGTGATAGCTCGAAGTACCAGCAAAAAAAAGCTGTTCATAGCTGCTTTAGAAACAAATTCTAAATCAGAATGGAGATTTCCAACTTCCAGGAGTTTGCTGGGCTATAGGCCAGGATTAGCATAGACAGTTCTCTTTTGTATATAATATTTGTGGAGGTATTAAACTCAGAATAATTAAACTTAGTCCAACTACAGTGTTTTACAGAATTTTCACTCTTGAATCTTAAAATGAAGCCTAAACTCCAAGCATAAAAGTGATCCCTAAATAGCAAAAATCTTTCCTTTGAAAGTTGTATCCTTATTCTTTTACATTTCCACAGAAGACACAATAATTCTTGAGTCTGTAATTGAGAAGCAGATAATAAGTTGCCTGGAGTCTTACAAAATCACCAGCTTTTTGTCTTTTGCAAACATTGTAACATATTGTCTACCCTTGCCAAGCCTTCTTCTACCAGTAATTTTTTTACAAGGGCATATACTTCAAAAATAAAAGGTAACAAATCGACTACTAACTTCAATTACCTTCCCAATTCAGATGTACTGGTAACAACTTTCCATGTGAAATTTAAGAGTTTTGAGATTTGTAGAATTCTCATGGGTTAAATGACTTCGCCAATAACATTGGTCTGACTGTCTAAAATCACTACATTGCAGGCTATGGTGATTTCATCTGCAGTGATGTGATCCCATAGTTGTAACCTCATTTTTATTGTGCTGTTTTTAGATAGTGCATAGTGATTTTCATTTATACTACTGGAATGAGATGGCCTGGTTCTGATTTAGGTCATAAATGATGCCCTGAATCCAAGTTTTCTTCTTAAAAAATGACTCTACCTACATGCTTACATCTGTGTTTTATAGTTTATACAACTCAAATTGGCATGAATGAACCAGGAGCATATTCATGCACAAGTGACTGCTTGCATTCTCAAATTAGGCTAAGGAGTGTTTATTGTGGTCTGGAGTTCATTTCCCTATTCATTTGCATAGTTTGCCTTTAGACAAACCCATCATTATTTCTTATATTTAGAGTGCATTTGTTATTACATTTTAAATATTACATATTCCCTTAATTTTTTGTTATCATTAAATTCATTCAATTCATAGCTAGGTATTTTTTACGTACCTACCATCAAGTTAGTTTCGGCAGAAAGAGATTGAAATTTTAAAATGAGTTTGATACCTGTCTGCAAAGAGCTTAAATTCTCAATATATATGAAAAGAAATAATAGTACTAAGTGGCCCAAGATTTTTTTTTTAGTTTGCAAAACCAAGAATTAGAACAAAAATTCAAGGAGAGAAAAACAGTTCTATTCAGGAAAGAGGTGAAACATGATGAAAGCTTGTCTTCGGATGCTTAAGCTGGCAGAAGGGTGCTCCATCGCATGGAAACAGGGCAGTTAATAAAATCTAATCATCCATTTTAAGAATGGAGGCTGATGTGATAATGACCTTTGCTGTATTTTTTTCCTCAGTTGCTCGTAAGGACAGCTATGGAATCTGAATATCTGTGCCTCTTTAGCTTAATTTTAAACAGCCATCTGCCCTTTCCCTTCAGCCGTAAGGTGGATGAATGTGAAGTTTTGTTCTGGTTAGACACTTTCCTAGTCAGTCCTTGTCAGCTGATATTTTTGTTGCTTACTTGGATTGCAACCCCCTCTGGTTACATTCTCCAACCTTTTTTGGAATAATAAAGAAGAGTTCAAATTGGAGGAAAATACTTAGATTAGCCAGAGTTAAAGATACTCTTTAAGGAAAAAAAGATAAGTAAACTCCTTAAGGAAAACTTCCTGCTTCCAAGTTAAGAGGTTGTCCGACTTCCACCTAAGCAACAGCTCTACTGAGAGTCAGAGAAAACCTCTTGCTTATAAATTTAGGATAAGAGGAGATAAAATTTCAGCCCTTGTTACTTACAGCAATTACTAGTGTTCCAGCTGATTTGTGAGACACATTTCTCTGACTCGTTTTCTCTTAAGGGTACATGGGGGAAAGTGAGGAAGGTAACAACAACAAAAGAAGTGAGTCAGTAATGCCTTTGGAGAATTCGCTTAGTGTGTAATGGTATGTAAGTCATTTTACCTCTAATTCTATATTCTCATTGGCAAACTGGAGCTACAATTTCATAACAGAATTAAATAATAAGAATTTATCACTCTGAAGTCTTCAAAATGTTGTAGGAAAAAAATTTCTTTTTTAATTTTATTGAAATATATCACCCACACAAAAACATACATAACAGTAAGTGTATAGTAATAGTTGTGAACTTACAAAACAAACATATATAACATCATACAGGACTCTCATAACTCACCCTACCATGAACACCTTACATTGTTGTTAAACCTTTTTAACTAATGATTAAAGAACATAAGACATGTTTGTTTTTTATTTAATTCAACAAATGGTTATTGAAACATCTAGTGCATGTCAGGGACTATGTTAGATTCTAAGATTCAAAGATGAAGAAGACAAGCATTTGGCCCTGGAGAAACTCCCTTTCAAATATACAGCCTGATATGGCCTATAATAGAAATCTGGACAGTGAGCCCAACTGGGACAGAATTTAATTACTGTCAATGTTGGTGTTCAGGACAGATCTGGAAAATATGAGCCTTGTTTAATCTCCTTTCCCCATTTCTAGTCTTGACACATTCCTTTTCTGCATGCAACCAAGTTCTGAACTCAGAAGATAACTTAACATTCTCCTGGATTCAGGCACTAATTCATAGTATTGGCAGAAATCAAATTCAAAAGAAAAAACACATAAGAATAATTTACCTGAATTTCTCCTTCCAATTCCTTAAATAGTACTACTTCTAATTTGAAAGATAAAATGGACATTTCACTATTCAATTGCCTACAAATCCTTTGAAAACTTGCTGTATGAATTAATGTCTTTCACATACAGCTCCTGCCCTATTTCTTAGACAAAAAAAGAAAGAAATTTAAAAATCACCAAAAATTAATATCTGTGCTCTTTTGAAAATGGCAATCCTCATCTCACTCTTTCATACTGATCATTTGTGTCAGAATCCACTCTAAATGGTCTGTGCTTATGTAGTGACCCACTGCCTTGGTTAACTGGAAACCTTAGATTACCTGCCCAGCTAAATCAGAGAATACTGATATTTTGGCATGCTTTGCTTTCTATATCCTGTGACTTGACACTCTCTACCTAGATGGACAGTGGAGTATTTGACATTCCTATACTTTACATTTCAGGGGCTCTGCCAGACTAATGGTCATTAGCTAAGTGCTCATTACTATTTATCCATTGTTCAGTCATTCATCAATGCATTTAATCCTTCAACAAACCTGTGTTAAGGTTTGTTTGGCATAGGACAGACACTGTGATGGATGCGGAGATGCAAAAAGAAAGTCCCTGTCCTCCAGGAGCTCATGGTCTAATGGCTAAAGGCTGACTAGAGGGAGGAGTATGATAATATACCTGCCATATGTGCTTTGGAATACCTGATGGTGAGGTCAGGAAAGACTTCAGAAAGGAGGAAACACTGAGCTGAATCTTAAAAGACTGAGGATGTGTTCTTCTGGCAGACAAAAGTGGAATGTGTGTATATTTGTGCTTTTGTTGGGAGGTGAGAGGGTGGAACAGTCAATTGAAGGTAACATTCCATTGAAAGGAAGAGCCAGTGAAAAGTGTCCCATAGCGAAGTAGCATACCCAGATGAACTGCCACACTATACTGTGCATTATTTGATAAATATATCAAACCTGTACCAACATGTTCCCACAAGGTTTTTGATTTCAATTCAAGCTTACAGACCCCTTGTTAGGAATCCCTGCTTTAAATCCTGATTTCCATATTTATAAGGCCCAGAGGAGATCAATTTAACCTGTTTCTTTGGAAATGTGAATGCCATTAAGTTCTTTCTCGGGAGATCTTTTCTGTACATGGATCTTCCTGAGTTGGAAAAGAGAATAGAGATGAATCTCCTGAGTCTTCCCTTTCCATAGGAAAAGGAGTAGCAAGGACGAGACTGTCAAAAGCTGAGGCTGTCTCTTTTAAAGAAATAAGTAACAGTTTTCCTGGAAGTCCTACCCAGGAGATTCCTGTTCATATCTCATTGGTCAGAACTGTATTACATGACTATCCCAAGTTCAACATGTGAGAATGGAAAAGTAGGATTTCTTTTCGTACTGCTAACAAATATAAAGGCAAAGAAAGAAGGGTGTTAAAAGGCTTCTCAGGAAGCATCTACCATGTCTATCGATGAGCTTTTTAAACACTGTATTTCAAAAAAAAAAACCTGTATCTCAATTTTCATTTTAAATCATTATTACACAAAATAGCTTTTGCTACGGGGAAAGAGGAATAACAGAATATTTTGATTTAAAAAAATGCAACATTGTCCCCTTCTTGTCCTGGCTTTAGTACTTTTGCAGAGTGTTCAAATCCAGGACTCTTCGAACTCTCATTCATGCATCTGTTTTGTATTTTTCCCTCTCTTTTATTTTCTTTTACGTTTTTACAGAAATTTTTAACTTATTCAAAGTAGAGAGAACAGTAGAAGGCCCTTCCATGTACCTATCAGCCACCTACAGCAGTTATCATCATTTTGCCAATGTTGTGTCATCTATTCTTCTTTTTGTTTCATCTCCCTCTCCCTTTTTCCTCTGGAATATTTTAAACAAAATATGGCCATTTTCTATACACCAAAATGAATTATGCCTGCATGTCCCAAGTTTCTTTGCACTTCTTCAAAAGAGAATCTACAAGACTTACAACATGACCTTAACAAAAAAATGTAACCAATGGGAAAAAAAGCATTTGGAAATGGCCAGTCCTCCCCATCTCACCTCAACCCTGTCTATAGATATTTTGATTCAAGAGTGACAACAAATTGAAAAATAAAAAGATAAATGGGGAACAAAATGAGAATGTAGATTTTAAAAGAGAGAGAAAGAAACAGGAGGCTCAAGCAGAGTTTCAGCAGGCTCCTAAGGAAGCATCTCCCTACTATACAAATCAGAAATTATTTCCCATTTGAGACTTAGATTCCAGTTCTTTGTCTTTTAAAGTATCACTGACAATTAACAAATGTAGCTATTAGTAGTCTAGTTCAGATTCACACTCTTTAACATTACAAAAAAAGTTTCATAAATCTCAAAGTTTATGCTGCAGTAGGAACTGAGCAAGAACTGCCACGGTTTCCTAATGGAAAAGCTGTTCAAATAAGCATCTGGTCTCTCCTTCTTCCTTGGAGATTCTGATTACTTTGACCCACTGCCACCTTATCCTTTAAGACAAACAATCCAGAATGTTTTATTCTTAACAACTTTTCCTAATCAAAATAATAAATTAAGAAGCATGTATTCATGCACATATAGTTTTATCTGTTTGTTTAACCATTCACTTACATATTCGTTCATTCACTGAACTTTTTGCAGGTCTCACATATGTAATATTGCTAAAATCTTTAAAAACAAAGCTCCTGGTAAGGAACTATTATTGGGTCTCTGTTTTCATAAAGCTAAGCAAACCCACAGCCTGAAAGTTTTATGTGGAGGATCAGGTAGAAATTGGTTGTGCACTAAACATCTGAAAGGTGGAACTGCCAGCCTTAAAAGTGCTTTTGCAAAAAAGGCACAGCGGCAGCATCATGGGGTGGGGATTAGCCTGGCTCGAAGGATCTCTATATGCATATTTTTATCATCTATGTGTTGGGTGAAGCGGAGAACTGCCAGATAGCTTCTTTTCGACAGCTTGGAGTTACTGTTGGGAACAGATCCATGTAAGGAAGCGAAAGCCGAAAGGCACAGATAAGCAGAGATCCAGCTATGCAAACCATGTTTAGAGACACTTAAAGGACAAGCATCCCAGGTCCTTTCTTTCTGGTAAATTTGGAGAAGCCATCATACCGGGTCTTTTTTTCCCACCCAGCCCATGCGGACTGCCTGAGCAACCAAGGATTCACAAAGGTAGGTGCAGGGCTTTTGTGATGAAACTTTTCTACAAGATCATTCAAGAATATTCCCTCCCAAGCCCTTACGATTCTTAAGGAAAGCTGTCAGATAATATTTTGAAAAATAAAAAGAAAGATTTGGGCTGGGGTTTGTGACTAAGAGGTATTTAAAAGCTCTGTCTTCACAAGAGAAGTTAGATTGGCTACAGAGGGAAAGTGACAACACAGAATTGCTGCCCAATACAATTCTTCTATCCCCAGTCACTTACGATGGGGATTTTGTAGATGCAAGGGTCCCTAGATCTCGCTAGTAGCATTCTACAGGATTCTAATACTCACTGTGTATTTTAGGGTGGAGTAAGTGGGATTTGTCCTTTTCTTTGCTAACTTTTCCAAAGCCAGCATAAACTCACATGTGTGGCTTATGCTTCTGTAGACATAGGAAGAACTGCTTGTAAATGACTTTTTTTTTTTTGGCAACTAAAGTCATTTTTGTAGTGTTTCTCAGAAGACTGGACGTTGATACATCCTGTTCAAAGATTTTTGGGCTGTTTTCACAAATATGGGGTCTTGTGCAAGTTGAAATTGCTGAAACCAGCAATTTTCCTATCAAAGCCCCTAAAAATTTTGCTTAGTCCTTTTAAATTTTTTTTCCTTTTTGTTAATGACTGAAAACTTAAGAACTTGAGGATAAATTTTTCCAAGGATTAGTACAGTTTTGCCATCAGCGATGTCTGAGAATAGTAGATTTTGACAGAAAAACAAACTTGTGTATCTCTGGAATCCATGATAAAAGTATGAATGTGAGTACCAAAGCAACAGTACAAGATCTCTGTGAATTTACTGTATTTTCTAGGAAACTGGTTATCCCAGTCAAATGAAATCAATTGAACTTTGAAATGCTGCTCCAACTAATTACAAAAATGTAAAAATTGGATATTTAAGGTGTTGCTTTTTTTTTTTTAATAGTTAGCAAAGACTGTGAACAACTGCCAAATGCTCATAAAAGCCAAGGGAAAAATTTCAGGTCATAGCTATAAAATATGTATATTTTTCCATAACTGAATTAAAATATTTTTTGCATAAGATAATGGAATTCAAACACAAGATTTATCTTGTTTGAGAATAATGTATTTGCAATTCAAGTAAGATTTGAACTAACTATTTAGCTGTAAGCTCTAACTTTTATGATAGAGAATGAGAAGGAAAACAAGAAAAATTAAATGTGGTTTTCCTTTCCTCATGACAAAACATAACATGGAAAATGATTAATAAATAAGTGTAAGAAAAGAATAAAAATAGGCTATAATACTGACCAAAGACAGGTTCTTCAGATAAATTAGAAAGTTGGGAAAACCAATTTACTTAAGAGATAAAGATGAACTAGCGTTAGTTATGCAGTGATTTTTTTCCCAAGTGTAAATGTTCAATAACACCAAAAAAGTGGCAGAGAAAGAGGAAACATAGTTCTATTGCAATAGTAATAAATTATCATAATTGAATCATTATAATTAGAGTTCTAAAAAATAGTTTTGTTTTTTTTTCATCAAAGTATTATTTTACATTCACATTGACAACACATTAAACTAACAACAGAGTCAAACCTACCCTTTCTAAATCTCTGACGTATACTATTTTCCTTTGGTTAAAATGCTAATCTGTAACTGCAAGAGATGGGGAAGGGGGAAGAAAGAGAAGCCTATGCCTTCTTTTTCAAAACTGAAACAAGCTGTCATAACTTTAAAGTAGAACGGTCTACGAAAGGATGGTTTGAAAATACTTAATTAAACACTACATACCAGCCAGCTTTCCAAAAGGAGTTCTTGCAATTTTCAATATGTAAAATGTTCATATAAATTATGCCACTTACTAGTATTTGTGAACAGATGCAATGCATGCGTGACATCATCTGCTGTTTTCTCATTTGCTTACTGCCAAGAACATTTCAAGTGTGCACTCCTCATGAGAAATGTCTGCTCCTGTTTTTCTTCAGTAAACAAATTTACAAAGAGTAATCTAAGTAATAGAGAGTGACTTACTGCTATTTTTATATATAGTATGTCAACATTTATGGAAGAAAATTAGTGACAAACATAGTCAAACTACTTGTCCATTTCACTTGCAATTTCTTAAACATTCAATGACTATATATGTAGAAAATCTTGAGGAGATCATATTTTGAGAAGAGAGATGGAAGAGTTGAGAGTCTAATATGGAAAAAAGAACTTATTTATGTATGGTATAGTCAGTTAAGGCATGAGGCAAATTCATGGTGGGCAAGTATGATTTTTTAAAAAGTTGAAATTCATCCAAAAAGCATAGAATGCAGGTTTGAGTCTTCTGTCGGAATGATGAGGCCAGCCTGGAAGGCTGTTGGGCTTTTCTGTTGTACTACAGGAGGAACTGGTGCTTTTCAGGGCTTTGATAAGAAAGAATATTCCTGAGTATTGGAAGAACACATATATGAAAGAAAGAGTGAGGATTTGCTTTTTCAGAAGCATGGAAAACTTTGTGCCACAAGTAAGGAAAATTAAGAAAAGTCTAGGTCATTAAGATTCAAGGAAAACATAGCATTGGTTATTCTTAAAAAAAAAAAAAAAAACTCCTTGGGAACCTTAAACAAAATGAAATTTACTTAGGTGATTAAAAACTGTAGGACTTTGAAAGATCCCAGGCAGAACACTGAAAATTTCAAGAACTTTAAAAATGACAGAAGGCATGAGACTGGCAGAAGGCACTGGTAGGGAATTTGAAGACCAGAGAAGGTATATGTTTTCTCCAATGTCAAGTAAAGGAAGGTAGATGTTCTCCAGAATCTATATCCCTTGGTAGTCTCTTTAGAATGGATGTGCTCACATTGCATGGCTTTCAATTTCTTCATCTCAAAGTTATATCATATTTTCAGGTTCAGAGAAAGGTACTAGAATGAAATTTCATACCACAGAATTTTTGAAGGGAGTTTTAAGGTATTTAAAATAATATGAGGAGAACAATTTCACGCAATACTTAGTGCTGCTAAGGAGAAAATGGCCTTTCCTACCCCATTGATTTCTTCCCCAGGGTTGAGCTGCAGTTGTCAACTCTGACTGCATACTAGAATCACTTAGTGGGACTGAGAAATACTGATACCCACTGGGCAATGCTGATAAACTAAATATGCTGGTGGAATCCAGGCAAGGGTAGTTTATTTTTAAAATCCACCCCAAGAAATTCTAAGGTACAGTAAGGATTGAGAGCCACTACCTTGCAGCAAAAATAATAACAAACTCTTATTTAATCTAATGAATTTCAAAAAGGGGAACTAGCAGAAATACAGGTGAAGATAAAAATGTATTCTTTTTCTAGAAAGATAATTTCTTTGGAAGTTTTACTGATGTTGTCTTTGCTGACAGGGAATTCCTATTTAACAGGTCGAGCAATTTGAAAGTTTTCTCTATAATAAAGGATTGATTTTGATTTACATTACATCTCTCAGACTGCTTAGCCTAAATCCTATGTGGATGCTACCCACAATTATTGAAGGACATAAAATATGTATTTATGACATTGTATTTCTTAACTATCACTGCTAAATGCAATTTTATATTGTTTTAGCACACATCAAATAATCATCATGCAAGGGCATATGAATTTTGGGTAGCAACAGTTTTCCAAGGAAACTATGCATTCTTTTGTTTTTTGCCTTTATAATAAATGTCAAGAACTTTGACGAATGTGTGATTTTATGAAAGTGATATGTTAATTTATCACATATCAAAAGTATATAA
Source organism: Dasypus novemcinctus (assembly GCF_030445035.2). Taxonomy (NCBI): domain Eukaryota; kingdom Metazoa; phylum Chordata; class Mammalia; order Cingulata; family Dasypodidae; genus Dasypus; species Dasypus novemcinctus. The sequence goes on along the minus strand of NC_080689.1, from coordinate 28,312,997 downwards.
ATAAAAAATGAACACTGGCCATAATAGTAGGAGGATAGGCAGGTTCCAGGACAGACTCTTTACGTGTAAGTGAGAGCTGAAGACCAAACTCGCAGAACCCTACAAAGAAGGTTTCAGGCTGAGCTCTGATAGAGACAAAATACATAGTCCTGTCGATTTCAGCTCAGGGCCCAGATTATTCAAACCACTTGGCAGAGTGGTGAGTGCTGAGTTTGGTTGGAATCAGACGGCTTATGTTTCTTTTCGGCTTTTCAATGTATTGATGGCAGTGAGACTTTGGACAAGTGACCTAACCTCCATAAGCCTCCAATTTCTTCTATGTAAAATGTGGACCATCACAGGAACGACCATTGTTGAAGGGGTTAAGTGGCATAATGCAAAGAGTTTGGCATCATGATCAATAAATGGTAGTGCCATTGTTATATGCTGTACTAAAATCAAATACATTTTTCTTAAGAAACTGATTTCCCTGTCACTAAACTGTTAAACTGAAGAATGATCACATTTCAAGGAAAGTATGGATGGGATTCTTAGAGCCTTTCAGCTCTAACTTTCTGACATCAGCTCAGCACTAATGCTGAACATCTGGGAGATATGGTTAAATACTTTTAAACTGGCTGATTATGCATTCTACTCCTATTCTAAATCATGCCATGAAGTGAGTCCAGAAGTTGTCATTTTGGATATGAAAAATAAATACAAACATATATTAATTCATGATTATTAAGACACACACATGCAAAATATATTTTTAAAATGAAGCCATACCATATTAGAAGTGAGGGGGGAAATTTACAAGAAATACCTTAAATCATTTTCTGAACAAGGTAAACAAGATACTGCAGTAGAGGAATCCACTGAATATTTACTCTATTCAAAGCAACATATTAGTTTCCAATTAATAACAATAATAATAGTGTGCAACAATATTAATAACTCTAGTCCCTTAAACTGTCCAGAAGCTTGCCCTCTGAAAAACAAGATGCAGCCATACCTGAAACTACATTATGAAACATTACCAATTATAAACTATTGCTGAATTTAATAAAATTTTAACTAAAATTATTTTTAAATCATATTGAATTTTACTAGTACTTTACAGCTATGGATAAAGTACATTCTATGGAATCAGAAGTCTTTTGTTGGTTAAAACCTGAGTTCTAGATGCAAACAAACCTGTGTTTGAATCCCAACAATGTCAATTACTGCCATGCTAAGAAAATTATCAAAAAATTATCTTGACATGTGTTGAGCTCTCACTATGTCCCAAGCACACTTCTAAGCAAGTTTCATGTGTTAACTTACTAATTCTCACAACTGCCCTATGAGGTAGTTGCTATGATTTGACATACAGGCAAAGTGAGGGACAGAGGGGTTAAGTTACATGCCCAAGCTAAGAGTCAGAGGTGGAAAAATTTGAAATCTTTGCTTTGCAACTGTGTACACTGTCTCACAAATGTTTTCTGGCCTTTTTGAATTGGAAACAATTCATATACTTTCATGGTGAGACAAGCAAAATTAATGTATGAAAAATGTTCAGTATAGTGTCTAGCAAGAAGTATAAAAAGACATATTATTCTTCTCAGATTACTATCCATTCAACTGTTAATGTGTTTAATGAATCAGCAAATCATTTAAAATAGTGTTTCTTTGTGCCAACTTTAAAAAAAAATAGCATTCATTGTTGAGTCACCATTTGTCAGAGACAGAGGCTAAATTATTTTGTGACCATATTCTATGTTTGTATCCTCTCTGCCTACATAGTACTTATGTTTCCAGAAATGTACATCCCTCACTGATTATTCACTATTACATTGCAAAAAGAATTTGGAGAAAAATGAAAAAAATTAGAGAAGAACCATAGAAATGAAAGATTGTATTCAAGAATCCACCTCACAATTAGCATTTAAAATCCAAATCATGAATCTACAATGGAGAACAAAAAGTCCACTTGAAGTTCAACTTGTATTTTAGATCAGGCTTATAATCATAGACCTTTTGGTAATTCAACATAAAATTTTTACCAACATTGTAGTGTTTTGTATTCAGTTTTATAAAAATTACAATGACATATATTTTAACTATAACAATACAAATTGTAGAAAAGGTGATTGCTTTTTTTCAAAGAGAAATTGGTGAAAATTTACCTCTTTACTCACCATACTTTACCATCCATGTGTAGAGGAATAGATATCAAGTCCACATCTAACAATCTATTTTTACGTCTTCCTCACATTTAAGGTCATTTATTATAAATTTTATTTTCCCTTAAAAAGATAAACATTTACTAAGATGCATGCAGGGGAGAGGGAAAGCAAAGAATATAATTAGAGACTTAAGTAAAATCTGGGTTTCTTTCAGGTCCAATAAATGTATAGGCTATTTTTGTTTTGTTTTTCATTTTTAACTGAGCTGGCAATGGTAAACAAACATTAATTTATTAAATTATATCATGCACATTCATAGGCAATTCAAACATTGAAAAACAAAACAAAAACACATTATGAATGGATAAACAAATTGTGGTGTGCGCACATGATGGAATGTTATGCAGTGGTAAGAAGAAATGAAGTCATAAAGCATATGACAATATGGATGAACATGGAGGACATTTTGTTGAATGACAAGCCAGACACAAAAGGACAAATATTGTATTGTTGCCCTATTATGAACTAAATATATTATGTAAACTCAGGGAATTAATAATTAGAATATAGGTCATCAGAAAATAGAATGAGGTTAGAGAATGGAAAGCTGATGGTTAATCTGTGCAATATTAGTTAAAAGGTTGTTTGTATATCTTTGGAAATGAAATGTTGAGAGCACACCATGCTGTTTGTAACTAGCGAATTGTTACATGGGTATGACAATTGTTGAAAAGGAAAGCCTAAGGACATTTATATCACTAAACAAAAAGATAAAAAAAGTAACTTGGAACTGTATAACACAGTGAAACCTCATATAAAATATGAATATGGGTGATATATATGACTATGATATGATATATGATATATATATATATATGACTGTTTTTTACAAAATATAAATACAAATAAACTAGAGAAAAGGAAATAGAATAGCAACTATGTATGGCAAGGGAAGCATAGAGAGATTGAGAGGTGATGAGTCTTGTTTGGTTGGTTGGTTTTTGTTTTTTAGTATTGTTATTTTTGCTGGAATAATGAAGATGCTCTAAGGATGACTGGAGTGATGAGGGCAGCCATGTGATTGTACTGAATACCACTGATTGTATACTTTGGATGGATTTTTGCTTTATTAATAGGTATCAATAAAATTGGTTTGATGAAGAAACACATTATGCTAAACTCTAAGCACCCAAAGTTGCATTATAAAGAAACTAAAGTTAAGCAAAATTTATATACTTAGCATATATCAATATGCGTGCCCAAATCCAAGTCTAAAAATATCAAAGGTGAAGATCCATGCTCATTTGGGGAACATAGATTAAATAAACAACTAATATAGATAATATGTGTCCCAAAGTTCACTTTTTCTCTGCAAAACTCCATTTGGGTCTAGTTAAAACAAAACATATCCAAGTTACTGAATAATTTGATCTCTTTTTCAAGGGAATACCCAAAAACTATTTATTAAATTGACTTGAAAAGTTCACATAGGACATAACCTTCCAAACCACATCTTCGAAAGTGTAGTCTGAAAAAGACGTGTTCTTCCATAAAGGATTCCACGGTCAAAAGAAGTTAATGAAAAAGAGCATGAACTACATCCCCATTTCAGATATTCAGAAGGTATACTAACATCCCTAGCTCTGAGAAATTCTGCAGAAAGGTAATCTGGGTATGAGCTCTCTGTCATGTTAAGCTATGGTTTAGAGTCCAGAGGATTCACTGTCCTCCCTAACCTCTCAGCATCCATGTTGAAAAGAAGGAACTTTGTTCTGAAGGCAGTAGCAAGGTAGCAGAAGGTAAGGGGGGCCATTGAAGAGTTTTAACCAGTGGTATAATCAGATGTGTGGCATTTTCCTGAATTTTGTAACTCTATTACCCTATTTCCTATACAAAGTATTTAATGTTTGATTAATAAATGAGTAAGTGAATATTCTTTACTCACTCTAAGTAACATTTATCATTCAAAATCATAGAAAAGTATTTGTCTATTCTAACAAAATGCAAACATGTGCTAAGAAGATACAAAAATAATTTGAAATGTTTGCTTCATTCTTATTATAAGACCCAATGGGATAAAGCATGCAATATGTTTAGATTCTATCACTTAGTTACTCAATGAATATTAGCTGTCATTATTCAATCAGCAAACATTTATTGAGCATCTACTATATTCTAAATACTGAACTTTGGTGAATAAAATGATGACAAAGACCCTTACCCTCAAATAATTTGTTAATGAAGGTCTAGAAAATAGTTAAAGCAGAGAACAATTCCAGAAGATGATATCAATACAAAAGCCTGGAAAGGAAGGTGGTAGTGAGGCTAAAACACCTGCGCTTCTTCAGTGGAGAAGATGAAAGATGTGATAAAATGGTCCTGGGGGAGGGTGGGGGGTAGTGGGAAGCATGTGGCAATGGGTGGGATTTTTCTAAAGAATTTTAGAAATGACAGTGAGTTCAATAGTATGAGATTTATTTCTAGGGTTATATTCACCTTGTCTGTTTGCCTTTCTATCTATATGCATTGGCATAGGATGGACACATCTGATACTGTGTGTTTTCCACAATGTCTTATGACTTGGGATATCACTATTCAAAATGGCAGTTGTTTTAGTTTGCTAAGTTGCTCAAAGCAGATACCATAAAATGGGTTGGTTTTTAACAATGGGAATTTATTAGCTTACAGTTGAGGCTGTGAGAATGTCCAAATCAAGGTGTCATCAAGGCAATGCTTTCATCCCTAAGACTAACTGCTGGCAATCCTAGATGCTTCTGTCACATGGCAAGGCACATGGTAGTGTCTGCTGGTATCTCCCTTCCCATCCAGGTTTCATTGGTTTCTACTTCTTGTTTTCCTGGCTTTCTCTCTCTCTCTCCGTATTCATCCCATTTATAAAGGACTTCAGTTAGAGGACTAAGAGCCACCCTGGGCCATGCCTTAACTGAAATAACGTCATCAAAAGACCCTACTAAAAATAGGTTTACACCCACAGGAATGGATTAGCTTTAAGAACACAATTTTCTGGGGTACATACATTTTCAAGCCACACAAAATCCTTTATTATCATAAACATGGAAGAAATCATACCTATGAACAATTATAAAATTGTGCATCAGCTGATACATATTGTCTCAACTTTATTTCTAGGACTTATGTCAAAGATAATCCAAGCATTTCGATTTTTAGCTTCAGTTTGTTCATTTGTAAATTAACAATGATAATACAGGTTTATCTACATTTGGGGAAGTGTGCCAAAATGAGATATTGGATGAGAAAGCATAGAAACATGGCACGTGGCAAAAATCTGACCTTCAATTCCTTACAAATACATTAGGATGAAGACAAAAACAAAAGTCCATATAACTAAAAGAAACCTTACAGGTTAAATGCATGAGTCATCATAAGGCAGTCAGGTCCATTTGTTTTTAGAATTTGGCCAAATAGTTCAAATATTTGTTTGCAGTGATTGCAGAGGCCTGCAGGGGGAAGAAGGCACATATATTCTGGTAGAGCATGTCTGACACTAAATTTCTCAGTTACAATAATGTCTGGAAAGGGAAAAAGTATCAAGCTCAAAAAAATAAGGTCAGGGGAGAGAAAATGAAGAAGGGTATAACTTATTATAGAGATGAATATTGTTACTGAGTGGTTCTATATTAACATAGATAATATGGTAGAAAGTACTAGATTGTGATGGGTGAAGAATTGGGTTCCGAATTTTCTGGATCTGAGATTCTTCGATCAGAAAATAAAAGTTTGAATGAGAAGACTTTCTAAGATGCCTCAGAACTTGTTATTTTTTTATGAGGGAGAAACAGATAATGTTTTGAAATATTGTTTTTATTTAACAAAAATATCTTTTGTGGGTTTTTTTTTTGTCTTTGGACCTTACACCTTCAAAATAGAAATTTATATGCTTTAGCATTGGACTTTGTATTTTCACATTCTTATATTGAAGGAACATAACTTTAGTAGTAGGAGGTACTGTGAATAGAAGGACTTTCAAATCCAAATTTGAGAAAATATTGCTTACTAATTCTTCATTGTACCAGAATTGTAGATCTTTTTCTGTATCTAATGCAAATTCAGGCATTTCTCTATACTATGATTAACATCAATGCCCATATGTTCCAATTAGATATCGAGCATCACAACATTTTACTGTGCTTTATAATTTTTGCTTCTTTTCATTTATGTTATTAATAACTTATATTCATTATTTTTGCCAAGCTAATACCAAAAGTCCTCCATTTTGAGTCCCTTATCATCTGAATAGGTAATTGTGAATCCACTACCCCTTTCTACTCCCCCTTTCCACACAAATCATTTCAAAATATTAGTGTTATATTCCACATTGCATCTTCAGCATATATATAGAATTCTTCATTTATTTGCTTCAGTAAGTACCTAGAAATTTTTTAGAATGCCAGATATCTATTAGGTTCTAATCAAACTTGAATAAATTAATAAAATTATATTTATACATCTTATATATTAGTGGATTATTTGGAGAAACAATCAGAGCATATGAAATTAAGAATAAATTAAGTGCTGAAAACTTCATGACAAAAATATTCTTTGCTCTTTACCTTCTGAAATAACTAAAGTTTCTCTTTAGAATCCATAGCAATAATCAAAGGTTAAAACAGTAACAATAAAAACAACTATTTCTTTGTCCTTCCAATGAGCTACATGTTTTAAAGTCAAGTACATGGCATTTGCCCTCATAAATATATGATTGCATATTCCACGTTATTGATGCTCTTTGGGTGGGGCATATTTTCCTGGAGTAGGTAAAATATCCACACAATTTCATCAGTTTCTTGGTGGAAGAAAAACACATCCCTATTTAATGTCATCACAGTTCTCATGAATGTCTCTTGATAGGGGAGGGGAAAAAAGAGATTTCTTCTTTCTGTGTGTGTAATAGAGATTAAGTGGCAGAACATAAGAATGTTAGAAGTGTCTCATCATCACTTATGAGCTCCGTCACTTCACACTGGGCTGTAAAATCTGAGGAATAGCTTTTCAATAAGGTGATACAGTACTGACTCCTTGGGGATTCGGAAAAGTGTTTTATTGGCTAAAGTTCTAGGATTGTTCCTGGGGGTGAATCCTGCAGAAGTACCTTCTGGTTCTTTCCTACGCTTAGAGATCCGGCCCTTTGCAGGTTGTCAGGAAGGACATTAATGGCTCTTGTCTGGGCTGAGGACTGAATCTGCCTGCAGTGGGTGGAAGGGCTGGGTCTGCTCTTTGGTCCTCAAGTTGTCTCCCACCCTCTCTCCTTTTCCAATCTACTCATTCTTATTCCAAAGTGAAACAGAGTCTCTACCCCTCTTTCCTTGCTCATGATATGTCACAGTCCATCAGTGTAGAAATAAAAAGCTCCTCTGGAATCTTAAAAGTGATGCTGAATGTCAGGGAAGTGAGGAGTGCCGTTGCAGCTGGTGAAAAGGCATAGAACCATGGCCCTGGGAAGAAGAGCAGCTCCTCTCACTCTCCTCTGGCTCGCACCTGCTTGGCAAGGAGCCCACTTCTGATCCTGCATCTAGGCTATAGGCCATGCTCACCCTAACACAAACAAGTTCTGGCGCGTATATAGTTCCTTTTGCAAGGCTCGCGTAACCCCACGTAGGCACAGCAAAATTTGAGGCACTTATTACCTTGTTTTCCAGAGGGTCAAACTCAGCAGACAGACCCGACTCCTGACTCTTTCTCTATCCTAAATCACCAGCAAACTCTTGCTTTCTTCAGTCCTGTAAGCCTCCATAGCCTGTCTGTAAAGTAGGGACTCTGATAATCTCCTGGGGTTGGTGTAACATTTACATGAGATGTTGTTTGTAAAGCACGTAATGCTGTGCCTGACATGGAGTGAGCACTCGATAAATGACAGTCATGATTATTAGAGTATCATTCCAACAGTTGTGATTATTTTGTGGGGCTTTCACCCAGATCTTCCACTCATCCATTTCCAACCCAACATTCTTTCCTTTAAGAGAGACTTAGTGTCACAAAGCTTTGTAGTCAACCTCACAAAACTCTCACCGCAGATGGAAGACTGTTGCATAGTTCTACTGAACTATTACAATGAGTAGATATTCTGTGACCATTTTAAGAACTATAAGAGATGAGCACAATCCTACAAAACCTCAGTCAAGTAAAGGAATCCTATTTTAAGTAATATTAAAATGGCAGGAGGAAAGGAACTAGTATGCACTTCAGTTAACCTCTGAAAGTAAAGATGACCTAGGGTGGAGTAAATCAAAATATGAATTAGGAGATTCATGCCCTAGTACAAAAAAACTTTGGTTTTTCTTCTCCATTTTTTTGCTCACTTTACTTAAAAAACAAAAAGAAACAAAACACAGTTGGTTTTATTTAAAAGTGTAGTGTTAATATGAGACTTCCCTTTTAAGAGTTAAAAGGGAACATGCTCATATTTTCCATGTGCTGAATAAGCTCTTTAAAAAAATGCAGGAGAGCTGCTTGGGACTCCTGTTTCAAGAGCATATGCCTGCATTTCTATGAAATAAGATGGTCACAGTAGATCTTGACAGCAAATTAATGGACCTGATTTTCCTAAATTTCATCTCATTATAATTCCTTAACATTTATATTTTTCACCAACTTTCTCAGTGAACTCAGAGGAAAAATGAAAGTGTTCACTTTCTTTTGGTTTATTTTTTTTTCTGTCCACAGAAGGTGTCCCCCTTGTGGCAACAGCAAAAACTGGACTGGCGTTGCATCTAATCTTGTAATATTTTCTACATATGCAAAGACCTTTAGTTTTCTGTTTTTCTACCCTTTAATAGTGCTTGTTTCTAAAAGGGTCTATTTTTGTTCAAATACTCATTCCTATCTGGAAGTTAATGCTAAACTCAAAGCCAGATATGCAGTCAGCTGGCTTTAAACTTTTTAACCTCACTTATTTTTTATTCTCCATCCCTGGGACTGGTCGTATCGTTTTTCCATGAAGTAGTATCAGAGATTAGGATGGTGTTAGCTGTCCATTAACAATTTACTTACTGGAGCATGAAAAAGTGCTTAAGCACAAGTGTCTGTTTCAATGCCACGGCTGACCATGAAGCCTGCTCAATTATGCAACCAGCCCTGCCTCTTTAGCAGCCATGGGAAAACCAGCCTGAGTCAGCAGGCTCCGCAGTAGACCTCTTTCACTCCTGATCCCCTCTCCTTGGAGTCAGAATAAACACAAAAGTAGTGAGAGTTGGCAGTTTTGCTTAATTTTTAAGGAAGTATCTCAACTGAACTGCTGGTTTTCTGTTTTAAGTAGGAATTAACTATTTTTCCTCTGTTTAAAATGTCAATATATCCAGCTATCATTTCCAAAACTTCAGGGATAGTAAAAGTTCCACATGTTGCTTTTCTTCTGGAAAAATAAGGTGATTAAAAGCTCTGAGAAATTAATTTTATAAAGAAAGTTCAAACTAGATTCTAGCTTATTTGGAGAATTAAAAACACAAAGAAATATGAAATATTCACTCTAGTTAGCTATCTTCTGCAATACAATTTCTAGGACACTTGGAAAAAATGCAGGTTATTAATCTAAAGTGTTGTAAATCATCAAACATCAAGAAGAGAATATCTGATTAATGGTAAATCAGTGTTTTAATAGTACGGATTTCCATATCTTACCTCTTTTACCTCAAATGCCACTTCCTCAGGGAGGTCTGAGCATTTGTTTTTCACCTTGGCAACTCCATAGCCTGGTAAGTTTCCTAATACAGTACATGCTGTTGATAGAATAATTGAAGAAGTAAAGTGGATTATAATAATAATAATACTTGATTTATTTACAGCATCTCCTTTTCAAAAAAGATGTAATGAAACTCTCATTGAAGTGTATATTATATACACTATGTTAGGATGATACTCACAGGAATCCTCATTAACATGGTGTTCTTGGACATATTTTCCATTTCCTACATATTCTTTTTCACTTTTACTCATTTGTTATTACCCTGTGTGTTTTCCAAAAATGTAACAATTTTTAAAATCATACATAGAGTGACACATGATATAAAACACACTGTGGAATATCAGGATTATTTGTTAGAAAGAGGACTATCCTATACCTAATTGACTAATAGCTCAATTACATTTCAGGGGACATAATCTGATTAGACATCCAGGTCCTGAGACATGTTAAAGTAGGTTCCACTGTATTTGATGCTGAGCCTGAAGCAGGGGACATCAATTTTCTCTTTCGCAGTCTGTATCATTTCTCTTGTATAGTGGGTATATCTTTCTGGCAGACAGGTTGAATACGTTGGTTGATCTTTTGTTTAAAATCTATAACCTGAACAATTCTATTTTTTGTTTCACTAGCCTTTCAAGGTGAACGAAGTGGAGCAGAATTTAGATCAATCCAAAGCAGTGGTTGATTGGTTCATTAAGGTTGACATGTGTGGAAGGAAGTGACTTGATAAAATATCACTGTGCCTCAGCCAGTTATTGGGTTATTCATTTTTTTCCTGTGGCATCAGGGCAGTCTAATTTTTGAAAATAGTGCTTTTATCATGCCCTAGGATCTTAGGATAAATTGCCAGTGAGTTAATATAATATTGACTCTTGGGGTCATTGTTTAGCTCATATAAGGCATATATATTCCACTGTCCAAAGCATTAATTTGATTGTTTATCTTAAGTTCATTTTGAACACTATATTTTAAAATAACTTTTTTTTAAAATGACCAACAAAGCAAAACACCTGGGAAGTATATTCAGTTAGGAATAGGTGGCAGAACCATGAACGTTTAAATTCCTTTGAGAATGCACAAGAGCCTTTTTCCAAAATAGAAAACCCTATCATAAGAAAGGTAAGGGTTTTGTTCAGAGGACATCACCACACCTGAAGGGTATGAAAGAGGTTAGGATGACATAAAGGAGAAAAATTTCCAACAATTTGCGAGGTACAACAAAGATATGGGCTTCCTTGCAAAGAAGTGAGTTTCTTGAGGGTCACCAAAACCATTCAAAGAATGCTCAGATAACTAATTTTAAGGTGTTATGAAAGAAAATCCTTTTTTAAATAAAAGAATTTGAATTCTAAGGGTCAATCCAACTCAAATAATTTAGAATTCTATGATTTGCTTGCAAGTAGCAAGTTATTAAAGGAATAAAAGATTCAGAAAATAAGTTCAAATTTACATATAATGGGTTTTAACAAATACTTGACTGAAATAAGGAGAAGTATTCATAAAAGTCCTGCAATATATGTCAGCAATCTCATATGAGGGAGAATACAAATTTAGCCAAGAAAAATGGCCCCAAATCAAACACTATGGTTATTTCATAATTTGCACAGTCAAGGGGAGCAGGTGCCCAGCTACTATTTATTAATTTCATTCATTCATTGGGCCCCTCATATGGGCCAAGCAATATGTAGGGATTACCTACTTTGTATAAGGTACTATGCTAGATCCTGGGGACACTACCATGAACATTCTCTGCCCTTCACAAGTTTACACTTTAGTTACATCTCTAGATAGTAAACACAAATTGCAATTTAATCTATTACAGTTATGATAAGTGCAATTGCTAAAAGTATAGGGCGTGTAACAGTGGACCCAATCTGCTCTGAATAATCAAGGGACATTTTCTTAAGGAGAGACATTTGAAATCAACTCTGAAGTATGGGGAGAAAATATCCAACAAATTTTAAAGCTTGCATGGAATGACTATAATAGTTCTGTACCAACAAAATGAAAATACGGAAATATAGATAACATAAAAGCATATAATACCTTGTGGAGACACATTAAATATGTATACAATATTTTAAGAGTCACATGTTATATATAATATTTCATCATATATAACCTTTTTTAAAATATAGAAATTATCAAGAAAGGTATTTATGGTAGAGATATATGCCCTGCAGATGCAGAATTATATTTAGCAAAATTTGGCATGAATATTAGTTAAAACACTCTTAAAACCCCTTCTATCTCTAAAAGTACCATATCTATGAGAATACCAAAAATCCAGTTGACTAGGAAAATATCAAAAATAGTTAGACATGAATCATTAGCATTGAAAATAGGAGCAATGGTTATAGAATTGAGGCTTATTTTGATTCCACATTGTAGCACACTTAACAGGACTCCAATAATTCTTAAAAAATGTATTCCTTCTCTAACATGCTAATTATTTATTTAAAAAACAAATTTTCTCTTTTCTGAAAGGTAGTTGTAGCAGTTTGATATGGTTATGAATTCTAAAAATAGATATTGAATTATGTTTATAATCTGGTCTGTACCTAGGCGTGACTGAGTTATGATTAGGGCTTTGATTGGACCACATCTTTAGGGCATTGAGTCCCTCCCCTTGGTGGGTGGGGACTCACAGATAAAAGACATGGCAAAGAACAGAATTGGAGTTTTGATGTTGGAGTTTGATGCTGAAGTCTTAAGCTGTAGCCCTGGGGAGAGAGACAGAGTCATTTGCCTGATCGTCTACAACGGACCTTGTGGAGAAAGCAAGGAAACTGAGCCCAGAGGAACCCAGGAAGCCTGAACACTGGAAGATGTTGGCAACCATCTTGCTCCAACATGTGGAAATAGATTTTGGTGAGGGAAGTTACCTATGCTTTATGGTCTGGTATCTGTAAGCTCCTACCCCAAATAAATACCCTTTATAAAAACCAACCAATTTCCGGTATTTTGCATCAGCGCCCCTTTGACTGACTAATATAATAGTCTTTAATTAAGTTATTATTAATTCCCTCCAAAAATAAATATTTTTAAATGTGGCTGCTTTCTCATTATTAGTATTGATTCTACAGGCATGAACTATTTGATTTTGCTCCTATGATCCAGTACCAGCTTTTACCTTTTACAGCATTTCCTCTTATCCTATAAAAATGGTTTGTTTTGCATCCTCTACCAATTCCCTCCATACCTCAGATATTTGCATCTGCCACATCCACCAACTGTGCCGTTTATAAGAGTAATTTAGCAATGTATTCATACAATATGAATTGTATGAGCACCTTCTGTGTACAAGTCATACATGAAATTTTCCATATGATATTTTTTTAAACATCACCAGGAAAGTGCCACATGTAAAGTTCCCTCTCTCTCTCTCTCTCTCTTTCTCTCTCTCCTCTCTTGCTACCAAATCCTCTATTGGAGAAATTACATTTTGTTAAAATTGTCTTCCTGGGGAATGCTTTTAAGAGATTGTGATTGTTCTAGAGAGAGCAACAGTTTTAGCCACTGATAACTAAGAATATTCTATTCAAAATAGTTAATTGTATTTTCATGTAATAGGAAAAATCAGCACAAAATGATAACAATAATCCCTGATATAATGAGGGATTATAGAAATGGGGAAGTAGAGGACAAGCATATGACCTGGCTCGTTATTTGCTCAACATCTCCCAATGATTAAAAGTAATTGTAGTGCCATGTTAGTTGGCCCTCTTTGGAGTTTGTGTTCCTGAGATGGAGTTGAACTCAGATATGACCTTTCTACACATGCCTCTTCTGTCACTTTTACTGGACCTGTGGTTGGGGCTGGGGTTGGTGTATACTCAGGAGACCTGAATCTCTGGACTGTCCCTGTGACAGTCAGGCCCTGAGCCTCAGCAGACTTGCAACTCCTACCCTCTGGTTTATTGGACTTACCCTGGCCAGTGAACAGGGAGGTGAAGAAGGTCAACCACCATACCAGGGAGCCAAGAATGCCTACAACTGCAAGTAAGAGAATTGCATCCATCATCCATCTGGAATCTAAGCCCCCTCTTGATATAGAGGTGAAGTGGGCTTAACCACACCAGGGTCCACAGGATGGAGGAATAGAGTATGGATTAGATTGGACTTACTGATATTCTACTATGGAAATATTGTGATTAGTAATGGAAGAAATTGTAGCACTGATGCAGAGAAAGTGGCCGCAGCAGCTGCTGAGGCTAGGGAGAGGGAAGAAGAAATATGATGTGGGGGCATTTTCAGGACTTGGAGTTTTCCTGGGTGGTACTACAGGGACAGATGCTGGACATTGTATGTCCTGCCATGGCCCACTAGGTGGACTGGGGAAGAGTGTAAACTGCAATCTAAATCATTATCCGTGTGGTGCAGCAGTGCTCCAAAATGTATTCACCAAATGCAACGAATGTCCCATGATGATGAAAGAGGTTGTTGATTTGGGAGGAGTAGGGTGAGGGAGGTGGAGGGCATGTGGGGACCTCTTATATTTTTTTAATGTAACATTTAAAAAAAATAGAGAGAGAAAAAAAATTTTTTTAAAGTAACTGAAAATTGTAAAAGACAGAACTTATGAGGAATAACCATAAAAAACAACATTATTTTCCTCCTATTGATCTTCTGAACCTAAATACAAACCTGGACAGTAATTTATAAATGGGTAGTATTTAATAGAAGTTCTACAGTCACTTGACAATATTGACATTATCTTATTTCAGAAAACAGAGTACCTGTTCCAATAAAACAATCACGTAAATTTGATAAAAAGTTAAACCCTTTACCCTGGGCCTCCTGAGGTTGGCTGTAAGCTAATGACTTGCAGGTTAATGTTGGACAGGGTGGGGGAAAGATGGTTTTTCTCTCCTTCCCTACCTGCTTTTTTGTTAAGTGTGTGTTTTTTTTTACCCAGAGTTGAAAGTTGTGGAGGAAGATGGAGTGGAAATAAGAAAGTGCCAGAAAACTCTTACTCATTCTTTTGGAAGATGACTCGTCTGAGTCTGGCAGGTGTCTTTACTTTTTCTCTTATGGGAACTTTATCAGATTCTTCAGAGACTCTGACAAGGGACATTAAATTATAATTCCCAAGATGCAAGCAGTGTATTTTCCTCTGATGTGCCATTCCTGCCACACTTAGGAAGCTAGAGGTTCATCTCCAGCTTCCTTCTGCTGAGATTCCATCACATACCCAAGTGTTCCTGTTGTATGGAACCTAAAATGGCCCCACATCAGCTCGCTTTTGTTAGTGGGCAACATCAGTCCATGAGAAGCACTTAGTATAGCTGTGAAGGCAGCCACTGGTTACTCACGTGCCAGTTCAGGCCTCAGCCCTCTTCCTTTGCTTGCTACTGGAGATGATAGTATAGATGCTTACCTTTACATTTCTCATGACAGACACAAATCCACTGTGCCCTCCAAATTCCGAGGAAGGACATTCCAGACATTTCAGGCTCTTAAATGACTCCTCAAAATCCATAGATTCAAGGCAAGGGAAGAAATCTCCAACTTCTTTCTTGGGAGTTTTGGACTTGGTAGCTCTCTTCAAACACATCCTTTTCTGTAATCCTTTCAGCCAGAGGGGATTAAGATTCCCGTAACTAGCTTTTGGATAACTCCTTTAAAAAGGCTTCTAGGTCTCTCACCACACTCTGAAATATCACATCTACCTTATCTTAACAACTCAATTGAAAATTTCAATTTAATATTCTGAGGTAAATAATTGCATGATAGCAAATTATCTTTCTCAGAAAAATAATCTTCTTTGCATACCCTCCCCAAAGAAAGCCATACTGAAGGAAATTGTTTTGGTAGTACATTTTAAAAATAAACCTTTTATGTCTAATTAACTAGAGGCCCAGTCATAGTTTCTTGAATTGTCTCCTGGTCTATAACGCTTGTCCCCCAAATCCTTCCTTCTTACTGTTGCTAGAATGTTCCACCTAAATCTTAATATCTCCCAGCCACTAGTCTCACTCCTAAATCTCCATTACCTGCTCAGGATAGTCTGCCTGTGCCTCCAGGCTCGCCCTGGGCAATCCTCTCTGTGCGTTTGACTCCAGCAGTGCCCTAGAAGCCACTCTTCCCTCACATACCCCGTGCCTTCGCACAGCAAGCCCTCTGTAAAACCCAGCTCAGGCACACAGCCTTTATACAGCTGCACCAACAGAATTAAAGACCTTGTCGGTTGTTTTACTCTTCCCCTAAAAAAGGCAGGACTCTGTTGACACAACTCTCCCACTAGACACGAGACTGTGAGGGTTTTTTGTTTGGTTGGTTGACTGGTTTTGCTTTGTTTTTTTTGTTGGATTGCTGTTAACTGTTTTGAAATAAGCAAGTTTTCTGGTTCCATTGGTTGTTGTACTAAATTAACAATTGCTAAAGGTAATTTTCACCTTCCTGGGTGCCACTTGTTTAGAAGCTATTTGTATATGACTTAATTAGTGAGTAAGTGGGGTATGTAACAAAATGAGGATTAAATCATAATGTATAGAAATCATTCATTCATTCAACAGACATCTCCTGAGCAACTCCTATGAGTCAGGAACAGTGCTGGTAGCAGGGATGTTGGTATTGATAAAGGTCATAACCTCTGACCTCTGAATTATACAATGTGACAGGGGAAATGACAGAATCAGAAGTTAATAGTGTTATGATCATGGTAGAGAGCATAGTATCTTAGAGACTCCAATGTCAAAGGAAATATACTAGGAGAATTACTAGTCACTGACTGGCTACTTTGTGCATTTATGCAAGCATTCATTCCATAAATATGCACTGAGAACTTACTATGTGCAGTGGGGAAACAGCAGAGAACAAAACAGTCCCCTTCATCAACAAATTTGTATTATAATTGGAAGAGATGAGCAAAATGTAATTGATAGAAAACAGGACTAAGTAAAGCAGGGTGTGGGAACAGAGCATGCTAGGACGAGTTATTTACATACGGATCATCAGGGGAGGCTTTTCTGATAAGATTTCATTAAAATAATTTACTCTACATGAGGAAGCTCACAGCATTGTTAGGAAGAGAGGAGAAGCAGGCTTGGAGCCTAGGTAGAAACAAGCGATATATGGGCTGCACGGCTCTATTCAAATTGACCTTGTTTGCCAGACTTGCACCAGCATTCCTCCCATACTGGACAATGCAAGTCCTTCCCAAGCCCTGCTGTCCCTGGACATTGGATGCTGCTGTGGCCCCCACCATCATGCTCATCACCAGAATGGGTGCTCCATTGCTCCTGCTTCTCTGCCACACTCAGTTCCACCGAGAGGCTGAGCCAGGTGTTTGGGGCTGAGAGCAGTTCATGTGCCCATGTTCTAGGTACCAGGAGGGTAGTAAAGCAATATCTGAACTTTTCAATATCTTGAGTGAGAGGTGAGCACTGCCCTAACATTAGCTTATTAAATAATAACTACTGAATATGAAATTGTGGGCCAGACACAATTATGCAATAAGCCCTGGGGTTGAGCAGGACAATAAGACATAGTCCTTGTTGAGTTTCCATTCTAGAAGAAGGTCTCAGTAATATTGAGAAGTGATGTGGAAAAAATCATGATGGAGGGCTGGACAGTTGTCAAGGGGAGTTACCAAAATTTATAGGTGGAGAATATCCCAAACAAAGGAAGAGGATCAAATACTTGGCAGCAAAAATAATGCAAGAAATTTGCAAAACAGAGACCTAATTTAGAGTAAGGTATATATAGAAATCATCTGAACATAGTCACAAAGAAAGGCTCTAAAACTAATTTGACTAATAGCAGTATGATTAGAATAATAAACATATTTTCTCCCAAAGTGACCATTTTGTGAGAGTTTTATTTAGATGAATAACAATAATGTATTTGTTTTAAAGAGTGTAGTCTTATCATGTTTATTACAGTTCTACCTGCTTTCTTCATTGGCATCTTTTTGTCAGAATGATGGGTGAGGTCAGGATTAAAGTTTTTCATAGTTAGGATGAATTTCAACAGCAAATGACAGAAACCCAAAATAAAAGTTTCTTAAAGAAGACAGGAGTCTGTCCCTTTCGGATGAACACAATCTGGAGATAAATAGTTCAGGGCTGATCTAGTGGCGCCACAATCACTTGTGATTCTGGGCTCCTTTTGTCTTGATGAGTTGCTAACTTTAGTGTACTGTCTCATAACTAAGCTGGCTGCCCAAGCTCTAGCCATCCCTTTGCATTCCAGTCAACCTATGGGGAAGAGAAAGGACCAAAGGGGCCTTGTCAATTGCCTTTTAAACTTTCCTCAAGGTTGCTACATAATATTTCTGTTTGTATCTCCTCACCCCATGTGGCCGCATATTATTGAAATGTATTTTTTCCTGAGCAACTAGAATTGTGAGCTCTCTTACTAAGAGAATATTGCGCTAGATAAATTCAGCCTCTTCGTTTTTCTTCATTTTGTTTTGTTTTTGCTTCACGTTGCAATTCTCTTGTACTTGTAGAGATTGGGATTATGTGTTCTCTCTTCTCTGAATGCTAAAGTGTTCCACTTACTGCTTCTGCATTGTATCTTTTTACTTATTATCCATTTAGCACTCTAATGATCTCATCCATAAAAAGTGTGAGTATGGTTCCTGTAATGGAAATGGGAGACACATTGGCTCCCTGTGGGTTTCAGAACATAGGAAGTATCTGTGATACCGTGCTGTTGTCATGGTTAAAAGAACAAAGACTGTAGAGACAGGCTGCCTGAAGTCAAATCCCAGCTCTGCCACTTTCAAGCTGCAGGACCACAGGCAAGTTGCCTATTATCTCCATTCCTCAGTTTCTTCTTCATCTTTCAAAATATAATCACAAAGATGGATTGTGATGGCTGGTACTCAGAATTGGATTTCTTGTGAAGCTAATGAAGTTTAAGCCTTAAGACCCCTCGAGGCCTTGGGAGAAGCCCTAGAAACATGTTCACATCGTCATGTGCTTTGCCAAATTTGCAAAATCAAGATTTTTTTTCTCGAAGAAGGCCCCAATTTGCATAAGCTTCAGTACCTACAAAACCAAAATTCTCCTGGCAGTTCTGTACTGAATCAGAGGCTATAATGTGCCCCTACCCTGGGTGGGAAGTTGAGTTAGACAGGCTTTCAGGTCATGGTGCAGGATACGGGGTATGGGCGGCCAGCATCCAAAAGACTTGGGACACTGTTTTAAAAAATGCAAAATTAGAATCTCTTAGGGTGGGCACTGCTTATCTCCATTTATTCCAACCTTCTCAAATGGTTCTAATGTGCCTTGAAATTTGAAACACTATTCTAATGGCTCTTCGAATCTGAAATTCTAATTTTAAACTACACAGTACTAATTCAGAGGTTACCAACCAAAACACTGTGGAAGAATTAGAAACCTCACCCTTTTTAAGATTTGCTCATGGCAATACTCCGAATTTGGGGATAGTCAGAAAGGAGTGTGGCTAGGAAGAGCTGTCATCCTATTTTTTGGCAAGTGAGAAAAGATTTGTCTGAATGGATCAAGATTTAATGAAATATTACTTTTTCCACTGGTATATTTTCAAGAATACATAAATTATTCCATTTTTCCCCCTACTCATTTTGAATCCAGTGATAAAGGTTGTGATAAGTCTTTCAGGTACAAGATTGTATTGGCCAAAATCAAGCTAGGGTTCTTAATAGACAGAGAAGAGGGATCTCACAGTTCTTGTTTCATTGTGTGCTACTCTTTGCCAGGCACACTGCTAGATGCTTCACAAATGTGCCTTCATTGAATTTTTACCACAAACTGCAAGAGAGCTGACATTCCCATTTTTATAAGTAAGAAAACTAAAGCTTAGATGGATTAAGTAATCTTTTCAAGAATTACAAAGCTAATATGTGGCTAGGACTTAATCCCAGGTATAACTGAATTCAAATTCTATTTTGTCTTCCCCAACACCATTCTGCTTACAAATAAAGATGGAATTAATTTGTGTGCAAGGTGACATTCAAAGCTTGAACCTTGAAAATATATATGATATACCTCAGAACTAATTCATTATCCTCTTCTTTATATCCATTCCTCCTTGTGGTAACCCATCTTCTTTAAAGTATTTACACACACAAACACACATACACAAACAGATCATTTGCTTCCTCTTGTAGAATGACTCTACAAATTTTTCTCGCGTTTGTAAAAGCAAAACTATGTATAATGGCCAAAGAACACACTCTTCCTTCCCCCTCTTACATTAAAAAGGATCGCTATAATTAAAAGTTTGTGGTTATGATCTATTGTATTTTCAGTCATTTGAGTTTAAACATGAGTGCAGGTGCAGACTGTAACAAATCTATCCAAAGTTTAAGGTTAGATAGTGTTTAAAAAGCAGTGGCTGCTGCTCTCAGATGCTTTAAGTTCTCACCATTAGCCTGCAAAAACACCCTAGTCTCCATCTTTTAGTACATCAGCCAGCCCGTATGTTCCTGACAAATGTGGACTAGGAAACCAGACATTTTTTTTTTGGAGCAGACAACCAACATGACACACACACACAAAAGAAGCAGCTATGGTGAAAATAAAAATTGAAAAAATATCCCACAACCATCTTTTTCACATTATGTGAGAAAATGTAATAAAAATTCTAATTAAAAAATCTGAACAATTATTTCTCTGAGCACTTTCACACCAGCAAGTCTCATTGGTCAGGACTCTATGGCTACACTGAACCTCTTTAATCTAGTGAAGGTTAGGGCAGCCTAACCTGTGGTGTATAAAAGCAGTTGACGTTTGGAGAAGAAAGCAACTTTTGGTTTCCTCTTTCAATGTTTCATGAGGTTTTTGTTGTAGTTCTACAGACTAAATGTTTGTGGTCTCTCTACTAGGACGGGAGAAAATTAAAACCTAATTTGAACAAACAAAACCAAAAGCATGTGGTTTTTATCTTAAGGACGTTCCTTGTCGCATTTTTCTCCCAACCTGCAGTAAAATTAAGTCACTGTGGAAATCTTATCAAGGGCCCTCAGTCAATTTTCATAACTCTATCAAAACAGATTGTGGTGTTAGGAAGAAATTGCCTTGATATATTAATTGCAGGCCCATGGGCTGGGGGGCTGAAGATAAGCAGTTGCACATCTACAAAATGGACCACTCTGAAGAGGCAAACAATGCAAGGGATGTTAAATGGACTTGTAGATTTCTCCTAATAGTATTGCTTTTTAAAATGTTTTCCACAAAGCCAGAAAGGTCAGGATGTCAAAGCACTTTATGGTCTAATTTGAAGATGGGAACACTCATTCATTGCTAATATTTTCTTAGTTATTTTTTCCAATTAGAAATGAACCCAACGTTATAGGAGATAGGAAACTGAAAAGCTTACTGATTGTCTCTGGAATATTTTCTCACTAACTGAGACCAGAAATTTCTGCATTTCCTCATCTATAGAATGTATGAATATTTATAACCCTTAACTACATATCAGGATCCAGAGAGAAAAAGCAGTATCCAGCCAGGTGACAAGAGATTATTATGAGTTTAAAGAACATAAATGCTTTTCCTAAACCTGAGAAAATTCATGATCAGAAAATAAATAGTATGTCAAGAATTTGGGATCATGTTCTAGCAGGTCAATTAATTCATTGTGACTGTATGCCATAAACATAAAATAATTAGACCAAAAAGTAAATTTAATTCGGACATCAAAACTACGTCTTAAAAAAAAAACACACAAATTCTGACACTTCTTAAGCTTTTATTTAAAAAAGATACTGATTTAGAATTGTACCCCCACCAAAAATGACCCCCAAAATCAGAGTCAAATACAATATTTTAAATGTTTTTTCAATAATAACCACATGTTACATGTTTACATGGTCCAAGTTAGCAGTAAAGAATTCATGAAGCCTGGGAGTTTTCCTGAGGTTTAAAATTAATTGGTCAATAATGAAACGTAGCATCCAGTGAAATTGTTGGAAATTTCCTTCAGAAAGTCCATCAATTTAAAAGCCATATTGAACCCCTGTTGTTTCTGAGAACCTTTGGAATCTATCTGAGAGTGATTTTTCAGAAGAGAGAAGTGCACTCTGTATTTATAAGAGAGTTTTTCAATTAAAGAAAAAAAACTCATCAAAGAAAAAAACCGAGTTTTTAACCACTAAAATGGAATCACAGTCTTTAAAATAGTCCGTTTGATTATCTCACTAATGTTGGTTTAAATGGGCTTAAAAAAATGTTTGGATTTGTAAATGCAAAGATGACTGACTGTTACAATTTTCCAGGACGGTTTAGCATTGTAAAGGTCACATTGATTTTAGTGGGCCTCAGCAATGCGTAAACAGTGCAGAAAAGATCCTTGGTTAGCCAGTGAAGCTCTGCTATTTACTGCTCTCATAACTATATATTGTCCTCACCATAACAAGTAAAACTGCCTCAGACAAGCAACTTGATTGTTTGTTTGTAATCAAGGTATAGCGATGTGGAAAGACAGAATAAAGAAATCAGTGAACAGGAGGAAAAGATGATAAAACAGCTCTCCAGAAACTGTTACTGGATTGTCACAATTTTATGCCAGATTGTGTAGCAAAAGGAGGCAGACTGAAATAATAACAATGCCATGTGTTTATGTAGCACCTTTTTCTGAGAAGCTCTTGATACACTGTGATCATCCAGGCTTTCCCTGAGTTGTAGTCCAAATAGCTGCTGAAAAGTACTGAGTCACTTCTGTTCTGGAAAATCTCTGTGCCTTGTCAAGTTGTGCTAATTCAGACTTTTACTGAGGATTTCCTGGGCCCCTTGATGCTTTATTATCCTTGCATTCTGTTCCCAGTTTGGCCAAATGCCCCTTATACACAGACACACAGACATACAGACATATACTCACACAATATCTAAGTCTTTATTGAAATTCAGCAGTTCAGCTCAAGGGCAAATTACTTACATGGCTTAAGTGTAGAGAGGGGGTAAAAGACAATTAAGTTAATTTTCATCCAGAGAAAGAAAAACTTTCCATGCCAAATGATGCTTTTTCTTCTTTCAGCAAAAGGTTAAGTATCTTTTATACTGGGAGGTACCTGAAAAGTTGAGGGAGCATTTCTAAACCGTGAGTTACATGGCAAGACGTTATCCTCCTTTCAACAATTTCAGACAAAGGAGTAGGTGAGGACCTGGGGAAAGTAGCTGGTGAATCGTTTTACAGATAACGTGAAGCAGGGAAGGTTGAACTGATTTACTCAAATACATTGAAACAGTTATAGGTATAGAGAGCTATAGAACTTTAGCTCTTAATCACAAGGTATTCTGTCTGTTAAGAGAACTGAAACTTTACATTTTCTTCAGATTTCATGGTAGTTCAGCTTACTGAAAATAAACTTACACACATATCCATATCCATATCTATATATTTATTTTAGGGACTCTCTGTGCTTATTTTCAGAAAATTATATTCCTGTTATTAAACATTTAATGCTACAAATAATGCATGGCATTGCCATGACCAATATATTTGCAGTGGGGAAAAATCACCCATACAATAATCATGACCTTATTTTCTAGACCAAAAATCAGGTAAATAGTCTGAGAAATTTCATTCATTGACTAACTGATTTATTCGTCCTTTGAATATTTTGTGCATACTTAATATGCAACACATATGGGTTTGGGGCTGTAAATAGAGGGGTGAACAAGACAGACTCTTTGCTAGGGGATTTTATTAACAATCTGAGATGAGCAATCACTATTCCTAAATCCCCAGAAATAAAGAGAACATCACATATACCCCCTATTCCAATTAGCTTACCTAGAGAGGGAAAAAAGTACATTTCTCTAAATTGGATGCGGTCATACCATCAGCATTAATAATAATCAGTGGATCAGCACTAGTTTCCAGGTGTGCTCACCAGTTTTTGGAGTTTTCCTTTTCATGCAAAGCTTTTGGAAAAGACATCAAAGCCTTTTATACATAGGAGATGGTTTAAATTGTCTAGTCTAGGGTAGGTTTCATCCCATGTCTGGACTCTGGAAGTTGCTAATAGCTTCTGGAGTGAACTTTGTCTGCCACAGGCTAATTCATGCTTAGATGAAAATGAAAGTTAAAGATCTTATGTTCTAACCCCAGGATTTCGTGATAGGAATCTAGAACCAAAATCCAAGTTATTTAAATTATAGCATAAAATAGCGACGATCTAAATCCTTTTTATTTTTCTGTTTCCAACTCCTCAATTAAAACCCCAAATACATATTGGCACGGCATATAGAACCCCTTATTTCTCACCACTTTTCATATGCTTTAGGATTCTGAGCACAGCAAACTCCTCGCACATCCCAGGAAGCAACTGGACTGCCCATGCCATCATGCTTTTGTACATGTCACTTCCTGCTTGCAGTATGTGGTCCTTTAAAACTCAGTTTAGCCATCAAATTCTCTGGAAAGCCTTATTGATCTCTTTGTTTCCCTTCTCTCCTTACCTAGCTGGCCTTCTCTCCTCACCTCCCACAATACGTAAACCAAACCTCAATTGTACATTTGCATACCTGCCCATCTATCCTATCCCATAACAAGCTGGAGTCTCCTACAATGCAAAGATTTTCACTTATTCATCTCTGCCTCTCTCTGCAGGCCTAGCTGGAAGTCTGCAGTAAAAGTTGGCTGACTGAATGATTGGATGAGAGAAAAGAATGTAAAGCATAATTCCCGTGGAAGTTGAGAATTCAGTTTTCCTCAGCTCCTCCACCACTTCTCCCATCCCTTCTAGATCCAGAAGGCTGAGTTACAACCAGATCTGTGTTATTTCTATAGCTGCTTTAAAACCCCAGTTGCTTAGGGGTCTCTTCTGTTTTCCCAGGGGCATACTGAAGAGCAGGTGTGTGCAAAGCCTACGGTATGACAACTGTACATTCTGAGTCCGCTATCAGAACCATTCCTCATTTATCATTTCTTTTATTTACCAGTTTCCTACTAGGGCCTGAGGCCTGAGGTCTGACCCATGAGAATTGGCCCTGAACTACCACGAATTCCTCATGTTATGTATGCCTCATGTCTTGTAAACTTCTCCTTTTCTCCAGCTGTCTATAGGCTCACCTTTAGCCCCTGCCTTATAACACACATTACCTAGGCCAACCCTGATTACATGGCTCTGCTTAGGCTACAATCTGAAACCTCACCCAAGTTCTTTCATTAATATTGACAGCCTTAAGCCACATATGGTCCAAAACAGAAATCTGCCTTGCCTCTCTTTTCTGCTGATTTAATTCCCAGTAAACTCTCCTATTAACTGTGGTTGGAAAATAGGATTTTCTGTTCAATCCATTATTCTCATTAGTCAAGCTATGCCATATTATCACATATTAATTTGTGATTCTAGAAAAACTAGAACTGAGGTATTATACTTAACCCTAAGGGATATTCAGTGTAATTATTTTTTCCTGAATGACTCAGAAGACATTTCAGGACCTTGCATTAATTTAGGGCTATAATTTTGAACATCAATTATTTCCCCATAAATATCAAAAACATCCAGTTAATGTATTGTTCCCCAAAATAACTACTGAACAATAATCTTGTTTTTTTCTGTCTGTTTTTAGTTGAATACAGCAAATCAGTTTGTTTCCAAATGGAAAAAATGGTGCTTGTTCATTATTAAATCTCCATGGTAACTGTCATATTGAAGGAAGAATGTCCATTGGGTAGTTATAGGGGCAAGAAATCCAGTCTATATCTAAAGTGTGTCATGGCACAAGATAAAGTGAGTCTAAGAAGTAGATTTGACCAAAATAAAGAGCAGAGAAATAAAAGGAAAATAAATAAAGAACAGAGAGATTCGAAGTGTGAAGTCTTAGGTGGAGAACCCCAGGAGCAGTGAAGATGGGCTAAGCACCAGGGACTCAGGCAGATTCTAAAGTTTATCTGTCATCCAGTGTGTCTGCTACTCACTTTAATTTAAACTCTTGGCTCATGTCATCTCCACAATATCATCACCACCTTTTCTCCTCCTACATCAATGTCCACTTTGTCCTAGTGCCCTATGCTGGTGCCTCCTCTTCTTCTCAATCTCTAAATGAAGGAGTAGGCAGGGCTAACTGATAAGACCCCATCTCCTCTTTTTCTACAGTTATTCTTTATTCCATTCCATCCAATACTATAACTTTTTTTAACTTAAACTTTTTAAATTTTGAAATACTTCCAAAAAGTAGAATTAAAAACCAAAACTACAGTAGCACTGGCATTTATATTTACCCATGTCATTACCATCACTAGATTCTTATTTCTACATGTGACTATGATCTATTGTCCTTTCTTTCATCCTGCTGTACAGTCTTTAGGGCTGGTGATGAACACTCAGTTTTTGTTTATCTGGGAATATCTTAAACTCTCATCTTTAAAAGAGTTTTGCCAGGTACAGAAATCTTGGTTGACACATTTTTGCTTTCAGCACTTTAAACTTGTCAGCCCACTGCCTTCCTACCTTCATGGTTACCATTGCAAAATTAGCAATTAACCTTATTGAGATTCCCTTGTATATGACATGTTACTTCTTTCTTGTGGCTTTCAGAATTCTCTCCTTCTCTTGACATGTGACAGTTTGATTATAATATGTTTTAGTGGTGATCTGTTTGGGTTTATCCTGTTTGGAGTTTGTCGAGTGTCTTAGAGGTGTACATTCATGGCTTTCATTAAATTACGGACTTTTTTTTGCCATTATTTCTTTGAATATTCTTTAGGCCTCTTTCACTCTTTCTTCTTCTTCTGGGACTCCTACAATGCATATATTGGTATGCTTGATTGTGACCCAAAGGTTCCTCCAGCTCTGTTCACTTTTCTTCATTCTTCAGTTCCTGAGACAGGATGATTTCAAGCATCTAATCTTCATGGGTTCATTCTTCTGCTAGCTCCAGTCTGCTGCTGAACCCCTCCAGGTATTTTTTAATTTGTTACTATAGTCTTCTGCTCTGTTTGGTTCCTTTTGTAATTTCTATCTCTCTGCTGATATTTTCTTTGTATTAGTGTATTTTTTTCCTGGTTTTTATTTCTTTTATATGTTTTCTTTTAGCATACTGAACATATTTAGGCCATTTTTTTTTTAAAGTCTTTGACTGGTATGTCCCACGTGGAATCCTCCTTGTTCATGGTTTCTAATGCTTTAATTTTCTCTTTTGCCTGGGCCATTGCTTTCTGTTTCTTTTTATGTGTTTTAATCTTTTGTAGAATCCTGGACATTTTGATATTTTAATGTGCTATTGCTGGAATTTAGACTCTGTGAGCCCTGTGTTCCTAAAATTCTACCCAAATCCAGCTAGAATTATGACAGCACTTTCCTTGAATGGCAGGGGCTAACAATAACAACAATTAAGAAAAAGGAGGAGGAGGAGGAGTGGTGGGTGGTGGTGGTGGGAGGATGGGGAGAAAGATGAGGAAGAGGAGGAGAAGAAGAAAAAGAAGAAGAGGGGGAGAGGGAAAAAAGGGAGTGGCAGGGGAAGCGGGGAAGTAAACAACTTTCCCAGTCTTTGCTCTACTTTGAGGAAGACAACTGGAAACAGATTGTTGGGAATTGGGTGATATAAGGAATATGCAAATAGGAGAAAAATCATGGTTCCTGAAAGTGACTCTTATATCTGCAGATAAAAATCAAAATGTTCCAAAACTATCCTCAAAATGCTTTCATTAACTTTTAAGTTATGTATTTAATTTGTCATTATTTTTTTATTTCTGTGGTGGTGTTTTTTATCAAAACCAAAGCCCTTGGAGAGAAAATGAGTTTGGGAATATGCAGAAATTGTTAAATATCTTTTTCATAGAAAATTGCTTAAAGAAAACAATTTCCCCCAAACCCCCTAATATTCTGAAGCGTCATAGAAAGTTATGTTTTTCTGGTGAAACAGAGCTGAAAATAAGAGAACCTAATGATCTAAAATAAGATCTAAGGTTTACTTTGATTTTTTTAACAAATCAATTTTACTGATGTGTATTAATAAAGCATAAATCCATCCAAAGTGTACAATAAAAGATATTCAGTATAATTACATAGTTGTACATTTATCACTTCAATCATTTTTAAAGCATTTTCATTAAGCAAGGACCTCAAGGTACAGTCAAGACTCTTCTTAAATTGCTATACTTATAGAATTATAAACACTGAAACAGAATCTTTGCACTGAAATACATTCTATGTGACTTGGGTCAAGTTAAATTTGTTTACTTAATTTCCTCATCTGCAAAATGGGCATAATAAAACTATCTTCCTAATAGGACTTTCACCAAAATTACATGAGCTGGCACATCATAGGCTTTTGATAAATGTTGGTTATCTACAAAATCATCTTTATGCTCTTGATTAGGAATCACAGAGATAATTCATAGTTCTCTGATTGAATTATATTTTATGTTCTAATCATTTTAAGAGAGAATCTAGAGATTGGATAATACTTATTGCCCTGTCTCCACTGGCATCTGATAAATTGCCTATTCTATACTTTTATCATACAAGTATAAACCAATTATAAATGTCTCTCAATATTATATGATGTTTCTGATTTGAAAATGTAATCAAAATGAAGATATATATTCCAGATGTGATTGCAAGATTGTTTATAGTAGAGAAAAAAATTGTAGTTTGCAAATTTTCCAAATCTCTATCAATATAAAGTTGATTAAGTCAATTTTGGTCCATTCACACAATAGAACACAATAAAATTACATATATATGTATATATATATACTTTTTATGAGGTTTTACTATATTACACAGTCCCATGTTACAGTTTTTAGTTTTCCTTCTAAAATATACATGACCTCAGACTTTCACTTTAACTACTGTCACCCATATAATAACTCTGCCAGTTACAAACACCATGATATGCTTTCACCATTTCTATACATTTCCAAAGATTTACAAACAACTTTTTTTACCAATTCTGCACAGAGTAACTCTTAGTTTTCCATTCTCTATCCTCCTTCTATTTTCTGGTGACCTATTGTGGCAGTATGAAATTATTTTTGTGAATCCCAAAAAAGGGAAAAATTATGTTTGTAAATTAATCTATTCCTCTGGGTGTGACACCCTTTGAATGCATTAGATTCAGCTGACATGTCTTGATTAAATTACCTGTTAAGATTAGGGCTATGATTCACCACATTGGTAGGCATGACTCAGGGTGGAGTCCGCACTCCCTTGATGGGCTGATATTAATGGACTCATTCAGGAAGATGCACGGAAGACCTGTGAAGAAAGAGAGCTTTGTCATGTTTGATCCTGGGGCCCCAGACAGAGATGAACAATTTGCCTAATAAATTGCAGCTAAAGAGAACAAAGCAGCTGAACAGCTGAGAAGGGGGAAGAAAAAGCCCTATGTCAGCCTGTAGCTGAGAGAGAGGAAGGCTGAGATGGGCAACCATCTTGCTTCAACTTGTAGCAACTGACTTGGATGAGAAAGCAACCTTGAATTGCACTCTTTCGAGCCTTGTAACTGTAAGCTTTTACCCCAAATAAATATCCTTTATAAAAGCCAACAGACTTCTCATAATTTCCATCAGCACCCCTTTGGCTGACTAATACACCTATTTCTAATTATTGATTCCATGAGTTTACACAATATATTTAGTTCATAATAGGACACTCATACAGTATTTGTCCTTTTGTGTCTGGTTTCACTTAACATAATGTCCTCCAGTTTCATCCATGTTGTCATATGTTTCATGACTTCATTCCTTCTTACCGCTGCATAATATTCCATCATACGTATACACAAGAGTTTGTTTATCCATTCAACAGTTGAGGGACATCTGCGTTGTTTCCAACTTTTGACAATTGTGAATAACATAGCTATGAACATTGGTGTGCAGATGTCTATTCTTGTCTCTGCTCTCAGTTTTTCTGGGTATAAACCTAGTAATGGTATTGCCAGATCCCATGGCAAGTCTATATTCAACTTCGTTAAAACTGCCAGTCAGTTCTCCACAGTGGCTGTACCATTCTATAGTCCCACCAACACTGAATAAGCATTCATATCTATCCACAACCTCTCCAACATTTAAAATTTTCCAACTTTTTAATAGTGGCCAGTCTAATAGGTGTGAAATTATATATCATTGTAATTTTCATTTTCATTTCCCTAATCACTAGTGATATTGAACATTTTTTCATGTGTTTCTTCACCATTTGTATTTCTTCTTTGGACAGTTATCTTTTCAAGTTTTTGCCCATTTTTAAATCAGGTAGTTTGTCTTTTTATTGTTGAGTCATATGACTTCTTCGTATATCATGGATATTAAACTATTATTGAAATGCCAAATATTTTCTCCCGTTGAATCGGCTGCCTTTTTACCCCCTTTCTCTCTCTCTCTCTTTTTACCCTTTTGACAAAGTCCTTTGAGGTGCAAAAGTGTTGAATTTCGAGGAGTCTCATTGACCTATTTTTTTATTTTGTTGCTCATGTTTTGGGTGTAAGATTTAAGAAATTACTACCTAGCACAATACCTTGAAGATGTTTTCTTATATTTTCTTCTAGGAGATTTATGATTCTTGTTTTTATCTTTATGTGCTTGATCCATTTTGAATTAATTTTTGTATAAGGTGTGAGATAGGGGTTCCATTTTATTTTGGATATGGGTATCCATTCTCCCAGCACAGTGTGTTAAACAGACTGCCCTGGCACAGGTAGGAATGCCTGACTCCTTGTCAAAAATCACTTGAATGTAGATGTGAGGGTCTGTTTCTGAGTTCCCAGTTTGGTTCCATTGGTCAATGTGTCTGTGTTTATGCCAGTACAATGCTGTTTTTACAATGTAGGTAAGCAATATGCTTTAAAGTCAAGAAGTGAGAATACTTCAACATCTTTTTGGCTATTTGGGGTAACTTACCCTTCCAAATAAATTTGACAATTGGTTTTTCCATTTCTGCAAAAAAAGGCTGTTTGGATTTTTAGTGGAATTGTGTTGAATCTGCAAATCATTTTGGGTAGAATTGACATCTTAATGATATTCATTCTTCCAATCCATGAACACAGAATGACCTTCCATTTATTTAAGTCTTCTTCATTTCTTTTAGCAATGTTTTGTAGTTTTCTGAATATTGGTCCTTTATGTCCTTGGTTAAGTTTACTCCTAAATATTTGTTATTTTACTTGCTATTATAAATCAATTTTTAAATTTTCTTTCTCAGATTGCACATCAGTAGCATATATAAACGTTATAGATATTTGCATGTTAACCTTATATCCTGTCACATTTCTGAACTTGTCTATTAGTTCTAGTAGCTTTGTTGTGGATTTTTCAGGAAATTCTAGATATAGGATCATATAATCAGTGAACAGGGCAAGTTTTACTTCTTCCATTCCTATTTGGGTGCCTTTTATTTCTTTATCTAACCTAGTTATGCTAGCTAGAACCTCTAGCACAATATTGAATAATGATGGTGACAGTGGGCATCCTTGTCTTGTTCTTAATCTTAGTGGGAAAGCTTTCACTCTTTCATCTAGAAGTACAATGCTAGCTGTAGTTTTTTCATATGTGCACTTTACCATATTGAGAAAGCTTCCTTTTATTCCTATCTTTTGGAGTGTCTTTTTTTAAATCAAGAAAGGGTGCTGTCTTTTTTTCAAATGACTTTTCTGCATCAATCAACAGAATCATGTGATTTTTCTTCTTCAATTTATCAATATGGTTTATTATACTAATTTATTTTCTTGTGTTGAACCACCCTTGCATGCATGGAATAAAACCCACTTGATCATAGTGTATAATTCTTTAAATGTGCTTTTGGATTCGGTTTGCAATTATTTTGTTGGGGATTTCTGCATCTATAGTCATTAGAGATATTGGTCTGTCATTTCCTTTTTTTTTTTTTTTCCTAGTCTTTTTATCTGGTATTAGGGTAATATTGGGTCTGTAAAATGAGTTCAATAGCATTCTTTCCTACTCAATTTTTTGGAAAAACTTGAGCAAGATTCGTGTTACATAGTCTTTGAAAGATTGGTAAAATTCATCTGTGAAGCCATCTGTTTCCAGACTTTTCATCTTTGGGCATTTTTTGATGATTGTTTCAATCTCTTCACTTGTGATTGGTTTATTGAGGTCTTCTATTTCTTCTGGGGTCAGTATAGGTATTTCTAGGAATTTGTCTATCTCTCTACATTGTCCAGTTTTTTTTTTGGCTTACAGTTGTCCATAGTATCCTTTTATGATCTCTTTTATTTCTTCAGAATCAGTGGTAATGTCTCCCTGCTCATTTCTGATTTTTTAAGTTTGCATCTTCTCTCTCTTTTCTTTGTCAGTCTAGCTAAGGGTTTTTTGATTTGTTGATATTCTCAAAGAACCAACTTTTAATTTTGGTGATTCTCTCTATTGTTCTCAATTTCATTTATTTCTGCTCTGATATTTACTATTTCTTCCTTCACCTTGGTTTGCTATTAATAGTTTGCTCTTCTTTCCTAGTTCCTCCAGAAGTGCAGTTAGATCTTGAATTTTAGCTCTCTCTTCTTTAATGTAAGCATTGAGGGCTATAAATTTCCCTCTCAGCACTGCCTTTGCAGCTTCCCATAGATTTTGGTATGTTGTGTTCTCATTTTTATTCAACTTAAGTTATTTGCTGAATTTTCTTGCAATTTCTTCTTTGACTCGCTGATTATTTGAGTGTGTTGTTTACTGTGATTATACTAAAAGCCATTGATAGAATAGCCAGAAACAGCAGCTTTGTACAGTGGGGGAAGCATAGAGAGATTGAGAGGTAAGGAGTTTTCTTATTTGTCTTTTTTTGTTTATCATTATCAGTATAGAAATAATGAAAATGCTGTAATAATGATTGAAGTGATGAACGTGCACAACTATGTGATTATAGCAAATACCATTGATTGTACACCTTTATGTGTACCTTTGTATACTTTATTAATATGTATCAATAAAATTGATTTTAAAAATAGTGTGTTGTTTAATCTCCACATATATATGAATTTTCCCTTTTCCTTCCATTATTGGTTTCCAGCTTCATTCTGTTATCATCAGAGAAAGTGTTTTTGTACAATTCCAATATTTTTTAATTTATTGAGACTTGTCTTGTGACCCAACACATGATCTATTTTGGAGAAGGATCCATGAGCACGTGAAAAGAATGTATATCCTGCTGCTTTGGGTGCAATATTCTATAAATGTCTTTTTGGTCTAATTCATGTATCAAATTATTCAAGTTCTTTATTTCTTTATTTGTCCTCTGTACAGATGTTCTATCCAATACTGAGAGAAGTGTATTGAAGTCTTCAACTATTATTGTGAAAACATCTATTTTTCCCTTAAGTTTTGCCAGTGTGTGTCTTATGTATCTTGGGGAACTCAGGTTACGTGTATAAATATTTAGTATAGTTATTTCTTCTTGGTGAATTGCCACTTTTATTATTATATAATGACCTTCTTCATCTCTTATAGCAGTTGGCATTTGAAAGCTATTTTATTCTTCATTACTATCCTTATTCCAGCTCATTTTTGGTTACTATTTGCATGGATGCCTTTTCCCAGTCTTTCACTTTTAAACTGTTGTGTCCTTATGTCTGAGGTGGGTCTCTTATAGACAATATATAGATGGCTCTTTTTTTCTTTTAAATCCATTCTATCAGCCTACATATTTTGGTTGGGGAATCCAACCATTAATATTCAATGTTATTACTATAAAAGTATTACTTATTTCATCCATTTTTTTCCCTTAGCTCTCTGTTGTCGTATCATTCTATTGTCTATCTTCTTAACTTTTAGTTTACCCTTCCTAATAATCTTTATTTCTATACTCTTGTCCAAATTTCTTAACTTTGTTTTTCTCTTTCAGGCTGCAGCACTCCCTTTACTATCTCTTATTATTCTGGTCTTTGGGTAACATATTCTATTAGTGTTTGTCTGTGAAGACTTTGAAATCACCCTCATTTTTGAGGGACAGCTCTGCCAGATACAGAATTCTTGACTGGTAGTTTTTCTCTTTCAGTAGCTTAAATACATCGTACCACTTTCTTCTTACCTCATGATTTCTGATGAGAGATTGGCACTTAACCTTATTGAGTTTCCCTTGTATGGGATGCTTTCCTTTTCTCTAGCTGCTTTCAGAATCCTTTCTTTATCTCTGATAGTTATCATTCTGTATAGTATGTGTCTTGGGGTATGTATATTTGAATTTATTCTTTTTGGGGTGCACTGTCCTTCTTGGCTATTGATATTTATGTCTTTCTTAAAGGTTTGGAAACTTTTGGTCATTATTTCCTCAAATATTCTTTCTGTCCCTTTCCATTCTCTTCTCCTTCTGGGATTCTGATAATGTTTATATTTGTGCATTTCACATTGTCATTCAATACTCTGAGACTGTATTCCATTTTTTCCCATTCTCTTCTTTTTCTGTTCTCCTTTCTTTTCCAGTTCAGATGTTCTGATTTTGAAATCACTAATTCTGTCTTCTGGCAATTCAAACCTGCTCTCATGTGCCTCTAATGTATTTTTAATTTCATCCATCATGTCTTTCATTCCCATAAGATCTGTTACCTTTCTTTGCAGGCTTTCAAATTGTTCTTTGTGCTTACCCAGTGTCTTCTTAATATCCTTTATCTCTTTAGTCATATTTTCTTTCAATTTTTTGAATTCATTTAGGAAAGCTGTGTGATTATCATTATTAATTGTCTTAAATCCTGTTTCTCTTCAGGATATTTGGTTTGTTCCTTTTGCTGGAGCATTTATTCCTGTTTCCTGGTATGGTTTGTAATGTTTTGCTGATGTCTTGGCATCTGAATATGTTGGTGAATTTATTCTGATGGTCAATTTCTCTTTCTTGTCTGCTTTTTTTCACAGCTCTTCTTTGATACTTATTCTAAGCCTTAAAAATTGCCCAGCTTAAGTTATCACAGTCAGGCCAGGAACTCAATAATGGAGTACAGATTTTCTCCCAGAAGTTAGAGTACAGAGAGGATCAAAAGCTGTTTTTGTTGAAACAATTTCCAGACCAGCCAGCAGATGGTGCTTGTTGAAGCAGCTTTCCCCAGAAGTGTTTTAAGCTTTTGTTTTCCTGTTCTGATCTGACCAGAGGTGAGATTCAAAAGTGAGCTCTGCTGACAAAATTCACAGCAAAAAAAGCCCCTCTACCCCCACTCCCTTTTCCCTTGTAACATCTGACAAGAAGGAATATGTCTGTTCCCCTCTCAGTCAGCTGCAGTTAGTCAGGGATTTTACCCCCACTTAATATCTTGGGGGTGGGGGAGGTGAGCCCTTCCCAGCCACATCAGGGGTTTGGTAACTCACATTGGTTGTTTTGGGTTCTTCACCTCTCTGTCCATCACCTACCTGGGAGTTCTGTACCACTGTCCTCATCTGCTGACCCTCAAAGCACTTTCCTTGAAGAGCTTTTGGCTCTTTCTCTGTTGTTTTTGTGAGGGAGTTGAGCCCTGCCTGGCTAATCTGATGCCATCTTCACACAATTCACTCATTTTGTTTTTCTTCTCATCAGTCACTCCAAGCCATCAGTTATAAACTGTAATCTGGGGACTTCTGAACATCTCAGAGACCCTTTCAGGAGTTCACAATGTCATTGCTATTTTCAGAATAATATGAAGATATTATTGGCCTTTCTCACAAGTGTACACTAGAGTTTTCCAGAGGCTACATGATGTGTGATATTGCAGCATATTAAATGGAGAAGCATATATAAGAATCCAACTGTTTTCTCTTAAGTCAAACATGAGAAATATTTACAAATATGGAAAAAAGATCACTCTTCTCACTAAATATTTTATATTGAAAAATGTAGCTATTTTGGGGGAAAAAAAAACTAATGCCATTCACTAACATATAGTGGATATATTGTTATTTTTAAACTAATTATAAACTCAATATTTAGTAGCTTCTCAGTTTTAATTACTAATACAGTAAATAGCTGTAGATATACCTACAGAAGTCAAAACTCTTTGGGGTTCTCAATAATTTGCATAAAAGGATGTAAAGTATCCTGAGATAAGAAAGATTGATAGTTGCTGTTATAAGACAGTAAGCTATCAACAGATTCCTAAATGAAACTATGGAAGTTAAATTTAAGGCAGTAAAGACCCAGTGACCCAGTTAAACATATTTTTCAAGACTCCCAGGAAAACATGATTTTTTTTTGGTATCTATTATGAATTCTTTTTCCAAAAAAAG
The DNA here is from genome assembly GCF_030445035.2 of Dasypus novemcinctus. Classification (NCBI taxonomy): domain Eukaryota; kingdom Metazoa; phylum Chordata; class Mammalia; order Cingulata; family Dasypodidae; genus Dasypus; species Dasypus novemcinctus. The sequence goes on along the minus strand of NC_080689.1, from coordinate 28,277,054 downwards.
ATTTGTAAAGTACTTCCAGACAGTTGTTTTAACTTATTTGTATATGCAGTTAACTAAAGCTGACATTGAGCAGTCATTATTGCTTTCATAGTTTATTAGCAATGATAACAGGATGTTTTAAAAAAACAATTGATCTGAACAGTTATATGCTTTGTAACATGAATAAAAATGGGAACCCATGGAAAGTTCCAAAGTCTAGCATTTAATCGTGAGCACAGTCTCTAGACCAGATTGCCTGGATTCATTTGATCCAGCTATGCTTCATTTTCTTCAACTCTAAAATAAGGACACTGTATGGACCAAACTCAAAAGGCTGATAAGAAGATTAAATAACTTTACACATGTTAAGCACGTAGAATAGATCTGGGCACATGATAACTATTTAATAAATTTTAGCTACTATCATAATTGTTACTGAGAATAATACCAAAATATTTGTGGGAACTTGGGTTTGAGGCTGATCGGGAGAGAAATTGACATTAAAACATTTGGAAGCATTGAAAGTCAAAGTAAATAGAAATTGCAAGGTAAATTTAATCTTTCCTGAGAAATCATGTATGTTTCTGTCTAGGAGTAAATTCTCCCCCCTGACAGTATACCTTGAAATCATGTGATAAAGGCACATTACACAAACTAAATATATGCCCCAAAGACAAGAGCAAAGACAACCCATTATACAGATTAGTTATTATACAAAAGTCAAGAAAAATAGTCTAGAAAAAAATCTAGTGTTTAGGACACAGGTGAAGGCTGGACACTGCCCAGAGAAGAGAGAGACAAAGGAGGGAAATCATGACTACAGAACTTTGAAGTGAAACTAGTGGCTACTGCTGCTGCCAGCACCATCCCATACACATTAAAGACACTTCAGAATTCTTGGGCCTCTGGGCCTGTGGCTAGAGACAAAGGGGGCTCCAGGGATCTATCACCCAGGAAAGGGGAGAGAGAGACACACACAGCCTAAGGCTGACTCAGCTTCTGACCCACAGTTTCGGTCTGCTGTGTCCCACCAACCCTTCCAGGCCAGGTGGGCCCACACCATGGTTTGCCCTGGAAGCCAGCACAGGACTGGAGAAATCAGACCTTCACAATCTCCCTGTGTTCTATCTGGGACTGATTGTTGAGGACACCACAGAAAATGGGAGAAAGAAGGGTATAACCTCAGCTTTTGACTCACGAATTTGGTCTGCTGTGTCCCAGGATCCCTTCCAGGCAGGGTGGGGCTGTGCTATTGTTTGCCTTGCCAGCCAGCAAGGGCATAAAAATATAAGACACTCCCAATCTCCTTCTCTACTAACCAGGACTGATTGCTTAGGACTCAGAAGGGAGTGGAAATATTTCCTAGCCAAAAAAAAGGGAGGGGACTGCCAGAGAAGGCTGGAGAACTCTATCAGAGAAAGTTTGAATTACAAGGCTCCTATCACCCAGACAGGAAGTTTTATCACATTAATCCAGTCTGTGTGGCAAGAAATACACTCCAACCAGGCATTGAACTGAGGACTGCCAAAGAGCACCATCTGCTGGCAGACAAAGAAGTGCATGAGAGAAAATTAAAAATAAGTAGAAGAGCCTTTTTCCAGCCTCTACAGCCTCGCTCCCCAAGACCTTAGTAAGTGAGTCTATAGCCAGTTACTGTATCCAGTGCCCAGTTTTGAACAATTAGCAGGGATAATACTAACAATCCAGGTTGAGTCAAGAATCAAAGTGCAGTGGCAACACATAGCCTCCTGCAACTAAATCCCTACAAAAGAGAAAGAAATTGAGCATCTGAGTAAACTACATCCTAATCAGATAACTAGATATCAGCAAAAAAATTATGAGCCATACTAAGAAAATAGAAGACATGGCCCAAGAAAAGGAAAATATCAAAGCCCCAGAAGTGATGCAGGATCATTTCTCAGAGAACTAATCAGTGAGATGTGCACAAATTTACAAAGCACATTAATGAGTTCAAAGACAATATGGTTAAAGAGATAAATGACATCAAGAAGACATTTAGCAAGTGCAATGAAGCATTTGAAATCCTGAACAGAAAAGTAACAGAGCTGATGGAAATGAGAGACACAATAGGTGAAATAAAAAATATATTAGAGGCATACAACAGCAGACTCAAAATGATAGAAGAAAGAATAAGTGATACAGAAGACAGAGCAGCTGAAATTGTAGAGAGAAAAGAATGGGAAAAAATTGAGCAGGGACTCAGAGAGTAGAATGTCAACACAAAACACAACATACATGACCTGGGAGTTCCAAAAGGAGAAAAGAAGGGGAAAAAAGCAGAAAACATATTTGAGGAAATAATATCTGAAGATTTCCCAACCCTCACAAAAGAAATGAACTTACATGTCCAAGAATCACATCCTACCCCAATCAGAATAAATCTGAATAGACCAACTCCAAGACACATAATACTCAGAATGTCAAATGTCACAGATAAAGAGAAAATTCTCAGAGCAGTAAGGGAGAAGCAAACCATCACATACAAGGGATGCCCAGTAAGACTTAGCAGAGATTTCTCTTCAGAAACCATGGAGGTGAGAAGGCAGTGGTATGATACAATTAGGATACTAAAAGAGAAAAACTACCAGCCAAGAATTCTTTATCCAGCAAAACTGTCCTATAAATATGAAGGTGAGTATAAAATAGTCACAAAAAAAAAAAAAGAACAAAACAAAACAAAAAACACAGAAACTAAGAGGGTTTGCAAAAAAGAATCCACCTTTGCAGGAAATAAAGGAAGCCTTAGAACCTGAAATAAAAAGACAGGAGAGAGAGGCTTGGAGGAGAGTATAGAATAAAAAATAGTGAAAGGATAGCAAAAAGAGTAAAAATAGAGACAAAAGTATAATATGACATATGAAAACAAAGAATAAAATGGTGGAAGTAAATAGTGCATGTATAGTAATATCATTGCATATGAATAGATTAAACTCCCCAATCAAAAGATACAGGTTGACAGAATGGATAAAAAAACATGAGCCATCCATATGCAGCTTATAAGAAGTTCACCTTAGACCCAGGGATACAAAAGTGAAAGGTTGGAAAAAGATACTCCATGCAAACAGTAATCAAAAAAGAACAGAGATAGCTATACTATATCAGACAAACAGACTTTAAATGCAAAATTTTTAAGAGATACAGAAGGCCATTAGATATTAATAAAAGGGACAATCCATCATGAAACTATAACAGTCATAAATATCTTTACACCTAACCAGGTTGCCCCAAAATACATGAGACAAACTCTGGGAAAATTGAAGGGAAAAATAGACATCTCTACAATAGTCGTTGGAGACTTCAACACCCCACTCACATCATGAGATGTAAGGACTAGACAGAAGATCAACAAGGAAACAGAGAACTTGAACAATATGATAAATGAGTTAGACTTAACAGACATATACAGACTGCATCCAAACTCAGGGGTTATGCTTTCTTTTCAAGTGCCCACGGATCTTTCTGCAGGATAGACCACATGTTAGGGCACAATACAGTTCTCAATAAATATAAAAAGTTTGAAATTATACAAAGCACTTTCTCAAATCATAAGGGAATGAAACTGGAAATCAATAATAGGAAAAAAGTGAATTTGCAAATGTTTGGAGGCTGAACAACACACTCCTAAATAATTAGTGGATCAAAGAAGAAATTGCAAGTGAAATCAGTAAATATATTGAGACAAATGAAAATGAGAACACAACTTATCAAAATTTATGGGGTACAGCAAAGGCAGTCTTGAGAGGGGAATTTTAGCCCTAAATGCTTATATTAGAAAAGAAAAGAGAGCTAAATTCAAAGATTTAACTAAACAACTAGTGAAACTAGTAAAAGACAGCAAACCAATCCCAAAGCAAGCAAAATTAAGAAATAATAAAGATTTGAGCAGAAATAAGTGAAATTGAGATTAAAAAAACAAGAGAGTAAATCAACCAAACAAAAGTGGTTCTTTGAGAAGATCAATAAAATTGACAAACTCCTAGCTGGACTAGTAAAGAAAAAAAGAGAGATGATACAAATAAAATACAATCAGAAATGAAAGGGAGGAAGTTACATCTGACCCCACAGAAATAAAAAGTATCATAAGAAGATATTATGAGAAACTGTATACCAACAAACTAGATAACCTAGATGAAATGGACAAATACCTAGAAATACGCAACCTACAGTGATACTAAAAGAAATATAAGAATTTAACAAACCAATCACATTTAAAGAGATTGAATCTGTTGTCAAAAATTTCCCAGCAAAGAAAAGTCCAGGACCAGATAGCTTCATGGGTGAATTCTACCAAGCATTTCAAAAAGAATTAACACCAATCCTGTTTAAACGCTCCCAAAATATTGAAGAGAAGGGAACACTACCCAACACATTTTATGAAGCCAACATCATGCTAATACCAAAAACATTTAAAGATACTACAAGAAAAGAAAATTACAGATCAATCTCTCTAATGAACATGGATGCAAAAATTCTCAACAAAATACTTGCAAATTGAATCCAACATCATATCAAAAGACTTATACATCACAATCAAGTGGGATTTATTCTTGGGATGGAAGACTGGTTCAACATAAGAAAATCAATCAACCTAATACACTATATTAACAAATTGAAGAGAAAAAACACATGATCATCTCAATTGACACAGAAAAGGCATTCAACAAAATCCAGCATCCTTTTTGATAAAAACACTTCAAAAGATAGGAATAGAAGGAAAATCTCTCAATATGATAAAAGGCATATATGAAAAACCCACAGCCAACATCATACTCAAGGGGAAACATTGAAAGCTTTCCCTCTAAGATCAGGAACAAGACGAAGATGCCCACTTTCACCATTGTTATTCAATATTGTACTAGAAGTTCTAGCTAGGGCAATTAGATAAGGAAAAAAAATTTAAAGGCATCCAAATAGGAAAAGAGGAAGTAAAACTCTCACTGTGGATGACATGATCCTGTACTTAGAAAATCCTATAGTATCCACAAGAAAGCTACTTGAACTAATAAAGGAGTTCAGTAAAGTGGCAGGATACAAGACCAACATGCAAAAATCGGTAATGTTTTTGTACACTAGTATGAACTATCTGAGTAGAAAATCATGGGGAAAAATCCATTTACAATAGCAACAAAAAGACTCAAATACCTAGGAATTAATTTAACCAAAGATGTACAGGACCTATATGCAGAAAACTACAAAATGATGCTAAAAGAAATTTTAAAAGACCTAAACAAATGGAAAGACATCCCATGTTCATGGATTGGAAGACTAAATATTGTGAAGATGTCAGTCTTACCCACACTGATTTATAGATTTAATACAATACCAATCAAAATCCCAACAGCTTACCTTACAGAGTTAGAAAAGGCAATTACCAGATTCATTTGGAAGAGAAAGTGCACCCAAATAGCCAAAAGCATTCTGAAAAAGAAGAGTGATGTGGAAGGAATTTCACTGCCTGAACTTGAAACATATTACAAACTTTTAGTAGTCAAAACAGCATAGTACTGGCATAAAGAGAGATACATCAATCAGAGGAATAGAATTGAGAATACAGAAATAAACTGTCACCTATACAATCAACTGGTTTTTGACAAACTTACCAAGTTAATGTTAGTGGCACAAAACAATCTCTTCAAAAAATAGTGCTGGGACAACTGGATATCTACAATCAAAAGAATGAAAGAGAACCCCTATCTTATTCCCTATACAAGATCCACTCAAAATGGATTAAAGACCTAAATATAAAATCCAGGACCAAATCTACTAGAAGAAAATGTCACAAAACATCTTTAAGACCTTGTAGGTGATGGTTTCATGGACCCGCACCCAAAGCACATGCAACAAAAGGAAAAATAGATAAATGTAACTCCTCAAAATTAAACACTTTTGCACCTCACAGGACTTTTTCAAAAGGGTGAAAAGGTAGTCAACTCAATTGGAGAAAATACTTGGAAATCACATATCCTATAAGGCTTTAATATTCAGGATATATAAAGAGATGTTACAACTCAACAAGAAAAAGACAAATGACACAATTACAAAATGAGCAAAAGACTTGAATAGATATTTGTCCAAAGAAGAAATACAAATGGTAACAAAAAAAAAAAAAAAAAAGAAGAAGAAATGAATGCTCAGCATCACTAATGATTAGGGAAATGCAAATCAAAACTACAATGTATCACTTCACACCCATCAGAATGGCCACTATTAAAAAGACAGAGAACTACAAGTGTTGGAGTAGATCTGGAGAGATATGAACACTTATTCACTCTTGGTGGGAATACAGAATGGTACAGCCACTGTGGAGGACTGTTTGACAGTTCCTAAAGAAGTTGAATATAGACATGCTACATGACCCTGCAATACCACTACTGGGTACATACCCAGAACTGAGAGCAGTGACAAGAACAGACATTTGCACACTGATGTTCATTGTGGCATTATTCACGATTGCCAAAAGTTGGAAACAACCCAGGTGTCCATCAACCGATGAATGGATAAACAAACTGTGGTCTAGTCACAGAATGGAATATTACATAAATTTAAAAAGAAATGAAGTTGTAAAACATATGAGAACATGGATGAACCTGGAGAACATTATGTTGAGCGAAGCAAGCCTGACACAAAAGGACAAATATTGTATGACTGCATTACTATGAACCAAATATATTATGTAACATATAGTATGGTTCAAAAAAAAAATTTATATGCATCCTGCACATTTAATTTAATTGAGAAATGGGGAAAAAATAAAGAAAATTCAGTGTGATAGTCCCTAATAATCTCCTGATAATATTCCCAAGTAAGATTACCATATTTAAAATCTTATGGTTAGAGGAAAATTGTCTTGACCAGCATCTTGGGAGTCAATGAAAGCTGACTTTGTAGAACGACAGTCTATAGTCAGAGCCAATCCTCATTTTTCATGCTATAGAAAGGACAGCAGTGGGAATAATCTTATTGGGATATCCTATATCATGAAAGTTATTTTTTATGTGCACTATTACTATGACTTATGGAAATTTTATTTTGGCACACTTTCAACCCTCAATTTGTTTAGGTCTACATTTATATTGAATATCAATTCCTAAATAAAAGTTTTCACAGGGCAGGATATGTTCTAATATAAGAATAAACTTCAAAAGATCAGACTTCTCTAACCATCTTGCTTGAGGTCATAGTTGCCAGCCATTGAATGTATAACATAAAAGGAAAAACTCTACATCTGTTCATTGGGAATAAATCATAGAGTCATTTAATTAGACTCTTTACTCATTGTGTTAATCCTTTAGTAAACAAGTCCACTATCTTGCATTGTTTCTGATGATGTCTCTGTGGCAATCCATTTCATATTTTAGACAGCGTTTATTCACTTATTTCACAAATATTTATGAGCCAGACATTATTCTAGGACCTGAAAAGACCACAATGAACAAAGCAGATAAAATCTCTGCCCATACATGACTTACATTCACATTGGGTGATGTAGATAATAAATAATAAATATGGCACAATGTGGTATGTACTGTGGAGAAAATAATAGGGAACAGGGATTAGGAGTATTGGGATGAAAGTGAATAGTGTGAGAAAGAGATTCCCAGAAGAAATAGGAGAGGTGAGAGTATGGGTTCTTAGAAGGGTTTATGCCAGCACATTGATCAAAATTTGCTATCTGGAAATACAACAAATACATTTATTTTATGTTTAATTAGGCATTTAAGTGTTTCTTAAATTTAGCTCTTCCAGGCTAAATATCTTCAGTTCTTTCATCATCTACCTTGTATTATGATTTCCATATCCTCTGGGTCACTAGTCACTTTCCCTTGGATATACCTAGCCAGAAACATTATACTCGAAAATGCAGAAGAGATTGGAAAAATGACCCAACAACCTTATTCTATTTTCTGCCTCCTCTTTGCATTATCTTAGCCTAGGTATCATGTTGCATTATAAATGACCTTAAACTCAGCAGGCTCTAGGCAGCCTTTGAAGCCATAAACTCCATGGCAGCATGGCATGCTATTTCTTCATTGTGCTTGGCACATAGTAGGTGCTAAAAAATATTTGTTAAATCGGATGTATAACAATCCTTGACAGATCTAGTATTCTATAATTTATTTTCCACTGATTGGGTATTTAACTACATGAAGGCAAGAAGTTTTACTATGTTTACTGTTATATCCCCACTGTCTAAAACAGACTTGCAAGCATTCACAAAATACTTATTGGAGGACTATATATCTGTGAGAGATGAGACAACAGTTAGGATTGTGTAATTGGCAAGGAATTCTAAAAACTCTGCCTTATGCTAATACAGCACTTTTTATCTTATGCATGTTCTCATATATGTTCTTACGATATCTTCTTCCCAACTCCACAAGGTAGGTAGGATGGAGTACTTTATTCCATTTCATAAAAGGACCAATTTTATGAAGTTCACAAGGTGATAGTGTCAGGGCTTGAATCCAGATCCACCAATACAGTCTTGGGTTTTATACTCCACAACAAGGGAGTGGACGTTTACTGCAGGGTTGTCATTAAAATGGATACTTCCATGGAAAGTGGACGTGGCTCAACTGATAGAGTGTCCGTCTACCGTATGGAGGGTCCAGGGTTTGATCCCCAGGACCTCCTCACCCATGTGGTGAGCTGGCCCACACACAGTGCTGATGAGTGCAAGGAGGGTCGTGCCACGCCAGAGAGCCCCCCCACATAGGGGACCTCCACGCACAAGGAGTGCGCCCTGCAAGGAGAACCACCCACATGAAAACAGTGCAGCCTGCCCAGGAGTGGTGACGCACACATGGAGAGCTGACACAGCAAGATGATGCAAAAATAAAGAGACACAGTTTCCCAATTTCACTGGATAATGCAAGTGGATGCAGGAAAACACATAGCAAATGGACAGAGAGAGCAGAATGTGGGGGGGAAGGGGAGAGAAATAAATAAATCTTTTAAAAAATAAACAAATAAAATAAAATAGATACTTCTTTATCATATACAAGTGAAAAGATCTCCTTTGACAGCACTTGGCCTTCCACACCATTTTTAAATAAAATTTCCATTTAATTTTTTCCCAGAGACTAGTTGTTCTTCAGTCTTTAAGGACTCATCTCCTTACATGGGCCTTGATGGGGTTGTGGGGCAGCACCCTCAGGTGTAAAACGGGTGTCAATATTTGGTTCTAAAGAGACCCATGGGAGTTATGGTCATGGCCGATGGGGTTAACTACCAGGGCAGATGGCCCCTCTTTGGAAATGGTGTTTATGTGTGATGAATCTGGACTCAGATGGGATCTCCCTTCATAAGACTTTCATGCTAATGTGCTGGAGGTGCAGTTAATGTTGGGGTTTAAGATATATTTAGGGGATTTGAATCTCTGGACTGACAATGTGATAGCCAGGTCCTGAGCCTCAACAGACTCCAGCACCTACAATCTGATCTATTGGACTTACCACACTCAGCTAAGATGGAGTTGAAGAAGGACAACCACCACACCATGGAGCCTAGAGTGATTACAACTGAAAATGGGAGGATTGCATCCAGCATCCATGTGGAATCTGAGCCTCCTCTTGACATAGAGGTGCAATGGACACAACCAATCCAATGTCCACATAGAAGAGGTGGCATTGGATTGGGAAAAGTGGACATGGTGGACGATGGGTATGGGGAAAGGCAGGAAGAGATGAGAGGTGGAGGCGTCTTTGGGACATGGAGCTGCCCTGGATGGTGCTTCAGAGGTAATCACCGGACATTGTAAATCCTCACAGGGCCCACTGGATGGAATGGAGGAGAGTATGGGCCATGATGTGAACCATTGTCTATGAGGTGCAGAGGTGCCCAAAGATGTACTTACCAAATCCAATGGATGTGTCATGATGATGGGAACGAGTGTTGTTGGGGGGGGGGAGAGGGGGGGTGGGGGGGTGGGGTTGAATGGGACCTCACATATATATTTTTAATGTAATATTATTACAAAGTCAATAATAAAAAAAAAAAAAAAAGAATGCTAATGCTAAGAGGAAAAAAAAAAAAAAATATTTGGTTCTTTCTGCTTCCAGAGAAGGGTTCCCCCACTTCATTGTGCACGGCACAACATTGTGGTTTCACATTCAGCCTGAGAGACACATAGGTGTCAAAGACGCAGGACTCACTTTGCAGCTATCCCTGAAGGCTGAGGTTTGTTTGAATCACAAACTTCTTAGTGATTTGTCCTTGGGCACCAGCTAAAAAATATGCTGCTCATGGCTGTGGCCCATTTTGACTTCTTTCCTCCCACGATATAGGGGCTGGCACCCCTCCTTACCATTTACAGTGAGGCTTCCATGCCTCAAGTTTATAATCCCTCTGGTTCTGACCTAAATCAAGTTTCTTCACAGTCAATCTCAATCCACTCCATTCCCATGCAGGAAGAGGTCTTTAGCCTACAGGCTTGATCTGTAGCCCTTTTTCATCTGCAAGATGATGCATTCTGGCTGAATGAACATCTTTTAAAATGTCCTCATTTTTAAAGATTTGCCAGTATAGGTACAGATAAGTGAACTGAAGATTTTTCTAAAAAAGTTTTGATTAAAAGGTGAGCCTCGCCCTATCTTGCCAAAGTTATCTGATATTTTGATTCTTTTACATTTTCAAAAACGTGTTTCAACTCATTGCAATTACAGTAATCCTTTCAGATTTCCTGTCAACTTTATTGGCTTGGGATGCACAAATAGGGTATTTCCAGACAGATGCCTGAGGTCAGTAACTTCTTATTTTAATAAGGGTGTGCTTCCTCTAAATGACTGAAAGTGAAACATTGTTGCAGGCAGCAAAAACAATTTGGTGTGCGTAGCTTACAAGGTCTCACCCACTTAGTGCGTGTTGATGGGGGGAAGTCGTGTATGCCTGTTTCACAGGCACCGAAATCGTGCTAAGTCCCAGGAGAGTTTAGACACTGACAATAAGGTAATCTATTCTAATACAAACATGGTGACAAAGAATTAAGAAAGATATTCTTTTTGTGGATGAGGCTTGTCAGATGTGATTTTCAAGGTACAAAAGAAGTTAATGAGACTGATGAGGGAATGCAGTGGTCAAGCAGGCAAAGAAAAGAACTTGGGGTCAAAACTCCTGAGTCTAAACCTTATTAGCTGTACGAAGATGGGCTTTTTTCTCATTTGTAAAACAGGGTTATCAATACTTCTGTCATATGGTGGTTCCAAAAGTTAAATAAGATTATTTGTCTAGAATGTCCATGCACCACAGACCACTAGCTGTAACAAAGATTTCTATTTAAAACCTAACCTTCAGTGTCAGATTTCCAGCAGCCCAGGGCAGTGTAAAATCGGCAATTTCAGAGGTGATAAGAAGCAGCAAGTCTGGACATAACATTGTAAAAGTTGCATTGTAGAAATCATAGTAATGGCTAAACCACTTATCACTTTGTAACCTGCACCATGAGATTTAAAAAAAGAAGAAACAGTGGTTGTTAGACTTAATGAAAATGAATGGGCTCTTCTTTCTTTCCAAATTGAAAAGTTTGATTTTTTTTTAATGATTTAAAAGTGTTTTCTGTCATGCGGTAATGAAACTATATAAAGTAGAAAAAGAAAATTACTCAACTGCCACCATCCCAAAATTAATAAACATAGGTAACATGTCAAAGGACAGTCTTCTAGAATATTTTCTATGCATATATTTATATTTCTATATCTATACATATTAAATGATTCTTTTTACAAATGTGGGATCCAGCTATACATGTTTTGTAACCTGCTTTAATCCAATATATGTTCATGTCTATGTATATCTGCATTGTGTATTGATCTAGTGATCATTCTGTTCATATCTATATAGGTCTATAATACCATTTTAATGGATGCCCATGGCTATTTAAATAGTATGCAATGTTTTTGCTATTATAAACAATGCTGTTCTGATTTTCTGTGCATCCTAGAATAAGTTACTTGAAGTAAAATTACTCTAAGGGTATTCATATTAAAAATGTTTATAAGGTGTGCAAATTTCTCTCCAGAAAAAAAAGTTTTGATTTAAACACAATGGGAAATTATGGAGCTTTAATTTTTATTTTTAATGCCATTTTCCAAAGGGCAAAAAAAACACACCACATTAAAATGTTGATTAGTTCAAATAAGAGAAAATAGAGAAATGAGTATAAATAGAATTTAATGGATATATGAAAACATTACTCAAATTGAATTTAAAGATTATCAAATAGTTGAGGAGAGAAAGTTCTTTTAAAAAGAACCCCTGCTGGGAGTGAATGTGGCTTAAGCCGTTGAACTCCCACTTCCACATGGGAGGTCCCAGTTTGGTTCCCTACTAAAGAAGGGAAACAATGTGCCTACTAAAGTGCCTACTAAAGAAGGGAAACAATGAGTAGACATCAAGCAAAAACAAAAAGCAGGCAACAGAAAAAACAGTGAGCAGATAATGAGCAGACAACCAGCAAAACAATGATTAGACAATGAGCAGAAACAATGAGCATGAAAACAAGCAAACAATGAGCAGACAGGAAGCAAAACACACAAGAAGGGTGCAGATGTGGCTCAAGCAGTTGGGTACCCACCTCCCACATGGGAGGTCCCAGGAACTATAAAGTTATTTATGTGAATGTCAAATTCAAGAAGACTCCATTTAAGTCTACTCTTAATTAAGGTAGAAATTGTCTCTAAAAGGAGAAAAAAGGCAGCAAATCATAAGGAGCATGAAACCCAAAAGAATGAACAATAAAAAGAGAAAACAGCTGCTACCAATGTTTTTATTTATTTATTTATTAAGATTTATTATTTATTTATTTCTCTCCCCTTCTCCCCGCCTCCAGTTGTCTGCTTTCTGTGTCCATTCGCTGTGTGTTCTGTGTTCGCTTGTATTCTTGTCAGTGGCACCGAGAATCTGTGTCTCTTTTAGTTGCATCATCTTGCTGCATCAGCTCTCTGTATGCAGCCCCACTCCTGGGCAGGCTGCACTTTTTTCGTGCAGGGTGGCTCTCTTTACCGGGTGCACTCTTTGTGCACGGGGCTCCCCTACACTGGGGACACCCCTGTATGGCACGGCACTCCTTGTGCGCATCAGCACTGCACGTGGGCCAGCTTAACTACACAGGTCAGGAGGCCCTGGGTTTGAACAATGGATCTCCCAGGTGGTAGGCAGATGCTCTATTCATTGAGCCAAATCCTCTTCCCCAACATTTTTACTTCAAAGAAGAAAGATAATTTGAAGATATGAATGAAATAGTTTAGACTTTCCTCCCTCTTTTCATACTTAGCATCATCATCATCCTCCCATTAGACCCAGCTCTTAAGAGTGATCATCACAATGCTAACTTTTTAGCACTTTATCTGGGAGGGCAGTTCTACTGAAGCCCCTCAAGAGGGATTCTTTCCTTTTGAGTTGATCCTTAAGCAGGGGGTTGCATTAGTGTCTAAACACACTCTCAGCTCTTTGCAAAAGTATGTCATTTTCAAGATAGGCAGGTGTAGTAGTTGGACTGGAAAAAAGAAAACCTGAACAAACCTCCTGTGGGGCAGATATATACCCCAAAGGACATAGTAAGTACCCTCCTCTGACCAGCTTAGCCTCCAGCCAGGCTTGGGGTTCTGCTCCAGTCCCTTTTACCTCTTGTGCACTAGGTGGGATTTCACTCTCAAATGAAGTCATCTTTTTAAAGCCCTTATCCAGTGTCTCTGCCTTTCTCTGCACATTTTGGTTTTGGATTACCAGTTTCTGTAACATATATGATGATTAATTAATCTCAATATCTAGGAGCTATTATATTTAATGCTGTCTTGAACCATTTAAAGTATGAATGAATTATTGATGTCAAGTAATCATATATAGTTTTTCAGGTATATCATACGTGTAAATGAATAAATTAAAGATCATTCATTGGTAATAGAGAGTCCAAGTCACAATTTCCAGCATCTATGCTCCTTCAGAAAAAAAAGTTCACATTCAAGTCACCAACATGAAGTATGAGACATTATGGTCTGCACAGCATGGGCCTGGATGCTGCGGAATGTAAGAATGTGTAGAATCACATCTGCTTTCATTACCGAGCATGCTTATTGCAGCATGTGATTCTCACAATAATATTGAAAGAAGTAGAAAAGTTATAAGCATCCTCAGTTTGTTTTATATTTTATAATAAAGTAGTATGTTGTTCAGTTTGTAAACACTCGTCTATGACCACACTGGAAGATCTGATGATGCAGTCAGATGCTTGCCCCTTGATGTAAAACCTCCCCTGGGGCAACCACCGTAAATGCTAACACAGCGACATTGTTTTGCCATACTAAAGTGCTTTTCCAAATGCCACACAGCTCTTGATAAATTCCAAACAAGACAAGATACAATCTCTCCTCAGCAGTCACTGTAATTGCATTCCTCGAGAAAAGTCCATATAAATTAAAACACATACAAATAAATATAAACCAGAATATGGTTCTAGGTTCAGGTAATGTTTTTCAATGGCATGTGTTTTCATTAGAGCACTTGGAAGTGATCTGGAGTGAGAGGCATTCATTCCCTGGGTAGGACCGTCCTCCACACGGCAGGAGGTACAGCATCCTTGGTCTCAGCCCAATGAAAGCCCAAACCAACTTCCGTATGATTGTGGTAACAACGAAACACCCCGTGATTTTCCAAATTGCCCCCTAGGTAGCAGTACCACCGCAGTTGAGAACCACTACTGTGGAGAAGATTTTGCCTGCCCTTGAGCTTCCCCTCCTTCCTCTACATACCTGGAGTGTTCTGGCAGAGAGGAAGGGGCCAAAACACCTCATTTCCTCGCTGCTGGAGGCCCTTTTGTATCGCCAATGTTGCCACCAAGCTCATTGGCTGTGGTGCTCAGTGGGACTGGGTGAAGTCCTCAACCATCCCTACTGGGCAGGGACTCCTTTGTCAGCACTGGGGAACTTTGGTGTGATTGGTCTATTTTTCAGATCGCCTCCCAGCTGGTGTGACCAAATGCAAAATTCATGTCATGTCTAGGCCCTGCTCCTGCCAGGGAGCCCTTTGCGGGTCTGCAGCCCAAGCCCATCTCCCCCGTCCAATTCTGAGACCATTTAAAAGACTTCTCTGATAATAGCCACACCCCTATCCCTTCTCTCCCCAATGATCTTTCCCCCTCTCCAGGAGTATCTGATTCAGAAATAAACTGGAGGTTAAGACTGAGAAATCAGGTGTCAATATCTACTTCTTGGAATTTTTAAACAATTCCCCTGGGCGTCTCCTCCCTGTAGCTCAAAGAGGAGGAACCAGCTGGGTACTGTCCTCCCATAGCTCCCAGGAGAGAAGTTTTAACTTCAAATTAAAATTTTCTTCAAATTAAATAACTTCACGTGGAAATGTAGGAACCTTATAAAACGATGAAATGCATTGTCTCATCTCCAGAACTGAGCCAATGATTTTGTTGTTGTTCACCTTGACTTTCAATATTTCTTCCTCAAACATCCCCCTTCATTATTAAGTCCAGGAGAGCAATTTATAAAAGCATGTCTAGAAGGCATGTGGACACAAAAAGAAGATGATTTGGCCAAATAATCTGAAAAACAATCTGATGGGGAATTTTAGTCACGCTGGCAATTACTGATCATCACATAGGAGACCCCTGACAAGGTACGGCAGCTGTGTGTAGAATCGCATCTAGAAAACATGACTTCATTTATTTTCACTTTCCAGTTGCGAAGCCTCTCCTTTGTACTAAATGTAGAAGAAGTTCTAGTAAATCATGTGAACAAGGAAAGTGGTAAAGGGTAAAAGGGCTTAGTGATTGCAAAGCTACTTGTTCTAAATTGCAGGCAAGGCAAGTCCTAAGAAGGAAACAGATAAGTCATCGTGGTCTTAGGAAAGAGATAAAAAGTCAAGACCTGAAAATTCTGCACCAACACTGCCTACCTCACAGTCCTGGCTAAAGTCTCTTTCTTCCTCCCTCTCTGGGCCTTATACCCTCTGATCTTGCAGATCCCCAATCCTGGGCTGCCGCTTCTCCTCCAGGGCCTTTGCCCCTGAAGGTCTTGTTGTCTGGGACTACACCCTGCATCACCCTCTTCTCCTGGCTGGTTTTGGTGACCTTTCACAGCTTAGCCCAGGTAGCCCTTCCTTTAGGAAACTTTTACAGACTCCCCTAGGAAAAGCCAGCTCCTTCTGATGACAGTGGCACAGTCCACTGTGTGTCTCCCTGTTATAGCTTACTACAATTTCAATAAACTAATGGGTTCAGTTCATGGCAATTTTTTTCCCTAAGATAAAAGCCCCATTTGGTCAATGCTGATTCACTTATGCCTAACACAGTGCCTAGCTTAAGAGCCACTCAAAAAAAATACTCAATGAATGAGTGAGTGATATTCATCTATGATTACATAGCTCACAAGTAACAGTTCCAAAATTCAAGTCCATTCCCACAAAATTCAAGTTCATACCTGCTCACATATTTCCTACTATGAGACAACAGCCTCTCATGGAAAAAATAAATGAGGCTCCAAACATGCCAGGAAATTCATTAGGCACTTTTCTAACATTAGTATTTATACTAAATAAAATAAATAACATTTTACCATAATACAAAGGGGTGAACAGCTAAAAATTTAGCATATGCTTTTCATTTTTAAAATATATCTAACAAATTGCCATGTGGTATCTGTGTTATAAATTAACATTAGATTACTCACAATAATGAAAGCACAATTTTTTAGTTTTTGTCAGATTAAGGGTGTGTCATAAACCGTGTCTGAAATATATATATGAAAAAGCAAAGAAACCGATGTTATCTGTGAATCTGTTATCCAACAAATAAAACTGAATTTAGCAAACTAATTTTCTTCTAAATAGATATATGGACTAGAGAACAAAAAGCTTTGATTTAATGTGATGATTATGTTTAGATTTCCTTCACTGATTCTGTAAATTTATAAAATAATAGGGGATGCTTTTGAAGTTAAAGAAAGCAAGAGGCTTTTTATAAAGTCCACATTTCCTCAAACCTGACTCCATTTGGCTTTCCACACAGGAGATTTGAATGTCTGGAGATCGTGAAGTGTCATCGTGAAGTTTGAGGTGGGGGAGGGTGGGGGAGTGGAGGGGTGGAGTGGGAAGAATCTTTCCACCTGCTCTCTAGTTAACTGTCAGTTCTGTATCGTAGGAAGAAGTCCAAATATTCTCAGATTATAATCTATTGAAAAGGCAGTGGGACACCAAGGGAGGTAGGCATGGGGGCTGGTAATCATAAGGCACAAGGAATAAGGGGTGCATTGTTTGTGGAGAATTTAAGCATAATAATAAGCCCATCTAAGGGTCAGTCTGCTTTTGATTGTCACCATGCACCATCTCAGTGATCAAACATTTTTCCTGCTAGAAAAATATGCTACTTTCCACCTCGGTGTGTTGCTCTTTAAAGGTGATTTTTCCCCCCTAGGATACTAATAGCCTTATAGAAATCATTTGTGTTCCAGTTGAAACTATCCAGACCGATTAGTGTCCTCCTGCTGGGCTCTCTTTGAGATAACCTTAATCATCTCCTCATTGTCCCATTTACCACTGGCCATGCCCACTTTAACACATCTCAAACACTCCAGCAAAGTGCATCTTCATAATCCTGTATCTGGCCACAATACTTACCATGGAATATGCTGCTACATGGTGCATTGTGGGAACCCAGGCTCAGGCACAACAGAAACTTTCAGCACGCAACCACTTATTGCTCAGCAGGGGGGAGAGCTCCCATCATGGGCCGTTTCCCAGAGAAGCCAACTGCTCAGGTCAGGGTGAGTGGATGGCATCTCTGCATGCCCCACTCCACGTCAAGAGCAGAGACAACTCTATGCTGTCAAGGGTGGTATATTTATACACCTCGGGGTGGAGGGGGCACTGCCACCGAGGTGTCTCACCCTGATAAGCAGCTGAGGCTGCTTGTTCCTGGTGTCTGGTTCAAGGTCTGGTGGGCCTTTTCAATAGACTTAACATCTCCCCCAGGTGGTGGAATGGAAGCATGCTAAAACACCTGCGCACAACAAAAAAAGAGGTGGCACGGGGGTAGGCAAGGAATGGGGGGGGGTGGCCTCTGAGTGTGTGTTTGTAACTTCCCCGGCAATTACTTGTTCAAAAACCTCCAGTCTAACAGTTTCATGGGTTCTCACAAAGTTGAGTATAGAATTACCATATGACCCAGCAATCCAAGTTCAATTCAAAAGAATTGAAAGCAGTGACTTGAACAGCTGTGTGCGTTCAAGTGGCATTATTCACAATTGCCAAAAGGTGGAAGCAACCCCAGTGCCTGTCAACAGATGAACTGGTAAACAAAATGTGGTCTATACATAGAATGGAATATTCTTCAGCCTTGAAAAGGAACAAAGTTCTGATACTTGCAACAAAATGGATGATCCTTGAAGACATCGTTTGAGTGAAATAAGCCAGACACAAAAGGACAAATATTTTATGATCTCACTGATATGTAATAACTAGAATGAGCAAATTCAGAGTCAGAAACTAGAATATAGTTTACCAGAGGTCAGGACAGAGATAGGCAATGAGGGAGTGAATGCTCAATTGGTACAGAATTTCTGCTTTGGGTGATGGAAAAGTTTTGGTAATGGATGGTGTGATGGAAGTACAAAATTGTGCATAATTAACACCATTGAAATATGTATCTGAATGTGGTTAAAAAGGGGAAGTTTAGTTTTTATATGTGATACTAGAATAAAAATTTTGTGTGCATGGTACCAAGCCTGGGGATTAAACCTGGGACCTCATATGTGGGAAGCTGGCACTCAGCCACTGGGCCACATTGACTCCCCTGAGCTGGTTTTTTTCATTTGTTTGCTTGTTGTTTTGTTTTGTTTTTAGGAGACACTGGGAACAGAACCCAGGACCTCCCATGTGGGAAGTAGGCACTCCATCACTTGAACCACATCCACTCCCTAGAATAAAAATTTTAAAGAAAACACAACCATAGGACTATACCACACAAAAAGTAAACAATGTAAATGTAAATTGTGGGGTATAGTTAATAGTTCAATTATAATATTCTCTCATTAAGTTTAACAATGGTACCATGCTAGTGAAATATGTTAATCATGGGTAGGTTTATGAGAGCTCTGTATTTTCTACACGATTTTTCTATAGACCTATACCTTCTCTAATAGAAATAAAAAATAAAAAACAAAACAATAAAACAAACAAACAAAACCCTTCAGTCTAAATCTAGCTGTGAGAAGTAACTATTCGAGGTCATGGGTAGTATCTAGTTCATTTTTTAATTTCCACAGGACCTGGTAAATACCTCTTAATGGAGTAGTCACACAGTATTTACTGCCTGATAACTTAAATTCAGCCAGGAAATCCACTGTAATGTTTTCTTAAAATGATTGCTTTAAAATGAAGTATGTTCCATTAATTTGCATAATTTATTCAACATGTATTTATTGATCATCTACTATAAGTTAGGTAGACATTTTAAATACTTCTCCATCCAAAAGTGCCTTTCCTTGAGCAATCTGGACATTCAGCCGATATTTTCACAACAACAAACAAAAAAAACTCTACAGAGTGACATCACATAATTTGGGTATATTTTTCAGGCTTCAAATCTGACATCATGCACCCTCTGGAAGCTGCCTGTCTTTTTGAAACAATTCTAAGATTTACGTAACATGAACATGCTCCTAGAGGCAGAGGTGCAAGCCCCGTGGTAAAACCTGTGCTGCTCACCCTGGAGAAAGTCTAGCGGCTTTGAAGTGGGAATTCCTAAAAGAACCTCAATTCAGAGCAGAAACAAATGATCTGCAAACAAAATACTATGCTTTGTCATTTCACCTGCTTAAGATCCCAAAAAAAGGGATGATATTGTCACTAGGAAATCCCAACTTCATTCAGGTCTCTGCAAAACTGACCACCTAATCTAGTTCCTGCCCCCGGAACTCTCTATCCTGTGTGCCTTCCTTTGTCTCTTTCTTAGCTTTGTCTCCATCTAGCAGTCCCAGATGGGTGAACTTGCTTGTTTTGCTTACTGCCTTTTGTTTTCCACTAGGACCTTTGACTGACATGTTCATTCCTGCATCTCAGTGTCTGGAACAATACCTGACTGAGAGTAGTGTCTGAATATTTGTCGAATGAATACCTGAAGGAATGAATGAACGAGTGAATTAATATGACTGTTCTCAATTGTGTATTTTGTCTCTGCTGTACCCAGTGTTTTGCCTTAAGTAAGAATTGCTTGACAACAGACTTTGAATGTACCAGGAAGCTCGCATATGATTTTCTTGAGAAATAAACAATGAAAAGTCAAGTGTAAATATAGGACTAAAGAACGTCTCTTAACAGAGATAAATAGGAGATTCTCTGACTTGTTTATAAACTGGACCAAGCAAATGCTTTTAAGTAACTCCTGAGATAACTGACAAAGGGTCAACTTACAGTTGTCAGCCTGAGGCTCGGTCAGATTGCCATCTCTGCCGTGGTCCGGCCTCCTGCAATGTCACAGACACTCCGTCTGTCATTGCGGAGCAGGTGGCCGGGCAGGACGGTTGGGTGGATATGGTGACGATGTCAAGGGCTAACCAGGACCTGCAGTGCAGCTCTGAAGAGCTGATTGATATTAAATTGCAATCCACGCTGGACAGGGGCCAGAGGGTTTACTTAACTCTACAACCAAAGTCCATCTTCTTTCCACATAGGGCAGTCTCCCTAGAGACTCATGCACGGAAAACTGTTGGAGATTCTGGTGATAAAATGTTCAACAAGACAGCCAGAGGCCCTGCAGTCATGGACTTTATTTTCTTGATCATATTTTCGAATTTGCTGATGTATCTTTGTTGGGTGAATTATAGTACCGGTGGTGCCACTTAGAGATTCTGAAATAGGTTCTCAGCCATTTGAAAGTTCTCTGAAATTTCCAAAGTAAGTCCTTATTTTTATATTCTGTTAAAAATATTGAAATATGATGGCACAACAGGATAGAAACAGCATTGTTTTAAAGGAAAGTACTCTTGCCCTTACTACTAATTAATTATTTGATCTTAGGCCACTGGTTTTCAGCTCTGACTGAGCCTTAGAACTTAGCCTACAGAACTTTAAACAACAAACAAACAAGTGGAAACAGAGTACAGATGGCTATTCAGACCAATGAAAACAGAATTTCTGGAGATAGGGTCTGGGCTTCAGTATTTTCTTAAAGCAACCTGGCCTATACTTACGTGCAAATCATTCTTATATACATATTGGTCAAATCCCTTTGAGGTAATCACAGTTCCTCTAACCATTCATAAGGATATTTTTATCCATAAATTAGATTGTAGATGGCAAATCATTGTAATGTCTATACCAATAACATTTAACATCATTTATTTTGGTCTATACTCTCAAAAATTCTGAAACAAAGCCAAAGATAGTTAAGCTTTTTGTGTGACAGGATACTACTTTAAAAGAAAGGGAAAATAGAAAGTATAGTTTTGGGATTTTACGTTCTCATGCTTACCAAGGATTCTTTAGGTGACACTCTGAGAGTCTGAATTTTTAAAAAGATGAAAGCATATAGTCTCATTATTTCCAGACAGTTCCTGTGGTAGCAGAATCTGCATCATTAAACCAGGGATTCGGACACCCATAAGTTCAGTCTATTTTCCCCTTAGGTATCTTTGTTGTGACCACTTTCAAGGGCTACTGTCTGGGTAGTGCAGTAACCACTGAAACATTGGCAGTCGTCAGAAGATTCTAATCAGTGCGCAGCAATTGAAGATGCAGTGAGGGAGCTATACATCATCGACAAGGCCTTAGAAAAGAGATTTATTGAAAAAGCTGAGGCGTGTTCTCTCAGGGACCTTGCTTCAGAACTGGACTGTGAGGAACAGCTGCCTGGTACAGGGCACCCAGGGGGTTCATCTTGAGTCCCTTTTGCTGGAGAGGCCTTGACTCAGTGTTGAGGAATGTTTATGCAAACTTAGTGAAGAAGTGTATGCCCCATTAATAAAATCGTTGTTACACCAAAACTTAGTCACAGTGGAATTTGGTTATATTGGCTCTATTATTAGAAATTCTACCCTCAGATTTTACTTAAGATAGGATCAAATTGATAACCATAGAGGAAAAGAATGACTTTAAACAAGGGAAGAATGTGGCACCCCCTTTCCCTCATGTAACCACACTCTGTACTTACAGAATCAGAAAGTGCATAAGCAGCTTCTCTTTTTTTTTTTTTTTACAGAAGTAAAACACTCACGTACTATAGAAAGCATCTATTTCTTGGGTTATTATTCACTGCATAGAACTATTATCAGAAATAATTATCAGTAAGATGATCTGATTATGGAGAAGCTAATTATATAGAAACTTTTTTATATGGGTATCATGTTCATGAAACATAAATGGAACAATATGGTAGTTTTATGGACTAATAATAATGGCAATAAAATATCATTTATTAAGTTAACTACTATGATCAGAAACTATGCCAAGTATATTATATACATTTTATCCTTGCCACAACTCCTTAAAGTAGATTTTACCATCTAGGTTTTCAAGACAGGGATATTGAGACCCAGAGAAGTTAAGAAATTTGCCCAAGATCACACAGCCAGATCTGGGATTTAAATCCAGAGTGCTAGTCTGACTCTAAAACCTTGGCTCTTAACCAGTCTGCTGTTCTTTTCTGACACGCTAGTTGTTTTACATAATGACCCTGCCTTTGAGGTCTCAATCGCTTTCAAGACAGGATATGAACTAATTATTTCCTTAAAGTAACAAGGAGCAAAAATGGAAAACAAAAGTGTTGGGACTTTGTGTAAGCCCAACCCTTGAATAGAAATTGCTCAGAAGTAAAAGTCTAGGCCCCTGGTAATTAAAGACTAAAAAACCCATTGGGACTCAGAGGAAGTGGATGTGACTAGGGTAATGGTATACAGGGGAGGGGAGTTATACCTGTGAGTGCCCTAGGAAGTCTGCGCCCACCCTGTGGATTTTTGTACAGTAGTAGGACGCACTTACCTGGCAGATTTCAAGGATGGTGTTCAACTGGTCAAAACAAAACAGAGAAGTAAAAGTTCCATTGCAAGAACGTCTAAGACCCCAGGGAAGAGAGAGACCATACTTAGGAATCAACCAAGAATCCTTGCAGTCACCCTGGAAGCAAAGAGCCCTGGATTCAATTAGCAACAAAGAAACCTAAAGGACAAAGCAAAACGGGTGCCCTGTGGTCCACCTGGTAGTCCCGGGTAGGGGAGAATGGCTCCTGCTGAGCTTCACTTGTTGGTCAGGCTGAGGGTGTTATAATACTTTTTTCTTACGTAGTAGTAAGACTCAGACAGAGTCTGAACCTATGGGTGAGCTGAGAAGTGAGTGGTCTAGGCTAGCAGAGACAGGAAATGAGGTGGGGGATGATCAAGATTACACAAAAACACTTAAACCCCAAATACTGAAAAACTAATGGTGGCAACTCTGCCCTACATAATTCAAAGTAAAAATGAACTTGAGTCATACGACATAGGTAAGGAATTAGAACAATATACTTGTTTTCGCTAAGATGAAAAATCATTGGGTGTTTTTGATAAAACAAAATAACAAATATCAAAACAATAACAAGTTTTGTGCTCCTGATTACGTGTTTAATTTTTCTGTTCGGTAGTCCAGCATGGGTGCTAACAAAGGTTAGATTGGACGAAAACACAGGCCCTAATTCCCAACGTTTATACTTGGTCTGAAAATGACTTTGCTAAAGGATCCCCATAAGGTTTGCTGGGAAATGGTTAGTGAAAATCTGAATCGGTTTTGGGATATCTCAGATTTTGGTGTAACTCCTGTGGAGTTCCCTAAATGGCTGCTCCACACTGCTTTGATTAGATAACACTGGATGCCCATAATTCTGAATCATAAGTCCTGAGGAAAAAATGGCAATCAATACCTGAGAATATAATTAGGAAATACTATTCCCATTGGAATGTAAATCACCACCTTACTACATACAGTGTTTCTTTCCCTGCCCACAGCCTGCAGCAGCCTTACTATTTCCAGAGCTGGAGCTCTGCAGTCTGCCACTGCCTTCTACCCAAGATGTAGCCTTTGATAATGCTTGTAATAAAAATCCAGTCATGTATGACATTTTGGAGGGAACAAAAGGTTTGCTTTGCCCCAGGACCCTGGAACCCTTATACGGATGCCATTGTTGAGAAATGAAAGGTGAAGAAAATTAAGGGTTCCGAAATTGAGCCAAAGCAAAAAGAATGACAAATCCCTGGGACCAGACTGCTTTCGAAAGGTTCTCCATAAAGCGAGACTATTTAATATAGGGTTTTTCCAAGAATCCAAATTAAAAATCAGTCTAGATTGGAAAAACAGGAGAAGTAAAGAGGATGACGATACAGTCATAATGTCTTCTCAGCTGGATTTTGGGGCATCACCGAAATACAAAAATTTGAAGAACAAGGTCCTTGTCATCCCATGTCACAAACATGCTTACATGTTCCAGAAAATCTGAACTTTCCAGAAGTGGTCCATAATAGCAGTAATGTGCTGTACCCTTTTCACAAAATGTATTCCAATGAGATGTAGACCTCTCACATTTTCATTTAGCTCTTTCATTTAGCTTTGCCTTATTTCCTATGGGTGCAGTCATTGAATTCTATGCTTTTCTCAGGGTCATTTAGAAAGCAGCCACTTTTCTCTCCAAGCCCCTTTCATTGACTGTGAGCCAAATGCCTTCCCTTCACACTTCCTTGAAGTCAATATCCTAAGTAATTTTTGGCTGAGAACATACTCTAACAAAGAGACAGTGACCTTCTGTGTCCCCCACAGTGTCATTTTGTTCACACTCACTAGTCAGTACTGTCTATCAGTTTGTGTGAAGAACAGCCTTCAAGAAGTAAAAGCAAGTAAAAGAAAATGTCCTCAGGGAAGGATGATGCCTGGGAATTTACAAGACCAAAAGAAGCTTGAAGCTTCCTCTGCTACGCTGAGTGTCCACACCACTAGATGGACGAAACAGACCTTTGCTAAGCATTCAGGTAGCATCAACATCACTTGTTATTTGTAAGAATGCAGATTCCAGGCCACCCCAGACCTACCGAATAATAATCGGTGATTTGTATCACTCATTCATGTTTGATAAGTACTGGCCTATGGCGATGACGCTCAACCTTGGTTGCCCGGAGGAACCAACCAGGGAACTTAAAAAAAATTACTGACGCCTGGGTCCCACTCCTTGAGAATCCCAATTAATGAGTCTGGGGTGTGGCCTTAGCACTGGGATTTTAAAAAGCTACCCAAATGATACTGAGGTGCAGCCAGGATTAGGAGCCACGGGCAAAGAGGCAGAGGAAGGCTTCCTCTCCGCTCTCCCTCTCTCTGCCCCACACAGAGCTGTGTTCCTGGAGTCCGATTGATTCTCTCTTTCCCTAAGGCCTAAGGGTCTCACAGCTGACTGTAAGTACTGGGGAGAACTCTAAAAGAACTTAGCTTTTTGCCTGGTGCTCTGCAGTGCCCCCCCCCCCCCCCTTACACACACCTTGGCAAACCACACCCGTGCGGGATGTCACCTGGTGCTTTAAAAGTACATACTTGGAGACCCGCTTGGATCTAAGGCAGCAGTCTCAAGATGGGACGCTAAAATCTGCATTTTTAGCAAGCATCTCTGGTAAGTAGGATGTGCAGCCAGGTTTGGGAACTGGCAAGTCCACAGTAGGTCTAGCCTTTCATCCTACCAAGTCATTAAGGATTTGTAAGGATGAATGAGCTGTCAAGAGGGCAAGGGCCCGGTGCAATGCTCCTTTATTAATTATGGGGAAGTGATGTGTTGGCAATGAGAATGCTTCTCTTGGAAAGGGCAATGAATGGTTCGTAGACTGCTGCATAAGGTCTTTCCCCAGTGCATCCTTAATACTCAGCTTTTACTCCTCTCTGTAGTTTAAAAGCCGCATGGCTTTCACACTAAACAGCTTCTTGGTCTTTATTTCCAGGTAAAAAACTGCAATCTTTAAGGGAAATACCAAAGATTCTTTGAGGGAGCATTTTTTATAGTTCTTGGCTGGGGAATACCACCGCACTCCCCTCCCCCCTTCCCAGCACACGGACGTCCTTATCTCCTCGTGGCAGCATCTAGTAGCCGGTCTGCATGTAGGCACAGTAGCTGTGCCTGTCTGAATGTAGGGAAAACACAGAATAGGGGTTTAAAAAAATCACTGAGGTAGCCCCAGATCTCTTACTAAAAGAAACCTTCTTTTAGCAGAGGGGTAGAAAGTGGAGGAAGAAAGATATATCTGGATTAACAATTTTGGAGGTGAGAAACGGGTAGGCGAGCTGAGGTTGGGGCTCTCTATCTGTGGGTGAGGCGAGAAAGGTGAAAAAGAAAACTTGCAGCGCGCGTCTTCGCGGGTAATCGCTGGGCTCGGCGCCGGGGAGAGCGCTAGCGCACGGCCAGAACGCACTGCGGAGCCGCGCGAGCCCGGAGGAAATCGGAAAAGATTCTCAGCCGAGGCTCGGGGGCTCCCCACGCGCTCGCTCTGCGCTCGGGAGACGCGCCCGCTCCAGCCCAGCGGCTGGCCGAGGGCGCCCGGGGGGCGCGCAGGAGCCCGGGACTGCACGGGCCGCGGCGGCGGGAGCGTGGCCGAGCGCGCCTGTGAGCGAGTGCGAGGCCGCGGGCGGGCGAGTGTGCGCGGGAGGGAGCGCGCGCGCCGCCCGGGCCCCGGCCCTCCCAGCCTGCCGGCCTCCGCGCCTGCCTCCCGCCCGCGCGCACCGGCTGCCCGCCGCCGCCGCTCCTGCTCGCGCCGGCGCTGCACCCGAGTCTGCCCGCCGCGTCCGCGCTTTGTGCTTTCCCGAGAAGATGGGAGCGACCTCTTCCTGATCCTGATCGCGAGCTCTTGAGAAGGAGGGAGGGAGTCGTCTTTCCTAGTCGCGTGGAGGAACCGGGGAGAATACATCCACACTCCCCAAACCAGGTAGGATCTTAGGCTAGGCAAGCAGGAGGGATTCGGTCGGATACGGCCAACTATTGCTCCTTGGCTCTGCGTGGGGCTGCACTTCACTCCGCTTTGGCAAAAGACGGGCTCCTGAATTGTGTGTGTGTGTGTGTGTCGTGGTATGTTTTTTTCCCCGCACATTTTCTGGGGTGTCCGCGCTTCTCCGGGAGTGAAATTGCTCGAGCTGGGGCGTCTGGGCGTGAGAGTGCCTGCCTGCCAGTGCCGGCTGCCAGGGGAAGGAAGGGCTGCGAAGGAGAGATGCTGCACCCTGCACCGCGCTGAGCTCTGAAGCTCCAGGGCGCGAAGAGCTGAGTCCACCCGGAATACAGAACTGCAGGGGATCGAGGCGTCCCCAGCCCCGAGGCGCTGCTCGGTGGTCATCTCTCCTCCTGGTAATCCCAGAGGTCTTCCCCAAGGCCACACCAGGGAGCCCCCGCTTGTCTGGCGGGTGTTGGGCTCCTCTAACGTCTGTGCTCCCCTACCACCGACTGCGGGAGGTGTGGTCGGGGCAGTGGGGGTACAGGAAAGGCAGGAAAGGGAGACATGCGACCGGGAGTGGGCTGAGGAGTCCACGGCTCTGTCCATCGGGCCGTGGTGTGCGCTGGGGATTCTGCACAAACAGGCATCTTTCCCTGAGGGACCCGAAGGGAACTTTGCAGCTGCATTATCTGCCTCTGGGGCTTTGCTGGTTCTTGGGGAAATGGTCTCTGTTCTGTGATGTGAGGATATCCTCGTTGGCTCCTCCTTAATGAAGAAGGCGGTCTTATGGCTGGACAGTTGGCTTAAGTAACCAAATCTGCCGAGGCGATGCTTTTAAAAAATACAGTATATGTACATTCCTGATTCTTTAACCACCCCCGCCCCTTCCTCCATTGATTCTGTTGACTGATGAATGGCTTGGGCTGCCAATTTGTATTTCCCTCTCCAGGCAAAGTGACAGTGGTTGGGTTGAGAGCAGGGGTAATCAGATATATATATATATGAAGAAGGCAACGTACATGTCATCTGGATTGGAAAGAAAGTCATGCGTTGCACTAGGTATCTGTTTAACCCCTTTACCTGCCTCCCTCTCTGGTTCCCTCCCTCTCTTCCTCTAGACAGCCGGTAGTGGTTGTGAATATAACAGTACAAACTTGGTCCTGCTGGAGGTGTAAAGACTGAAAAGAAAAAGAAGGATGTCCGTGGGAGGTGTAGTGAAGAGTGCAGGCATCCTGATCATGGAGGAGCCAGCTGAGGAGGTGGAGATTCTGATTAGATGGGCTCAAGGCTTTGATGAGGATCTCCAAACAGGGGCAAGTGAATACCTGCAATCCAGCATCTGTGTGAAGATCTCCTAAGGGAAATGGGGAGTGACGTGGAGGGGATTCTGAAAGTACACCTGCCTCCAGGTCCCCCCTAACCCCCACACACATTTTCTTTCTTTCCCAAAGCTACTCTTGCAGCAAGTCAGGAGAGGAGGGAGGAAAATATATCTAGACGTGTCAGCATTCATTTCAGATAAGGAAACAAAGCTAGAATAAGGGTAATTGGTTTTAGGTTTCTCTTTCAAATCCTGTTACTTGGATTATCTCTATGGGTTTGCTGTACTTGCGTATTTGGGAGGTTAGCCAGTCTGAAAGCAGGGGGTAAGGAAGGAAGCGCTAGCACCATCTTTGGGGCCTTGTGAGTGAGAAGGTGGGGAAGATCCATTTATTTCATCAAGGAGCAAGATATGTTTCTTAGATGGTATTCATTTTACAAATTGTGCCTGCTTCAAGGATTTCATTTAGGTTTAGAGCGATTTAGCTAAGATTTCTCCCACCCACTATAAAAGGAGTCTGGATTTTCCCCCCTAAGATGGCTGTTGTCTCTTTTTAAAAATGGAAAGAATAATTCCTAGAAAAAAAAAAAAAAAGAGGCTGGACAGGGGTAAGCCATTATTCATTGTTGAGCTCTGCAGTGTTTGGAAAGGATGTAACAGTGTCCATGATAATCAGACTTAACTTACTCTATTTTGAAATCTTAATAGGGCTGGGAAGAGGAGAGTAATGAATTAAAAGACTATGGAGGCTGTGCTTTCTCTCTTTCTCCTTCTTTCTCTCCATTTCCATCTCTCTTACTATTTCCTGAGAATGCAAATTAACAACTAAGTAAACCTTTTGCTGACCATGAGGAGGAAGAAAAGAGCAGAGCAGTAGTAGTGCTTTAACTCCAAATCACATCACACAGGGAAGGCACCTACAGGATTATTTGCAGAAATTACATTAATTGCCCTTTCAAGTTTACTAGGCTTTGAAAAAAAAAAATCCAAAAGAGCTTCAGCATTTGTTAGTAAGCTTTGTTTTCTCTCAGAAAAAAATAGACTTTTTTTAATCTTGCAAAGTAAAAGGCTTCCCTCTTGTACATAGTCTGTTTCTTTAACCAAATAAATGATGAGAAAAGCGCTGTACATCCAATTAAGTTGCAGTCCCCCTTGAAAGCAAACTAAGGCATCTGTTTAGCTCATGGAGGTCTTTGTCTCAAAGTAAATGTATTTTAGGACTTTAACATCTGATTTTCATGTTGCAATTCAGTGAGATGAGCCCTTTCTCCATGATGCCTTTAGGAAGAGGGAAAACAGTGTATAGGTAAGAAGCAGTCTGCCCTAATGGCATGGAAATAAACAGGCTCCAAATTGCCATAGAAATCAAATTTATAAAAAGAAATATGTAGTTAAAAGAGGATATTAGAGTGACTATGTTGCACTTTTTATATTTCCTTTTTCACAGTGTGTGTGTATGCTACTTTCAACTAAAAATTAAATTGTCGCCTAAGACCTTAGGAATTAATGTGTTGTTTTCTCTCTTCTTTCTGGGTCTTTCAATATTTTTTTCTCTTTAAGGGATCAATGTTTCCTTCTAAAATATTTTCCTATATCATCCATACTTCATAGTTAGACCTTCATCATCACCTTCCATACCATATAGTTAGACTCTTCATCATAACCTCCACCAAATAGTCTCCCATCTGACCAAATTCTCCTGCTCCCTCTTGTGGCAAATATTTTCCCTGACTTTCTTTAGATTCCAGAGTCAGGTCCAGCATCGCTTATAGTTTCCTCTGCTGTCTTTCACTATCGTTGTAATTCTCAGTAGTAATTGTGATTAACCAAGCCAGCAGGTTGGTAAACTAGCCGTTTCCATTTTTCTCTCTGAATGAAGAGATTTCTTTCCCATAGAGACATACTTGAGATTTAATGGAGGTAAATGCCAGGTGTTTTCTGATCCATTGAGATGGGTTAAATTCTGGGAATGTGAGTTCTTCAGAGTCTGCCTTTAGGATTCTGTATGGACTCAGAGCCAGTCCTCCAGTGGGACCTCATGAAGTGCAGTAGGTTTTTCATTTTTCTCTCTTTCTCTTCCAAAAGATCTCTCTCTCTCTTTCTGTCTCTCTCTTCTTTCTCTCTTTGCTGTCTCTCTTTCCTCTCTCTCTCCCTTCCTTCCTCCATCCTTCCCCCCTTCTCATACACATAAACACACACACACTATATGTGTGTGTGTGTATACATCATGTATTTGAAGACCTGAATAGATCAATGTTTAGATTCTCAGTAGGGCTTGTATATCCAACAGCCCATCTTACGAATTGGAAACTCCTAGCATAAACCCTTACTGGTATGTTTTCATAGACAGCAGTTCAGAATACAAATGAGAAGTGAGGAGATCTGGTATCTTTTTCCAGTGTGTCAACTGAACTTGAAAGACAGTTGCTTGTGGTTCTTGCTCTCTTTCTTGTAGACTCTCTTTTTTGACAACTCTGAATGTAGCTGTATATACATTCTTGATTTTCCTTTGATCTGCTCAGCCAAGAGAGTATAGTAAGTAACAAGATAGGCCAGGAGTTCAAGAGAGATTTGAACATGGGCAAAATGCCCCGTGTCCAAAGCATTGGCCAACATAAGATCTGAAATCCTCATTATTAGAGTCATTCATTTGAATAGAGGAATTCTACCTAGTAGAGCCTAATAAAATGTGATATCACCTGCAAAAGATCTGTATTAATTCTCACAAACTATTAGCATCTGTTCACTTTTTTAAAAACTTGAATTGGTTCATCAGATCAGCTGGCAGACAGAAACGTCCTGAAGGCCTGGAACACAGGAAGATGCAGAGGAAATGAAAGAAATTTGAACTGAGGTTTCTGCTCACTTAGTGCTCTCAGAGGGCCACTCTGTGGGGAAGTGTGAGTGACCCTGGGGCCCAGGAACGAGGCTGCTGATAGGGAGCAGGGTGGAGAGTAGCCAGACAGAGACAAAAATAAGCTCCCACACTGAAATTTTACTTTAGGGACAGCAGAGGTCACAAAATTTTGATCCTACTATGAAAATTTTGCCTTTTCAGCTTGATGAGAAATAGGCAAACATTTTTCCTAGAGTGAAATTTCATCTTTTAAATTCTTGGATGGTTTTTACAGTGTCCAACCAGTAACCTAGAAAATGTTAATGAGATAGCAAGAAAGACAAATGGCTTCTAGTACCTGTGATAGACATAGGGAAATAGATGTAAACATTAGAGGCCATCTTAATAAGAAAATAAAGACAGAAAGCATGAGCAATCACTTTGCAAATGTCCTTGTATATGAAGTCAAAATAATTAATAATTTCCTGGTTGAATCTAAGGTGAGATGCGCTCAGACAGGATGGTGGTCCAGCAGTTTACTTCAATCCAATTTTGATAGTTATGGAGTGTCTAATGTTTGCAAAGCACTGTGTTTGGCTTTTCAGAGACAACAGATGATGAAGAGAAGTTATTTGACATTTCTTGCACACCCATTAGGTTCTGGAAACTAGTTTAGGTACTTTATCCATGCTTTCTCCTTTAATGCTCACAAGTGTCCAGCAAGAAAGTATCACTGACCTGATTAAGTGTGAAAACTATGGCCCAGTGTATTAGTCAGGCAAAGTAGCAGAACTCTGTTGGCTTTTATAAAGGGTATTTAATTGGGGTAGAAGCTTAAAGTTATAAGGCCCTAAAGAATCCAACTCAAGGTACTTTCTCACCAAAGTCATTGGCCATGCGTTGAAGCAAGATGGCGGGTGATGTCTGTGTGGGTTCAGCCTTTCTCTTTTCTCTTAAGGCTCAGTGGTTCCAGTTTCTTCTGATCTCAGCTGTAGGTTGGCATAAGTTTCATCACTCTCACTGGGGCTTGTTTCTTTCTGGGCTCAGCTGCTCTGGTCTCTTCACAAGGTCAGCTGTAGACTTTAAGGCTCATCTCTCTTCCTGGCACCTCTGCCGAGTCTAATAAGCTGTCTCTGTTACTCTCTGTTCTTCTCCTGTGTGTCTACCTTGGTGTGAGAGTCTGTTTTATTAGCCTACCAAGGGACTGAGACTCAAAGCTGAGTTGCCCTCTAATGGCATGGTTGAATCAAAGCCCTAATCTTAACATAATTTAATCAGACTTCTCAGCTGAATCTAATACAATCACAGGGTTATCATGCCCAGAGGAGCAAACTAGTTTACAAACATGATCTATATCTGCTTTTGGAATTCATAAATAATAATCAAACTGCCACACTCAGTTAAATAACTGGCCCAAGTTAAGAGCCAATTGGTGAATGTTCCAGTTTCTGAGGCTTTCCCAAAGCCATTCCCTGCTCTTGGGGAGCTCCTACGCTACTACACCTATCTTGGAGACACCAGGCAGGGTGAGATAAGTCACCACAGTTGTCTACTGGGCAAAGTGCTTTAAGAGTAGAAAGGAAGAAGAGAAAATTGGGAAAAGCATTTGATGTTAATGAATGAGAAGGATTTCACCAATGAATGAATAATGCCTGGGTATTTTTAAAACATGCAAACCAGCCACAGGTAATTTATAACACAGGCAACCATCAGGCAATCTGGGGCCATTTCCAGACTTTTCAAATCAGCTCTGTCACCCAGTCAGTGCTCTGTCATGGAAAGTGTGCAGGTAGAAAAATGATAATATAAGCCATTGCACAAATGTATTTTACAACTTGATACCAAAAATGTATAAGTAATTCCAGGATGGGGAGAGGCTATAACATACAATCTGAGAGGTGAGGCAGGGGATAGACCACCTGCCTTCCTGTTCCTGCCTTAAATTTGATGATTAAGTTTCCCATATTATAATGGGTGATTTTCATTTACTTGCTTAGCACCAAGTAACTCTGCTTTTTCCCTTGAGTTCCTTGAGCTTCTCTGGCTTCTAGCTTCTTCTGCTTCCTCTCAAAGCACAGGACCCAAGGCTCTGCTCTGCTTGATATCTAGTGTTCAATCTTAGTACAGGTTTACAGAGTCTGATTACTTACTCTACACCCAAATCTAAACTTCCTTCATAGATTGCATTAGAACCCCAGATGGGAGTGGCACCAGGGAGGGTTTCAGAGAGGGCCATCGTCATATATCAAGCCTCTCAGAGGTTTCAAATCAGTCTTCAAAAATG
This sequence comes from Dasypus novemcinctus, assembly GCF_030445035.2. Taxonomy (NCBI): domain Eukaryota; kingdom Metazoa; phylum Chordata; class Mammalia; order Cingulata; family Dasypodidae; genus Dasypus; species Dasypus novemcinctus. The sequence continues at coordinate 28,243,695 of NC_080689.1, read as the reverse complement.
ATCTATCTTTCAACTATTGGGGGCCCGCAGAGCTGAAATTTGTGAGTTGATATTAGGCAAAGTTTGATTAACGTCTGTGGCTCTTCTCTTGTAAAGCCTCATTGTCCTTTTACCCCTGGACATCTGGTGTCAGTTGGCCCTTTTGAAGAGTTTTTCCTTCTCTGTGCTTTTGTTGTTTATGACCACAGCTAGCACTGGAGGGGATATCAGAGAGGGATATCTGGGTTTTGTTTTGTAAACAGAGGCCAAATGAAATGAAATTAAATGACTTTGTAAGAATGAAATCGGAGATGGTAGAATCCAGATGCATGATTGAAGTCAATTCTTGGTCCATTACACCACCATCGCATCTCCCTTCTTTCTTAGCAGTTGTAAGAGGCCACCACAAATATGTCTGTCTTTTCAGCCTCAGGATTTCCTGGATTCTCCAGAGGGATTCTCCAGAGTGGAAGGAGAAGTAGGATTTCTGCCTATAGATTTAAGTCTCTTAATCAATAAACTGAAGGACCCAAGGTATGCTAGACTAAACAACTCTGTGATCAGCAAATATATTCATAATAGTTTATTTGTTTGAATTCATTTGATGGTGTATTAATCTTGTGCAAGTTGCTTAACTTTGCTGTGCCTCACTTTGCTCAACTATTGAATGGGAATGATAATAATTAATACTATGGGGTTTTCATGAGGAATAAATGAATTGATACTTGTCAGGTACTTAGAACAGGTTCTGGTACATGAGTGGTCAATAGGGGTTTGCTGTTAGTACTTGTGAGATGGGCTGGTAGAGGCCCTCTCCTGCCCTGCCCTGCGCTGTGTGTATTTACATGAACATGCTAACTGTGAAGGGCTGCCCTGGAAGGATCCAGGAAGATAACTTCACAAATAGTGACATTCACCAAAGGTCTGAAAAGTGTTTTTTAATGGACCATATAGTAAATATTTTGCCTTTCCATGCCATGGGGTCTCTTACAATTGTTCATCTCCCCTGTTGAAGAGAGATAGCAGGCATAGACAATATGTAAACAAATAGACCAGGCTGTAGGCCAATAAAACTTAATTTACCAGCACTGGAATTTGAATCTCATATAATTTTCACATGTCATGATATATTCTTCTTTACCATTTTTTCAACCACTTAAAAATGTAAAAAAGCACTTTAAGCTAGTGGGCCTTACAAAAACTGGAGGTAGCCTTAAGTTGGCCAACTCCTAACACTAGACAGACTGGAGAGATATTAAGGTACCATCGGTGGCAGGTGGTGTCATGTGAAGGGCAGTGAACTCCAAACTTAGAGACCTTGTTTTAAAGCCTGTCACTTCTGAGTTCTGTGGTTTGAGAAAGTCTTTTAACTTCCTGAGGCCTGAGTTTTCTTATGGGAGAAAAGGAGGACTTGTAGGTACTTTTTAGGTGACTTTTGGGGGCCTTGCTAGCAATAAAAACAATTTTTGGAGGAAATTTGACATTTAAGGTAGATTATGGAGGACAGATTTAAAAGCATGGGAAAGGAAAATGTGGTGCATATTTGAGTAATTTTCATTTAACAGTTCAGCTAACTACCAGGAACGGTCATCCTGAGAAGGGGAGCAGGTACTTATTATGGATGATGACCTTGCATGCTAAAGTGAGGGATTAGCATACCATACCAACATTTTGCTTGTTCTTAGCAAAATTCTCCAGTTTTACAGAAGAGGCTGAGAAAGGGAAAATCTGCAACCACTGGACTGGTCAGTGAGAGCTGAGACCAGCACTTATTCTTTTGGTCTCCTGGTGACTCTTCCACCAGGTAGAATGTAATTAACTACTGGTGTATGACTCTAACCTCAGAGGAGCAAAGCCTCATATAAATCACTGAAGCCACTTCTAGTGTTTTCCAAAGGCAGTCTTATACCAGAGCCTATCTAAGAAAGGTCTGTGAGGAATCCCATTACAGAGAAGGGTAGTTGCAAAAGTGTCAACCAGAGACCTTCTGTGTCAGCAACCTTTTGCTTGATTTCCTGCTGAGTATCTTTTAAATTTTAGCTCAGACGTTATTTTTCCAGCATATCCTTCCCTAACTCCCTAGTAGGTCAGGACCTTTATTACTTACTCCTGTAGGACTGTATTTAACCTACATAGAATTTATCAGTTAATAATTATGTTGCTTTTTGTAATAATGTAAATTTATGTCCGTTTTCCTGACTAGATAATAAATTCCATGAGCAGAGAGATTATATGTTTAGCTTATGGAGCCAGTCTCAAACCTGGCACATGCCAGCACATAGAAGACATTCAGAATTTTTTGACTGAATAATGAATGAATAAACGAATGAAGATTCTCTCATTAGTCATTGATATTGATGAAAACAGTCATTGATTAAGCAAAAACTTATTAGACAGAAATTACTATCTTCAGATGCTAATTAAATGTTTTTTTCCTTTATGTTTTTCACTGACTCCTCTCAGGATTACCTTTGTGGTAGGTGAGTGCTCATTTTTTGCCATCCTCATCTATCACAAAAGGACAGTAATATAAAATCTTGGCATAGTTACTATAGTAACATTAGAACCATAACACTTAAACCAAAATGTAAATACTTCTTCAAATAAAGGTGTATAGGACTAGTTTGAAGGGCATATTCACTAGAGGCCCTATCTAGTAGAGAAATAATAGTATGTTTCATCAACTTGGCGATAATGCTGTATAAAAACTTTGTGTTTTCCTATAAGTCACTAAAACTCCATTTGTTCCTTGGAATAATAAGATCTGCCTAGTTCCTTTCTTAGTTGACGTCCAATTTTAAAATGGATTTGCTCCGTGTAAAATACACACTCAGCCTTAGGGCATGCCACTGAGAATATTATAAAGAATCTTAGAAAATTGCAGCATAGAGGATTGATGAAGTATTACCATTAAGTGGACATCTACCAACTTTCCTTTTTAAAAATGTATTTTTTGTTACTTTCTAATTTTGCTCTTCTCAAACACATCTTATTCTTTCAAGGACTGTGATTTAAGAATATGCAGGAAAATTTAAAAGACTTGCAAACTGCATGCTGATAGGGTTCCATCTCATGAAAAGCTATCTACTTTAGCTACTGAAGATGAAGCTTAATGACTTAGGGAAAGGCTGATGAAATTCACCAGCCTCTGCTCACATAACTAGTGTTTTCCTTGTTAAAAAAAAAAAAAAGAAAAGAAAAGAAAACGCATTCTGAGTGTTCCTAACACACAGCTTGAAATTGGATTCTTTATTAAACATCCCTCGTTCTATGAAGCAGGCTAGAATGCAAAAAGTGAGTGTAAACAGGGAGTGTAGATTATATCCCAGAAAGAGCCTATACGTTAAAGGGCACAGCATTCCTCATCATCCAAAGCTTCTAGATTGGAGTTCATCTTCCTACATTTTTTCTACATTTACTCAGGGCTTATGTATGGAAACTGGATAGAAGGTCTCCAAAGACCTCTCTTTATCCTGGGGCTTTGTCATGTGGAGATATAGTATCTTGGCAATTCTGTTTCTGCCTGGGGATGGTAGAACTAGCCCTCAACAAAATGATGAAGTAGCTATAGATTACCTTCAGTGCTTTAATCCCCTTTTTGGGGGACCCTGTGTTCTCCTGTTAGGGTCCATTTTTTCTGCCTTCTACCACCCCTCCCACACACTCACCAAGGGGCTTCTTATTTTCAATGCTGCCTTGAGTCCCCATCTGTGAGAAGGAAGGCCAGTCAGATATGTTATTGCACATCAACTTGCTAGAGGTTTTAACAAACACACACCTTCTGATTTTGAGGCACTGCCTTCCTTCAAGCACTTTATTTAAGTGCTCTGCTCTCCTTTCCCTTCACTCTACTTCTATCCTTTATGCCAGTGCCTCTCAAGCCATGGTGCAAAGAATACCTACATCAGAACTGCCTGGGCTGCTTGTTAAAGTTCAGCTCCTTAGGTTCCTCTTCAGATCTACTGACTATCTGGTGAGAAGGCCCAGTTACCTGCATTTCAATGAGCTTCCTAGGTAATTCCTGGGTGACCTGAAGATGGAGAAGCATTGCTCTCGATGCCTTTATTGACATCATTTCTTCCTTCTGGAATGTCCTCTCACCATACCCAGTTTGGCCATTCTTCCAATCCCTTCTTTTATGACTATTCCATATTCTTCCTAGTATTGATGGTCATTTGAGTAACTACCACGTGTAGACTGTAAATTCATTAAATGTTGAGGATCTGTGTCAAATCACTTTGTATTGCCCACAGCTATCTGTTACAATGTTTTGTATATAGAAGCAGCTCAATAAATGCTTGATGAATAAATGAATGGTCCACTCCTAGAGCTAGAAAAATGGAGAGGACTGTACTTCACCCAAAAACCTCATTTCTTAGGGTGAAACGTCAACAGGCTAGTGGGATAAATATTTTTAAGTAGGAAATCTTTTTTGTTGTTGTTAACCCAGATATAAAAGGATGCAATGAGGTCATCTTTTTTCAGTGTGTTAGGTCAAACATTAAAAAGCTGCTTCTCCACTTCAGAGTGAATGGTAGCGATTGTGATCCAAAATTGTACTGTTGTCCCTTATGAGGCCTCTGATAGAGTCACAGAATACAGAGAAGATACTCTAAGGCCCTGCTTCCAGGCGTTCCTTACACTTGAAATCTCACATTTGCAGGACTTTAGGTTGAGCAGAGAAGTTTCTAGAAGCCCAATTGCGTCAACCCAAGAACCCAGGTGCATTAACCTGGAACCTTGAGAGTCCATTTTGAGTGGATCCAGATGAACCCATTGTCTCCTCTTCTGTAATTCCCTAGTAATTCACCTCCTCATCTCTTCCCTGCCCCCCTCCAAAAAGAGTTTGATCTTCCAAAACGGGGCTCACTCCTTGACTTTGGCAATTTCTCACTAGAAAACGAGTGAGCTGATTTGGAGGTGGATCTTAATCATCTTTGCAACATTGGGCCTTGCACATAAGAATGCCTAAGATTCCATCTATTCAATACCTCTTTCCCCCTCTCCTGAGGGCCCACCATGACAATCAATCTTCATTACTTGAAGGACCATATTCAGAGATACTTGCAACAATGTTGAGGGCTTGACATACTTGACTGCCCTAACTCCTTGGGAGCCACCAGTTCTCTTGAGAAGTACAATTCCCTCTGTTTGAGAACATCATTGTATGGGTCTCCACATAATGATATAACCCACTGTGACAAAATGCACACTCACACACTCCCTAGAAGCTTGCCCTGTGTCAGATGCCCCCCCTTAAGCATCTTGAACAGGTAACCTTCCTTATTGTATTTTCTAAAGAGTTTTCTCTACCTTATAATTTCAACCACATACCTATGTTCAAATGTTGCCCCCTCCCACCCTCCCAGAGTGTAGACTACAATGTAGACCACTGTCCATGTGGGCAGCAGTGCTCCAAAATGTATTCACCAAATGAAATGAATGTGCCACGATGATGAAAGAGGTTGTTGATGTGGGAGGAGTGGGGTGAGGGGGGTGGGGGGTATATGGGGACCTCATATTTTTTGAATGTAACGTTTAAAAGAAAATGAAGAAGAAGAAGAAGAAGAAAAAAGAATGCCTAAGAAAGTCTCATCAAATGAAATCTTGAATGGATGTGTTGGTTTTGCATTTCTGTGGATTACGTATTAGTTTATAAAATTTTAAAAAGTAATGTCTTGACCCCCAAGACAGAAAATCACTGAATGGCTTTGAGATTCTTGGGGAAAAAAACAAAGAAAAACAAAACAGTGATTTATTTTTATTAGAGTCAAGCATTGACTTACTTATCATCCCAGAAGTCTGTATCATTCATCTCAGCTCACCACCCATGGCTCATTCCCCAGTTTTATTTTAGTTTTGCTTGGTCACTACTAGGATTTATTTCTCCATTTTCTTTTTTCTTGACCAAATGGGAAATCATTGTGATTATTACGTGACTTTGGGATGATTTCAGAGCTCAAACTTCAGCTGATGATCCTCCAAATGGATCATCCTTCCCTTGCTACCTGATGGATATAAGTGTTTACAAAACCCTCACTTATGGGCAGAGAGGTAGACGGGCAGCAGGGGACCAGAGAGGAAAATATGAAAGTTGCTTGAACAGATAATGCAAAGCCCACGTGTTCTCTTATGATGGAGGAAGAACAAAATGAGGAGGTTACTCAACACTAATTATAGAGCTCTTTGGCCCCAAGGAATAGTATGGCTAACCTATGTAGTGAATAACCTATGTAGTAAATAAACAAAATAAACAAAAATGCCCTGCAAAGTTGGAAGGCATTATGGTATAATGCAAAGCGCTTGGCTTTTCAATCTGATACTGTCCCCTGCTCATGAAATGGGGAACCATTTCACATAGGGAGCAGTTTTTTTTTTTTATTTTTATTTTTTTTTTATTTTTATTTTTTTTTTATTTAATTTTTTTATTTTTTATTGACTTTGTAATAATATTACATTAAAAATATATATGTGAGGTCCCATTCAACCCCACCCCCCCACCCCCCCTCTCCGCCCCCCCAACAACACTCGTTCCCATCATCATGACACATCCATTGGATTTGGTAAGTACATCTTTGGGCACCTCTGCACCTCATATACATTGGTTCACATCATGGCCCATACTCTCCTCTATTCCATCATGTAGGCCCTGTGAGGATTTACAATGTCCGGTGATTACCTCTGAAGCACCATCCAGGGCAGCTCCATGTCCCGAAGACGCCTCCACCTCTCATCTCTTCCTGCCTTTCCCCATACCCTTTGTCCATTATGTCCACTTTTCCCAATCCAATGCCACCTCTTCTATGTGGACACTGGATTGGTTGTGTCCATTGCACCTTTATGTCAAGAGGAGGCTCAGATTCCACCTGGATGCTGGATGCAATCCTCCCATTTTCAGTTGTAATCACTCTAGGAGGGAGCAGTTTTAAGTGCACATGCTCATGTCCAGCTCAGAGATTCTGATTCACCATCAGAATCAGCAATAACCCTATGAGAATTCTCTCATTCATCCAGTAAGTGTGTACCGTGCATCTCTGGTGTGCCAATCCCTGCTCCAGGAACTGGGAATACGTTAGTGAACAATCAGACAAAACTCTGTGCCCGCATAGAATTTACATTCTAGTAAGGAGAGCTAGACAATCAGCGGAACTATTGAATGAATTCTATAGCACATAAAAATAATCAGTGCTATGTAAAAATTAAAGCAGGGAAAAGAGCCACCAATGAGAGTACATCTCAGGATATCAATTTTTCATTAAGTCCTAAATCCTTCTTACTGGTTTATTTTTTACTGCATTGCCTCACTTCTATCCCATTTGCTTCCTTTACTCAAAGATTTAGGGGGTTGATTACTAACATGGGCCAGGATCTGACTCCAGTTAAATTTGTCTTGAAAGTTCAGGTAGAAAGGCCTGGGTCCTTCACATGACCTCTTACTGCCTGTCCCCTTTTATCAGGCAGCAAAGAGGAAACTCTATTTGGAAAAAAAAGGTAATGGCAGGAAAGGTTGCTTTGGAAAACTGAGCTCCTTCCTGTAGTCGGGTCATCGTGGCCTGGGGTTGGGGCCAGGGCAGGGAATTTGTTACCCTAGAGGAATAGTCAGATGAGGAGGAAAGCATTTGGGGGTGCTTGCCTCAGTCATAGATGATTTACAGTTGCTTTCACCACGTTGCCTTAGAAACAAATTAATTGCTTAGCTTTGAGGCTGTCTGTCTGCAAGGATTACATAAAAGGGAATTCCAGGTCCTGATGAAGGAGGGAGTCAAGGAGTTGCTTGGAATAACCCTGGCTGCCAATCAACAGAATACTAGGATGTCTACTAAACCAGCCTGGTGGGAATGCCAGCGATTTTCCTTTTCTCTTAGGTCAGGTCCTCCTTGGTAGCCAAAAGTGGTCAGTAGCCGACGGGGGACAGGTTGTTTGGCTGTGGGCATTGGCTGCCTGCTTTTAAATGTCCCCTTCAGGCCATTTTGCTGTGGGAGGGTCTTCTTTGTCCTTTCCTAAGGCACTCTGGCAAGCATAGTTTTCCATTCCTTGTAGGTATGACTACTCCCTTCAACAAAGGTGGTTATACTTACTTGCAACCTGGACATTTTTTTCACCATCTTTGTCATCCCATCCAAGTCTGCATTCTGTAGGTGTTGTGATTGTTTTGTTTTAAAATAAATAGTGAAGGTATTTGGCCATTTTGGTATTTCCTGTGCTGAAGGCTCTTTAGGGTGATGTAATAAATATTCCTATGTGAGAACTGGCTATAGATAGAAGAGTTGATCTGAAGTAACCATGAAAATCAGCCTTCCCTTGTGCCCAGTGTTCAGTAGATTAGGGCACAATATAAGAAAAGCCAGATAGCAGACCAACATACTTACAGCTTCTATTCTTATCTTCCTGCTTAATTTTCATGGATATATATATTTGACAAGAGGATGGGGGTGGTTAAGCAGAACTGCTTGAATCCGATGACTGGGCAAATATCCTGAGAGGATGGAGACAATAATAATAAGGAACTCACCTTTAGATAAGACCCATTCCACTCCCTCACAAGTTGTGTAGTAATTTAATAAAGAAAGAAATGATTAAATTTTAATGTGACACTGATGGAAAAAAAAAAAAAGGATACCAAGAAACAGAATTGAAATACTACAATAGGTTATATATAGTTCTTTCTAGTTGCTTCATTGCCAATAAGCTGTATCAGTGTTTTAAGCCCACTGATTTCACAAAACTTAAGTTCTTTCTAGTTGCTTCATTGCCAGTAAGCTCTATCAGTGTTTTAAGCCCAATGATTTCACAAACTATAATGTTGCCAGCTTTTGAATAAACTGGTGATGTTTTTGAGTTAACCTCAGAAGCTTCCTGCCTCTTCCATTTAGGGAATGGAAAATAGCTCCTGTTTCTCCAGTAACGATGATGGATTTTTATTGATCCATCGATACTCTTGCATCTGGAATCTTTTTGACCAAGAACATGTTGTGAGACATTGGCTGGGGCATGAATGGAGGGCAGGGCTTTTTCTTGGCTAATCTAAGAGATTGCACTGAAAGTATTTGTATGAAGAGGTTACCAGGGAATTAGTAAAAGACCAGATAATAAAGGCAGCTATCTCATGAAACATGCCAGCCATACTTTATACCAGTTATTAGTTCTTGTCTGTATGAGTCTATAGTCCATAAGAGAAATGCTAGATTGTTGGAAAACTTCCACAGGACTTTTGCTAACAAGGTCTTCCTAGCCCTGTGCAGAAGCCAAGAGGCTTTCCAATGGACTAGTTCAAACCCAAGTCCAACAGTTCACCCATGATTGAGGTAATATAATGGAGCAGTTTATTTTATCAGTCTTGGAGACAGATCAGAGTTTGAATCTCAGTGCATTAATTTACTCTATAATTGACTTTGAGCAAATACCCAACCTTTCCAAGCCTCAGTTATCACACATCCAAAGTGGGCTATTAAAACCTACTTTATAGGGTTACTGTTAGGACTGCTGTGCACTGCCCAACTCCAGTGGGTGCTGTCCACACAGATTATAATGGAAATGGCAACACTAGGAATTGTATAACATGGTGATGCTGATTATTGTAAGGATTATATATAACAATACATATAAAAAAATTGTGAATGATGCCTGTGTCTGTTTAAAAAATGTAAACTAGTGTTAGTCTCTCATGCCATTGACTATGATTTGCTGTTGTGCCATTTTGAAAGTTGTCTCTAGAAAGGTATGGTAGAAAACATCTTCTTAAATTCAATTCATTCCTGTGGGTATGAGCCCATTGTAAGTAAGACCTTTTGATGAGGCTACTTCACTAAGGTGTGGCCCACCTCAATCAGGATGGGCCTTAATCCTATTATCTGAGCCCTTCCTAAGCAGAATGAGATTCCGAGAGAGAGAAAGCCACAGAAGCAAAAAACTGAAAATCATTGGAACCCGGAAGAGGATGTAGAGGCCAGGAGAGGCTGCCATATGCATTATCATGTAACAGCAGAACCCAGGACCAAGGATCAATGGCTGCCAGTCCTAGAACACCAGTCTTTGGAAAGAAAGCGTCACCTTGATGACACTTTGATTTGGGCCTCTAGCCTCGAAACCATGATTGAATAAATTCCCCTTGTTTAATCCAACCCATTCCATGATATTCGCTTGAGCAGCCTAGGAAACTAAAACAGAAGTAAAAAGGAAAATAGTTTTAGACAGAGAAAATACATCTGCAAAGGCTTGGAGGTAAGAAAGTAATGCCTTGCTAAGGAAATAGAAAGACTAGAACTCACAGTGGGAGGTCTGATCATGGAAGGTCTTTAGCAGCCTACTGAGTGTTTGGGGCTTTGTCCTCCAGGGCAGCATACAACCAATGAGAGTTCTGAGTAAAGCGAGAGACTCATCTCTGTTCTTCAGAAAGTCATCTTTGCCTAAATGTGAAGAATGGAATGATGAGATTTCATCATAACTCAAATGAAGCAGTTGATTTTTTCAGTCCTTGGGATAGACATGAGCTTGCAACTCGTTCAGTAGTTTCCTCTCTATATGCCTGACAGCAAGTACTTAACCTTCCTGACCGTTACAGGTCCCCCAAACATTTTAAGTTGAAAATCTCCCCAAAGGGTCACTACTAATGTTTTTCTCCTGTTTAAACTTTAGCTCTCTACTATGTCTTTTATATACTTGCCAGGCTTTGAGATCTTTTGTAAACCAATCCACTTTTATAATTGGCAAGAGCCATTGTTATTGTTTCCATCCTCATCCCTACAGTCTTCTTGGTGATTCCTACGTAAACTAGGCTACACATCGTCATCAGGGTCTTGGCACTCGTGTGAATTCTCTTCCTTCCAGCAGATGTCTATTACACCTGATTGATCCCTTCCTTCCTTCAGGACTTTGCTCAACTGCCATCTTACCAGAGAGGCCTCCCTTAGTCAGTATAAAACCATGCATGCCTGTATACATGCACACATGCACACACACACAGAGATTTCCTATCTTCCTTATATTGCCTTTTCCCCACTCCGTAACAGTTTTTACCATCTGACATTTATATTCTTTATTTCCTCCCCATCAGAATATAAGCTCAGTGAGAGCAGGGATTTTGATTTTCTCACTGCTAATTTCTCAGAGCCTAGGTCAGGGCCTCGCTGGCCAGTCTAAAATACATATACATAAAGTACATATTAAGCCCTTGGTAATGATTCGTAGAACAAATGGGTGAAAAAGGCATTGGAACTAGATCTTCCACTATTCTCGCAGGCTGATTAGGTACCACCTTGTTTTAAGTAAAGATCCTAAAACTCACCCGAGCCATGTAATAACTGAACAGGCAGACACATCGGTAATAGATTCTTGCATATTTTGAAAATGAGTTTCTTCTGTTTTCCAGCCTTTTACTTAGATTGGAATTCTACCACTACTAATTCAGGATTTCATTGTCTTCTTTAGTATGGGAAAAATGACAAAGATGCTTATTTTCCAACAGTGATGAACTCAAAAGAGCTATTAGGCTTTGGTGGGGTCTCTGAGGGTCTGCCAGGATGTGCTGGGCCAAGAAGTTCTCCTAGGGCCTGGGGCAGTTGTCAGTAGAAACCATTAGCAGCAAACACAGGACATGGAACTTAGAGGAATGTGAGAGCGCTCTCAGCTGGCCTGAGGCTATGAAAAACTAATCCAGTTCCTCTTTGAACTTTTTGCCCCTAGGCAACAAGGCTCTGGACTGTCTCAGGACCCCTTTGTATCACTTTATCTCATTTCATAACTGCAAGGCCTCCCAGAGGAGAGCTCTCTGATTTAGAGTAGATGTTTCTCTGCTTCACTGCCCACTGTGGCCCTGGAGACAGGAGATGGAAGGTCCCAGCTGAGTTTGGCATGAGCTGGTAGATGAAATTAGGGCAGTGGTGGCTTAGACCCTTGTTTTACTCACCAAGCTTTATGCTTCTTGGGGACTCCGTTGCCCACAGCCCTTTGTCATGAGCGTACTTTGTGGTTATTGGTCTTATGCCACATGAGCTAATTTATTTTATTTATTTATTTATTTTTAAAGTTTTATTTTATTTTTTAAATTTATTATTTCTCTCCCCTTCCCGCACCACCCCCACCCCCACCCCGTTGTCTGTTCTCTGTGTCCATTTGCTGCGTGCTCTTCTGTCTAATTCTGTTGTCAGCGGCACAGGAATCTGTGTCTCTTTTTTGTTACCTCATCTTGTTGTGTCAGCTCTCCGTGTGGGCAGCACCATTCCTGGGCAGGCTGAAATTTCTTTCGCGCTGGGCGGCTCTCCTTATGGGGTGCACTCCTTGCACGTGGGGCTCCCCTACACGGGGGACACCCCTGCGTGGCAGGGCACTCCTTGTGTGCATCAGCACTGCGCATGGGCCAGCTCCACACGGGTCAAGGAGGCCCAGGGTTTGAACCGCGGACCTCCCAGGTGGTAGATGGACACCCTATCCACTGGGCCAAGTCCGCTTCCTGTCACATGAGCTAATTTAGATGGAAATATTGTTCCTGCATTTGTTGGTCACTTGAATCCTCTATAGAACTTATATGTATTTTAGAATGACCATGGAAAGCATGACATCAGCACAGAGATGTAACATTTTATGGCTGGTTATACTGATTTCACAGCCTTCTGGCTCCTACACTTTTGCCACAGCTAGACCTGGGGCTGGTTATCTCCCTTCCCTTATGTGGATAGCCTGCTGATTTTAAAGGATAAATTGTGCACAGATGTGAAGAGCTGTGCTTGAAGAACCAAATGCCCAGCTGCTAATATTTCAGGAGAACTGGGCTTGCTGAAAATTAGGAGGAAATGTGCTCTCATCAAAACATGCTTTTAAAATTGCCCTTAATGTGTGGAAATATTGCATCACAGCAATTTTTTTCCAATACGAATAGCATTGATCTTTGATTGCAGACAAACTTGACAATTTCTCTGGCTTTCAAGGAAGTTTGGAGCAGTGGGATGTGATTTCATGAAATAAGAATGTAAGGTGTACCCCAGAATTTAAGATGATCACCAGATCTTGTGTGGGCAGGATTTTGCAGAATCTGAATTTCAAAGCATCAGTATAAATTAAGTGATTTTGGCAATGAAATGGTTGCTAGAAGATGTGCTAATGAAAATTTAAAGAAAATATGGTTTTGCAACAAGAGGGAAATTATTTAATGCTTCAAAAGTTTTGTTTTTTATTTTCTTCTTGGCTTTTAACATGCATAAATGTGTATTCACTAAGGCAAGGCTATAATTGAACTTTTCTTTGCCAGTAAATCAATTGTGTATCTTGCTCAGTGAATGGGGACTACATATAGAAAATCCATCAACAGGGAGATTGAATTGTAAATTTTACAAAGAATTGCAGCTTAATAACTGATGGTATCTTAGAATAGTGGTGATTCACCATAGATTCTGTGATGGTCAAATATAAATAAATCATTGGTAAAGTTAATGAAAAATAATTAGTCATGCTTTGGATCTGGCTCTAATGATGTGATTTTTCCCACCCTCCCCCATCTTATTTTTACCAGTAGGTTGGGACAGTCGGAAGTCTGCCATTATACAACATGCTGCGATTAAGTCTCTCACCCACCTTTTCAATGGGCTTTCATCTGTTCGCCATCATGGCACTCTTATTTTCCCATGTGAGCCATATAAGTGCAGAGTCAGAAATGGAGGGAGAAAGAAATGACACTGGTGAATGTACCGGCTCCTATTACTGTAAGAAAGGGGTGATTTTACCCATTTGGGAACCCCAAGACCCTTCCTTTGGAGACAAAATTGCTAGAGCTACTGTGTATTTCGTGGCCATGGTCTACATGTTTCTTGGAGTCTCTATTATTGCTGACCGGTTCATGTCCTCTATAGAAGTCATCACATCTCAAGAAAAAGAAATAACCATAAAGAAACCCAATGGAGAGACAACCAAGACGACTGTGAGGATCTGGAATGAGACAGTTTCTAACCTGACCTTGATGGCCCTGGGATCATCTGCTCCTGAGATTCTCCTCTCAGTGATCGAAGTGTGTGGCCATAACTTCACTGCAGGAGACCTTGGTCCTAGTACCATCGTGGGAAGTGCTGCATTCAATATGTTCATCATTATTGCACTTTGTGTTTATGTGGTCCCTGATGGAGAGACAAGGAAGATTAAGCATTTGCGTGTGTTCTTTGTGACAGCAGCATGGAGCATCTTTGCCTATACCTGGCTTTACATTATTTTGTCTGTCATCTCTCCTGGGGTTGTGGAAGTCTGGGAAGGCTTGCTTACTTTCTTCTTCTTTCCCATCTGTGTTGTGTTTGCTTGGGTAGCAGATAGGAGGCTTCTGTTTTACAAGTATGTCTACAAGAGGTATCGGGCTGGCAAACAGAGGGGAATGATTATTGAACATGAAGGAGACAGGCCATCTTCCAAGACTGAAATCGAAATGGATGGGAAAGTAGTCAATTCTCACGTTGACAATTTCTTAGATGGTGCTCTGGTTCTGGAGGTCGATGAGAGGGATCAAGATGATGAAGAGGCTAGGCGAGAAATGGCTAGGATCCTGAAGGAACTCAAGCAGAAGCACCCAGAGAAAGAAATAGAGCAGTTAATAGAATTAGCTAACTACCAAGTCCTAAGCCAGCAGCAAAAAAGCCGAGCATTTTACCGCATCCAAGCTACTCGCCTGATGACTGGGGCTGGCAACATTCTGAAGAGACATGCAGCTGACCAAGCAAGGAAGGCTGTCAGTATGCATGAGGTCAACACTGAAGTGGCAGAAAATGACCCTGTTAGCAAGGTTTTCTTTGAACAAGGGACATACCAGTGTCTGGAAAACTGTGGTACCGTAGCCCTGACCATTTTCCGCAGAGGTGGTGATTTGACCAACACTGTGTTTGTTGACTTCAGAACAGAGGATGGTACAGCCAATGCTGGGTCTGATTATGAATTTACTGAAGGAACTGTGGTCTTTAAGCCTGGCGAGACCCAGAAGGAAATCAGAGTCGGCATCATTGATGATGATATCTTTGAGGAGGATGAAAATTTCCTTGTGCATCTCAGCAATGTCAAGGTCTCTTCTGAAGCTTCAGAAGATGGCATACTGGAAGCCAATCATGTTTCCACACTCGCTTGCCTCGGCTCTCCCTCTACTGCCACCGTGACTATTTTTGATGATGATCACGCAGGCATCTTTACTTTTGAGGAACCTGTGACTCATGTGAGTGAGAGTATTGGCATCATGGAGGTGAAAGTATTGAGAACATCTGGAGCACGAGGAAATGTTATCGTTCCCTATAAAACCATTGAAGGGACTGCCAGAGGTGGAGGAGAGGACTTTGAAGACACTTGTGGAGAGCTCGAATTTCAGAATGATGAAATTGTGTAAGTTCCTTTTTTTATATATGTGTGTATGTGGCTGAGTGTTTTTGTGAGTATGAGAGTGTGTGCATAGTTTTTTAAAAAAATGGCATGCAAAGAATGGAATAGTTTTTGAACAAGACGAATTTCAAAATAGCAATCTTTGCTTAAGTGCTACTTAATAATAAGAGATATTATTTTGACATCAATATTTTATTTTTGCTTTTCTGTCTTTATATATTTTAAGTACATTATAGACTATGAGAGAGTGAATCTTGGACATCGTTATGATGGATTGAAAAATTTGTATCCTATTTTGAATCATATAATGAACACACAGAAAAGGGATATTTAAAACTTTATAAGGTCAATAACTTAATTGTTGAGTACAAATTGGGAAAGCTTAAGAAGCAAACACCTCTGAAAAGAATTTCCTGGCTACTAGGGCTGGCTGAAAATATTTCTCTTGTTTTCATCTGACATTGTATTTTTATGATAATATAAGATTATGATTCTGCTTAAATGCTAATGCTTAATTGTGAGTTAATGACCAATCCTGTGTTTTTTTTTCAGTTTTATGCCAACTTGGGAAAAGCTATACATCTCTTACTTAGTTCCAGTCTGATTTTTATTTTACATGATTAAACACTCTTTTATCCTACTGACATGGTGATGGGGAGAGAAATAAGGTCTGTATAAGCATCCTAGTTGACAGGGAGCAGGTCAGAAAGAAGTGGGAAACAATTTACTTTTCCTCTTCGCACTTTACACTGTGCCCATGTTTGTTTGTTTGTTTTTTTAACATGGAGTGCCCGGTTTTGTGTGATTCTCCATTTAGAAAGCTCTTCTTTTTTCTGTGCCTAGGAGAGGGCATTTTACTTAGCTCAACAAAAGCAAACCAGAAAATTAGACTCAATGTGCAATGTCCAAACTAGGAGGAGGGAGGAAAAGAAACTATTTATAATATCTGCAGTGCAACAAAGGACATTCAAGTGAATAATGGCTAGATAGGTTGAATCATTGGCAATTTAGGATCTTCAGGAAACAAAAATAAATGTGTAAAATTGTTCTATATTTGACCACCTCTTAAGCTGAATGCATGTAATATGTTAAATGGCAAGTACATATTCTCCAAGTATGAAATTTCTCCTATTGAAAGTATAAAGAAAATAAAAATTTTATGAAAAGTGGAGAATGAGAAGAAAGAACAGATTTTCCTGAAAAAGCCTTCCAATGTCTTCACATCTCTTGGATATTATATTACACTGGGCGGTGTATTAGTCAGGGTTCTCTAGGGAAACAAAATCAACAGAAGACATCTCTCAATAGTATGAGATTCTATTAGAGTCTCTCATGTGACCGCGGGGATGCACAAGTCCAGGTTCCACAGCAGGCTGCAAGTCAGGGGCTCTGATGAAAGTCCAGTGAAGGTCCTTGATGAATTTCTGGGAGACTTGGACTGTCTAAAGACTAGCTGGGAAATTCTCTCTGAATGCTAAAATCACTTCTCCTTTTAAGGCATTCATTCAACTGATTGGATAAAGCATCATTCCTTGCTGAAGGCAATCTCCCTGATTGATATGGATGTAATCAGCTATCTATGCTGTAAACTCACTGGTGACTAAAGTCCATAAATGTCCTTGTATTACAGTTAGCCCAGTGCTTGCTTGATCAAACAAATGGGCACAATTACCTGGCCGAGTTGATACATTAGTCTAACCATCACAGGTGGTAATTTAGTAAGATATCATAATGAAATCTAGCAAAGCATGGATTATATTTGTTTTCAGGGAATAGTTTTCTTGGTAAATATCTATTTTATGTTGGTTTGCATGTTGTTAATATTCCACTTATTGAGATTTGTTTTATTGGCACATTTTTTTCCTAAAAGATAGTGTTACAGTAAATGAATATCCTATACCCTAAGAGGGATTTTTCCAAAGGTGTTGCGTACTTTGTTTTTTGTTTTTTTTTTTTTACTTAGGATGTTCTCTCATGGAAATTTGATCTTCCTTTCTCTTTAGATTAATGACTCTGTTCTTGTATATTTGAGAGGCAGGCTTTCCTTATCGACTCTGCTGTCCAGGACTTTTACCAAATCATAAATAAATAACCTTTGGGCACAATGTAGCAGAAGGAAAAAAAGATTGACAGTGATTTGATAGAATAATTTATTCTGCGGAGCACTGTTTAAAGCACTTACCCTAACAATTACATTGATTTTACTCTTGCTGACAAAGGAATATTGCCAAACTCCAGCTTTGGAAATTTAGATTTCTTTTGAAAATTGGTAAGAATTAGTGGAATCATCTAGATGCCATCTCTGTATACATGTTCTTAGTGGTATTTTAGATCAAGTGCCAGTTTCTAGTTCTATGAAACTCTTAGTGTATTTTAATTTTTAATTGATACATGAAATTTTAGAAACGAAAAACAAGTGAGTGGAATGAAGTTATAGCCCTACATTTTTCTTGTTTATAGAAATTTAATTTTAAATCTTCATCTTAACTTTAAAGAGGTGTGCTACTAGATATAGTCCAGTAATAATGTCATGCAGATGCTTACTAGGTCTACTAATTTAATAAATTTGTTTGGGTTACTGGGACTTTCCTTTAAGCTAGTCGCCAAGGATTCAAAGACAATGTTTCTAGAAAATATAATATCAAAGTTATTGAGTTGTGCTGGGTTCTTAGCAGCTTAGAAATCATCGTTATTTTCTTATGAATCATTTTTCCTTTGGTGGTTGTTTCCAGTGCCTGGTCCACACAGTCAGATCCAAATAAAAGAGAGTTTGTCCTCATGCAGTGAAATTGGACTGGGTAGACTCAACCGTGTTTATCTTTAAGAATGAATTTGCATCTCATCCAATAGCCCAGTTATTTTTGAGAAAAGACTTTCTTAAAAACTATAATATTTAGATGGAGCTATTGACACCAGAACTACTAAATACTTTGCAAAATCTTCTTATTTTTTTAATGCTGTGCACAAAGCCAGAATTTCCTATTCTTTCCAGTGCATCATAAAGAGATTGCTGGAAAAACTTGAATTTAATGGTTATCTGATTTCAAGGAGCCATTTACCAAGGTAGAAATGGGGTCCAATCTGATGAGGGAAGGAGATAAAGGGAATTGCAGTTTCATTGATTCTTTGGGTAATGGTTTCAAGAACAAGACAGATTCCTAATCTTCGATATTATTTTTAATGTAGAAGAATCCTTTTAAATTCATGATATAAACAGATCTGAACCTATTCATTCACATTTTTACATAAATGAGCTAAATTATTTCAACTTGGTGTTTTTAAAAATCAAAATGTATATTTGAGAAAAATACTGAGAAATGGTTCTTTTAAGTCTCTAAGAGAATATATTTTGTGCAAAACATTTTAAAAGTATCATACAAAAACTGATTAAATAGATGTAATTAATGGCTACCACATGTTTTATGTAAGCTCAATCAATGACAAATACCAAACCCAAGCCAGTTTATCTTGACTTTCAACAGGGAATTCTGTCTAATGTAAATGGCAAGTCAAATATAAAGGAAGAATATGCTAATTTGATTTGTGGTTTGGTAGATGATATACACAAAGTTGAAGTGCTACTAATGGTTATCCTTTAATGATGCTAGTTTAGATGTAATAATGATTACAAAATGTTCTTTGGTCTTCCAATGTCTAATATTAGCTTGACTGTTATGGAAAATCTTAAGGCTAATTAACTAATGTAGATACAAATCAAATTTAATTACTTATCTATAGCCCAGTAATAATATAATTTTTGGAAGAAGACTGACAAAACAATGAGCATTTTAATGTTATGTCTCTAAATACAGAGTTGAAAAACAAAGTACGTAAGTTGGAAAATTTATACATTATATTGCTATTGCTCAGCAAATTAGTTTCCTGGGGGTTACTGGCCACAGCATGATTTATTTAAAAATTCATTGGTCAGAAATTAAATTTAACAACAATTACATTTTCAAGTATAGTTGTAACTTCATAATTTCTAACAAGTATAATATGCAGGACATTCCTTCCACTATAGCTTTTTTACTCTTTTTTTTAAGGAGGTAGTGGGAATTGAATCCAGGGCCTCATACATGGGAAACAGGTGCTCAAACACTTGGGCTACATCCACTCCCTCAAGATAGCTTCTGACACTAAATATTTAGATCACTTTTTTTTGGGGGGGGGGGGAGGAAAGGAATAGAAAAGAAATAAGATTTCAGTATGATATAGATTCTATGGAAATATTATTATTATATTCCAGGAGAAATAAATATCTTGCTCTTGCTATTCATATTACCAATATTCTTCTCTTGGTCTTTGGAAGTCCAAGAAATAAGTACCGAGCTATATGAGATAGTAATTTAATTCTGGAAGTAGAACAGATATGTAGCCAGCTGTAAAATGAGGAAACAAAATATTAAGAAAACTTGCAGTGATCAGACAAAAGAAATAATATGTATGGGTAGAAACTATAATGATGTAAAATACTGGAGAAAATAAAGTTAGGCAAGGAAGGCTATTAGCATATACTACATTGAATCCCATTCACTTAAGATTTACTTTAGAGCCAAATTATTTATCTGCTACATTTAGACTATTAAAATGATGGAAGTACATTATTTTACATTGACAGAAAATTTTCCTAGGTAAAATCCTAATGTAAGAAATTTGGATGGAATCATTTTAGGAATTAAATGGATTTCTGCTATGGTGGATTTTCTTTTTATCTGGAATATTTATCCTTTCTTACAACCAAAGCACATGTGATATCATCTGCAGACCTAAACTGTAATTACAAGAAATGTTTTTATAAATGCATGTGTTTTCATGGATGTATAACTAGTACAAAAATAAGACAGGGTAAGAGCCGAAGAATATCTGTGGATTCTAACTCACTACTGCCACTAGCTTAAATTGATTATGTGCAGAAAGATTGTTTACCATGTCAACCAGGTTGCCATGTTTACTATTGGAATCTCATTTCTAGAACTGCTGATTAGCATTTGGGATTAAAATATAGTCATATAAAGAAAGTTTTATCTTAGTAAATGAAGATATTTCATAGTTTAGACACACCAAAGTAGCTCTTTTCTGAGTTATCATTCCAGCCTTTATGTTGGAGCCTGATTGCTTCTTTAGTTCAGCTCAAGAGAACTTTACATATCAATTAGCCCTTACTTTATTTGTGCCCAACACTAGGCTAATCATTACGGAGGAAATGGTATTCCCTATACTATAAAATAGGAAATAATGAGATAATGCATACAATGACAATCAGTACAAACGTCAAAATGAAGGCATTGGTATAAGCTAGAGGGGAAATCTTAAATGCTTAACAAGAGTGCATTTACTTTTGGAGGACAGAAGGCAGAGTTGGAAAGAAAACTTGGAGGTGCATTATAAGATGTAGGCATATATTGTTAAGCCTGACTGGACAATTTCAAGAAATAGAATTTTTATCAAAATTAATGAAAGACTCAGTGAATGTTCATTTTTGTTTTGGGTCTTTTCAATGCTAATGAGAGTATTTAAATCAACCTGAATGTGTCTCGAAAAAGATCATTGTTGGAACCCTTTTTGGTAGAATGTGTAGAAGCAAAATTTAAAAGACCATGGCTATTGGACAACCTACTATATTCCAAGAACTTTACCAAATGCTTTTTATACATTTAATGTTGTATAAATCCAATGAAGTAAATAACATTACAGGTGCAAAAACTGAGTCTCAGAGAGGTTAAATAATTTTCCCAAAGTTCCCAAATTTTCCTAATAAATTATGGATTTGAATCTTCATCTATTTGATTTAAACGCTCATATGATTAATCCTCTGTACTACGTTGCCTCTTGCCCTTTCTAAGGAAAATTTACAAGATATCTAGTAAAATGTTGTACCTTATGCTATACTTTTTGAATTAGTCCATGGTCTCTAGAAATGGTTTTGATTTACTTTGTTCCTGTAGCCTTTTGACCAGTCCTTGACCCATTTTGTCTTCCAATCTCACCCATTTTCTCAGAGTCACCAGTGTACTGCTGCCATCTTAGTGAAATCTGAGCAGATTTTACACCAGATTGTGAAATGGAAAAACGTTTTCTTTGCTTTCCTTTCCTGAGGACACCAGTAACCCAGGGAAGGAAATTTAAGTACACTTCATTGTCTTGAATGGAGCAAGCTTGAGAGTAAAATGCATTTAGTCATTTTGTATGTTGTTATGCTCTGTCCTTGTTAGTTGAGTTGTTGAAAATTTCCTATGAGTTACAATACCATGGCAAATCTCGAGGTTATCCTCTAAAAATGCATTCATCTTGTCTTTTCATGGTGCCTGAAATCCTGTCATTAGAGATTCTGATTCGGGAGTGGGGAAACTTTTTTAGGTCGCTATTATAATATAAATGCCACGCAGCTCTTAAATTTAGCCTTGGAAGTGTAAGAGTGGCACAGTGCCAGGTGGCAAGATACCACAGTCGAAAGTAAGGTGGACTGGTGGGCACTAGAAGCAATCTTTATGACTACCTTGAATAAGCCAGCACGGGGAGGGACAGAGGAAGGAGCGCAGTGGAAGGTGCTGTTTGAGCAGGCAGGCAGCTGCAGCAGCCAGTGGACTTTAGCTGCTGACTTCCCACATTGCCTTGCAGCTTCTGCCTTGGTGGTGGAGAAGTCCAGAAGGTCCTGGGAGGGAAAATGAGCAGTCAACAATACGGGCAAAATTATAGGAAATCTCCTCCTTTGCTTCCTCTCCTGGCTCAACACACTGTCTACGTAATACCCATCTATTTGCCAAAGGTTGAGCCAGGAATGGCTCATTCTTTTCACAGGCCTATACACCGTCTCACTGTGGAGCCAGGCTAAATAAAAAATGCCTTTTCATTTCCTGCCTTTCTTTCAGAGACCTGGTGCTCTAGGTGACATTTTCTTCCCTTCTTACAATGTCTCCACAGGGTCAGAGAAGGGAATAGGTATTGTGTGCTTTGGTGACAGTTGAAGAAGTGGAGGGCAAGGTGCAAAAAGAAAGCCCAAAACAGAATCTGGGTCCCTTGCATTTCAAGCTGGTGTTGGTGATAACAGAATAACCAGGGAGGTTTTGGCAATTCAGATTTTAATGAAATAGCCTTGTGTGTTTAGTTCATTCATAGTAAATTTTTAAGGGAACTGGAAGGAAAGTCCTGATGTATCTGAATTATACACATGGTCTGAAATGCAACATTCCTACTTTACTTAGTGATAGGCTTAGATATGCGTGATCTGGGATTCTGACTACCCCTGAAGCCCTCGTGGTGACCCTTGCAAACAAGGCTGCCCACTTTTCCATGGTAGACCTTTTGAACTAAAAATAGACTTAGGAGTCCTCAATTTCTATCTCACACCTAAGCTTGAGCTCCACCTCTGTCCATTACTAGCTTTGTGACTTTCAGCAAGTTGCTCAACCTCTGAGTCCATTTCTTCACCTATAAAATGAGGATGATAATAATGATAGTGGTGGACGGTGGTGGTGTTGATGGTGATGGTTGCAGTGTGACATTAATGGTGGTGATAGTGGTGATAGTGGTGGTGGGGTTGGTGGTGTAGGTGATAATGGTGTGGTAGTACTTATGGTGGCGCTGGTGCTGGTGGTGGTGATGGTGGTGGTGGTGGTGATGGCAGTGGTGATGGTGGTGGTGGTGGTGATGGCAGTGGTGATGGTGGTGGTGATGGCGGTGGTGATGGTGGTGGTGGTGGTAATGGCGGTGGTGATGGTGGTGGTGGTGGTGGCGATGGCGGTAGTGATGGTGGTGGTGGTGGTAATGGCGGTGGTGATGGTGGTGGTGGTGATTGTCGGGATGATGATGGTGCTGGTACTAAGATTTATTGAGAGTCAGGCTTCAGGCTGTTTTTGTTTCAACACTCATTAGTTTAATCCTCACAGTAACTATTAATACACCATGTAGGTACCATTACTATACTCATTTTATAGATGAAGAAACTGCGGCTGAGAGGTTAACTTTCTTTGGGTCCCACAGCTAATAAGGGGTAGATCTAGAATTCAACACTAGGATGCCTGACCCACCCAGCTGTAAGGCCAAGGGGACCATCTCTCCCCTTGGTGGCTTCCTTGAGAAAGGAGGAGCATGTTTGAGGCTCATGGCATTGTGACCCTGATGGCAATGTGTGCTTATGCATATCAGAAGATGAGAAACTGGAGCAGCCATTTATCTTCTCTGTTATACTTGAACATGTATTGCATCCCACCCCCAATCACCACTAAACTAGAAGAGCCATAATTGAGAAGCAAGAATGCTGGATGCAATAATCGACTCATCTACCCGATCCATCTAGTTTTGTCTATTCTTTTCTCTCTTGTAGTATTCCTTTCCCCTTGTTCCTAAATAAAAAGAAACTTCATTATTAATAGCTTTCTGTCACTGACTGCCCTGGTCCCATAGCTGTTAACTTCCTTATATGGCTGAACTATGAATGTGACTTTCGCCATACTTAAAGTAGTACTTTCTTGGTCTGTCTTTTTAATATTTCCAAGATAATGTAAATTAACGAGAACAGAGACAGGAATTTTTTGATACCTTGTGCCAGCCAAAATACTTAAAAAGTTGTACCCTCTGACTCTGGGTGTGATTTTGAGCAGTTGTTTATAAATATAATTAACTAAAACTTCTAAAGAGGAGTCCACAACTGTTCCCTTTCAACAGAGAACTTTTCTCTTCCACGTACACGCACACACACACACACACACACACATTTATTATTTACCAAGAAAAAGGCAAGAGAGTGAAATTAAGTCCCATTTATATAAAATTTAATTCTGAGAGCACAGTTAAACAAAAAATTCCCTAAGTTGTAAGGACAACTTTCACAATCAACATTACAAACTTAACAGTTTTTAAAATGAGCTGTTCAGCGTGTATCTCTGAATATCTAGGTTTTGTGTATCAGCTGAAAGTGAGAGAGAAACAGAGAAAGGAGGCAAAAAAAAGAAAGAGGGAAGAGGGGAGCAGAGGAGGGGAATGGGGGAGCAGGAAAGGGTCAGGGGCGGGGCAGAGGAATGGGGAGGGGTACATAGGGTCCCAGGAGGGCTGGGGAATGAGGGGTCAGAGAGGCAGAAAGTGAGAGAAGAGGGCACACACAGGGATAGGCAGAGGGTGGCAAAGAGAAGAAGGAGGCAGATAGAAGTAGAAAGAGAGAAATATAGAGAAATATTTAAAAGTATCTAGGTATGTGTGTGTGTATATATAGAGAGAGAGGCAGAAAGAGGAGGGGAAATGGAGAGAGGGGAGAAGGGGGAAAGGGAGAAGAAGATGCAGGAGTGAGGAAAGGAGAATCAGTGGCAGGGGTCAGAGAGGCAGAGGTGAGAGGGGCAGAGAGGCAGACACAGGGCAGCGCCCAAGACAGAGAATATCCAGCCCAGATTCAATTTCAGCTATTACTAAAGTGAAGTGAAGCTGGGGATTAGTCCAGATTCTTGCTCAAGGAAATGCCAGCATTAGAGAAAGGAAATAGAAGTGGGATTCACTTAAGCTGCTTCTGTATTAAAAATGGACAGGAACCTTGTCCTTGTAATCAAATGTGTGTCCTGAGAATGTGTGAGGAGCTGGAGATGGTTGTGGCATCCTGCAGAGCTGACACCCTATTCATTGATTCCTGTGTTCAACCACGCTATTCTGTGTCAGGTCCCTTGCCCGATGCTGGGATCACAGTGGTGACTAAGCCATGGTCCCTGCCCTGGAGAACCTCATACTCTGCTAGAGGATGTAGATGCCCAAATGACTAGTCTTCCAGCGACGAGGAAGCTCAGTGATCCAAATCTGCAGGAGGCATTTTGTCTGCCTTTTTTAGAAAGGCCCTAGCACAACGCCTCTCCTGGGAGGACCTCAGAGGTGGCTTTCCTGGACTAACTGAAATGTGAGGTGCTTTCACTCTTCAGCCCCCGTCTAGTCACTCAGAAGCTTTCCTGAGCCTTTCGTGGCATCCCTGTCTTGGGGCCTTCTGAGGGGGCTCTTGCCATTGGTGTTTAGGCTGAGAGAGAATTGTGATGCATGGTCAGTGTCACTGTTGGCCAGCTCTGGCAGCCGCAGCCACTCTGTGCCTGCCCTCCCCAGAGGAGAACCACACACCTCCTTCTCCCTCCCTGCCTCAACCTCAGATGGTTCCTGCTGCAATCTGGCTGCCCTCTCTCAGGAGAGCAGGAGAGTAGGGATTGGGAACCATTCAAATCGGCTTCATTTGTCATAGCAATGGTGAACCCAGGTGGATATGAAGTAAGGAAAGGTGGCACCATGGCTTTCTAATCCAGGGGAAGCATATGACACTCACATCAAGTCCTTTCTCTAAATGGTACAATTTTATTGAGCCTAAGCAAGGCTATTACAGACTTGGAGGTATCTGTCCAGGAATTCAACAAATCGTTGTTCAGTGCCCTCAGGTTTCCAGGCTCAGATAACCTAGCATCTAGAATATATGGATATGGGGTTGAAGGAGGCCAGACAGGTTACCAAGGAAAGACAGAAGGTCAGAAGTAGAGGTCTTTGGAGCTGTAAATATGGAAAACAACCAAAACTCCATATGGATGAGTTCTGGGATGCTGAAACGGATGTATTGTAGGAAGTGTTTCCTCTGACCTACACGTGATCTAGTTAGTAGAAGGGAAGGTTGTATATTGAGCCCTCGTTCATCTGGCAACAGGCAGGGCTAAATTATCCTTTGGAAGTTAGTTGGTTGAATGATTGGAATTTATTCTGTATGTTTGAAATCTTTTAGGGTAAGAAACAACTTTACTAATAGTCCATAATTTCCCTCGTCATTATAAACCATACCCTATTATAGTAATCAGTTCTTGATGATTTGGTCATTAATTCAATGATCAATTCTTGTATGTGAAGCCCTTGAGAAGTTTTTCAGGTGGAGCTGGCTTTTTAGCCCTACAGTTAAGTTTCCTAGTCTGCTGAGTTTTATGAGCTCTTGTGTTTTTATTTTTTCTTCTTTTG
Organism: Dasypus novemcinctus; assembly: GCF_030445035.2. Taxonomy (NCBI): domain Eukaryota; kingdom Metazoa; phylum Chordata; class Mammalia; order Cingulata; family Dasypodidae; genus Dasypus; species Dasypus novemcinctus. The sequence continues at coordinate 28,217,421 of NC_080689.1, read as the reverse complement.
TAGTCGAGCTCTCAGTGTGCCCGACTCTAGCTATATTCATTTTAAATTTTGCTGCTTTCCAAATCTGCACATAAAATGACAACCTTAGGAAGTCAAGTGCTTAGAAGTTAAGTAGTGCACGGGCTTTGTGACATTAGCGGCAACCACCCAGAGGCACCTTCTGCAGTGACATTATCACTTTGGGCACAGGCTTTGGAGCCAGACCAGCCTGACTTTAAAGCCTTGCTCTGCCACTCACAGCTTCATAAACTCAACAATTTATTTAATTCCCCATGTTTCTGTTTCATCATCTATATAACGAGGATAATAGGGCCCATTTCAAAGGATTAATTTTGACCAGTGCCTGCCTTAGAGTAAGTACTCAGTAAATGTTAGTTGTTATTGTTGTTGCTTTTAATTACTTTCCAGATGGTTGTGTTTACAGAAGTCTAATCCCTAGGCAAGGAGGTTATTTGTATTGTATTTGTATGACATTAGAAAGCCATGACCCACCCACATTACAGAATAATAATAAAAGAGCAGGCTTGCTGGAATCAGGCAGAGGGTGTTTATCCTTTTTTCTTCCTTCTTGTAAAAAAACAAAAGTACATTTTTGTGTCATTCTGTGTGTGTGTGTTCTTGTGCATGGTTGTGTCCTTGTGTGTATGTGAATGCTTGTATTTAGGGTAGGGGCTCTCAAAGCATATAGCTGTCTTCTCCTGGCTAGTAATAACGAGAGTTACAGAAAGAGCTCACATTTATAGCTCTGCTGCCAACAGTGTGCGCCATCAGTGCAGTCGTGATTTTCTGCGGAGGGTGGGAGAGGAGCAAGATGTACCTCATGGTGACCAAGGATCTGGAGCTAATGGGCAATGCTGGGCAGGAGAAGGTCAGAAATAGCCTTGTCTTTTACATAGCACTTTGTGTTTACAAGTTCCCTGCATCCCTATTTCATCTTCACACCAATCCTTTGAGGTCTTAGCACATCTATTTTAGAGTAGAATTTGTGTATTGCCCTTATCACTCTGAGGTAGAGCCACTGTGACTAATACATAGTATGAGCTCCGTAAACATTTTTTGACAAGATAGCAGGAAGAAGGAAGGAATGAACAAAGCCTTTTAAACGTGGGAAAACGGAGGTTCAAAAGTTAAACTTGTCTGTGTTATAAACAGCAGAGCCAGTCCTGGAAACATGTACGTATTGACACCTAGTTCGGTGATCTGGATATGCCCGGAATGGCACAACTCTCTGGTCTGGGATTCCCTCAGTACATCATTTGCTCTCAGTAAGTCAGGCTCAGAAGAAGCTGCCTGCCTGGGGACCCACTTTCAGCTCCCACAAGCTTTCATGGTATTTAGTTCTCTTATTCTTTTCCTATTTATTTTACATTTCTACCTGCATTAAATTGTTCATCTGAAGAAGGAAAAGGTGTTGAATTTTCATTCCTTGTGCTGAGCATCTCATTTCCCCTAAGAGATATCTGAGATGATGATATGAATATGTCTGAGTTTTTTGTTTTTGTTTTTTGTAAGATGCATAGAAGTGTTCAGAGCTAGCATTATGTGAAGAGTTTTGATTGAAATAAGAATAATAATATGCTATGTTGAAGAAGTGGATTTGTTGTTTCCATTACTACTGCATTACTACCAGGAGCAAAATCTCTCATATGGCAAGGCCAGGATCACCTTTCCACCCTCACACTAAAGGAGATGGGTTTGTGGTCCTGGGTGATTCCTTTTCTTTCAACATGATCTTAGTTTTCCAGGGCTGCTCTGACAAATACCACATAGTGTTTGGCTTCAACAACCATAATTTATTGTCTCAAGGTTTCAGAGGCTAGAAGTCCAAAATCAAGGTGTTAACAAGGTCATGCTTTCTCCAAGTTTGTAGCATTCTGGTGATGGCAGTCCTCTGTCCCATGGCGAGCTCTCTCTCCTTGGCCTCTCTTCTAGCTTCTGACAGTATCTGAATTTCCTTTATTCTAAGAACTCTGGTCATACGGATTAAGGCCCATGCTGATTCAGTTTGGCCTCATCTAAAGAGACTCTTCAAAGATCCTATTCACAAATGATTTCACACCTTCTTCAAAAGTCCTATTTACAAATGGGTTCACACCTACAGGAGCATGGATTAAGTCTTCGACATGTTTTTTGTGGGGGCAAATTGAGTTCCTAACAAATATTAATGCTGCCTCTAATGAAGCCAGTGGCATCAGGAACTTATCCATGAATCCTCATCACACCTGTCATGCTGCTTCTATGCTTACTGTCCAAAACTGTTCTTCCTCACCTGCGGTGATTCTTGTGTCCATCCAGATATTAATCCACCAACTAGTTGAGCAAACAGCTACTAACTTCTTCACTGTGGCCTTCTTCATGCCTAATCTAGAGACTTGAAGAAGTTTGACAGTACCTTTTACCTGAGTTTAAAATTTAGTGGAAAAACAAAGGGATTTAATCACTGTGATAGAGATATATGCAAGGTATCATAGGAGTTCAGTACCTCTGGTCCACAATGAGCTAATTTATTATTATTTTTTAAAATGAGCCCAGGACAAGTTTGTTACAAAGAACTTAATCCTCTAGACAATGGTGAAGAATAAGTAGAAATCTCATTTGAATTCTGTGAGAGTGCAAAACATTTTTTTTTTCACAATTATGACCATCCTGAATTTACACAGCCAGTTGACTGATCCTTTGCTGGAAAATAATCCTTTAAAAAGCATGATTCTACCTACGTTTTTACAGATGTTAGACAGATATAAATATCAAATATGCCTTTTTACTAAGTAAAATTAAATCTTTAAGCAAGAATTTACAGTGTGTTAAAAATCCAGTTAATGTAACTGTTGCTCCTTGAATGCATTGGTGTGACAAACTTAGTAAATAAATACATTTCCCTGAATTTAAGTGCATATTCTAATCGAACCCAAATATCTAACAGTAGGTAAATCTGTCAGGAAGGAAAATAAAATCACTTTGAAGATAGATTTTCTCTATTTTTCTGTTATAACAAGTATGTTGCTTTAAACATATTTTATATTTGTTTTCAAAAATGTTACCTTTGAATTTTCCAGCAACACTAATCCTAAAACTTACTTTGAGAGTCAATTAAAGTTTGTATTAGGCTGAATATGAAGACAAATAGCCTGATTATGTTTGCTTAGTTTAGCCTGAGATTCCCAGTGATGTCCCCTGGGCTGATCCTTCCAAGGTCTTGCTGCTCTTTGGTAGTAGGGACTGTGGTTTTGAATTCAATGACAGGATTCAGGGCTGGAGATCCCGTTACATAATCTTCAAAAAGCAGTCAAATATTGTAGACTAAGAAATTTTAAGTGCTGATTTATAGATACAACCTTATTTTGGCCTCCAAGAGAAAAGTTGTTAGGTTAAATTTTTCATTTCTGGTTCCTCACTTTTTGTAGCTACCTTTTCTTCTGAGGAACTATAATGTTCAGGGATTAGCTAGATTGTACTGACTTTTCTCCCTGACAGGATGCTCATAAGTAGTCAAACAAATTAAGAGTGGAATCCGGAAGAGAGACTGGAATGCAGAAGGAAGCATGCATTTGGAAGGCAGGAGACGCCAAATTCCCAGACTTCAGTCCTCAGACCCCTCTGCCACTTAACCAGACTTCCAGCTTTGGGCAAGTCATTTAATTTCTTTGAGCTTCAATTTTCTTGATAGCAAAATTAAGCAGTAGGAATAAATGACCTTTAGGTTTTCTTTCATCTCAAAAATATTTACTGTTCTTCTGAGAGATAGCATTTAAAAAAAAGATTATATAATACTGAATTAGATTTATAGTCAAGTATGAGGAAATTCTATTTGTATCCCTTTTTGCTTTTTAAGCCCCTCTATTCCTTATTTTTCTTGATTATAGTGATTTATAAAAGAGAATCACATGGAAAGATAGCAAACAGAAAAAATCAAAGACAAGAGGCTTTAGTCCTTTCTTGGTGAGTTTTGGTACACTCTGAACTTGAAAAATTATATATGTTTTATACATGTACAATCTCTTAAAGTGGTCATATCAAATATTTTTCAGTGTCTTTGGTATAAATTGACATTTCATCACAATAGATCTAGGGTAATTGTATGGTACATTGCCCAGGTTAGAACACTTTTAAAAAGTGAAAGGAAGCACTGTTAATAAATATGTCGGTACAATAATTAGGAAGTATGGCATAGCTGTCCTAATTTTTATTGCTCTCTATGTACTTGTTATCCCAGAGAAATAGGGAGATTGCTTTTCTGCTGATATTTAGAGCAGTGGTTATCAGAAATGAAAGACTTTGTATTTGAAGTTTGTCCGTTTGCTTCACCTACCCACATCCTTTTTACTTTTCTTAATGAAGCTATTCAAAAATCATCTTCACCCAACCTGACTAGTAAACCTGTCTGCTAGAATGGAGACAGATATGGGAAATTAATTATTAGTGGCAATGGAAAAGGGAATCAATTATGCCTAAACCTTAACTCCAATGATTTGCTAGTCAAACAATATTGGCAGCCTTTTTTTTTTCCTATATAGAACAAAATAATAGATTTTTCTTTTATGTATTCAGGGAAATTGTAGAGTTGCAGCTGAAGCAGAACTTTGGAATTGTTAAGTGTAGCGTTGACTCTACAGCACTCCAAAAATTACTAATTACGTATATATATTTTTAAGAATCTCTGAAATCCCTTTGTGGCTGTTTGAGATTATTTTATGAATCCCCAAAAGGGAAAGATTATGTTTGTAAACTAATTTATTCTTCTGGGTGTGATACCATTTGATTACATTACGTTCAGTTGAGGCGCCTTTGATGTGATTACTTGATAAAATCGATTTAGGGCTTTTGATTGGACTGAGTCAGTGTGGCATGACTAAGGTTGAGCCTCCGCCCTCTTACTGGAGCTGATAAAAACAGACACAGAGAGAGACTCAGACAGACTTGGGAAAAGGGAGCTGTCTTATTTGATCCTGCCATGTAAAAGAGAGGGACTAGAGGATCGCTTAAGCATGAAGCCCCAAGAGGCTGGGCCCATGGAGCAACTAAAGAAGATATGAGCCCTGCTTTATGCCAAAACTAGGGAAGAAAGCAAAACAGCTGAGACTGATATAGGTGGCCAGAAAGAGACAAGCCTGTGCTGGTTGCCCTCAGCTGAGCTCAAACCTTGGCAGAGATTGGCGGCCATCTTGCTTCACTACGTGACGGCAGACTTTGGTGAGAAAGCACCTCTGATGGTGCCTTAATTTCGATATTTTACAGTCTCAGAACTGTAAGCTTTTATCCTAAGTAAATCCCCATTATAAAAGCCTACCCATTTCTGGTACTTTGCATCAGCAGCCCATTGGCAAACTAAAACACTCAAACACACTTCAAAGCTCTAAAATGCATTTGTCGGCATTTTCGGGACTGGAGTTGCCCTGAATGATATTGCAGGGACAGATGCAGGATGTTATATATCCTGCCATAACCCACTGAATGGACTGGAGGAGAGTGTAAACTACAATGTAAACTATAATCCAGGCTGTGTAGCAGAGCTCCAAAATGTGTACATCAAATGCAATGAATGTGCCACACTGATGAAAGAGGTTGTTGATGTGGAAGGAGTGGGAGTGCAGGGAGGGGGAGTGGGGTATATGGGAACCTCCTATTTTTTAATGTAACATTTTGTGTGATCTACATATCTTTTTAAAAAAAGGACAATAAAAATATTTTCAAAATATAATAAAATGCATTTGTCCATTAGCCTTGTACCTCCTGAGACCCTTTGGCCTCATTGTACCTTTTCTTACTCTCAGACCTGGTTGTCCAGGCCTGGAAAAATTCTAGGAGTGGTTCTGAGCCCCCTAGCCCACCCTGAAATGCCGCCTTTTTTTTTTTTTTTCAATTAATAAAGATGCATATTTTTTCTCTTATTTTATTTTATTTTTAAAGAAGCTTTAAACTACATAAATCTTAGATTGAAAATATAGGTGATTCCCTTATACCTCACCCCACACCTACTTTCTGCCATTAACAACATCTTTCATTAGTGTGGCATATTTGTTACAATTGATGAACAAATATTGAAGCATCGCTACTAACCGTGGGCTATCGTTTACATTATGGTTTACACTTTGCACTGCCCAATTTTATAGGTTTTGACAAAATGTTTAATGGCCTGTATCCTTCATTGCAGTATCATGCAGAACAATTCCAATGTCTCAGAAATGCCCCATGTTCCTCCTATTTTTCCCCTTCCCTCCCCTCAGAACCTTAGAGGCCACTGCCTCTCTATCAGTGTTACAAGTTCTTCCCTTACTAGAATAATAATGTCTTCTTTAATCTATAGTTGCATTTTCCCCCCACCCCATGTTTGTTTGTTCCTCAATTTTGAGGATTTGGGAATTGTGATGCTTACTCTGCTTCCTATTGAGAGAGGGCTTAGATCCCATGGGGCATATGGGAATGCCTTCTTTAACATATCTTCCTCAGCCAACTTCATGTATTCCACAGACACTCCTAGTGCCCTGTCCTTAAATATTCATTCCCTTTTATAACAAGATTTGAAGTGCATAATCTATACTCTCTGATATCCGTATGACATAAATCTGTCTTCCTTCTTTCCCAGTATTGCCACATGCAAAGAATTTTCTCCAATACCTATTATCTTATTATAAATGCACATCATTGCCTTTTTAAAAATTAAAAAAACTTTTTTGAAATTTATTTCTCTCCGCTTCCCCCCTCCCTGTCTGCTCTCTGTGTCTGCTTGCATTCTTGTCAGCGGCACTAGGAATCTGTGTCTCTTTGTTTTGTCATCTTTCCATGTGTGCAGCACCACTCCTGGGCAGGCTGTGCTTTTTTCACATGGGGCGGCTCTCCATGCGGGGCCATTGCCTTTTTATTCCTCCAATAGTATTTTTTTTTACAGGATGCTGTTAAGAATAGGAAAGACAATATTAATCGTATTGACTCATCATAAAGTTGTGAGGAATTAGGCTATTTATTGATAAGAAAAGCAGGGGAATGAGGTATGGCAAAAGTACATGGTCTGTGAAAAAAACCTCCAAGAGATTAAAACAGCTCCTCATTTAAATGTTACACTCTGGATAGAATAGAAAAATAATTGAAAAATTAAGTATTTCCATGAATTAGAAGTGATGGGTAATTATAGATCAGTCAAGGCAAGAGCAATAAGGAATTTAGCTTAAGAAAAAATCAGTCATGCAACTATAGATGCAGAATCAGCAGACCTGGAAATATTCTTAAATTTCAAAATCGGGGAATTTTAATTGACCACATATTTAACATCACTCAGCAGAATGTCCTGGAGTAGTGTCATGGTCCCAGTACGCTAGCACCAGGTCAGACACAACTGTTGCATTAAAGCACACCCTGTAGCCACATCTCATGAGGGACTGTGTATGTGGATGCAGATGGGTACAGATGTTTGCTCATCTCAGTGGCTAGAACCTCAACAGTTTTCAGAGATTGGTCTCAAAATGGATATTGCTTCCCCCCCAAATTAACACCTAAAATATGAGACATCAAGGACTGTAATTTCCCTCATTAGTTAGCTATGCAATCACTTTGATTTGTTTTTCATTTTGCAAAACACTTGAAGGGTATGAACAATATCTTTACACTAGGGAAAGCAAGATATTAATTTTGTTTCTAAGTTGTTCCTACAATTAAGGTACCATTTAAATATTAGGTTATTTCTTTTGCATAATTCTCATTAATTTTCTCTTTCGTTTGTTATAAAATGTAGTACTTAAGTAATAAATTTTCTTAGTAGCTGTCAGGTTGGTAAACTAATCTGTTATGCTAAGTGAAAGATCTCATCATGTACCTGTAATGGCCATGCAGGTCAACTCATGGATCGTTAGAAAATAATGCATCTTCTTCTATTTATATTTATTGTATTCCTATGTATTTATACAGGGATTGATAAATATAAATATCCACCTTATAAAATTGGAAGTTTATGTGAAACTGCACAACACACATTATACCTTTGTATGCCCTTAAAACCCTACCTAAAGGAGATGTGATGTGGGGGCATTTTCAGGACTTGGAGTTGTCCTAAATGATATTACAGGGATAGATGCTGGACATTATATATCCTGCCATAACCCAGTGAATGGACTAGGGGAGAATGTATAAACTACAATGTAAACTATAATTCATGTGGTGCAGCAGTGCTCCAAAATGTATTCACCAAATGCAATGAATGTGCCACAATGATGAAAGTTGTTAATGTGGAAGGAGTGGGGGGGGGGTGTATGGGAACCTCTTATATTTTTTAATGTAACATTTTTTTGTGATCTATGTATCTTCAAAGAAAAAAACTAATAAAAAATAAATAAAAGACATAAGTGTCTATGAGGTTATCCAATGAAATTATACACAGGCTGTGGGAGATTTAAATGACATGTGTGTTTTTGCTTGCATTTGAAATGAGAGTTACATGGTATTTGGAGAGAAGAAGCAAAGCTAAGGTGTAAAGCAGATCAATGCTAGTAACCTTTGAATTCTTCCTGTCCTTTTTCTTTATTAGGAAAAAAATGCTATGCATGATTGTTTTGTGAATTCACAGCTTATCAAATAAAAAAAGAAAAGAAAAAAGGCATCTGATTATAAAGATTATCAAAAATAGATAATGTTTAAAAGCAGCAATATTTACAAAAAAAACCCCTCTAGATTAGATCCTGATTAAGATGTCAGAGGACACTTAAATGAAAGCTCTAATAGTATAAATGGCCATCAGTTTTCATCTGTAGTAAAGTCATTCTATGTCCTCCTAGTTGATACTATAATTATGGTGGTCTGTATTTGTGTTATCATGATTGAGTTATGCTTTTACAATTTTAGCAGAAGTGAATTTCACAGGAATTTCTGAAATCAGCACAATTACCTGTGTAGTCTTTGATCTATGCAGTTAATTGTGCCTAAAGAAGCATATTTAGCGAGGGAAGGATCGAAATCGCCCTGTTTTAAAAGTTATGCTCCATTCCTAGGGTCAAGAACTAGCTTCTAGTAAGTGTGCCTGCCCTCTCCAAGGTAGTGTTTAACGTATGGCAATGAGCGCTGACTAGCTAACCCTTCCAAGCCCTGAGGTCCATTGTAACTAAATAAAAAAGGATGATCACAAAATGGATTTAAAATATTCTTCTATGTTAAACAACCTCTTGTGTTCTCAGGATTAAGTATCAACACATTCATGAAAACTGTTCATGAACACAAGTCATGTTAAGTACACTTAATGTGTCATTACAGTGACAGGCCATGCCACCAACGGGGTGATAGCATTTCATAGACAGTGATCACAGTTGTAAGAGATCGCTTTCACCCTAAGATTAATGCACTCTGACACATTACTAAATAGCCTAGGAAATAAGAACATTATAGAACAGCAATGAAGAGCATGGGTTCTGGAGTCAGGCTGTCTAGGTTCAAAACCTAGTTCAAATATTTACTTGGTAGGTGATATTGGGCATAGTTATTTAATGTGTCTCTGCCCCAGTTTCCTCACTGATGAAACAGGGATGTTATTAGTCCTGCATTAATGGTTTTTTGAGAAGTAAAGGAAATAATGCTTGCATAAAAGTAGGAACCATGCCGGACACATGGTGAAGCTCAATCCATGTTGACCATTAAAATGATACCGATTTTAAAATAACTTAATACCTATATAAAAATGTTATGCCCAATGTAAAATATTTTTAAAAGATAAGGAAAAATTGAAAATAATCTCACAACTGAGAGACTAGTACCTTTTACATTTTAGTAGATATGATCCTTTTGATCTTGTATTTGTTGTCTAGATCTGTTAAAATTATTTCTTATAAATAAAAATCTTTAAAATATTATCTTAATAGTTAAATAATATTCCATTTAATGAATATAATTTAATGAGGCCCTATTGTCAGTCTTTGTTTTGATATTTTTAGTTTTTGTTCTTTTTATACAATGTTCACATTTAAATAAGGTCATAGTGAACATTTTTGAAAAATATGAAACTTGCTCCCCTTTTAAATTAGTTCTTTAGGCTAATCCTTAAACTGGAATAAATAGTTCAAAATGTAAACACATAAGGCTCTTAATAACTTTCACCAATTATATTAAGAGCATCTATACCAACTTATGTTCCTAATGTCTGGGTATAATTTTCTGATGGAACTGGTTATTTTTTAGAAAACCTTACCAGCACTTAACATAGAAATGTTTTCTGTAATTTTTCTGCTATTATTTACTGAGTGTCTATAATGTGCAAAGTTTCATGCCAGCTACTATCATACTTTGAATTTGTCAGCTTTGAAGTATGCCTGGATTCTAATACCGTTCTTCTTCAAAATCCTTCTTAAACTCCTGTTTTGAAACTGTCTTCCAAGTGGCATTATCTTGCCTGATCATTTGCTTTATCCAAAAGTCTTAGTCCTGACAACTTTAGGCTGGTTCCAAAAATTAAATCCAAACTCAAAAATTCACTACCTTTTAAAATAATTTATCAAGGCTGCTATTGTATTGCAGAATAGTACAATGGGGGCCACTCCCGGGGTCAAAAATTTCATTTTGAATCTCATTTTATGGCTTTGTGAGCATGGATCTTTTAGTTATATGATCTTAAGACTTAGTTTCCTTTTCTGAAAAATGATGAAAATAGTTCTTAAATCAAAGCACTGTCAGTGTCTCATGAAATAAGGTATGTGAAAATGCTTTATTAGAAATCAGTATATAATTTTTACTTTTATTACTCGTTATTATTATCAAATGTGGAAGATATTTTATATTTGCATTCTAAGAGTGGAAACTGGCATGTAAGAATTATGAGGACTTTATGTTTATTGTAGGAAAATCTCACAATTTTGTTTTTCCACTGCTCTAACTGTAAATAGATATCTGTAAAGTTTCCTTTTTTCCTAGAATTCTTTTCAGATTATAAGTAACAGGTCAACTTGAAAGCTTTTGCTGGGATTTATGTAAGTCAGGATCATTTAGTGTTTTGATGGTCTGAGTTTTTTATTTTATCATTTCATTGCCGCCCTCAGAGTAGAATACAATATTCTAACAAATCATCTCTGACCCCATGATCTATTGAAAATTTAAACATGAAAGTTTTTATTTAATAGATCTCTCTATTATTTGCCTACAACTGTTGTCTCTTCCTTTTTTCTCTTTCTTCTCTCTTTCTCCCCTGTTTTTTCTTCTCACTCTTTGCCCATAGTTGTTCATATTCACTGGGCTATTTTTTCAAACAATAGTGCACAGAACTTCATCCACTTTTGGTGGCATTGGGATGCCTTCTGCAGCAGCACCATCCATAAATCAGCTTAATTGGTTGGGAATGGATACTTGTGAGATATACTCATCATTTTCCATCACCTCAGCTCTTTTCTATTCAGCAACCTAGATGGTAGATGGAGGTTGTGCTGTAAGAATTAGGGTATTCTAATGGATGACTGCATTCTGTCTGCTAACAAACTGAAGCTGTGATATGGTATTTTGTGTGCATATTTCTGAAGGCTTGTGAATTAAAAGATCTGTTGGGGATTTGAATTTATTTCTGGCCAGCAGTTTACTTTGTACAATTTCGAAGCAGGAAGTTCTTGACAAAGTGCCTGAGAATCCATTATCTTTTGGCTATGAGGCAGGGCAGAAACCCTGATTTCTCTATTGACTCCAAGTGTATTTCTGAAGCCTGAATCTACAGATTTGTTTTCTTAATAGAAAAAAAAATTAAGAATATACCCTTGTTACAAAATATGATTGGGTACTTATGGGTGACATTTCAGTCAAAAACTAGACTCTTTCAGCTAAGTACTAGAGGCCCTACCAATGAGATTGAAAGATATTTGCTCTCTCTGAGGAAACTACCTCACTGACTCGGCTCATGGTATCAAAAATATAAATGACTATAGGAAAAGCAGAATTTTGCAGGCCTTTCTCGAATTGGCATATTCATACTTCAAATATTTCAATAAATACTCTGATTTCAATCATGCCATATAACTATCACATTTTCATATCTGTGTATAAAGGAAAACTCATTTTTAAGAATTCTCTAGCCTAGAAATTATTTTTTATATTAATGTCTTTTACTCAAAACTGCTTATAAGTAACACAAGAAAGGTCACTTCGAAACTATAACTGCCAACGTAACAGAAATGGTCAACCCTAAGGGATAATTTACATTACTAAACCTTGATGAAACTCATGAATTTAAAATAGCTAAGTAGGACCCCTGGTTAGCTAGGGACCTTTGGAGCTGTTTTACCACTTTTGTGAGTGTGAAGGCATGTTTCTGAGTGCACTGGTTTGTTAAGTAGCACCTGTGATGTTGCCTTTTCAGTTCTTTCATTTGAGCTTCCCACTTGTTGCTTTCCTGTGTCTCAAAGCTCTCCCAATTGCTCTCTCCCTTTCCCTGGATTCAGGTAGTTGAATTATATTTTTATTGAATCATTTGTGTAAATGGAAGGCCCAAAGAGCTAAAAGGAAGGGAAATTAAGAAAATAAAAAAAGAGGTAATTTCTCCAGGAGGTACTTCCAAATTGGCTTTTGTTGGTTTGGATCAACAGAGGTTTGCTCACAGCAGTGAAGACAGCCACAGTTTAAAACAAACCAAAAAAGCTGTAAATAAAGGTTGGGAAGTTTATCTGAATCTCTGCATTGTCTTACAGAGAACAACATCAAATGAAGACTTTTGAGGGTATAATTTTGGGTTGGACGTGATCTAGTTCAACCCCAAACAAATGCATTGAGCAATATTTAATGCCCTAAATTATGTTAGGATCTGGATGGTGGGGAGGAAAAAGAGAGAGAAGGAAATATAGAAGGCTGAAAAACATATGGCCCTTACATGGCCAAACTCAATCCAGTATGAAAGAGTATTACAGAGTTGCTATATAGATGACATATTTATGTCTTCATTCCCTAGGGATGAGTGAACCAACTGTGTTGGTTCCCAGACACAGTTATTTGCTTACACTTGTGGAAATAACTGCAATCTGGACAGTAATTATAGTCACCAGTGTAGACCAACAACTCAGAAAAGTCACTTCAAAAGACTGAACCCAGGTGTGGCTCCTTGTGAAGGCTGCTGGCCTGAAAGGCAAATTATGACTCCCCTTGACCATTCCCTTTGCCTGATGGTCCTTCTATGTTTTTAAGAGAAGAGTAAAAAGGTCATTTAGTAAAAAAGGTATTTATTGAATGCATGCTAAATGGTAGGAAGTTGGAGGCATAGGACAAATAAGATAGAAAAGATAGTTGTTGAGTGAAGCTGACTGTTTATGCAGGCAGGGAAACAATACATGTGTGAAGAGCGGTAGGAGCTCCAATTATCATAGAGCAGTGGTATTTTCTCAAGTCAGGGAACATGTGGGGATGGAAAAAGGGTTCACTGAGGTGCAGGATTAAAAAATTCATAAAGTAGAAATGGAGAGCTGGACACAGGGAAAAGGCAGGGAGAGAACAAACTATAAAGAAAGATGAAACCATTTACATGAAGGACTGGAAGGAACCATAGATATCATATAGTTATACATCGCGTTTTACAGGTAAGGAAATTGAGTCCAAGAGAAATCTAGTGAGAGATTTCTTAAGATCTTACACTTAGGAAGGGGTGGAACTGGGCCTAGGAAAAAACCGTGTGGCCTTATCCTTCATCCACTCTTCATATTGTCATAACAAAGTAAGAAAACTTTGGGGGAGAAACTAGGAAAACACAACAAGGAAAGGGATTGTCTTGTTCTAGTCCATGTTCACATAGTTGGCATGGGACACAGATGTGGGGAATGCGTGGACTATATTACCTTGCTTAAGTTTAAACCCCAAGTTACAAGTCTCTGATGTTAGATCCATTTGCTCACATCTCTGAGCTTCAGAGAAGTGACCCACAAATTGGCTTGGACTGGATCTAACAAAAGATGAGCTGACAATCGTTAGGTTGTAGGTTTGTGTGGAAATGTGGAATCATGCAGGTTCTGCCTCAGCAGCACATGCTCAATGTCGGGCCACAGAGGGCTTTGAGTCTCACAGTTTCACTTTCCTGATTTTTCAGTCCATCTGATGATCGAACATATTCTTCAGTCATACTCGCCTATGCTCAGTATTGGCCCTTACCACAGACTGCATGCCAACATTCCTACCTATCTTTATCTATTTGGTAGTAAAAAGTTACAGACCTCAATAGCTTTACAGCACATCTAGAAGTTTTTCAATGTCTTGTGTGGCATTTGTATATCCAGTGTTATTGATATTGTATATTGGATTTGCTTGAAGGACATCCTAACATCTTGCAAAAGTACCTACACATTCATGATGAGTTAGGAAATCCAGGAATCTGCAAAACTCCAAAAGCAGTGGTATAAGTTCCATTATTTTTACACTGCATATAAAAGGGATCATGCTCTTATGAGTGGAAAGCATTCAGAAACTCAGTGATATAGGAGGAGGATATCTGTGCATCATATAGTGATGGAAGACATAGTGCATAAAATCATTTTCTCAGGATTGCAATGATTTTTGATAGTTTACTATCATCTTCCAAGCTGGTACTAATCATTTTCAAGGAAGAAGGCAAATTTCTGGAAATTTAAATTAGATTCCATGTTAGAGCTTGTTAATACAATCAGAATAATTTACAGATGGTAGCTTGTATTGATTGACTAGTGCAGGAAAAAAATTGAGTTAACCAAGAAGAAAAAAAATTGTTAACTCAAGTATAAAAGTTACATTTCATTAAAAAACACTGAAGATTGAGACAGTTGAAGACTATCTCATCATTTCCATTCTAATATTTCTAAAAAGGAAACACCCCCAAACCAACCATAAACTGCCATGTAAGCCCTGCAATGCAAATGTAAAAAGGTGAAGTAACTTCTCTGTGTTGGAAATTGTAAGATGAGTCTGGGCATGGGGTTTCCCGAAAGTTTTAGTTTGTGGATATCCTGGAAAAGGGGACAACTGTTATTTAATGACTCTCGCATTTTATTTTAAAGATAACCCCCTAAAAACTGTAAGATGGAAATATTCCTGCACTTTTCCTAAGCAGTCTGTACTTAAGATTCCTTGGCTTTGATCCACAATGTTTTCCATATTTATTCTTTTTAATTTTCTTGCAATAATTGCTTTGGCAAGTGTAGATACATAGCCTATCCTAACTCAGTCACTAATTCTGCCCTAACATCTTCTCATTATTTTAGTAACAAGAATGAAATTTGTTTATGCTTTGAAATGTGGCTGTTCAGTCCAATCATTGGGGTATTTCTTATAGAAATTTGTAAGTATGTTTCTTGTAGCTTTTTTCCCTTTCTGATTCAGGAGAGCTACTTCATTTCCTTTTTTGACACCAATCCTCTGCCGACTTGAGTTACATCCTGTGGGTCTAGGGAAGAGGAATAGCATGAACTTGTTCAATGGTTTAGTAAATTACAGAATTTTCACGGGATTATAAATCTACTTCTGGATACAAATATTTGACAGATATAATTGCTATTACCCATAAGCTTCCGCTGGCTTCAGAAAAGGAAGAAACGCATGGATATAGCTTGTCTCTAAAACAAAAATCACAATGACAGCCTATTTTTCAGCATTCATTTGAACAGCAGTGGGGCCCTTTCGGACAGTCTATTTAGCTGTTCGGCACCTAGGGTACTGGATCAGTATGCATTTCGAGATAGGAAGCAATGTACCTGTGCCGACTCAGCTCATGAAAATACTTAGAGCCTAATATTCCATCTCTTCTTGAACCTAGGGCATTGGTAACCAGTAAAGTAATGTTGATTCATTAATTTAGTTAAGTATTTCTTACATTTGTTTTCCCAGCATGTACAACTCTTTTTTTTTTTTTGAATTAGGCCAGTAATTTATTAAGGTAGGAAGGGAAGAGAAATGGGAGAAAATAACAGATCATGGGAGCCAGAGAGAGGAAGGGGCTGAAGAGTGATAAAGTGGGCTGATTTACAGATTACAGTTCCCCATTATAGATTATAAATGCCCAGGTATTACTTGCGTATTATCCAGGCAGGGGCAAAGAAGTTCAGAATAGGGCACAAACAGGCACAGGCACAGGGCAAAGGCAACCCACAAATTCTTGAGATAGTGAATTTAACTGTTTTAATAGCTATTGCATAAAATTGGCAAGTTAATAGGTCCTCAGATCATCATACTGCAAAATAAGCATTGCTATAACAATTCCTGAAGTTATCAGCAAATGCACTACATTATAGATCAAGTATACAAGTTATCTTAATGTCTTTGTGTGAGAAGAAAAATAGTGCAAAATATGGTGATCATGGGCATATATACGTAAGGCAAACACTGTAGAGAAAGAAAAGATTTGTTGCCAGATATGCATAGAGAGGAGCATTGCTTCTGCTAGTCATTGGCAAGTGAGAAAGCTATAGAGCATTATGTTAAAATGCATAGAACCACTTTATCTCGAGAGTCTAAGACTCTCCTTTATAAAATCCTTTATAAAATACCAGAGGATCTGCAAATCCATGATCATCTTAAACTTATGAAAAGTTACATTTTAAAATAAGAGAAAAAAAAATCACACCTAATATCCAGAAGCAACAAAAGCTTTCCATTTATTTCCTTTAGGGCACATATGGCACTGTCAAGAGATTATTTTTATTTTAGAGCCGTATTTTTCTTGCTTTTGCCGTCAGAGTCAATGCTATTATTATTCATTATTAGTTACACATTTGTTTTGGATGCCAGAGTGTTTTCTATGAATAGGTTCTGTATTTTTTTTGAATCTCACACAATAAATGTTCTCTTATGAGTCTGAAGCTAAGGCTGAATTTCAAGTCAACTCTTCATGAACGGTAGAATAAAAGAGTAAATTATAACTGAAAGGTTTTCCAGATTACTGAGAAGATTGCCTAAAATACCAGGGGTCAGATGATCAATGATTTGATTGTTTCAGACCAATTCAAGGGCTCTACTGAATTTACTCCTGCAGGGAAACGGAGGGCAAAGACCTGGGCACTCCAGAGGGTCGATAATGTCTTCCTTAGTATGGAAAACTGCGGCTCATGGGCAAAGGCTATTGGCTTCTGTTGCCTGCAAGGAATTAGGGAGTGGAGGAGGCTGGGGCTCTTCTAAGGGGAGCCAGTGAGAAATGCCTTGTGCTGTTTACACTGCTAACCTGCTAACCAAGGAGCAAGTGCATTTCCTCAATGAGTAGTTAAGAGTCTACTTTCCTCTTAATGCTTGAATTTAATGGGAGAATTTCTGCTTTGCAAAATGTTTGCTTTTCAATAAAGGAAATTGGCTTTCTATACTGAATGATGCCAAATTGCCTGCTATTTTTCAAGCTTTCTTTATTTGTAATGTTTCTTATTCAGACAGGATTAACTTTAAATACCAATTTAAATCTAAATTTAAGTTCCAAATGACTTCATGTGGTGCTCCTGGTGTGTGTTGTGCTTAGAACCTACATCTTATACATTTGAGTGTCATTTATGAAAGGCACAAATGCCTAATATGAGGAGAAATTAGTGACTTTAATTTTGTTAATTGTGGCTCAGAACTGAGCAATAAGTCACAAATAAAAGCCAAATGGTGCAGTTTTCTCAATAGCTAATAGCAAAAACTTGAATTTGACAGAGGAGCACAAAGTTAGAGTCAAGGCAAATAGCTGAATGATGAATCCAAAGCAACACTTGTGCAGGCCTTTTTTTCACTTTCCTTTGGTATGAAAGATGGGATTGAAGTCCTGTGGTAGGACATGGTAAAAACTGTTCTGCTTTAGCACTGAAAATATGGCAGATAAGACTAATGGAAATATGGATACAAATCCACACCATGACAAAAGTCAGAGTTAAATTTAACATTTAGCACCTATGTTTTAATCAATAAAAGTCTTTTAGGATTAGGAAATCAGTTTTTCTTTCATTACTGTCTTTGTATGTAGACATGTCTCATAAATGCAATAAAGATGGAAAGATTCTAAAAGTTCATTCATTTAATGAATTTAACAGCCACACACAAACACAGTGTTATATTATTATATAGAAATAAATATAAATTGTTCTTTATAATATGGGTATAGAATTCAGTTAGTAAAACTTTACACTAATTGGACATTAAATCTGCTATGGTTTTAGGGGATATTTTTTCACTTGAAGTCCGAAGCAATACATTTTAAGAACTCAAAAGTGTTTGTTTTTGTTTTTGATCAGCTCATCCATTAAAAACAAGTTCCCATACTATGTAAGCAGTTTTACTGGCATTAAAATGAATGCAAAGTTAAACTTAGTATGGGAGATGAAATGTATATAAATAAATATAGAGCAAAAATCGCGACAAAAATACCATAGAAGAAAACAGGTAAAGTGAAAATTTAGACCTTGAAAGACGTGGTTAACATTCCAAAAATCCAGATTGGGCAAAGGGGTTCAGATGGCAGAAATAGCAGGAGCAAAAGCATAGAGGCAAGAAAATTTACAGCATGTTTAAAGAATGGTACTAATTTGGTTTACCTGAAGTATAGGGTCCTGAAAGTAAATGGTATTTGGAAGCTAATTTGGCTTTCAATGCTAAATTATGTAGACTCTTTGATAGGCAGAGAGCAGTTGGTTGAGCTCCCTGAGCAGGAATTAATAAAGTGACAATTGTGTTCTAGGAAAGTTAATCTGTCAGAATTTAGTAGAAGCTTGTCAGTTTTGTTGGGTAGGAATTGGATAAAAATTCAAACTGGTAATAAGAATCCTCAGACAAATCAAAGAATGGAATGGAAGAATATGCTTGAGAGACTTTGTGAAATAAGAAATCTATAAAGTTTGGCAATTTATTGGAGGTCAGTGAAAAAAGATAGAGAAGGAATGACCAGAAAGGAGGCCAAGGTCAAAGAGGGGAATTTTAAGGTTTAAGATCTTGGAATTGAAGCAGTTCCTAAAGGATGTTTCTGAGGGCAAGAGAATACCTAAAGGGGATGACATTGGAATGGAAGGCAAACAAATTCAAAGTCAGGATACCAGAAAACTCTAGACCCTACAACTTGTATTATAATATACATTTTAAAACAGAACACAAAAGCTAAACAATGTTTTATTTTGTAATTGCACTCAACTTTACAAGAATAAAAATCTGAAGGGAATGCTTATTGTTAAATTTCATTAGGAAATATGGGCTAGGAATGAATATAATCCTTAGTCATCAGCTTATCATAAAGTAGACTGGTTTAAAGCAATCATCTTTCAGGGTTTGGGGTGATGAGAAACACGTTTTTAAGCACGATGATTCTTGAATGGGTGGAAATGTGGACCCTCTTCCAAGGCTTCAGAACTGCATATCAAATTGAACCCAGGACAAAGCAACAGTTCCATCATTTAGAGGGGAAAAAAAATTGCCAGGTTGCTAAGGGTATAGAACTTTATGTATACAAACTGATTTTAAAGGCAGCATTCAAAATACACCATCCATCATCTTTGGAATTTGTAAAGTGTATGAGGAAAAATGATTTTCTGGTGTAGTGGGGAAAGTTGAAAGCTTTGCATGCTGGGGGGAATGACTTCCCTATGCTTTGACTGAGTGACCCACATGGCACATAGAAGGCACTCAGAAAGGTAGCCTTCTATATTTTCTAGCCTGTTGATAAGAGGTGCAGATTGAAGCAGACCTGAGATTTGGGTGTCTACCCTTGTCCAACAGCCTAACCCCACATTGCTTCCACTCACTGCAGTTGTGTCAAAATTTGCCTGAACCCAGAGGTTCAAGGAGGACCCAAGTCAATAAATAGTAAACGCCACGTGCCCTGGGGCAGTATGAAGTTAAATGAGGACATAAAAGTGCTTCTTTATTGAAACAGATATTCAAACACATACCAAAATCAATACTACTATATTTCGAGTCAACAAAAAACACTGATTTTGATGTAGTACCGTGTTTATTTTCTGTTACTACAGAATTATCACTTGTAGCATTTGTTAAGAGTGCTGACAATACTGTAAGCAGGAGTTGGGAAGCATCTAAGCAATGATTTAAAAGCTAGAGTGACCGAGATCAGTGTTCTCCTGGTGGTTAGTGGATTGCCTAGGACTTTGATGTCATGGTGTCTTGGGAGATACCTTCTTTTCCTTCTGAACTCAGATTTTATGTCTTCTTTCCTTCTACCTTTGGAAGGACAACTCCTTCTAGCATTTCCTACAAGTATGAACTGGCCTAATAATAATGTCAGTAGTAATCACTAGCATCTTAAGAATACTTTATTATTTACAAAGTCCTTCTTGCTGAATTCATTCAGTACAGACATGCTGCAGAGAAGCTGCTCAGATGTAGTAGAAAGAACATTATCATAGTATAAGAAACCTTGAAATAAAGTGCATTACTTAATTCTGGGTAATAATTTCTTCATCTTCAAAAATGTAATTAACAAGGCAGTCTCTTAGGTCACGGGAGGCTTGAATGGAATGATGTCTATGTTTTGTAAATGGTAAAACACCATGCAAATTTAAGACATGAGTGTTTTCCTCACTGAGGGTACCAAGATTCCATGAGCATCCTGTCCCTCCTCTCTCCCATAGCCTTCAAATGTGGCTATTCCCATTGAGTTGAACACTTCCTATCCACTACCTGCCCTTACTTATTATTTAGAGAGTTGGCATTCTGGACCTTGGCCACTATGCCATTTGGCAGACAAAGCCCTTAGAAGGCAGATGGTCCGTTTCTGATGTCACCACTAAAATCTCTCCTAGTTTTCTGTGAAGAGCTTTCCCCCTTCTCCATCTCACAAGGGAGTTGGCACTTTTCTCCCCCAGAGCTCTCTGT
Organism: Dasypus novemcinctus; assembly: GCF_030445035.2. NCBI lineage: Eukaryota > Metazoa > Chordata > Mammalia > Cingulata > Dasypodidae > Dasypus > Dasypus novemcinctus. Next base: position 28,196,685 of record NC_080689.1, on the reverse strand, counting down.
CCCTCCCACTTCAGTCTCAGTCTGGATTGGGTCATTCAGTCACCTCTCAGTTTATCAGAACAAGCACCTTCTTTTATTTATTTATTTATTTATTTATTTATTTATTTTTTATTTTTTATTGACTTTGTAATAATATTACATTAAAAATATATATGTGAGGTCCCATTCAATCCCACCCCCCCACCCCCCCCTCCACTCCCCCAACAACACTCGTTCCCATCATCATGACACATCCATTGGATTTGGTAAGTACATCTTTGGGCACATCTGCACCTCATAGACAATGGTTCACATCATGGCCCATACTTTCCTCCATTCCATCCAGTGGGCCCTGTGAGGATTTACAATGTCCGGTGATTACCTCTGAAGCACCATCCAGGGCAGCTCCATGTCCCAAAGACGCCTCCACCTCTCATCTCTTCCTGCCTTTCCCCATACCCATCGTCCACCATGTCCACTTTTCCCAATCCAATGCCACCTCTTCTATGTGGACATTGGATTGGTTGTGTCCATTGCACCTCTATGTCAAGAGGAGGCTCAGATTCCACATGGATGCTGGATGCAATCCTCCCATTTTCAGTTGTAATCACTCTAGGCTCCATGGTGTGGTGGTTGTCCTTCTTCAACTCCATCTTAGCTGAGTGTGGTAAGTCCAATAGATCAGATTGTAGGTGCTGGAGTCTGTTGAGGCTCAGGACCTGGCTATCACATTGTCAGTCCAGAGATTCAAATCCCCTAAATATATCTTAAACCCCAACATTAACTGCACCTCCAGCACATTAGCATGAAAGTCTTATGAAGGGAGATCCCATCTGAGTCCAGATTCATCACACATAAACACCATTTCCAAAGAGGGGCCATCTGCCCTGGTAGTTAACCCCATCGGCCATGACCATAACTCCCATGGGTCTCTTTAGCCCTCAAAGGAACCAATATCTGGGGGTTGTATCTGCTTTATCTGTCTCTCTGACTCTGCTCAGTTGTGCATGAGGGCAATCCTTCTGCCAGCCTCCAGACTCTTTTTTAGAAACTCGTAGCCATATAAACTCATTTCTCCTTTCCATTTCCCCCTTACTTTAGGTCAAACAGCATTTTAAAGTCATGGTATTTTATGTAGACATGGATATTCTGCTGATCCGCATTGAACCTTCCGTATAAGGTCATTTTCCAGTTGCATCATCAGTTGGTAGTTGATAGTGGTCCCTCGTTGCCAGGGAGGCTCATCCCCGGGTGTCATGTCCCACGCTGGGGGGAAGGCATTGCATTTACCTGCTGAGTTTGGCTTCGAGACTGGCCACATTTGAGTAACATGAAGGCTGACAGGAGGAAATTCCCAGGCACAATGTTGCTCTAGGCCTTGTTCTTATTTTAGGTTTATCAGCTCACAAGCATAGTCATTAGCATCAGGGGCTCACTGTTGAACCCTCACTCCCTCCCGGTCCCCGCCACTGTACCTGGGAGACTGTCGCTGCTCCCCTAGGGACCACGACAGAGCACCACTGGCCAGGAACCCAGTACCCCCCCTGCTGTGGTTTTTAATAGAACAAGCACCTTCTCATTTCCTCCCTCCCTCTCCGCCTTTTTCCATTCCATCTGCCCAATGGAAGTTTTACAAGTGATTTTTACTCACAAACCAAAGGAAAGCAAAAACTCGGAAAAGGAGGGCCCAGTGAATGTATGGTCTGATTTGAAATGAATTTGATATCTTGCCAAGAGCATTTTGACTGGCATTTTCTAGTCGCCTTTTTAAATTCTCAGATAGCCCAGTCTGGTTCCTTTTATTCTTTCTTTCCTGGATGAGTCTGCCTCTCAATTAGCCACCCTCACCTTTCAGTTCTAGGATCTACCTTTAGCCTCTGACCCTGTCTCCTGAGGAATGACCTGTGCTCCTTAAACCTAAGGTACTTCTTTGTTAAATGGAATGAAATCCATGTAGCACAGGCAACATGGTTGTTAATTGATTGAGGAATTTAGAAGAATGGTGGTGTTCATTATGTCAGTGTTAGCAATTTAAAAGAGCATCAGAGTTTTTCATCAGTGATGTCATTTCAAATGTCCTTGGTAAAAGAGAGAACAGCTATTTAGTTAATATTAGTGTTTCCCACAGCATAGCAGTTTTGGAAACATTATAATTTAAGGCCCCTTGGGAGCATTTAAGAATGCTTTTTCATTCCGGTGAGAGTCAGATAAAAAAAAAAAATCAATCTTTATTTTTTTGGATCCAGACCTCTAGAGACTGGTCCATTCCAGATTTGAGTAAAATTCCTTCAGCCAACTTCCACTGCAAGAGTTATGTGGCCGTCATTCCCGTGTGGCCTGACGGGAAGCACGGACTCAGTGACGACCACCCAGCCTGGCATGGGTGCCTGCTTGTTCCCTAAACTGGTCTAGTCGTGGGTAGGTAGAAAAGGGAAGTAAGGAAGGGTCTCATAAAGATACATTTGCTCTCCTCAAGGCTTCCTGAATTGTTTCATGTCAGGAAACTAAATCTGATACAGAATCTTTCAATATTTCCTCAGTTCTGGGCTAGCCCAATCAAAAAAACTCAGTCTAGCCCAATCAAAGGATATTTTACCTGCCTTACCTGCTCTTTGCTCTTTTCTGGCCATGGAAATGGTAGGAAATAAAGAGGTGGATTTTCTAAATAATAACTAATTTGTCCTGATGAATCTCTAAGAGATGACTGTTAGTACCTCCACATTCCTTATTTTATTTTTAAAAGTCAGTTTTCAAAATCTTTTGCCAAAACAAAAAAGTCCTTTCAGTGATTAGCAATTGCTCTTTCTAGGCATATGTGTATGATGATAACACATATTGATTTCTTTCTTGATAAACCACATTGACAAGTTTGCAAACATCACAAGTTGTTGCTTAATCTTAGGCCTAGAAAGTTGGGTCATCAGTCTAATCATGATGGGGTAGGAACAATTGAAGAAGAGCTACAAGTATCATCTGAGCATGGTTTTTAACATCAGACTATTCAAAACAAGTCAAATATCTTTCAATATAGGCAAGGTTATGTAAATTACAAGAAACTACTGTGCAACTATTATAAAAGAATGCTCTAAATGAGTAATTACTGACAAAATATTCATGTTTTATTACATGAGAAAAGCAGATTATATAATGTGAAGGATTGCATTTTTATAAAAAAAAATAATATGTGCATGGGAAAAGGTTTTGGAAACAATTGTTTTCCTTTGGTGGTGTGATTATGGATATTATTTTCTACTTTTGGGTCACCTATATGTTCTCTTTTTATAATGGACTTGTATTTCTATTGCAACTATTTAAAAGTTATTTAAAATTTGACATAGAGTGGAAAAACCAATATACCAACAGTAACAAGACAGTAATGCCATGTGGTGGGGAAAATACCTAGATACAGTGTACTTGTGAGTGATGTAGTATAGCAGACCACTCTGCTCTTCACACCAATAGTCTCCTCTGAAAAGTGGGTCAAGTTCAAGGCTAGATCAATCAAAGGAGTTGAAGAAGTAGATCAAGACTAGAGAGAGGCACCAAGGTAGATTTTGTGATTCTGAGCCTGGAGTCATATTTGTGTTGAAAGTAAGTTGGAAAAGAAAACATTGCTCCCTATTTTAAGAGCTAAAAGGCTGTGGGTGTTGCTAGATGCCCTTCTTTCAATGACTGCAAGGAAAATATGTATTTTTTGCCAAATGGCACCCCTGTCAGATGAACAGAAGTTCTCCCTAAAGTGTTAAATCCCTGGCAATTGAAGCATCCATTGGCCCAGCTGATTAATGTTTAAGTTCATAGGACATTCTCCATAAGGTGGCAGCTACTCAACTGTAAGAAATTCAGTGTCGGGTGTGGATACAGTGCACACTGTGTCCCATTTGAAGGGAAGGTGTTCCTAGTCATGTAGGCAGTAGTAGAAATCCCTGCAATTGCTAGTGATTCCCAAAGGGGAAAGAGAATTTTCCCCTTTGACCCATAATCTCTAATTCTGTTGATTCATAAGGTGGTCCTCCTGGTGAGAATCCTTTCCATTTCAGAAAGCTTTCTTCCACTTATCTCAGGGTGAGGCCTGAACATTGCTATGTCTATGAAGTCTCCAGAGTTATTCTCATGCATGACCAGTGTTGAGATGGCCTATCTGGAATGTTCAGCAAATGAATGCAGACATACAAACATCACAATATGCAAGCCTTCATGCACATAGATGGTGCTCCTGGTTCATGATTGTTTGGCAGGGTTTCTAGGCTTGATTTTCTATCAGTAAGAGCTGATGTGCAGCTGTTCCTCTTCCTTAGTCCACATCGTAAGCAATGGAAGACTATGTAGAAATGAGCCTTGACTATGAAATAAGACAAGCCAATTAACCTTTGGTGGAACTGAGCCTATAATTTTATTGTCAGTAGTATTCATTCTTAGCAATTAATAAAACTGGCCAAGGACATAAGCAAGACCATCGAATGGACACATAAAATTACTAGCAGTGAACACTGGAGTGCAGTTCAGAAAGAAAAAAGGGAACCACTGGGAGCAGATACATTATTGGATACCTGCTGTGTGCCAGGAATTACTTAAAGCACTGCATGTCTATTTTTCTTTTATCCATAAAACAATACTTTAAGCTTCCTTCTCCTCAATAAAACTCATTGATCCAGTCCCTACAGAGTCCTGTACCATTTTTCAATTAAAGAAGTAATGAACAGAGAGTAAGTAACTTTCCTAGGGCTATAGAAATTGCAGATTTAAACCCTACTCTTTCTGCCTAAAATCTGTCAAAACTTATGCAGACTAAGAAAGGACAACTTCCCCTATACCATCCTGAGATGTAAGACCCTGTAATCTCACTAAAAGGCTGATCCAAGAAGGGCAGGACTGTGGAATAGTTGTCATCTACACGGCAATCTGTGGTTTCTCTTACTGTGTTTTGCTTGGTTCTTAGAAATGATGGTGGCTACAAGGATACTGTTTAACATTTACACCAGTAGCTTTTATTTTATTTTTAAGGAAACATAAGTTCCAGAAAAATATAATGAGTTCATCAGATATTTATCCCGTTTTTTCATTGTCAACTAGTTTTTGCAGGCTCTGTAGACGATTGCCTATTATCTTTTGATGCTTTGCTTTCAAACATGTCAGCATTTTCTAATGATCTTAACTTTGTGTTAGGCTATTAAAATAGAATGGCAGCATCATTATTATTACTGGCAACAAAATTGAAATCTGGAGGATAAGTGCTTTGCAAAATATCCATAGATTCGTGTAAACTTAGAGATTCTCAATTGAACGACTCATTTTTGTAGGCAAGGTGATGACCCCTCAAGTTGCTACCACATTAACAGATATTTCTGTTGATGGACTGAGGATCTAAAGTAGAAGAATGGTCTTGCTTAGGATAATTGAATGTATGTTGTTACCAATTACATACTTCTCATATTTTCCCTTCAAGACTGTGTAAGTTTCTCAGCTATTAAAACAAATACCACACAATGGGTTAGCTTAACAGTGGGAACTTTTTGGCTCATGGTTTCAGAACCTAGAAGGCTTGCTTCTTCCTGGATTGGTGTCTTCTTGTGGGCCAGCCGTCTTTGGGTTTCTTTGGCTATCTATCCCATGGCAATGCACAGGGCCGTGTCTTATTTCTCTTCTGTGTTCCATTGAGTTCCAGCTCCTTATTTCTTCCTTGGCTTTTCTTTCTGGGTGTCCAATTTTCTATGCTTTGAGACCTTAGCAATATTGGATTAAGGCCCACCCACTTTCAGTTTGGGTACACCTTAACTAATAACACCTTCAAAGTCCTATTTACAAATGCTTCCACACTCAGAACCAGGGGTTGGGACCTGAATGTGCTTTTTGTGTGTGGGGGGTGGGGGTAGGGGCATGATTCAATCTTCTATAGAGATCAATTACTTGAAAAAACATTTTATTAAATACTATGGTTATTCTAAGAGAGATGCATTCCTTTAAGGGTGTTTTCAGCAAAACATCCAGGTCTTCAGGAAGTATTCTCCTTCTTACATGTAATCCCTGCCCACCTCCAAAATTTTAAGGAAATACAGAGCCAGGTCTTTATTTCTAGTAGAAAATAGTACAAAATATGCTGAATTTATAGAAAATATAGACAGTTACAAGGGTCTATTTAAAAGTCAGTGTGTATTCATTTTCCATGCATGCTATTAGTAAAAATGAATGGGCTGCAGACTCATCTGTTCTTATTTAGGGCATTGCTTTCTTATGTTGAGGATCCTGTGTAAACCGTGATCTAATTTTGCAAAGCCTTTGGCTGAGGAAGAGCTTTAACTCTACTTGCCTAATCTTTCCTTTCCCATGTTTTAATTTTGATAATAAGCAGACAGTTCTGAAAATAGACAATCCTGCAGTTCCACTTTTGTTTTTCGTTCACCCACTGCCTTGCTTCTCTTCAGGGTCAGAATGTGAGCCTAAAGTCAATCTCTTTCAGTTTTGTCTTCCTCTGACTCAAATGCTTTGACCCAAATGGATTAGGTCAAATCCTAATTAGGATTTATGGAACACCACAGGTAGGGAAGCCAGTTAATTTGACTTGAGAAATTGGGAAGAATCTGGCCTGCCCAGCTTTGGACTGTCAGTTATAAAAATCCAGTTTAACACAGAGCATTGTCTGTGTTAGCAAGGCAGTGGACAGAGGTATGTTCCTCGGCAATTTGTGCACTGAAACAGCAGAGCAAGATCAGGTTTGTGTTCTGATTTACCTAATACCAGAAATAATTCCATCAGGAGAATAAAGCAGAACTTTTTGTATTATCAAGAAGCAAACTGTTGACTTTGTTTTGTTTCAACAAGGTTTCCCTACTATTATTAGGTACCTCAAAGGGTTTTTATTTGTTTGTTTCTTGTTGTTGTTAGCCTACCCTCAGAGGTAAGTAGAATAAGGTAAGTCTTTGGCTTAAAGAATATGATCTAGTGAGTGCCTGTTTCTGGACATCAGTGGTCTTTTAAATCTGTATCTAGTAGGAGAGTTACTTTGTTCAGGCAGGTAGCCTACTCTACCAGCAAGTCTGAGGGTTCACACACTGCTGGGGGCCCAGTATAAAGGAGAATGACCTTTCCGCCTGAGCTCCAGAATCTTCTACTTCAGTTCCATTTCCTCTCTGGGCCTGGGGTAGCATTCTTGGCAGAGAAGATACTAACAGTTGATTTTCTCGGAGTCTTTGCGTAAATGTGGTCTTCAACTTCCCTAAGCTAGCATAATGGGTAGATTAATATGTTCTTCTTGGCAGGAATGGAGACTAGATTTTTTTAAAGAGAAGGAGGAAAAAAACATGTTGTTGTACTAAATCAGTGATTGCTATGGCAACAGGCACTCTATACATATTAGGGAAAAAAGGAGAGGAAAGATGCAATCTCAATTCTGTAGGAAGGAGACTAGCAGAAATAGATTCATGTATTTTTAAAAATTTTCTAACAAATTAAGAAATATGTACTATGCACACATTATACGCTTTGTGCAATCGTATCAGAATCTGGTGGACATTTGATAAAAGTAAAATTGTCTTTTGCTTTGTTACAGTTCTTTTTACTTCAGAAAATCACATAACAACAAATAAAAGAGTATACATCATATTTTAAATATGCTATTTAAATTTTACTGCCTTGACTAACCCATATTAGGGAAGGCAAACATCTTATTAGTTTTGTGGGTAGAAACATCCAAACTGGAACAAATTACTCTCTAGAATGGCTGACTTTTTCCTCTTACTAGGCTGCAGGGATTTGCATAACATGTTGCAATTGCATTGTGATGTCTAGCTCTTCTGACTGTTTAGGGCAGGGTTTCTCAACCTCAGTACTGTTGACATTTTAGACCGGGTAATGAATGCTTTGTTGTGAAGGGCTGGCCTGTACATTATAGAAAGTTTAGCAGCATCCCTGATCCCTATACACTAGATGCCAGTACCACCTCCTAGGTTGTGACTACCAAATGTCTCCAGACATTGCCAGATATCCTCCAGTGGGCAAAATTGCCACCAGTTTAGAGCCACTTGTTTAGGGTAACCTACATGAATGCTTCGGCTTGCAGTAAGATATCATAAATAACCCACTTCTAGTGTTAGAGTAATATGCACAAGTAAGAAAGCTGAATTGTTCAACTTTTTGATTGATTGTGTTATTTAGGTGATGACTATCAGTGATTTAGCCCATTTGAGTTACATTTTTCCTTGTGTGGTAACAGATCCTATTATTGAAAGAAAATCACTAATTTTTCCAACTGTGATATCCAGTTTTGTTACAAACTGAATTTTAATAGTGATAACATTCCAAAATCTTTATTCCTTTACATTACCCAGTTACCCTCCTCCCACATTGTTTTTTGCTGGCAGCATCTTCGTATGGGTTAATGGGATTGGAAAAGGTTTAGATAAATTAGAGCATACAACCCAGACTTAAAATTTCACAATGGAAATAAGAAAATAATGTAATATTTTACTACAAATGGGAGTACATATTGTGTTTATGGACTGAAAAAAACATTGAGCAAAAAGAAGACAGATAAACATTCGGAGAATAACAATCTGTCCTTTGATTCTGTAAATGTCATCTTACAAATTTTATTTATGAGTTTGTTATACAACGCTAGATACAAGTGACCACAAGCAAAGGTTGCTAGGTTTCTTAATGCACATGCTCTGAGAAATGACCCAAAACCACACAAAGATGACTTTGAATGGTTGTTGGTTCTTTCCTCTAACTAAATAACACAGAGCCTGGAGGGTAGAAGTGTGTTCTAATCATCACATTTTCTCAAGTTTCAGAAACAGTTGAGGTGATGCTAACATTTGTGTTTTGGATTTTGTGACTTTGTTCTTGGCATTTTATGACACTGTAAATAAGAGTTACCAAATGGTGTAAAAAATAGACAGTTTACATATTTTTTATCTGAATGAGGTTATGTATCTGGACTATGATAGAAAGACCAATAAAATTCAGTCAGTGCTAGCACTGGTCTGCCAATATATTTTTCCTGCCCACCTTTTGTCTGCTGACTCATACCATGAAAATATTATGCACCTACAAGTATTGAATAATCTTAGGGTTCTCATAAACCACAAACAGTAAATAGGACTAGGGCAGGTATAAATGAACCCAATGGCAAGTAGGGTGGAACAGAGTACTATGTCCCAATATTTGTAAACATTAACACCAGGAATGCTCTTTGGCTCCATGAATCACAGTCTCAGTGCTATCCTTGTCCTCTTCCCCTTCATCTTCCCCTCTAATTCTTTGGTCTTCAGCATTTCATTACTGATAAGCAGGAGGGAACATTCTGGTTGGAGAAGGGAAGACAGAGTCTTGGAAAGTTTCACACATTTCAAAGAAGTTTTTAGAAAAAGCACAAAGAAAATTTGGTAGATCTTCAGCAATTGGCATTTACCTACAACAATTGATGCTGGCTAGTTCTATCAAGCCACTCGTGATACCACAGAGTATTACTCAGATTCATAGATTGATTGTGTTTTTCTCACTTTTCATCAGTAAATGAGCCTACACAGATTCATTTCCTAAATTTGACAAGGCATTTCTCTTTCTTCCTTGGAAATCCTTAGTAAGAGAGGAGGTTCCTAGCTAATTTGTTCTCTGTTTAGTATTTGCCTCTTGGGTTTTCCCTCTTATCTGCAGTTCTCTGGGAAACATATGGTACGTTCAGTCATATGGATCTATATTTTAGAGAAGGCAATCAACATTTTGCTGTCTTTCCTTGAGTACTCAGAGGGAAGAAGTTACACTGAACTTGATCGTGGAACTTACCTAGGTATTTGTAAAAACATTCCAGGGGTCATGGCAATGAGTCACTAGGGTGATGTTGGTAGTGATGGAGGCTTGCATGACCTCCGCCTGGAAATGTGGACTTGGCTCTTTGTCATTGTGTGATGAAGACAAACCTTCTAGCTTACCTGACTTCATATTTTCATCTGACACCTGAGAGATTTTAGCTTCAGTGCCCCTTAAATTTCCTCTAAGGTTCTGAAATTCTAGGGCCTGGATAGGAGTTCTACAATGTGGAGGCAGGATGATTGCTCAGAGGCTTTTCTAGCCAGAAGACTATGAAATAGACTATGGGAAAGAGAGGGCATGAAAGATATACTGCTGTCAGAAATCCAAGGGGATTTACAGGAGAAGCTTTTATGGTTAGTGTCAAATTCCTTTGGCTCATATGACTACTCCACATTGAATGGAGGAAAAGAAATCAGGCTTTAAGTTCCTGGTTTGCCATTAGCCAGAACAACTGGATTTTCTTAAAAGAGCAGCTCAAAACTTCCAGAAAGTATTTCTCGTCCATACTCTGCTTGTTCAAAAGGATGCATATTGCTGTTCATTCATAAACAATTAAATGTCACACCCATCATCACCTTCTCATTCCAAATGATAAATAGGCTACTTGTCCTCAAAGCAGCTTTCCCCAAAGATGGAGTTATTAAAAAAAAAAAAATGTATGTGCATTTTTTTTTTTAAAGGAGAAGAGGAAGCTTAGCAGGGAAGCTTAGTAGAAGAGTACTCTGTTTACCTCATTTTTCAAGTTAGAAAAAATCAAAAGCTAGTAAAGGTAGGTTGTATACAGTGGTCTATCTTGCCAATAGTCTGTTGAGAAACCGCTCCCAAATTGCTAGGCCTGTCTCAGGATAAATCCACAATGATTCATTTGATAGTGCCCATATTTACAGTTTGCCCTTCAGGAATTCCCACACAAGAATAGAAATTCTGGGGTAAAATAAAACTTCTATCAGATGACTTAAAAATCTTTCAAGATATTTATTACTCATTTTCTTAAGAAGCTATCTTGGAGCGATTTCATCAAGGACTGCAGATTCAGGTAGAGACAGACTAATAATATTACAGTGTTGCTGGGCCGAATGTATGCATTGGGCTATAAAATAATGGGCGGATTTCTGTGCTTATGCCAAAATGCCATAACTCAACAGCATGGTCTAGCTGTAGAATAATGCAGTGGATCTCCAACTTGAGCATGCAAGACAATCACCTGAAGGTTTGTTAAAGCACACATTCCTGAGACCCAACCCCAGAGTTTACGATTTAGTGGGTCTGGGGTAGTGCCAAGAATTTACTTTCTAACAAGTTCTCAGGCAATTCTTTTTTCTCTGGTCTAGAGACCACACTTGGGGAACCAGTGGAATTATAATTATATTCTTATAACTAATTAGAATAATTAGCAGGAAATCTGTGAGAAATTGCCACAGATTTTGAAGCTGAGGGGAATCAGCCTCATTTAAGATAACACCTTGTTCTCAATTAAAAAGTTAAAAAACCAAAGTCGTGAATAATTATATAATTCCAACTCAAATGATACTTGCCAGCTGAACAGAACATTCCCTTTATGGAATGTCAATGAAGGGGACAGGCAAATTGGCTGAATCTTTCTCTTGTCATACGAACGTGTTAAACTTTCTATGAATGCTCTGACACAAATATATTTCAGTGGCTGTGCTGTTTTCAGATCTTCCAGTAAAATGTTTCTTTTATTTCTAATGCCCAACAATAAACTGCAGCATATCGACATGATGGAATATTATGTAGCTGTTGAAAAGCTTGATTTTGAGTAATTTTAAATGGTGAGAGGAAAATGGAAAATATTCATGGCATATTGTAAAGTGGCAGGATACCAAGTTGTTTTGTGTGTGTGTGTGTATGTGTGTGTGTTTGTCTGTGAATTGAAAGAAAGTAACTAAGTTATAGCTGAAGTTATTCCTGAAAAACTGGGTTATTTTGATCATATTTTCCTTTGTTATAGCTTTTTATTTCCTCCAAGTTTTCTGTTTCTATATTAAAAATTTACATGAAAACAATTTCTCATACTTCAAACTTCCCTTCTTTGCTCTCCAGTGTTGGTTGTGAGAAAAGACTCACAAACTGACTTTGTAATTAGGAAAGGAAGAACAATGGGGAAATTTTGACAGAATTTTCACTTGGCAGGATATAAAAGTTGTCTATGTGTTACCCTTGGAATTTTTGGCAACTGACAGAGATTTTTGTAACCATATTTATTCTCAATCATCCTACAACACTTGTATTAGCTAATACCTAGTGCCTATTGCATTTATTAGGATGAGAAAATAACACAGAAATTTAGGTTAGATTGTAAACAGGAATTATTGCAAACTGCTTGCTTATGGTTGGCACCAAAAGGTTTAGGATGTTCAGATCACCCTGTTAGTACATAGGGAACTCACCAGAAGCTTGGTGATAGGGGATTCAGATCACCCCCTAGGGCAGCTAAAACATAAAACATTTATTAATCACCACAAATTGCCAGTATGCTCTCTCTGCTGAATAATCCTATCAACAGGACCAAATATGAAGTAGGAATATTTTAGATAAAGCTTCAGGACATCATTGGAAACACTCTTTACACACAGACACACACACACACACACATGTGCAGATATATCCATATATACATATATTTAGCAGAAAAGTACAAAAGTATTTAACAAATCTGTATGAAATATATACATGGTATGGAATAAATTTATAATACTATGCAATCAGTGATCACTTACGTTTCTTAAACTTTGACCTTATCAGTTTTATTCCTCATCTCCTAGATTCTCTAAGTATTAATAAACTCAAGGTCTTAAACAATTTTCCCATCAGACTTTAATCTGGTTTAATAGTTTATAAAATGTACTCCTAATTTGAATACTTGGATTCAAACTCATTCACATATTGTTTTATTTTTCTTTCTAAGTCACCCTGGTGCTTAAAACTAACAATGTGTATTAGGGTGTTTGTTTTTGTTAGATTTTTTTTTCTTGCTTTGTGAATCACCAAAAGGGTATTGCTTGTTTAAAGTTGTCATTTGATTTAGTCCAATCTTCTGTATAAAACAGCAAATTCAGAAAATAATATGTCCAACTTAAATTTGCCAAGGTGATATAAACTACTCAGAAAACCCGTAGTGTTGCTAAGATGCACAGGGTAATTTTGTCTTGCCCATTTTCATCAGCAAATGAGCCTAAACATTTTAAATCGACCTTTCTTATGGTCTAGAAACTTGCAAGTCAATGTTGAAAGGGTTGTTTTTTCAGTATTTTCTCTAACATCAGTCATTTTTTCCCCAACAATATGGAACTAGAAATAAGGTACTGTTAAGATAAATGTTATCATCTATGTAGGGTGCAATCAGAACATATTGTGCAGCAATAAATAGGTATTTATGAATATATGGTACATACATACATGCACTGTGATCCAGAAAACATTTCTGAATGACTTCTATATTTGTAGCAATTCAAATTTAAGACTCTTAAGCATTTAATTATATTCTCAAATCTAGTGTTCTAATCAGTTTCTCTAGTGGCAACCCTAAAGCAAGTAATGATGATTTCCAAATAGCTGTACTCATCAGTAACAAACATTTATTTATGTGGCCTGAGAAGTCACATTTTGCACAGTGATTTTCTTTGAAAAGGGCCTTTGTAGTTTGCAGTCACGATTTAGAGTTATCAATTTGAGATTTCCCCCAAGACTGTGCTTTCATCTACATACATACCTTAATTTATCTGAATTGATAATTAGTGTGAGTGATTTCTCTACTTTGAGAGGCCTGTCAACCCTAACTTCTTTTTTAAGTGTCCTAAGATAATATCCTCCTGGTAACAGTCTGGTTCAGCTTAATTAGCATAGCATGCTGTATTATGAAAATATAGTTACAAATGCTACGGTACCACTTTACTCAGCTAAATAGCAGTGAAAGTCAAAACAACCAGGAGTGAAAATCAAAACCTCCGAGGTGGATTGCCTGAAAAGTTATGTATCTGGTTTCAATTAGCTTTGCAAAAGTTCAAAAAATATTTGAATTTTAAAACCTTTAGCCAGTTCTTGAAAAACTGGTTTCTGCCCACCCCTTTTTGCTTCTGGAGTAAGAAGTAAAGGTGGTGACCCAAACTTTTAGTGTTTATCTAAGGACAGACACACACTGAGGAAGAGAGCATTCAGGTAATGTGGCCAACACTGGAAACGTTATTACTGGAAGATTAACTTAAAATTCAAGGGAAGAAAGATAGCAATTGGGCCTTGCGAGGCTGACACTGTTGGGTAGACTGTGAGAGAAGACTTTCGTTTGCAATAAACCAGCCATTCTTTTGATCTTCGTAAAGGTGGCTGGGGCTAGTTAGCGCCTATACGGTTTGAATACACAAGGTATTTTAGGGTCCAAACTACCTAAGGGATTCCAATCTCTCTTTTTCAAGTGCATATTACAGAAGCATTTAAACATGGATACTTAGGTTGAAGTGATATGCTGTAGTGTAAGTACCACACACTGAACACAAACAAGGAAAGCAGCTAAGAGGACAATCGGTTGTCATCGATGGTCTTTCAGATTTACTTTATTTACATCAGGTGACAAAATTCACAGAGCAACAAAAGAAAAAAAATGGACCCACCTGCAAGTTAAATCTCTGACAATAGAGACTAACCTGTGCACATTAAACATGGTTACTATTTCCATACATGAAAACATGAACTTATTGAATTTAGCTCAATTATTTATTAACAATTGAGATAGAAACTTAACTACGCTGTTTTCGTTTTTCAAATTTTTTTTTCTTTCAACATTCAATTGCATGAATCTATGTACATCAGACTCAGCATATTGTTTTGGCTAAGATAAAAGGGTAGTCCCATGGCTCAATATCTCTGTTTACAACCTAATCTAAAATATTTTATATGACTTATGTTTCATGCATGTGTTCTTTGAAGAGATTAAATAACTTAAGAGCCTTAGATTACTTCTCAGACCTTTCACAAAGTCCCTTTTGCCAAAAAGGACTTAAGCTTGTGCCAAAGGGAAAAATTTGGCCACTCCTGAGAGGTGCGGTGATTTTTTTTTTATTTTATTTTAAAAGAAGTTTAGATTACATTAATGATACAGAGAAAATGTAGGTGGATCCCTACCCCCACACACACTTTTCCCCATTAATATCTTTGATTACTGTGGTACATTTATTACAATTGATATACACATATTGAAGCATTGCTACTAACCGTCGTCTGTAGCTTACATTATAGTTTACACTTTACACTTGACATTTTTATAGGTTTTGACAAAATGTATAATGGCCTGTATCCATCATTGCAATGTCATTTAGAAAAATCCCAATGTCCCAAAAATTCCCCATAAATTACACTTATTCTTTCCTCTCCTTCCCCTCAGAACCCCTGGTAACCACTGCCTTTATATCAGTGTTACAGATTCTTCTATTGGTAGAATAATAAGTCTGTTTTAGTCCATTGTTCATTCCCCAATCTTGAGGATTTGGGGATGGTGATGCCCACTCTGTTTCTGATTGAGAGAGGCTTAGATCCCATGGGGCAGATGGATGGAACTATCTTACTTGCAGTTGTAGATACTCTTTTTGGGGGATGGGCATTGTCCATCATTTGTGCATTGAGTTTTGCTTAGATTTTTTCCTTTTTAAATATATAAATAATTTCCACAACTTAAAAATAAAACATACTCATTGTAAAGGGTTTTGAAATACCTAAACTAAAATAAAATTTTAAAAATTGTCCTAATTCCAGTAATAAAAGATTACACTTAAAATTTCAAAGTGTTTCCTTTCAGTTCTTTTTCTTTGTGTGCATGGTGTATGTAAACTAATCTTTTTTTTTCCAAATTAGAATTATACTTTATATCTTGATTATATAATGACTCTTGTCCATGGTATTAAATTTAATTTTAAAACATATTGTATTTACCCAGAAAATAAATACAATAAAAATTCAATGAAAGAAACTTGGAGAATTTAGGAAAGTATAAAGAACATGAAAATTACCTATTAGCTCATCATTCAGAGTCTTTCATATTTTTTGGATGTTCTTTTGACCTCCTAAAACCTTTTTAATTGTTGGACAATATTGTCTCATATAGCAGATTATTGTTTTCTTCCAATTTTTCCTTTTTGGAGGAATTATGTTATTTCCAGAATTTTTTTTTAATTTTTAAAATGGTTGTAATTATGTATTTTTGCATTTATTTCTAAGTTTCTGATATTTTAAAATAGATTCCTGTAAAGGGACTGACTGGATCAAAGAGCATAAATTTTTAAAACTCTTTGGTACACATTGCCAAACCACTCTCCAGAAAAGTGGTAAAATGTAGTGCATTAAATCTTATAAATCTTCCTTGGCTCATGCCTGTGTTAGTTAAACTTCCTATTTTACCTTATCCTCCCACAGCACATTTTGTTACTTGTTAATGTACTGGCTTTTACATTATACAGATGCTATTATATTATTATTATCCCTTGTAATATCTTGTTATGAATCTCCTTGCCTATATTTTTACTTCTCTTATAGCTTCCCTTAGTCATTGGCAGAGAATCTCCAAAAATAATGGCTATTTTGAAAAATGCAAAAGAGGAAGGTAAAAGGAATTAAATCAGTATTTTGAGATCCTATATTCCAAACAACTTTGTTTAAGGTTGCCCATAACTAGAGGAGAAGAAGGAATGCCTAGAATTGTGGGAGTATGTCTCATATACTGTTGTTCATAAAACCTAATTATACAAAGGTGTCTTTCCCTTGAGACCAGGAATACTCCCATTGCATCTTCTATTTGCAGAAATAGTTAAAAATATACTTGCCCTTAGAAGGGTGATAGTAATTAGTGGTCATAGTATTTGCAACTTTCTTTGGAGTACTAGAGGAATTTAATAGTGCCATGCCACTATTATTATTTTAAGTTATTTTAAGACATAAATTATCTTTTGCTGTAAAGTATCATATCACTTAGAATCACAAGTACTGGGTAAACAGAAAGAGACCTGGAGGCATAGATATGGAGGGAGAGTGAACCTTGATTATACAACCCTTGTGAAATTACAGCTGTTATTCTAAATAGCAGTTGCTAAGCTACCAAAAGCCTTGTCTAATATAACCACAAAAAAAGTCATTGTTTAGAAATAGTGCAGATGGCTATTGCAGTAGGGGAAATAATGCTACCATTTGGAATCTGATGCATTGTTTGTAAACACATATATATGAAATCAATGAGAAATTAGTTTTTTTTGATACCTTTGGTTTCAAAGGGTTTTAACTCAATGTCTGAACTTCAGATCTCATTTTGTAACAAAACCTCTCTGCTATAGGATGAAAAAGTTTGAAATCTTTGTGATGACAGAAAGTCATCACAAAATACAACCATAATATGAAGGAATAAGAATAGTAGAAAGCATTTAGATTGTGAAATGATGGCCAAGTGAATATGATTTTGATTCATAGAATTGACTTCTGCTTTCCATATACATTTTGAGTGATGGTGATAATTTTTAGTGTGCCTTCTTCCAAAAAAATATTAGAAATTGTTGTCTGCTCTACTTATAATTGAAGGCTCCATTCTATCTCAGACTGCTTCATTATATTTTCATCGAAGTTCAACCATCTACAGAGTGCTGTGCTCAGTAATATACAGGGTGAATCAAGGAACTTTATGGTAATGCAATAAAAAGCAAAAGATTGATATTGCTTAATATTTATAAATAATGCATAAATTTATAGACTATAGATTTATAGATGAGGGGATTATAGTAACACCTACTTTGTTTAGGAAGTGCTATCATAGCCATGGATCGAGAAGGAAATAATGCATATAAAATACTCAGCACAGGTCTTGTCATATGGCAATCAAGTTCCATTGTTATTATTGTTGTTTATGTTGCTAAATTTGAGTAATGCTATACTCTAAAAAAGGATGAAACAGAATCACCAAATCCTTTTGGAATGATTACTAGTTGCAAGTGTTTCTTATAAGCTTGGTGAAGGATACGAGCAATTCTAAAACATGATCTCTATTATTTTATTTTCTAGCTGAGGACAAAATATATAGATCACATGTTTCTAAATAGATATACTCTGTTAAGTGCCAAATTAGATATACAAATAAAATCTGCTTCAAAATTTAATGAGAATTGTTAAAATATATGAATCTCTACTCCATGACTTATATTTATCCCTACATGTCTATAATCTTTAATTTATCCTTTTTTCAAGTAAGAAGATGTATCAAAAGAAAACACCATTTTAAAAAGAAACCAGAATTAAAGTAAGGACTAAAAGGCCAACATTCACTAATTATTCAGTTGCTGAGTCCCTCTAATTTGCCACGCACTATGTCTCATGCTCATATGCCAAATGCTCATAGCCATAGACACATAGATTGTTTGTTAAATGATATAAAAGCAAATATTCATGGAATATTTATTCAAATGAAGGAATGAATCAAGAAGGACATAAAATAATTACAAGAGAATCTTTTATGTCTGGTAGTTAATTAAAATGTCAATTAGAAAGCGGATGTGGCTTAAGTGATTGGGCTCTCACCTACCACATGGGAAGTCCCAGGTTTATTTCCAGTGCCTCTTAAAGGAGATGAGCAAGACAGTGAGCTGGCATGATAGACTGGCCCAGTGACCTGATACACAAGAGGCACAAGGAAGAAAGCATAATAAGAGACACAACAAAGCAGGGAGTGGAGGTGGCTCAAACAATTAGACACCTTACTACCACATGGGAGGTTGGGTTCAGTTCCCAGTGCCTACTAAAGAGAAGACGAGGACACAATGAACAGACACAGCAAGTGCAAATGATGAGGGGGTGGGAAGAATAAATAAATTAAATAAATCTTTTTCTTTAAAGTCAATTAAAGCAAGGAATTTAAAATAATGTTTAAATAACCATTTTATCTTAAGTTGAAACGCATACTTTCATTCACAAGTTAATGTAACAGTTAAAGGTTATCTTTAAGTCAGGAGCCATTGGTTGTAATTTAGTATTTTCTTCTTTGATTAAACCACACCCATGATTTTCAGTTGCAGTTTCTTTAACATGGTTGAAAGGCAATTTAATTGCTAAGTTCATCTAGATTTTTTCCCAGTCTAATACAATTATCTTACTTACATCAAAGTAGACAGTAGTAAAACACACACACACAAAACAAACAAACAAACAAAGTTTAATAAAAAACATTCAACTTGGCTTTCATAGGAAAACTGTCTTTTTAATCACTCCTATTTCATGAGTTCATGTAATATTTAATTAAGCTATGTAATTATAGCAGCAACAGTGGCATAAAGAGATTGGGAACAAACAAACTGACCCTTACGGAGAGCATTAGATCATCATTAATTAGAGATTGATTAGGAGAGCCACTATTGTCCTCACCTCCATTTAGAAAAGTATTTCAGAGTACCTACGACCTCCTAGGCTCTGTAGCAGCCCATTTTGTGTAGCTTATTTTTGATGAATTCATGGTCTAGTGAAGAGGACACCTATCTAAAGGAATAATTACAATATGGTATTAGAGCTATGAGAGAGGACTGTGCAACTATTTGAAATTGTGAAGGAAAAAAGACAATGTATGCGGGTAGGAAGAATGGGGCAGAGTACATATTTTTCCTGAATCTTGCAAGATAAATAGAATTTTGCCAAACTGAGAAAGGGGAGATCTTTTCTAAAAAAATAATGTTTGAGGAAATTTTGTCTTGCTTGAGTCTCTAAGACTAAAGAGAAGTATAAAAGGTGTGTTATAGGATCACAGAGAAATGGAAGGATTAGTTCCTGACAGGTGCATGTGTATAGGTGGAGGGCGTGATGGATTTGAGGAAGGCTTCATGGAGAAGGTGGTATGGGACCACTTAATCTGCAGTAAACCATTTAAACCATGAGTTCGGGTCTCATTGCAGAGCAGAGTGAACCTTTGAATCCCACATCCAAGGGTATGGAGAAACCAGCAGTGGTTGTTGGTGTAAACACAAGCCAGAGGATGTGGTTATCCTGCTTGGTGGAGATTTTTCTTTCCATGATCACATTACTCCTTAGGAAAAGCAGAGGGTCATGGATCTGTGGATCCTAGGTTTGTTCATTCTGGGAAAAACTTCAACCAGATACTGGAAGGTGAAAACCCAGTGAATCAAAGCTGAGGGGGGGAAAGATCTGATATGTCAGTGAAAAAGAGTCATTTTTACTGCCCTACTTTGGTCAGATAACACAGGGTGATTTGCTGAAAAGTAGCACATTCCCTAAAGAAGTAGGACATCTGGTAGCCCTCATTTTAGTAGTCAGGCCAAATTGGGCTGTAACCAGATTAGTCATTAATTTTTGCTTTCCTCATTGTGTGAAAAACTCACTCAGAACCAGTCTGGACCCTCATTACTCAAAATATTCTATTAAGTGCAATCATTGGAATACTAGTAAGTAGAACAAAATAATAAATGTGCTCTTCACTTACTATCAGTTACTTTCTTTTGCTCTAGGACAATGAAGTGTGCTTTAAGTGCAGCTGGCAGAACCCACTTGCACAAAATAATTAGTGACAATGTCAGTCAAACCTTGACCAACAAATCCAGGAATTATCCAAGCATTCATCTCTTGGCCCTTGGTTAAAAAAAATAAAATAAAATGTGAGCTGACAGAGATAAATTTTTTCCTTGTGAAATTTCTTGCAAAGACTATAGACGTGGAGTAGCATGACAAAATTTAATAAGCCTTATGTCCATTATACATTAATGCCTACACTTATGGCATTTACTAGAATTTCATGTGATTGATTTATTCCTTTTTTTTTTTTTTTTTTTTTGAGGCTGTTTTTTACATTGACTGTGGAGGCAAGGATCTGGGGTGTTCTTGGCATGTATTTGATTCTAACTCCTGTTACCTATCAGTGTGACCTGGCAGCAGATTTACCAAACCTAAACTTTGTAATATGGGAAATGAGGTCAGGTATACTGGTCCCACTTAGCTCTTGGTGTGCCTGTTGACAAGGAACAGTAGAGTCCTTTGTAAACTGCCAATCACTAAGCAAGTTAAAAGTACTAATACAGAGTTTTACATGACACTCATTAAGGTCATTTTGACTATTTTAGTGTCACAGTGCTGGTATGTGGTATCAGGTTACATAAACTCTTGATTTGAAATGCTTTCTTAATCATGGTCATGTCTCAAGAATTATTAGACCTATTTTGACTCTTTCCTAAGAGCTCTGCACTGGAAAAATATTTGAGCTGTTAAGTTTTTACTCTAGGTATGTGCTTTGCATTAAATCTAGCCTGAGCACTTAGAAGATTAAAAAATAAAGAATTCTGGTCATTTCTACTAGCTAAGACATCTTGATTATAACAGAAACTAACTTCATATAGGACAGTGATTATCAAAGTGTGATCCCCAGATCAGCAGTATCAGCATCACCTGGAAATTTATTAGAAATTCATATAATCAGATCCTACTTCAGACCTCCTGGGTCAAATTCTGGAGAGAGATCCAGCAATCTGTTTTAGAGGAACCATCGGTAAAAGAGTAAATAATAATGGGAATTTATTAAACTTTTGCTGTTATTCATTAATTTACTTTTTCAGAAGTATCGAATGAGCATCTTTATGAGCCAGATGCAGTTCAAGAGACTGGAGGCAAAGCAGGGAAAAAAGATGATCAGGGCTTGCACTCATGGAGCGCACATTCTGGTATGGGAGACAAATTATAAATGAATGAATAAACGATGTAAAGTGATTATAAATGTTACGAGGGAAAATATAACAGAACAAGGGACTAGAGAGTGTCAGGGACTGCTATTTTAGAAACAGTCAACAGAGAAATACTCTCTGAGGAGTTGACATTTGACCGGAGGCCTCAGTGAAGTGAGGGCAAAGATCACATCTAAGAGGGCAGTGAGTTGGCTGTCTGAAGCAAGACATGAATGAACAGGTGCATGGACGGGACCTCCAACTGGGCTCTTCCCTGGTCTCTGCCTTCTGCTTTTCCACAGAATGGGGTAGGTAGAAGCTGCTTCCAGCTCTTTGAACACTCTGACTTGGTTCCAGTTTAAAACCCCCAAGAAAGGACACTGATTTTCCCACACACTCCTTTTTTCAAAACCTTCTCCTGGCTTCTAGTCCCCAACTCTTGGCACTGCCTGGTCCCCTGCTACCTTGAACACCCATCTCCTGCATTCTCTCTATCCCTCACCCTGCTCCACCCACCCAGGCCTCCTTTCTTTTTCCCAGAATTAGCTCTTCAAGAAGCAATTTGTTCTTGCTTTTGCCTGGAGCTTTTCCTCCAAATACCCACATAGCTCACTCCCTTCTGTCCTTCAGGCCCTTGTAAAGTAGCACATTCCAAGAGATATCTTCCTGGAGGCTCCATAGAAGACTACAGCTTCCATCCCTTCCTTGCTTTACTTTCTTTCCCCTTAGCAGTTATCAACATGGAACATAATATATATTTGCTTTTCTTTTTTATTGCCTGTTTCCCTCTCACCAGAGAGCTTAAATTCCTAGACGTCATGTCGGCTGTCTTATCAAGACCAACAGGAGAATTTCTGTTGCATTGAATCTCTTTTTTCAGCACAGGCCTAGGCTTTCTTTTAAGGGTCTTTGCACTTGACGAGATCAGGCTCACCCAGAATAATCAAAGTCAACTGATTTGGACCTTCATGGCATCTTAGAAATCTCTTCACCTTTGCCATATAGCATGACCTAATCATCATATGCCATCACTTATGTCATATTCTATTGTTTGGAAGTGAGTTAAAAAGCCTTTCCACACTCAATTGGAGGGGTTTCTCCGAAGGTATGGGAAGCTAGTGGTCATCTTAGACTTCTGTGGCAAACTGCCATAATAGAACGTTTGTTAATTATCCTAAGAGATAAAAGAAATAACCTTCCATTTGGGAAATAAGATGTGTTCAAGATAAGTGGTTGGCAAGAGAGATATTATGGCTCCACTGGCCCTGCACTGTGGATGTACAAGAACCTGCCAGCATACCAACCAAATACTTTGGAAACAATCTGTACTCGCCGTCCTTGGTCCTGGGTCTACCGTCTCGTGGGGGAACTCTGCTACCTAATTTGATAGTATGGTTCCTAGGTCCAGCTGTCAGGTGTTGGCGTGTGCCTCAGCATGAACATTTCATCGGGGCTGCTTGTCAGAGTGTCTGAAGGCACCTGAGGTGGAGAACTTCCTTGGGATTACAATGGCTGGTCATAAACCTATTTCGATAACTGCTTGAGAATAAGTGTCTAAGGTTTGGTAGAATATAGTCTGAGACTTGATTTCATGGAATAGACTGCCTGATAATGAAGCTGGGGGAAAGGAGACCATATCTGCCACTTACTTTTATTCCCAGGAGACTACCAATATTTACCACAATACTGAAAAGCTGAATTGGCTAGGTCAGTTCACATAAGACATAATTGGGCCGCTTACATTGTACATTGTCACACACTTGAGGTTGTCTAGTAGAAGCCTAGGGTAACAGTTAAATCACAAACTTGTGTAGCAATTAGTGAAACTTAAAAATAGAATGATAATGATATTGGAAAAAATGTACCCTGGAGGCAACTTTTAAGTTTAAAAGCCAGCCTCTTTATTCAGAGCTCTAAATATCTTGCTGAAAGAGGCAACCTACAAACCTCAACGTTTGGCTCAATATAGTTACTGAATCTGGCAGTAGCTTCAGTTTCTTGGGGGTGGAAAGCTGTGATATCTTTTAAGGGAATAATTGACTAGAAAAGTCTTAATCAATTTCCTTATGTGATGATCCCAGAGTCAGATGTACCTGGAAGTTTAATGAGGAAGTTGTAATATTTGATACTACATTAAAAAGAAAAAGTATGAAATTCTTCTAAAACTATCCAATTAAAGTGAGCTGTATTTTACTAACTGTATAGATTGTAAATAAGTTCATTGACTAGAAAAAAAAAATCCCCGTTTAGTTTACATGGTTTTAAAATTCCCTAGTTGGATTGAAAAACAAAGCAAAGAAACCAACAGGACTAGAAACCCTACTGGTATTTTCAGTTAGCTCTTTCAGCCTTGACTTCATCAAAGCCAAATATACTGATAATCAGAATACATGCTGTTGTTTAACTCTCAAGTTTTCCTTTTTTGTTTGCTCATTGTGTTTTGTGGGTGTTAATTAAATGATTAAGCAATCCTTAAGGCTCTAAATTTCTTTAAAATATCAAGTGTGTCTCCCGACCACCATCAGCTGCAAACACAGTGTCTATGAACTTACTTACCAAAGCAGAGGTTTGGTGATTAACCCATAATGACAAGGCTGTTCTCCAGACAGATTAAATTCATTATCAAGCAGCAGGAGGTAGAGTGCTTCCCATGGAAGATTTATTGTGCTGGAATCACCTTTCTCTATAATTGTGATGAGACTGGATCTGGTAAATAAGAAAGCTAAAAATGCAGGGAGCTCCTTTTATAGAATAATGATGGACTCTTTTTAAAATGGCTAGTCTATGTTTTCAATACTTCAACTCTAAAAATAATAACTCCTTAAACATATGCCCCCTTAGATCATTCACAAAGCAGCTGAAACTGCTTTGTTACTAGGAAGTGGCCTCTACACAGGGCCAGGAAGGTTGTAGAACTGATTCTCCTTGCTTCCACCCTGCCTCACATTCTTATCACTTGGATACAGGAAGTGACTTCCTAAGTGGTTTCTTTGCCCATTTCTCCCCCTTGGTGTCTTTTCCTAGTCTAGTTAATCTCTCTTGCAGTGACTGAGTCTCCCTTGTGCAAAATTTACATCCTATAATTTAAACATATTCACACACACACATAAACACACAAAAGAAGGAAGCCCTGGGACTTTTCTTTATCTAAATTCTTTTCATTCTTTCTTTCTTTGAGGTTTTCCTAGTCATCCAAGCCCAAAGTGACCTTCCTTTTCCTCTTCTCATTGTACTTAATTTTGGACATCAAAGGCTCCTTTCTATAACTTAACATTTTTTCTGAGGTTTTCTTTAAAATCATCAATGAACTCATGGGGTCCTAATAGTAGAAAAGTGCAAACTTTTATTTCATTGTGCCCTGCATTTTATACTGGGTTAGGCAAGGAGCTTATCTGTAAATAGATCATACTTCTGAGATTTCTTGGGAAGAGTTCATGAATTTATGGGCTCTATCAAGTTACTTTCCAATCCATTTGATCCATACTGATTTGGAGATCTATGAAGCAGGCTACCTCAACTTACTGCAGTTAGAGTATCACCAGGAGATATGGAGATGAATAGCAAAGGATGGGGGAATGGAGGGTGGGGTACAGGCAAAGAAATCCAATCTCCCTTCTCCTAATATTTTGTTCATCCACTGTTTTTTAATGGGTGGAAGGAATGGGAATTCTGAACTCGATTTTTGTTAAGTTACTCAGAATCTAGGAACCTTAGTTTCCTTATCTTGGGCAATGTAAATAGGCTAATATGTGTGAAACAATTTGTGAAATGCCTAGCTCAAAATAGATATTTCTCTTACCCCCTCCCCAACAGTAAAAAGGGTCATATCCATGCCCCCCCACCCCAAGATGGCTTTCTTATCTGTCTGCTTGCTGTGCCTGCTCGTCTTCTTTAGGAGGTGGGTACACAACTGCTTGAGCCACATTCACTCCTGCTTGTTGCATCTGCCTGTTGCATCATTTCATTGAGTCTGCTCATCTTCTTTAGGAGGCACCAGGAACCAAACCTGGGACCTCCCATGTGGGAGGCAGGTGCCCAAATATTTGAGCCACATCCTCTCCCCTCATCTTAATAACAATAATAATAATGTTGATTATAATAAACATTTTAACATTTATGGACTGACTTCCTCATTTAAAGGTGGTGACATAGTTTGCTTTTGTTTGCTAAGTTAGTTGGGCAAGTTTCAATGGGGACTGTAAAACTGATGTTAGTATTTTGTAAAAATTCTTTTTCCCTTTAGCATCCTTTCAGCTCGGTATTCTCTCAACACCTCTCCCACCAACCACCTGGGAGTTCCCTTCCCTTCACTAGTAGGTGAGGCGATTTACCATGCTTTCCTATGTTAAGATCAAAACCAGAGATAATGACTTTCCACTGTTACACTGGGGAGATGAGTGAAACAGCAAAAAGTCATCCTATAAACAATGGCTTATTAACTGCAGAGGAAGGAAGTATCTTCTGCAAGATTCTCCAGAACCCAAACATATTTTGCAAGTGTCTACAACCTAGAAAAAAATGTGGAAAAATGTTGCAATTTCAAAGAAGAGTTGAACAGTTTTAAGAAATATTCTTTATATTCTAAAGGCTGAAAGAGAAAGAAAAAGGGGAAAAGGTGGAGCGAGAACACTCTCGAAGTAAGCTACAAGAAAAATTACATCTCTTGACCTCTCTGGGCGGTCATTCCCCCAAAATATGGAACCCAGCTGCTTTGAGGTTTGCCATAGCATTTTTATCTGCAAAGGAAAAAAAAAAACCTTCAATATGACAAACAGTGAGATTTCCCAAAGGGAGGGGAGTTTGTGGCTTCTTAAAATGGAAAGTGTTACATGTACTTGATTAAAGTTGATTAATGATTCTGGCTTGTAAATTTTGCCAAGTTAACAGATCCCTGTGGTAGAACATATACACAAATTATGTGGCCCAGCATGTGGGGTTTTTTTTTTTCCCCTTCTTTCCCTTTTTCTTTCCCTTAGGAGTTCTGTGACCATATATAGCCATGGCATCAGTCTACAATTTGTAGGACTAAAATTTTCTGTTAAAATTCATAGATGAAAGTCTGGAACTGAATATGATTATTGTAAATATTTCTCGAGTTCTGGTAGCAAGCTGTCTAATCCTTCCTGCATTAAGAGGGACTTATCATAATTTCCTTCTTTTTAGATTACTTTCCCTTTCCAGCCATGCCTTGGAAGAGCATTTAATTTGCTTGGAAGAGAATAGGCAATGCTTTTAAATAAAGAAATGGGTAGGGCATTGCATTCCAATTTCACATACAAATATAACCCAGCCTTTGGTTCTCAGTGTCTGGCCCAGGAAGACCGACTCCGGACCTCATTCTGTTGTAAAACTGTGTTGTCTGGCTGCAGGGCTGCTGCTAAGGCAACAGAACAACCAGTGAGGTCAGGCTCAGAAACTGCCTGCCAGAGAAAGCGTTTCCAGAGAACAAGGTCAACTATGTGACAATTTTGTACATCCTAGTCCAAAGAAATATAGTTTAACCTTTAGTTCTTTCATGTTCCTTCTTTAAATATATTTGTTTATCCTTTCTCCAGAGTCAGACACAAGTATCATCTTCATCATACATTGAAAAAAGTAGACTTTATTGAGCATTTACTATCTGCACATCAGTATGCATTGTGCTTGACCGTTATCTCACAAAATCTATAATGGATAGACAAGTAATATTGTCATCTCTCCTTCAGGAATGAGAAACTGAGCCTTGGGTGAAATTGGAGTCCACTTTTGCCAGGCTCCAAAGCCCATGTCCATGGTCGTAGAAAACTATGTTAGTGATTTTCTCATTCAGGCCAGAGGGCTCCTGTGAGAGCTGGCAGGGCTGCCCTGGGCCTCTGCCTAGCAATCTCCCTTTCCCCTAATTATCCTTCTCAGATCGTGTCCTATTTCTGAAGCTGGGATGTTTCTACGAAAAGTAGCAATGACGAATTTAATTTGAGAAATTTTCTTCTACTTTATCGAAAACTGACCCCTAGAAAAGGAAGAAAAATGTGAAACCTACACTTGAAATTAGGCTCTTTTGTGAAGACCCTAAACCAGGAGTTCTTAGCCTTTTTTGTTCCACAGACCCCTTTGCCAGTCATGTGAAAACCACAGACCCCTTACTAACTCCACACTATACTGTGTATTATTTAATAAATATATCACCCCTGCACCAACCTGTCCCCAAAAATGAGTGTCTTTTTTAATTTTTTATTCAAGCCCATGGACCCCCTGAAATCTTCCATGGACCCCTGGGGGGTCCATGGACCCCTGGTTAAGAACCCCTGCCCTGAAATGAACATGAACTGATCATACCAAAGGTAGGCAGAGAACCACCAATAGCTATATTGAGAAATCATCCAACCCTGGGCACAATTTTGCAAAAAGAGACCCCTTCTAGCTATTGTCCCTGTAAAGCTAACCTTTCTGAAACTGTGGGGAAAGTGTCTTTAGAGTCTCCCAAGTCAGAAAATGAAATTTAGGTGGTTCTTACAGCTGTGGGATTCTAAAGTGTGATTTCGGATGAGGATGTATTTGGTTCATGTTACTTACCATGGAAAGTAAAAGATACCACAACTAATAACTAGTCTGCAAGTAAAACACTAAATACAATCCACTGAACTTAAGGTCCTGAGTTCTGGGGTTTAATTCCTCAATATCCCAAGTCACATGACGCCTCTAACCTTCAGTTTCTTTATCTGTGATATGGAGATGTAATAATATCCTATTAATAAATCTTGTCTGTCCATCTACCACACAGGGTGGTTGTCATAACCAAATAAAGAAATAGGTGTGAAAGTGTATCACTAAAATCAGTATTGGTTCCTTGAGATCTGATCATAGAATACAATGGAAGCTTCTTTGCTTTTATTGTAGTATAGTTATTGATTTACTATGATTTGTATACTTAGCCTATTTAGTGATTCATTATTCAAGTTAAGCATACTTTTAGCAAGACGCTCAAGTCAGTCTGATAAGAATATGATATACAAGAAGAAGAATCTGATATATGATATATAAGTTTTCAGGAGAGTTTGTTACACTGAAGGATAAGTTGTTCTGTTAAAAACACAGGATAAAGCAAAGTTATTTAAAAGAGTTCACTAGGAAAGTGAGGCCAACTAGGGAAGACTGAAATAAAGGGGGAAAAGAAGAGAGGGCATTCAGGACTCTTTGAGATGCAAGAAGTTGGTGCTGGAGGCAAGTTTGGGAAATGAAAATAGATTCCCTATGGATTTGGTGTCCTGTCCCCTGCTTAACTTCTAGAAAAAAATGTCTGAACCCTCACAACTTACCAACTTATGATAGGATTCTAGAAGAATCTATGAAAGGGTTATCATTCCTGCCCATATTGTGACTCAGTGAAAAGCATACAGTATAAAGAATGCTTTTCTTATTTTTAATAGTATTCCATTTGTGTTGGAACTGTTACCCTGGTTATCCAGAATTTGTGAATGTGTAACTATTAGATTTCCATATCTCCATATTTCTCTGTTCCATGTTTTCTGAGACTAACATAAGGTTTTTGTTTGTTTGTTTTTAACATAAGTCTTTATGGTTATCTTAGATTCTCTGCATCTTACATAGTATTTATTTCATAGATTTTCAACCTTAAGGAAATATTGCAAAAAAAATCAAGCTGAAGAGAAAATTCTGCATTTTTTTCCCAATGCTTCTAAGCAGCTTTATGACTCATTTCTTTTCTACAACAGCAGTGGTGATGTCCAATTCCTTCTCATGATATTTGGCTCTCAAAATTGGCTGCTAGGCTTAACCCACAGATGATTCTCCAAATTAGTTCCAGCCAGTGCCTGTACATCTTAACTCTAGAGACATTTGTAAGAGCTGCTAAAGAATACCCAAAACAACTTGCCAGAATTTTGTTTCCTATATCCCTTGATATAGGTGCTAACAAGTATTGAAATGGCTGACAGCCTTTCGCTAGAGGGACAGGGGCCATGGGACTGGCTAATCCACAATTGGATAAGCATTACTTAAAAAACCAAAAGTTGACTAGAATACAGTGAAAAATACCAAGATGCATGGTGAATGAAAAACAAGACAATACTCCGAAGACTAGCATCGCTAAAACTGTCCAGCTTTTCTTAGAGTGGAGCTGTTGGAGCTCATGCATGCTGACAATTAAGAGATTATGTGCTGATACTTCTGTTTCCAGCTTAATGCTTTATGTACTTAGCTAATGGCTGTCACCTGCACTTGTTATATCCCTGAGTATCATTGTGGCTGCAGAAACACCAGACACGGCTCGTCTTGTATGATGACCATGTGAGGGTAGCAAGAAAACAATAAAAGCAAATGTTTCTCAAATTTAATAAAGGAAGAAAATAATTACTCTGGAACTAACAAATCCCATTTCTTCTAAATAAGATTCAAAGTCAGGTTATTAAACAGATTACAGAAAAAATTGGGGGATGAGAAGGAACCATGATATATTTATTATTATTTTGGGCAGGGTTAGTAAATTAGAGAAATAACCTAGACATAATTTATTTATTTTCAGCAAAACATTTGATAAAGTCTTTCATGATATTCTTGGGAATCATAAAAGGGACATAAGACCTGGATGTTGGGATGAATTTTCTGTAGTGGGACATTCACAAAAAGTTGTGATTACTGGCTCAGCATCAAACTGTCTTTATTAGAGAGTGTCAGGACTCTGTCCTTGCCTCTAGTACCTTCAACATTTTTATCAATGCCTTAGAGAAGCAACAGAAGGAATGTGTAATCAGATTTGCAAATAACGAAAGGTCAGGAGAATACTTAAATATGGATGATAGATTAAAATTTCATTGTTCTTGATAAGCTGAAACACTTCACCAAAACCAAAGGTTTTAAATTTAACAGAGATAAATATAAAGTCCTTAATTTAGGTTTTTAAAAAATACCCAGTGCACAGTAAGGACGTGGGAGACATGGCTTGGCAGCAGTTCCTGTGAACAAGCTATAAAGGTTTTTTTGTCACTTTCAAGCTTCATGTGAGTCAATGGGGGTAGCCTGACTATGAACAAAGCTAGTGTAACCTTAGACTGCATTTTAGCAGTAGTTCAGATCGTTAGATATCATTATTTCACTACCCTTTGTGCTGGGTAGACCACAGCTCAAATATTATTAGATTCCATTTTGGAGTCATCTCCTTGAGATGATGAAGAGTTATAGGAGAGTGGCCATCCGAACACAGGCACCCCTGTTTCCCTTGAGAGAGAGGAGTTGATTTTCAGCAGGACAAGGAAAAGACTGATGCATTTTCTAGCAAATTGTGTTTCCATTGAAAGAAGCAGCTTACCAACATTTGTCAAAAGCAACCAAGCAGGAGCAGGATAGGGCTGGATTGGTATAACTTGGAGGTAAGTCATTTAGGCAAAAGGGGACATATGGGTACCATGTATCTAGAGGGTGAAGCCAAGTTCAGAGTTGGAAGCTAGAGTAATTAGAGTTCAGCATCTGAGAAAGTAACCTGGGGTCAGTGTCAGGAAATTCCAAGTTGGTTTGAAGACCTAAGCAAAAGCAATTCTGAACCGTGGATACAAATTTGATGTCCAGAGACCAGGAAGCAGGAGAAGGAGACCCGGGAGTGGCACCTCAGCATCTAACACAGGTGAGAGGACTGGGACAGTTGGTCCTAGGTGAGGCCCTCTGCCTGTCTAAGCAAGAGCTGGCGCGAGCTCTTTGCTGGGTGAAAGCTCATCTTTGGGGCCAAGCCCAATGGCAAGGAAGCTGGGTTCTTGAGATACTGAGACCTTATGATTCTACCAACTTGGTTTTTGGGGGAAATCCCCTATGAAATCCCTCAGAATTTCAGTAATTCATTTCTCTTTTTTTGATAACCCTTAAAAATCAAATGGTGAAGGTTAATCTCAGATGGAATTTTAAGATGCTTAGATTTAATATATGTAATCTAAAACTGATAGATGCTGTCCTTTGAAGAGTACTTAAATTAGTTAAATGTATTAATTACTGTTAGTGCATTGCTAAACCATGCTCTTTTCTCTTCCTTGGATTGACAATATATCCCTAAAAGGTAAATGATATTTACATCAACATGTCAAATGCCATATATGAAAAACAAGCATAGCAATATAGAGAAATAATGTTATAGAGTGAGCATGTATGGAAGAGTTGTGAAGTAAGAAAAAGATACTGGAAATGGAGGGACAAAAAGAAAGATCTATTTTTTCATCTGAGTATTCCTATTTGCCATCTGAATGACCTTGAGCAAGTTACATAATCCGCTTGAAGCCTGTTGCTGGGTCTATAAAATAAGAATACTCACATCTGCAGAACAGTATATTTGTGAGGGAAAAAAATGAGAATAAACATGATAATTAAAATTTATTTCATGCTCTATAATTTTTAGGGCATTTCTGACATGTTATTCCATTTGATCCTTATAACAGCCCTGTGAGGCCATTTCCAATATTGTTGGTTTTATACTTTCATTTTTCTGATGAAGTTACTTCCTCCAAGAGCTCACATTAGCAAAGCTGGGATTCATTTAACATGCATTCTGTAAACATTTGTTTAGTGACTACTGTGTGCCAACACTATGTTAGGAAGCACTGGCACTGTAATAATAATAAAAGCTAATATTTGTGGAGCACTCAGTGTGTGTTGTTCTATGTACTTTGCATGTGTGATCACATTTAATGGTGCCTTTATGAGGCAGGTGCTCTTAGTATCCCCATTTTACAAATAGGGAACCTAGAGGTAAAGGGGGCATATCCATTACCAGTTTGGGGTGGGGGAAGCTCATATAGTACTGGGGAAGAATGAAGCCCTGGGTCTCTCTCTGGCTACAAAACCTAAGTTTTAAAAATTATAATAAAGCAATTTTTTGGACTCTAAGGTTCCATGGCAATGAATGACCTATTTATATGTGTATAAGTAAATATGGACAGGTCATCAGTGAAACACAAAACTGGACCTGGACCTTCTGCAAAAGGACCATTCCGGGAGATGATTTTCTAAGGGGCCTCCATCTCCTCATAGCAGGGGTTCTTGAATGATGTGCTTAAGTCTGAGAACAGAACACATATTTAGCCACAAATATTTAGTTGAAAAGTGAAATGGGCAGTTAATCATTCCATGTGTGAATACCAAATATTTGGATAATTGTAAACACATAAATCATTGATTTATTTTCCACATGGTTAGATGTATGACTTATAAAAACAGAGCCCTGAAGTAAGTCCACATTTAACAGAGTGTCAAAACATGATATATCAATATATATTGTACAATAGGATGACCCCAATTTGGTGGTAGAAATCTGAATGCTTGTCCAACTTTCCTCTCTTTGATTTGGTCCTATGTAAAATTGGCTCTAATACCATCCTGGTCTACCTTTCAATTGTCCTGAGGTAAAACATGTAAAGAAAACCTAAAAATGGTAGAGTACCACAGCTGACTCATGGAGAACATGGACAATGTGGACCAATCCCAGAGTGGTGCCAGGGTTAAGAGAATACAAGCCATGCAATATATATTATCATAAAATAATTCAAGTCCTTTCATTGATTTTTCATTAAAGAAACACATGTCCTAGACATGTGTCCCAGCTTAAAATCTGCCTTTTCTTTTCCCATCTGTTATCTGTACTCACCCTGAAGTTGCTCCCTTTTTTCCTCTCAATAAAAAAAAGAAAGGAAAAAAATTGCCTCCCTCGTTCTGCTTTTTTCTTGTTTCCTCATTCTTTTCTCCTCATTCTTCCCTGTAAAAATAACCCAGGAACCAGGTCACCAAGTAGGACTGGGTTTCTTAGTAGGACAGGGTCCTCTTTAATAGCCTGAGGAAAAGAAAGGTTTTTCCTTTCTCTGGTAAATGAATGGAGGTAGTAGTAAGAGCAGCTGGTGCATTTGTCATCAGCCAAACTAAAGTGATGTAAGTTTACCTGGGGATGGAAAAATTAAATTGAAAAAGCATTTGGTGGACATATGAATGGAGCAAAAATAATTGGGGAGAGCACAAAAAATGTTACTCAATTTTGTTGTATTAACTTTTAAAAGGGAAGCCTGTGATTTTTTTGGGGGGGGGGGGTTCTAACGACCATATTCTCCATCTTATGGCATTTTCATTTTTAATGAATCAATGACATATATTATTCAAGAAATACTCTAAGTGATTGGACAATTCCAATGACTGAAATTTGATAATGGCTGAAAACTGATGGTTTAAAAAAATAGTTTTTTCCTAAATTGCTTTATGTTTCACCATGCTCGCAACACTTGATTCAAGTATAGATCAGTTAGAAAAAGAATAATATCAATTAATATATTTTAAACGTTACTAATTCTTCTTTCTTAAAAAAGAATTAAGCATTCTGAAAAATATGCTACCCTAAGAGCACACTGTATCATCAGGCAGTTGCACATTTTTACTGTCCTATTGAGAAGGAAACAAAAGCTTTTCTTACAAAAAGCAGTTATTACTGCCATGGATGCAGAGGTATCAAGGTGAAAAAAAGCAGGGTTAGTCTATGTAGCCATTTTTAAAAAACCACTTATATTCATTCTCACGGTTTTCTTCCTCCTGAAACTCACATGCATATGCCTAAAAACTACCAAGGAAATCTTCCTTGGAACATTTCTTGCCCTACCGAACAGGCAAATAATGGGGCTGTCAAAATCAATCAGCCTTAAAGAAATGAATGTTACAACTCAGGGACCAAACACAAAGCTGTATTTGCCGAATTAGGAACAGTCTTAATAACAACCGGTTATAAATAATAGAAGCCAAGCTGATGTATTATTACCTACCATTTGGGGCAAATCTAAAGGAAGTCTTGCTCTGATGGACTTGTTTCCATGCATATTTTAAGAAATGTGTTGTCCATGGTATAACTAACTGCTGAACAACTGACATGACAGGAAGACATGCATTTTCAAGTTTTTGCTTTGGGGGGTTGGGGATTTAATAATAACTTTGTTTTTTAATCATTTATTATGTGCCAGAGATTATTCTTCACAAGGACTCCACAGAGGAGCTCGGAAGGCCATTGTGTAGCATATGTGCATTAAAAGCTCTTTGTTAATGCTGAAACAAAATAAGTGCTCAAGTGAATGTTGGCTGCCACATCGTCGTCATCATCATCATCATTGTCACTGTGCCTAAAAGATGGGCAGGAAAAGGGAAAGGAGACAATTTTTTATCCATTGTTTCTTCGCATTTTGGCAACAACCTTCAACTTCAAATCCATAAAATAAAGTAGGTTGGATGTATAAAATCTTATTGAAAAAAAAATCTTATCGAAAGTAAGGCTTTGTGTCTCTCAGTTTCATTTGTATGGAGAAGAAGAATGATTATAACTTCTTCTGATAACCACTTTCATCCATAAAAACTGTCACACTCCTTTAGGTCAGGGGTACAAATTTGGTACAGATGAGTCTTAAGCCAGCCGTCCAGATGGAAGCCGTCCCATGGGGGATGATTTGGGGAATTTTTGGGGAGTTGCTATGGTTGCCATAGAATTGGGAGGGAGTAGAACGAGAATTTACTGAATGGGGTCTGAGGTGCTATTTAGACTGCCTTAGATGGGATAGTCTCAAATAACAGCAAATTTCCTTGATTTCTAGGTCACTCTAAGTGTCTCTCTGTGATTCACATAGGTAAAAATTCAGTTTATAATTATCAGAGCAAGAAATCCAATTTCTACAAAAACTCTTAAGTAGTTTTGCATGGTTTTAATATATACAGACTTGGTGTCTGATGGAATTTGGAAGGGTGAGAGAAGGAAGCCGGGCAAAGGCATGGAAGTTAACACGATTCCAAGGTTTCCATCCATTCATCAAGATAGAAAATACAGATGTAGGAGGTCTGTGGGACCATTCTAGTTAGCTTAGCTTGGTGCGGAAGCTATTGACCTTCTGATGCCTGCAGGACCTCTAGATTGGAGGGTTAACTACTGCCGTAGTAGTTGAAAAGTCTGAAGAGAGATAATGCAGATGCCTTTTCCTTACAAGCTTAAAAATAACATAAAGCAGATTTCATGTATTCTGAGGTTAATCTAATTTTCCAAAGAATTTGATCTTCTCAGAGACAAGCTACTAGAAGAGTTTATATTTTTAACTGTTTTTAAAATTCCCCACATGAACTAGTTCTGCTTTGCCTCAACCGTTGGTTTCATTTTTGTCGTTTTCCTGAGGAGCAACGTGAAAGTGGACCCGTGCTCTATGACACTCATCTCATTATCCTCCTTCCCTTTTTGCAGAACCAATTCCAGTACATTCCATATTAGTCACCTCTTGAAGAGCTGAGTTCAGTTACTGCTGCTTTAAATTTGAATGAAATAAAGTTGGATATTTTTGCTAACATGAAAAACTGATGTTGTGTTCAAAAGAAGGAAAAAATTCTTAAAGAAAAAGCTGTACATGTTCCATAGACTCTCTTGTGAGAATTTCAAGTTAAAAATAACCTATGTTTCCTTTTTATTTTGTGTTACAGAATACAAAACAAATGAACAAACTGCTCCCAACCCACCTAATATATGAATTCCTAGTCTTTTCTCTTCAAATGAAATATACCTAACCAAATAATGTTTTCCCATCATTTTCTCCCCTTCGTTTCTTATGATCCCAAATAGATATGTTCTATTGCCATTTTTCCTTCCAACTCCTCCTTCACCCCATCCTAATTATACCTTTATTTTCTAGTTTTAAGAATTTTTGACTGAATGTTAGTGCATTTATAAAAACCATCAGGAAATCTTGTAATACTGTTGTAGAACATTACAAGTTCTTCTTACTGATGTCATCTAATGTGACATACAAAAGTAGTTTTAGTCATTCATCCAACTGTGTTGAGCACCTACTGGGTGCCAGGAGTCACTGTGCAAGATGCTAGGGATGCAGTAATGACAAAGGGAGATGCAGAGTTTTCCCTCCTGGAGTTACCAGTCTAGCAGAGGGGACAAGCAATTCAATGAGCAATTATACAATGTGTTAATGTCTATGACAGAGCAAGTGTTCTGGCAATCTGGGCAGGGTTACTTCTCTTGGCTGGTGGGGGAGGGAGGATAGTCCTTCCTCTCTATGTATATGGCCACTTAGCACACAGGGCCTGTGGTCTATTTCCATGTTTCCCACTGACTGCAGATGATGGCATGGAGTAAAGAAGCATCATTTTCCCATCAGTCAGTAGGCACAGAAGCCTCTTATAGGTTAAGTCTTGGTTATGCTTCAGACCATCCTGATGAGGCTCCACATGGGCTCCCTTTATGTCAAACTAATACTGTTTGCCTGTTACGGGGCATGGCTCTAAAATTTTTACAGTAATATGAAGACTATTTTCTTTCTTTTTAAAGGGGATTATTTTAGGGTTTCTCCTAATGGGTATGACAATTTTAAAGTATTGAGAGAAGTGGAAAGTTCATATGTAAGACCCACATTAGCCCAACAGATATTCCAAACCAGAGCAAAGCCCTCTTATGCATCACTGAATCAATTTGTATTTGATACTTGAAGTGACTGGCACATACAAAAGGCCTGGATGGCTGGTCTTAGCCATTCTGTTCATTATCTGAACAGCAAGCAAGCACTTAATGCGGAGTGTGCTTAGAGAGTGTCGTAACTGCTAAGCTCCATTAGTGAACAAGGGTCTCTTGAATTTGCTGTTAACACCCTACAGAGATGGTTTCCACTCTTGGGGAATCTTCAATTTACGATGCCCCTTCCTTCACCTCTTTTCCCTGGTCTCATTTCACCGTAGACAAATGATAGCTTCCTGCCAGTGGAAATTTAAGGACCCAGGGTAAACATGCTCTTTCTTAAGTTCCACAAGCTCTTTTTGTACTAGTTTTCCTCAGACTCTCCAATTGTCTGACTCAAGATAGAGCCTTGAATGGTTTCCTGAATTCACAAAGGAGTACCCCGATGAACCACCATGCTTTGTGGCTCCAGGGAGAGGACGCTGCACCAAGGGCAAGAAGCAGACTTTACCCTAATATTGGGGAGATCCTTGTAAGAATTAGGGTCCTATGCAGAAGTGAGTTTAGTCTCACAGTGGTTAAGAGTATGATATGGGGATACTGCAATGAGGCATACAGACCATTATACATTTTGTCAAAACCTAAAATAATTGTGCAGTGCAAAGTGTAATGTAAACTATAGACCATGGTTAGTAGCAATGCTTCAATATGTGCTCATCAATTGTAACAAATGTACCAAACTAATAAGATGTTATTAATAGAGGAAAATGTGAGGGGGGAGGGGGTGGAGTATATGGGAATCCCGTGTGTGTGTGTGTGTGTGTGTGTATATTTTTTTTTTGGACGTACCAGGGATTGAGCCTGGGAACTCATATGTGGAAAGCCAGAGCTCAACCACTAAGCCACATCAGCTCCCCTAAGTTGTGTTTTCCTCTTGTTTTTGCTTGCTTGTTTTTTCTTGGCGGGGGGAAGGGTGGGGCACTGGGAATGGATCCTGGGACCTCCCATGTGGGAAGCGGACACTCAACCACTTGAGCCACATCCACTCCCCTTCCCTATATTTTTGGTGCAACTTTTCTGTAATCTAAAACTTCATTAAAAATAAATAACTAAATAAAGAGTATGATGTGGGCTCTAGAGTTAGAGTCCTTGAGTTTAATTCCTTTACCAGCTGTGTGACCTTTGGCAAGTGCCTGAAACTCTTGGCACCTCAGTTTCCTAACGTATAAGATGAGAGAAATAATAATACCTACCTCAAAGGGTTGCTAAGAATGAGGAATAAATCGAATAATACAAATAAAGTACTTAGAATAGAATCTGCCTCATAGTAAGTTCTCATGAAATGTTAACTCCTACTATTCAGTAAGGTAATAGATGCCCATCTGTCATCAATATAGATCTAATACATAAACACCTGTTAACCTATCTACATATAAATATATAAGCTATCCCCAATTCTGTGTAAACAAAACAAAAAAACCCTCCAACTTTTAGATACTATGTGTTTGGATACCTCATGCTTGAGTCAAGAACCCACCATGGTGTTGGATCCTGGCTCTGCCCCTCACTAGCTATATATCTTCATTCATTTCAGTCTATATTTATTGAGCACTTACTGTAGGCTAGGCAGTAGTCTGGACATCATTGGGGAGCAAAAGCAAGTTTTTCCCTATCTTCATGGAGCTTCAGATAATTTATTCACCTCTTTGAGCTTCAATTTTACTTATTTTTAAAACGGGGGTCATAACAATGATCTGTTAAGGTTCTTGGGAGGATTAAATGAGTTAAATGTATAAAGTTCCTGTTTCATGATAGTGGGCACTAAGTAAAATTAGTTCCTATTTCTTTGCTCCCCAAGAGCTGTACTTCCTGTCGTTTGAGCATAATTGATACTCGTTAGGTATCTGTTGACTTAAGCTTAATGTAAGTTCAACTCTCAGCAAAAGATATTTAATCTTCCAACTGGAATGTAATTTCTCAACGTGCTGTTTCAACCTACTTTTTAATGAGTCCAGTAGCGGCAGCAGCATTATATGCTAAGTAGAGCACATCCTTGATTTTTACTTTGCATATTCCCACTGCAAGAATTCATACCTTTACTATAGGAGTTAGGATATTACATTTCCATATTCATCTTTGTATGCTCGGCTTTGCTTCTGCCCCAGTGGTGGTTCTCAATATCATACCCAACTGATTATAGGGCTTGTTGATTTTTTTCCTCCTATATAATACCTCTTAAATCTCTCCATATCTCATGTCTCCACTGCTTAATCCTAAACCCAGCTTCTTTTCCGGGTCTAACACAGTAGCATAGCGGTTTCACTGCATCCCCTCTGGCTACCTTTCAACCCATTCTCCATGCAGTAGCTGGATGGATCCTGTACTCGTACTTAAAACCTCCCAGTGCTTCCGGTTGTGCTCAGAAAACAAATAAACAAAGAAGCCCTGGTTCAAAAGGCTCACCCTCCAGCATGACTAGGAGCCTCCAGAGGCCATGGGGGGGGGGGGCTCTATTCCCCCAGCATCCAGGCTTCTGCCTGAGCCCCTCCAGCCAGGAGGCACCTTTCTAACTGCCATCTTGCAGCCCTCTAACAAGCCCTGACCAAGTGTAAACAATAAAACTTTTTGCAGAAAAAAACACAAAAAAAAAAACAAACAAAACTTTACATGTTCTACCAGTGCTGGGCAATAAATAATAGTCCAAACCATGTATGCAACTTACATATTTCTAGTAGTCATCTCAAAAACATAAAAAGAAACATATGAAATTATTTTAATAATATTTATTTAACCCAATATGGTAAAAAAAATGTTTAACACGTTAGTCAGTATACACACTTTTAATGAAATATTTCACTTTTTTCTTACTAAGTCTTCATAATCCAGTGTGTATTTTACACTTACAGCTCCTCTCAGTTTGAACTCGTCACATTTCAAGAACTCGTTGGCAGCCTGCATGCTGGATACTCCCTCCCCACCTTGAGCTTCTCTTTCATTTCTTTCTTGCTGGTCCCCCAGCTGAACAGCCACACTGACCTTTTGGTGGTTAGGGGTGCTCCATCCTGTAATGAGGTTTTTACCTTACCTTTCACTTACCTTTCACTTACCTCACTTACCTTTCAGGTACTCAGGATTTCTCCTCAGGAAAGCCTTCCCTGGTGTCTCTGTGAGGATGCGGTTCCTTTATCAAGCTTGTAGATGTGTGTCCCTTCTTCAGAGCACAGACTTGACTTTTTCATTATAAACTCATTAAGGTGGATGTCATGTCAGCATCCAACTGCCCAACAAACTGAACCTCTTAAAAGGGCCTTTTGTCTGGTTTTTCTCACTTTTATATGCTTCCTAGGATAGTATGTTGAATCATGAATTGGTTATTGTATGAATTAACTTATTTGATCCTAGTACCTCTCCACAAGGTAAATAGAATAAATAGGATAAGATGGAACCATGTCTCAACTTCAGGATTTTATCGCTCCAAACCACTGTTCTTTGCTACAATGAAGGAGAAAACTACTTTTTGGGAAATTTTTGAACTGTGCACTATGTCTGTTCCCAAGTACCTGAAACTGCAGTACTGTTTTTAGCTTGGGGATGTCTGTGGAAATATGCTTTAATGGGACTACAGTTGACTCTGCAACTATATTTTTTAGGACTTATTTAAACATAGGCCCAATGCGGTAGATTTTTGCTTTTTTTAAAAAACCCTCTGCCCAGATTTTAATTTTTAAAATGATACGCATTTTAGGAGTGACTTAAAAACTTCAGACAGTTACCAAATTGTGCTTGAATTAATAATGAAAGAATGAGTGGCTGGATCTTTCCTCAGCCTTCCTTCCATTTCCCCATTCATGACAGAGATGAGGGCTCCATCACCCACCACCAGCCTTTGCGTGTGTGAATTCTGCAGTTGCATATGGTTTTGACATTCACTGAGCACAAATAATTTTGTGATGAATTCCCTTTTATACGAACACATCAAGATAAAGTATCTGGCAGCAACGAAGAACCATGCAGCAACGAAGAACCATGCAGCTCAGAAACAAATACTTCTTAGGAGGAAGGAGAAGGGATAAAAAGAAGCCATCAACCAGGCATTTCTTCAGGAGAGTGATACACACCAGAGGAATGCCAGAGTTTGACCCCATGTCATTAGCATTCAGTGATGCAGCTCAGCATTTTATGGGCTGGCTATTAATGTGAGGAAGTTACTTCTACACTCAACCCAGAAACATCACTGCTTCTGCCCTTCCTTTAAGTACATTTAAATGCCTTTTAAAATGTCATTTCAATGATCTGTGATTATCATAAAAATACACTCTCCAGGTCATTTGTTCGGATGAAACAAGTACTCCTTCTGTGCCCCACCTCAATCCAACTGCATTCATAAAAGTTCTCATGGCAGTTCTCTGCATACTGTAACTGGCAAATGGACTGGAGTCTATTGTAATTAAGCTCTGAATGCTTGTGGGGTGTCCTTGCGACAACAGGGCAAGACAGTTGATGTTGAGAGGTAGAGAAGACATGGCATGTATCTTGTCATTTTTATAACTGAGGCTTAGGAGATGTAAGATTTGTGTTTCCGTAACTAAACCAGAAATATGACGACTCTTGTCTCACATTGCTTTCTCGCCTCATTAACAAGGCCTGCAGAAGCTGAGGCCTGGGGAAAGTTGACAGCCGGAAAATTCAGGCACATCCCAACAAAAGAAAACGTTATTGTGTCTTTTACCTGTGTTTTTAGTCATTAGATCATAACTGATTTCAGAACAACATCAAGTCATTGTAAAACTACCCAGATTATCTTTGAAAAGTAAGTTTAAAACTGTCTTTATATGACAAAAATATTTCAATGTATTCCCAAAATTTCCACTTAAAGCATCATAAATTCATTTTTGTGTTTTTAAAGTATCTTAGAAAAGCTCAGCTAGAGTATATGTGATCTTTGAGAACAGGAATTGTCTTTGCATGCGTTGATTTATTCAATCAGTCATGAACCTAGAACTTCCTGTGGAACTGTCACTGCACTAGATGCTGAGGAGCTAGAGATGAAGGGATTCTATCATGGCCCTCAAGAAGCAGGGGTACCCTGAAGGGGGGGCAGGCAGCCATACATATCAGAAGCGCAACAGTGGATGTCTGCAGAAGGATCTCTGTAGGACTGGGGGTGGGGGGTGGGGCACTTAATTCAGACTGAGGGGAGGAGAAGCTCAGGATGGCTTCTTGGAAGAAAGGACATCTGAGCTAAATCTTGCAGGGAATGTGGCAAAGGGTATGGACAAAAAAGCTATGTAAAACATGAGTGTGAGTGCCTTTGCATTAATACCTCTAGCCCTCTGCTGAATACATCGCAGGTGCTAAGTCTAGTATGTGTTTATGACTGGAGGAGTGAAGAGACAAAAAAGAGTATCAAAGTTTTCCAACACATCACTCCATGGGTTTGTAGAGCCAGATGAACTTTTTTTGACATTTACAGATCAGATTCTCTACTAGATTTCTATCATTTTAAAATGGCATAAAATACCCTGAATGGAAAATGTCAAAGAAATAGAACTACGGAGATTGCCACTGAGTTTATTCTGATATTTAAACAATGAGTTGCTTGTGCCCTCTAGACTTGGACTGACTTGGTGGCCTGATTCCAGGATGAACCACTACCCAGACTAGGAAGTCCATGACAGTTGATGGGGAGAAGGTAGCCTTATGTTTTCAGAAAGGTAGTAATTAATATTACAGTCTCTAAGATACTTTCTGAGAGAAAACCTCTGACTTTCTTAAGCTCTTTCTCATGGCATTATAGAAGTTCTGTCCCTCACTTGACTGAGAGTACCCATGAGATGGCTCAAGGATACACTTGCTGAGCTAAGACTGCCAGGATATCCTCTGTGGCATGTCCCACCTCCTACCTGAGAAGTCAAAGGTATTAAGACCTGAGAGGGGCGTGTGGAGTACCTTTCCTTAGAGAGGAGAAAT
Source organism: Dasypus novemcinctus (assembly GCF_030445035.2). Classification (NCBI taxonomy): domain Eukaryota; kingdom Metazoa; phylum Chordata; class Mammalia; order Cingulata; family Dasypodidae; genus Dasypus; species Dasypus novemcinctus. The sequence continues at coordinate 28,153,788 of NC_080689.1, read as the reverse complement.
GTGAGCCCTGAGAGGTCTTGAGTATCGCCTGTGGTCATATAGTTCACTGTTGTCAGGATTCAGCCGCATCTGGAGCAACAGTTAGAAGTTTCATTCCTATATCAGCATTTCCCCCAATTTCCCAAAACACTAAATCCTTGATTTGTTTTTCTTTTTCTGGAAAGAGGATTCTGCAGCCAAAATTGTGATGCAATTTGACATGGATTACTTTATCTCCTCCCAGTAAAAAGGAGCTTGCTTATCTTTACTTAATCCAGAAATTCCCATACATCTTCGACATTGGAATGCTTTTTTTCAAGAAATGTTTACTAGTAGCTAATAGATATTTTATTATGTTTAAGAACTTTATGCTGTTTACCTAATCTTAAAATTTTCCAGGGACATTTCTGGAAGTGATCTGGAAAGAGGGCTATGTCATCAAGGCCCTCAATATTCCACATAGTTATCTAACATAAGCCACAGTAACCTATTATGTAATTAGGTTTATCTAGAAATGGAATTCTAGAAACTACATTAGTGGGCACTGGTAAGAACTTTTTCTTGATATTTCAAGTCAGTCCCTCCCTCCTATCCCTTCCTTCCTTCCTTCCTCCCTCCCTCCCTCCCTCCCTTCACTCCTTTCTTTCCCTCAATCTTTCCTCTCTCCCTCTCTCCTTCCCTCCTTTCTTCCTTCTTTCCTTCTTTCCTTTCTTTCAAAATTCACACAATTTACAAAACTGTGAATACATTTTAGAAATAGGAGAAGAGGAGAAGACAAATCATCCAGGCAAGATCCTAAAATAGCAAGGAATGTAAATCTGTAGAGTAAGCAACCTCTAATTCCTATGCTCCAGAAACTTACCTTCACAAACATCATTCAGTTTATGCCAAATCAATAACTAAAGACTGTGAGAAGTGTAAAGCATTTGAGGACTCTTTGTTCCTCTGACATGCATGTTGCATCTATCCTCACTCAATTCCAGAACACTTATAAGTAGCACTGGCCTTGTGGGCATATTGCCCATAGGGTGTGACTTGAAGGCAATGAAGCAGTGCTTTGGATTTCAAAATGTCTTCTGACAAATACAGAAATTTAATGGAGGATACAAATGCCCCTTAAGCATGGTAAAGTGCTTAGCCTCACTCATAATAATGTAAATTCAAACTGCACTGAGAAACCATTTCCCATTCATTAGATTGGCAAAAATCCAGTGGTTTGACATCACACTCTGTTGCAAAGCATTGAGGAAACAAGTGCTTTTATACATTTCTAGGGGGAGTACATAGTAAAACCCTTATAGCAGGGGATCAAGAAATATTTAACAGAATCAAAGATAGATTTATCCTTTGACCTAGCAATCCCAATTCTGGGACTCTGCCCTAAAAAACATCTTTACAAGTATGAAATGACTTTTGTATAAGATTACTCACTTTGGTGTTGTTTTTAGTTACTCAATCCCTTACAACCTGTGTGACCTTGATCCGTGTTAGTCCAACAATGTGCTTATTAAATATATAGTTCCCTTTTCCTTCCCTGTGTCAGAAAGAGAGTCCCAGGCAGTGAAAGAAGTAACTCTTATTTGGATACGTCATTCTCCTCAAAGGGTCTTATTTGTCTTGAGGGTGTACAGTTAGCAGGGTGCTAACTGCAGAACCATTTAATGCCATCAGGGACCGACTACAAAAATGAAAATGGGATGAAAGTATCCAAAGGGGTAAGTAGAAGGGGACTTTGGAAGAGAAATTGAAAGGTGTGTGGGAAGTACTTTTTTTTTTTTAATGATACATTAAAAAAATATGAGTTCCCCATATACCCTCCACCCCCCTCACCCCATTCCTTCCATAACAACAACAACCTCCATCATCATGGGAGTTTTGTTTGTTGCACTTGGTGAAGACATCTCTGAGCACCGCTGCACCTCATGGTCAATGGTCCACATTACAGTTTACACTCTCCCCAGTCCACCCAGTGGGCCATGGGAGGACATACAGTGTCCAGTAACTGTCCCTGCAGCACCACCCAGGACAACTCCAAGTCCTGAAAATGCCCCCACATCACATCTCTTCTTCCCACTCCCCACCCTCAGCAGCTACCTCATGGGAAGTATTAAGGTAGAAGTGTGCATCTGTGGATTATATATCTTTAGTCCTCTCCTGCTTCTCAGAAGGCCTTGAATTATATATTATGTAACACCCAATGCTTTACCACAGTTGGGAATATTTCTCTCAGTTTTAATCTCCAGAGGGTCTTTTTCCTGATAGAATTAGGGTGTTGAACTCTATGATGTTACTGATGTTATTATAATGGAGCATAGGAGAAGGGAGGTTAAGATGAAAATTGTTTAATAATGCTTTGGAGCTTTTATCCTTAAGGAAAAATCAATGGGCCTGGGGAATCCTGAGAGGAACAGTGGAGACCCATACATGAGGCCAGGTTTTTAAGGCTGAGTGACCTAGAGATGGTGGGGTCTCTGGGAGAGGGCTGTAGGAGAATTGTGTCTGCTTCATTTTTTTCTTCAGCTGTCAAGAGTTGGCCCCAAAGGAGACTCGGAGACTGAGCTGTGTGATAGCAAGTGCATATTTGAGGACGAGAGAATTTGAACAAGCAGTCAAAATGTTTCTTGGAAAAATTTCTTGTCAAAAATATCTTTTGCTCTAGGTCTGAAAATAACCTACCAACCCCCTTCTTAGACCCTCAACTCAATAACTTTATACTTGATTTCAGAAAGTTATAGGTGAACGAGGAGTAAGTCAGAAGTTGAATACAAAACGGTGGTTGTGAGAGCTCTACTCCTTGAGAAAGTCAAAAATAAGGCCTTATAAATAAGGCAGCATATGGGTCTTCCTTAAATGAGCTTTTATATCCTGCCTCCTTTTAACATCCTCCCTGGTTTCTCATAGATTTACCAGAAAGGCCACAAAAAGAGGGAAAGCTCTTACTTTGAATAGAGGTGACCACAGAATGGGGACTAGTCCACCTGAATTCTATAGTCAGGCATCAATGCTTATTTTTTTAAAATGTAGAATCATGGATGTTAATTTAAAGCAACACTCTACTTCTTAAAGCAGGGATTGTATGAAAAAATTTCATTTTTCTGACTGAAATGTGACCACATCAGGAATACTTTCCAAAAGTACTTGACTAGACCAAATATTAGAGGTGTAAATCCTTTTAAATACACATAAAAGTCACCTCAGCAGATCATTTAAGCTATCCTTTGCCCATAACCATAATTGCATCCAGTTTTTTTTTAAATACATTTTTTATTAGAGAGGTCATGAACTTACAATCATGAACATGTGTAGAATTCCCATAAACACCCCTCCACTAACACTACATTGTTGTGGAACATTTGTTACAAATTATGAGATATTAATAATATCAGACTGTTACCATTAACTATGGTCTGTACTATACATTTGGCATATTTGTTCCATACACCCCAGTACACCTTTGGCATTGATGGAAGAATATTACAGTATTGCTGTTAGTTATAGTCCATAGATTACATTAATTGTATTTTTACCAAGTTTCTCCACATTCTAACCACCTTGGAATATTGATGTACATTTGTTCTAGTTCATAGAAGGGCATTCTTGTATTTTTACTATTAATCACAATTCTCATCCACCTCTGGGTTCAATATATTTTTCCATTCCTAGATTATTTTTTAGCTTTCTTTCAATTTACATTTATACCCCTAGACTACCCTTTGCAGCTACAATCCCATTTATAGACCAGCTCTGTTAGTTCTACACACTGCTACCATCAACTCTATCCATTTCCACACTGTTACTAAAACTTCCATACACATACTTCTCACCCTCCTATCTCCCATTAACCTTTACTCTAGGTTTTAATTCCATGCATTTCTTTTTCACATTAGTTCATATTAGTGAGACCATGCAATATTTGTCCTTTGTGTCTGGCTTATTTCACTCAATGTAATATCTTCAGAGTTCATCCATGTTATCACGTGTCCCAATTTCATTTCTTCTTACAGCAGCATAGTATTCCATTGAAATTATATATAGCACATTTTGTTTATCCATTCACTGGTTGTGGACACTTGGGTTGTTTCCATCTTTTGGCTATTGTGAATAACACTGCTGTGAACATTGGTGTGCAAATGTCTGTTTGCTTCACAGTTTTCAGTTCTGGATATATTCCTAATAGAGGAATTGCTAGATCATACGGCATTTCTGTATTTAACTTTCTGAAGAACCACTAAACTGTCTTCCACAGAGGCTGCACCATTTTACAATCCCACCAACAGAGAAGGAATGTACCTATTTCTCTACATCCTCTCCAGCACTTATTGTTTTCTTTTTATAAATAATGATGATTCTATGTGGTGTGAGATGATATCTATTGCCATTTTGATTTGCATTTCCCTAATAGCTTGTGATATTGAACATTTTTCATGTGCTTTTTTAGCTATTTGTATTTCCTCGTTGGAGAAATGTCTATTTAAGTCTTTTGCCCATTTTGTAATTGGATTGCTTGCTCTTTTATTGTTGAATTTTATGGCTTCTTTATATAGAATGGCCATCAAACTCTTACTGGATATGTGGTTTCCAAATATTTTCTCCCATTGAGCGGAATGCCTTTTCACCTTCTCGATGAAGTCCTTTGAGTCACAAAAGGGTATAAGTTTGAGGAGGTCCCATTTATCCGTGTTTTATTTTGTTGCTTGAGCTTTCAGTGCAATACATCCAATTTTTAGAGATCAAATAGTTGTGCTATATTCGTCTTAATCTTTAGGAAAGTAAATTCTACACCCATGTTTGTTAATGCATTCTGATGACTCACAGGCATCTGTGAATTCCAAAATTATGGAAAGAGAACTCAACCAGCCTGTGGATAACGAATAGAAACATCCATTTCCCTATGGAAGAACAGCATGGGAAAGCAGAAAGTAGCCATATAAGACATTCATTGAAATCCTAACACTTCCCAGTAAAAGTAATGGTCATTCTTAGCTTTGGAGAATATTTTATAGATAATGATCTTCATTTTTCTGAGCTAAATTTAGTTTCTACTTTAATTCCCTAAATTAATGTGTTCTTGAATGGTTCACACAGTGCCGTGACCTCAAACTCTAATATAACTGCAAGTTTCTTCTCTCTGAATTCATGGGACAGAGTTTTAAAAATATAACCCAACTGAGTAAAACTAAGCAAATACAAACTACAGATCTATCTATTTATGATGAAATAAATTGTCACAAATACCTAGGTATATTTGTTAGATACATTGATTTAAGTAATGTTCATTTTAAAGCTTTTCTGTTTCATTATGTTAGCTTTTTGTTTCCTTTGGATAAGATGTGCTTTCTTTATGAACACATATGCCCAATTTCATATGGTATAGGAGAGGTCTTCTCAGAAAACCCCTCTGATTTGTAATTTTTGTACATTACCCTTAGGATCAGGATCAGTTCTACTTATTATTCTAGATCATAGGGGAGTCTTTTGTATTTCTGACCTGGAATCTTCCATGCTGGTGATGTCTACAACCTAGTGCACTCATTAACCATAATACATAGAGCTCCTCACTATCTCTATCAAAGCTTTTAAATTCCCCCCTCCTTTAAAAAAAGGTGGAGGAGAGATTAGTCTATGGAGAAAATTGTTTGTGAGTGCTTGGTCTGTCCAAAGTGGAAGCTAGCCTGGAATATAGATTTTCTGACTCTTTGCTGGAAGCACTATTCAGTAGACCAATCTTTTCAAATCTAATGCATATCTAAGAACAGACACTAATTTCCTAATTGGATACTAGGACACTGAAGACATTTCAGAAAATAAGTCATGGGGCTCCCCAGGAGGTCACCAGGGAAGAAAGGCTGTTTCCCTCTTACAGAACTTCTCACTGGAAACACTGTCTTCATATTTTCTGTCACTTATTCTGGCTCTTAACCAAGGAATAATAAAGTGGGTGAGAGAGAGAAGAGATGGGCAGGTTAGAAGCCATGTATCATCTCTACATCATCTCCATGGCACCAATCAAATCTATAATATTCATTCATTCAGTGAGATATTAGATGTCTTCTCTGTACAGAACTAAAATTAAGATTCCATTTCTGTCCTTATGAGGTAGGAAATACATGGCCTGTTAGGTATAAAGAATATACAAATGTGATAAAATACAATACAAAGTACAATGGGAGGTTCAATTCCCAGACAAAACCCAATTATAATGCTTTACCTGATATTGTTTACATTTTCTTCGTGTATTAAATATTTAACTTAGGCTAATATTTACTCCTGTTCTGTGCAGTTCAAATAGACTGGGTTTGTCTCTCAATCCTTTCACATAATAGCCCTTTGCCCTGTGATAAGTCATGTAACCTCTTGAAACCTCTATAAAATGACAACAGTAATAATATCTTTTTTATAGGATTATTTTGAGGGTTAGAGATATTTTATATAAAGTGCCTACCAAAACATCTGTCTCATAACAGGTACCCAGAAACTGGAAACTTAAACTTATTATCCACAGTTTAATTAAGTGACAGTTTTTGTGCCTGTATGATTTACATTTTAGCTTTGTACAATAAGAAGTATATTATGTTTAGAAGAATACTACTTAAATAAGGTGAATGTTATGCCAAATTTAGATATAGAGGAATAGCCAAATTTAGATATAGAGGAATAGTTCAACCATACCCAGAAATGCTGTTTGCTTGCTTGTTTGTTTTTAGTGGGGAGTAGTGCCTCGTGGGGAGCAGGGTGCTATTGTAACAAACACCAAACTAGTTATTAAAAACTAGATAAATAGCATTCATTATTGATAATATAACTTTCAAAGAATTTTGGATTGCTTCAATAAAATGGACTAAAAACATTCATTTAATATGACATAAACAAATAAACACAAACATTCTAGTGAGAAAATAAATGAAAATGAACTAGTTAAAAAGAGTGGCTAAACTATGAATTTCAGGAGATGCATGTGTTATTTCCTTTCAGTGTGCTCTACTGCCAACTCTTGACTTTTCCCATTTATCACTGAGGCAAAAGGTATTCCTTTATTCCAGAGTTCACACCTGACTTTTTTCTTTTAAATTAGGCTGCTGTTTTAACTGAAACCAGAAGGACAACACTAGCAAGCATTTATTTATTTGTTTGTTTGTTTGTTTATTTATTTATTTCTAGTGAAAAGAGTGTAATAACTAAAGGAATAAGTAAATGGTAACTAAATTAGGATCTTTCTTTTTGGCCAATAAAGCTCTGACCTTTTTTTTTTTTTGAGTCATAAATTAAAGCAATGGACAATATTTTGAAAATATTTAGTTTTCTTAATTTAAATTCTTTAATACAGACGTTTCATTAAAGCCAAAAGATAGTATACACCATTAAAGAAAGTTAAGTCACTGAAGGTAAGTTATATAATTACCCATCAAGTCTTTCCAACAACTCTATGAATTGGATGCTATGCCCATTTTACAGATAAAGAAAACTTTAGGTCAAAAGTAGCTTCTTCAATATCACATATGTAGTAAAGGATGAAGTGAGGCATTGAGCCCAAGTTGTCTGGCTCTGAAGCCTGGATTTTTTTCCTTGCTCCTTGCTGACTTCTCTGACAGGACATGCAAAGGCCCTGTGGTGGGAGAAAGGATGGGATAAGAGATTCTCGAAAGAGATTCTGACTTTTGGTGGTTAAATTTATAGTTTATAAAAAGTGAGATATGGTTACCTTTACTCAAATAGGTGCTTAATTTACACTGGCTTCTGTTTACTATAAACTCAACACTTAGCCATATAATTTTAAAATAATCTTATCCCAGACTGAAAAATAATAACTACACTATTTCCTGTGAAGAACTGTGATAATGTGCTTATCCTTGCCATTAATTTACTGTGTTTCTTATGTGTCTTACAATGTGCATTATCTCAGTCATCTCAAACACCCTATGAGGTGTCTACTATTACCTTACATATTAGAAAATTGTTACCACAAGTTTAATACATCCCTAAGAACTTTTGATTTATACTCCTTTCCTCCTCAGAAAGCCATTCCTCTCCCTGGGATCCTGATTTCACTAAATATGATGACCATTTACCTAATTGCTCAGGACAAAAATCTGATGGTCATCCTTGATTGCTTTAAACAGCAAATTGGTCATCTTCTCCTTCAAAAATTGCCCTATCTGCCCATCTCTCACTACCTCCACAGCTTTTCCAAGCTCCTGTTGTCTCTCTCATCTCCCTGTTTCCTTTTTGCCTGTCATCCAGCTCCCCCAATCCTACTCCACAGTGAATTCTTCACACAGCAGCTGGAATGATCCTTTAAACCTGTCAGAGCCTAGCGTTTCACTTCTTAAACACCTGTAATGGGTTCCTATTACACAGAGCAAAAGAATCCCTGTTCATGCCTTAGTCTGCAAGGCCCCACCTGATCTAGCTCCTGGTTACAGCTTCACGTCGTCTCTGTACATTCTTGCTCCCTGTTCTGCTTAGCCATATGCTTAGCCATATGGCCTTCCTGTTGTTCCAGGCTCACTCCTGCCCCAGGGTCTTTCTCTTTGCTATTGCCCCCTGGAAAGTTCTTTCCCCCAGATAACCTCATACCCCAACTTCATTCAGATCTCTTCTCAAATATCAGAGAGGCCTTTGCTAATCACTACATTTACAACAGCACCTTGGTCAGTTTTCTAGCCTACTACTTTGACTTATTTTTCTTCAGAGCTTTGACATTATATTATGTATGTATTTTTGATCTGATTGTTTTCTGTCTCCTTCTGGAACGTTTGTTCTATGATATCAGGGTGTCTCTTTTATTCATCATGTATCCCAATATTTGTAATAGTTCTTGGTACATAATAGGTACTCCAAACATAATTGCTGAATGAATGAATGGGTCCTAGAGAGGAAAAATAAGCTGCCAAATATCAGATAGCCTGTTAGTGGCAGAGCCAGAATTTTAACCCAGGCACAGAAAACTACACAATTTTCTATCCTAACTGTTATTACCTTGATGCCATGGAAGTGTTCCTGTCACAGGCTGTACTTTGATGTATATATAGATGGAGACATGGGAAATAGGAAAGAAAACCGGTGTTTTCTCCATCCCTTAGCCTGCTTATATGTGGACTGATTAGTCAGGAGAGTAAATGCCAGACTGAAACTTAGTGGAACAGAGACAGATGCTGGCTACAAATATGCTCAGAATATTGCTCAATTTAAAAATTATTCCAAACTTGAAGGGTTGTGGAGCTACAAGATTTTTTCCTTCCCTTAGTTTATTCTCTGTAAATTTTTGGTGCCTTTAGACAGGAGGCAGACAAAACAGTTAGCCATACAGGTCATTCTTCTCGGCTTGGCACTTGGACTTTTTTCCCCTCTCTGCCTTCCTGTGTCCTGCATTCCATTTTTGGGGCCGCACTTAAAAGGCTAGACTTGTAAATTCCATTATAGCAAGGGCTCTGGTAGAACAGAACAAAACTTTGACTCAGACTTGCTCTCTTTTTCCATAAAGGGTCAAAATAACTCCGATGGCAGGCAGTAGCTCTTGGTGGAGCCGGGCTGTGATTGTAAAGGCGCGTTTGTCACAACACTGATAGCTGGGACCTACTTCCAGAGGTTCGAATTCGGTAGGTCTGTGGTAGAGCCCAGGAATTTATATTTCTAACAAGTTCTCGGTGATGCCAAGCCACTTTGAGTACATGGAAAATACCCATCACAACTGTAGCAAGAGAAAGAAAAACTTTGGGAAAGGCATATCTTGGCCATCTGGCCATCACTCCATTAACTGCTCACTGTTTGCAATAGGGGGGGGCGACCAAAACTAGCTCAAATGTGGAAATGCTCAGCCAGGCCTTCTGAGAAATGAATTGATTCAAAGTCTTCAGGCAGCTCTCACTGTTTCTCAACAGTACCATTAGGGAAAATTAGGGGTTTTCAAATTGCACATTTTCTAGTCATTGTAAAGCATATTTGTTCAGAGTTGGAGGTACCCAGACACAAATTTACTTTGTTTCTTTCTCTTTTCATTGACCAGCAACCTGGGAATATATATATTCCTGCCCCGGTCAGAGTTGAAAGATGACATCTGTGATGTTCTTAACAGTATGCATTTGTTCTCTGAAATTCTTCTTGGGCTGTATAGCTCACAGGAATCTCCTGCCTGCTTCCCTACATAGTTAAGATGTAGAACATACTTTTTTTCTACACCACACTTCCATTTCCTTTGCAGATAAACGAAAATATAATTTATGACCTTCCTTGAACATTTGTCAAGCATGTTTCTTTTAAAATACATATGTTGTTATTGATGAGGTAGGGGTGCAATGATTCTTTTTAAAAACACTTGGGGAAAAGTAATTGATCTTAACAGAACAGCAGGACTCAAAGTGAAGGCTTTTCGCTCTGCATTGATCATGGTTAAATGAGACAGTGTGTTAAACTGTCTATCCTTCACTCCCATCACGGTGAAACATGAGCGTCCACCACATCCAGAGGAGAGGTGGCGGGACAAACGGGATTGGAAAAATGAGAATGACCATCTCTTGTCATTCAAAACTTAAGCTACTCAAAGGCGCCAATTAAGAAATTTGAAAATTCATGGCATGTAACTTCTTGCCCCTTTTGCAAAAAGACCAGGCAACAAAGTGCTGAAAGTGGCTCCCATTCCCAGCAGTTTGCTTATTCTGCCTCACGCTGATTCATTCCTAGAATCGGGACGGCAGCTTGGCTAGGGAAGCATGGATATGTCCTGTCACGGCGCATGCTCGTTACTGTGCGGAAGGCTCAGTTTGGCATACTAGATTCAGGAATTCTTGGGATCAGTCTAGGAATTGAGGTCCTGCAAGGGATGTTACCTAAGGCCCGTTCCGAACAAGAACTTCTTGGCAGGCCCAACCTCAAGATTTTAAATTTGTGGACAATCTCTAGATTAACCAAGACTAAGATCACTAGGAGACCTAAAACTTGTAATCTTTTTTCTTTCTGACAGCATTTAAAAATTGCTTCATAAGACTTGGTTATTCTCAACAGAGGCTTTCTTGAGTGTGTTTGCTCAGACATTTTTCTTTCTCAGAGTTTACATTGAAATAAATAGTGGCTCTGGGTGTCTTACACAAAGATGAACTTTCTTAGAGCTAAAACCGTGGTTGCATGTTTGTGGCACGCACCTAGAGGGTCTGGTTTCTTCTCCCTTGCCTTTTGTGTAGGGGGAGGGAGGTGGGAGGGAAACTCTTGACAAGTTTGGGCTCATTTCTCTCTCTCTCCATCTTCTCTCCCCTACGTTGGCATAGACCCAGACCATGAAACTTTCAAAGAATATCATAAAAAAATCACAGACCAACTGCCTGTGGGACTAGCAGAGCTTATTTCTTTGAATCGTTCCAGGAAAAGGGAGTTGGTTTTGTTCCTTTGCTACTAACATCACATTATTTTAAATAACTCTAGTGGAGTATGATTTTCATACTGTGTCCTTAACTGACCCCTTCTTCCTCACTAAATGACCTCTCTAAGGCCTAGATTGAATTTTCCTTGAAAAGCTTTCCTTGACTACCCCTCCCCACTTGCGGCTGCCACATCCCTGATTCATTATGTTGTCACTGTACACATCCTGTCTTCTTCATACGGCTGTCAACTTCTGGGGCCTCTCTCCCTGCATCTGACCTAGGTGCTGACATGTAGCTGACCTGAAAATGATTATTGAGTGGATTTTTATGTTATAGCCACTAACATTACCATAACAAACATGGAAAAGAATATTTCTAAGTCACCCGGTCATTTGCAGTAGTTTAGAGATTTTTTTTACTCCAAATGACAAGTGGAGTGGTATGAAAATTACACATAATATTCCCCAAAGCAATTTCAAATTTTGTTTTCCACTCATACTTTCTTCAGTCTCTCATGAACATCTTTATCTTTCTTCAGTAATAATCCCAGCTACAGAATTTATGATATATCCATAAGTGTTTAGTTTATAATAATCTGTATCTTTTTTTAACTGCAGCCACCTCCACATAATTATCTGAATAGATTTTGCATATGCAGATGTTTAATCTTATGAGCTTTAGTACATACAAGGCTGATGGCCACAGCCATCTGCATTTTCACCTACCCAAATGGGTTGGTATTTGTTAAATGAAGAGCAGTAACTAGCAAGTGTTAAGTCCTACATAAATTCTAATATGTTGTTTTACCAGCCAGTTGATCATAGGATATTTGAATTTCAATCAAAGATTATCTAATTAAAATTTTCCTTAAGTGTCACTTAAAATTTGAATTCCAAGTATATTCAGAGGGGACGAACAGAAACAAAAATGTCAGGGGTGGAAGGGTTATTCTATGACCATACAGATTGAGAACATATACAATTAAACAGAGTTTAAAAGGTTTTTATGCAGCAGAATTACTTAGAGGCTCTATTTTTTTATTTTTTAAGATTTATTTATTTATTTCTCCCCCCTCCCTCCATTGTCTGCTTTCTCTGTCCATTCTCTGTGTGTTCTTCTGTGTCTGCTTGTATTCTCAGTAGGCAGCTCTGGGAACCAAACCTGGGACCTTTTGGAGTGGGAGAGAGGCAATCATTCTTTTGTACCACCTCAGTTCCCTGGTCTGTAGCATCTCTTATTATCCCTCCTCTTCATCTTTTTTTGTTGCATTATCTTGCTGCAACACCTCTCCAGGTGAGCCAGCACTCTTGTGCAGGGTGGCACTCTGCATGGGCCTGTTCACCCCATGGTGAACAGCTTGCCTTCACTGGGAGGCCCTGGGCATCAAACCCTGGACCCTCCTATATGGTAGATGGGAGCCCAGTTTCTTGAGCCACATCTGCTTCCCAAGAGGCTCTATTATATGTTACTATGCCTCTCTTTTTAAGTAGGTGGTTCCCACATTTTACATTTAATTATGTGTTTTTCCCTTCCCTTTTTTGTTTACAACATCTGACAGAGAAAGAGAAAATTGATTTACCCAATATCCTCATGTTACACAAAACTTTCGGGAAAGCTTACGCTGCAGGTTTGGCATGTGACTGGAACCATGGCTACCACCCCTCAAGTGTGAGGTGGGGGCCTCTGTGCTGACAGATCTCGTAGCTATAAATCTTGAAGTATTAACACTTTTAGCACAGGGTCAAGAACCCTGAATACTTGCCTGTAGTTCTATTTTGTGTATACTCACAGTGACTGATCTCTTTAGTAAATCTCAAGACTTTGGCTCTGTCTTTCAAAATATAAAGTGTTAGTGGGTGGTACCATACTCTGTGAGACTTTAGCTTCATCTAGTGCAATTACACTAGTTTGTACTGCAGTTATTAGTCAGAAGATTCTGCTTTTCAAAGTTTTCCAGCTTATATCTCACCCTAAACCATTTACCAGCACATTGGCCTCCAGGAGAAATACAGGGAAAAAAGGCTAGTTTTAACATTTTTTTTCAAATTTTCTAGAAACCCTTTGTTTCCCACCTACCTTCTATCCATCCATCTATACATCCATCCATCCTACCATTCATCCTTCCATTCACATTCTGCTATTCTTTTCCCAATATGAGAATATATGCTACCTTCTACCAAATCTCCTTATAATTGTTTTCACAACAAAATTTCTGTATCACTTTTAAAAATTACTAATGTGGCTTGCATAAAAGGAACATAGGTTAAGCAGCTCATTCTGTTCATTTATTAGTGAGGGATCTAGGTAGATAAGACCAGTATAAAGGGCATTTGAGGGGCTGGGTATTTATAGCCCTCTTAATTAAAAAAATGTTAGAATAAGACTGTTATGCTAGATACAAAAGTGGTTAATATCTACAGGGAAATAATTACAAACTTTGGGGTTTTCTTTCCAATGGTACCAAAATTATTTGTGACTCTACCAGACAAAATTCTTCAAATTAACATGAAATTTAGTGAAATTTTGGACTTTTAATCCAATAATGAACAGTGAGTAAAAAAACCCTGCACTTTCCTTAAATAATTAAATAACTATTGGTTAGGTCTGTATCCCAGTATGGCATTAGAAGGACATGCTGTTCACCTTTTTGCCTTAGCTCTAATGTTTTGAATAATTTTTCTTAATACTACAAGTGATGACCTTACTCTAGGATGATAAGGTATTTAATTTAAGAAAGATTCGCTTAAAGATGAACCTACCTCATGGACAATAATTATACTCTTCCTTGGTGGTCCATGTAATAGAATGACCCAGTATCATTGTTGTCCTGTGGATGTCAGAAATGGAAGGCAGGTGTAAAACAAATATGATAACTTTTAAAACTTTGTAGATTAAAATAGTACTTTCATATGCATTTGTATGTATTTATATAATCTTCAAAACAACATTTAGAAGAAGGTGATATTAACCGTATTTTGTAAATTAAAAATGAAGAGGCTCAGAGAACTTAAGAACATTTCTCGCAGTCATGATGTTAGAATATGGCAAAGCCAGGATTAGAATCCAGGTCCAGACACTGGATCTCATGATATTTTAACTGCATATTGATGTTTGTTAAAATCTCATAGGGAAGTGGACTTGGCCCAATGGATAGGGTGTCTGCCTACCACATGGGAGGTCCACGGTTCAAAACCCAGGCCTCCTTGACCCGTGTGGAGCTGGCCCATGCACAGTGCTGATGCATGCAAGGAGTGCCCCGCCACGCAGGGGTGTCCCCCGCGTAGGGGAGCCACACGTGCAAGGAGTGCTCCCTGTAAGGAGAGCTACCCAGCACAAAAGAAGTTCAGCCTGCCAATAATGGCACAGCACACACGGAGAGCTGACACAACAAGATGACGTAACAAAAAGAAACACAGATTCCTGGTGCCACTGATAAGGATAGAAGGAGTCACAGAAGACACACAGTGAATGGACACAGAGAGCAGACAACTGCGGGGGAAGGGAAGAGGAATAAATAAATAAATCTTAAAAAAAAAAATCTCATAAGGCCTCAAAGCTACAATAATTTGATTAATTTTATAATTTGAAAAACACTAAGAAAAATTTTGCTACTTTCAACAGAGGAAAATCCTTCACACATAGAAAGTGGTCCAAGGAAGGATCTTAGGAAATCAACAAAATCTTGGAAGAAACTCTCCCTCATTTTATAAAACAACGTGCAGAGATATCCAGAGAGAGCCTTTAACTGATTTAGCCTCCAGAGTAGTCAAAAGGCGCACGGTGTTGTGGTCCTCAGGCAAAGGTAGTTTGTTTATTTTATTAAGTTATTTTCTGGATCAGGATAGGCACTTAAAAATTACCTAACCCCAGGACAGAGTGCTTGCTGCTGCTCATTGAGCTCCTTGCTGAAGAATAACCTGTTTCAGGAAGCCAGTGAATTGTCTCACTTTTTCAAATGTGAAAAAAATAGGCACAAAGGGTCAAGAAGTGCACAAAGCAAGGCGAGTACTACACCAAATTAGGTAATAGGCCAAGTTACTTTCTTGTCAGGAAACAAAGCCACTCCCTTTCTTCCCAGCCCTTTCTATTCTCTGGCAGCAGACTCTCGAAGCACTTTCTCCCATAAAACAATTCATAGTAGATTACAAAATGGCTGGTAACAGCTCAAAAGATTAACTTTTTCAAGGGATTTTGTATTTGTGCAGGAATCAAAGCCTTAAGCCCAAAGAGCAAAACTTCAAACATAGCTCTCTACTGTGTGTTTAACGGGGGGAAGGGGGGTACCATCTCAATGCCCTGGAATAACTCCATGAGGCGTTTTCCCTAACAAAAAGACCTAGAAAGACTTACTTACATGATGGCTTTGCATCTTCCTCACTCTCGTACCACGATTGTAATTTAACAAGAAATGGATTATCCAAGGGACATATTTAGGAATTAAATCCTAAAAACCCTGAGCACAGTGGGACTCTAGAGAATATGCTAGCCCTAAGTCAGGATATCAAGGAGAGGATGGGGAACTGGGTTTGATGTGCCAATATGCCAATGCCACTCTTGATTAGATTGCCAAATTGACCCACAGAAAAAGGACAGCACATTTGAAATGGACATGCTCCCCAAAGTCGTCAGAGGCTATATGTTGAACAAAATTGCAGATTACCATTTCTAAAATCCAAACATATCTTGACTTAAAAACAAATTGCCCTAAACTAACCAGGGATACAGGTTTCAGTGAGCACTATAAGATACTATTTCTCTGCCTATAAATATTTATATTCTATCTTATTGAGCTAGCCTTTTCCAGTTAAATTTGTGAAGGTATTCATATATAATAGGATGCATTGTATCTTGATTATTTTCTGCATAAATGATAGATTTGTGGTTTTCCTGATTATAAAATGACCTATATCTATATTACCTGTCTATCTGATACATCTATCCATCTGCCTAGATATATCTTAGATATTGAAAGTATTCTATAGTATCCAACTCATACTCCCATACCCTCATTCATTGTTAACAATTGAGAACTTATTTTTCAAAAATTTATACATGCATGTGTTGAGCAGTGGTTCATTTTTTTATATACAAAAGTAGGAAAATGGGATCATACAGTGCATTCTACTTTGTAACCAATGTTATTTACTTAACTGTGTACTGGACAATTTCTCATATGTGTACATAATTTATCTCATGTCATGTGTCATTTAATTCAGTTAGTTTCTTTTCACAGTGTGGTGTAATGAAAATAATATAAGAGTTTTCTAAAAAGAATTCTAAAACAGATGTATATAAAGATGGTGGAGTAAATTCTGACTCTGCCTGACTTTAGAGACCCTTACCTCTCTCTCTGCCTAGATTGACACAGCTCAGGAGAGAAGCTGACAGTGCCTGGTATCTGTTCTCCTGCTGCCATCCAGAGAAAATTTAATGAGAGAATACACTTTATCTAATCACTGGCCATCTTTACACATAATACTCTCATCTGACAGGAAGCATCCAGAGCCTGCAAAACCATGTTTTCTACAGATCTTAAACCTTAGGAATGAATAACCTATTTATATAGTAATATAAATCATTTTGGTTCTTGAAACTCAGAAAGATCCTGTGTTTGGGAGTATCTTATTTTCTTTGACTTGGAACACATTAGCCTCCTACCCTCTGAGGCCAACAGCTGCTTTCCAGGAAAGTTCACCATCTCTAACTTAGAGGAGGACTTACTGGAAAATCATGTGTTAATTTGTAATTTAAATTTGAATTCATGTTTATTTTTCCAATAATTTTTATACTTATACTTATTTGTATTTATAATATAGCATATTATTTTAAAATATTTCAAGTCATATCTATGCATAGTTAACCTAGCATTTGTTTATAGCCCTATAGTGTAGATGGTATTATTTTAGGTACTAATAGGAAATTTTAAAATGTAGAAAATCCAATTACCAAAGACATTTTCCATCTAATTTTAAAATATCTCTATTGTAAGAATCATCACTAGTAATTTATTTATGATGGAAACTTGTTTTATTTTGACATTGATGGGAAATATGCCAAGTAACTTATTAATTTCGCTTATCATCAATTGTCTCTTACATTTACTGAGTAATTTCAATAGGGTGATGCTGTATGGGGAACTTTACAGAGTAGTAAATAGAATTAAACCTTGGTTTGTGAGCAAAGGAGCTTTACTTTGTGTTGTATTTCATCCCAGAGTAATCTTCAGTCAGCAGGCTCAGAGTTGTTGGAATATCTACTGCTCATTGTCTGTTATCTGGTTTATAGAACCAGATAATGCAAATGCATACAAAGACATAAATACAAAGACATGCTATTTTTTATTTGTACATCCAGGTTATTAAGTGCTAAAGTGATTTTGAGGTATGTCCAAGCTTATCTTACAGGCAAGGGTGGTGGTGAATCTTCCTCAGTTGTCTCTATTTTCAGAGATTAGTGGCTGGATATTTCCCTACAAGAAGTTCATCCTTGATCTGAATTTTGGCCTCATTGAAAAGAGAGAGAAAGAGTGTGTGAGATTATGTTCAGGTTTGCCAGGTTTGAGTTCTTCTGATTTGATTAGACTGCATCTTGAGCTCGGGACAACCCAAGAAATGCTTTTCTTCCATTCTCTTGGTAGGTGCGTGCTTCCAGCATTCTCTTGTCCATATGCATCATTTGTCTTCACGGTTTGTTAGATTTTATAAAGTTCAGAGACCACGCTAACCATTTTGTGCTTCTTTCCATGTTGCATCTTACCTGACATTTACTATCCTTCCAGAATCTCTCTACTTTCTCACATTTTCAGTAGTAATTAAAGTTACCCTCCATCTTCTATGTATAGGTTACAATGGGAGGTTAACTACTTAGTCTAGTTTTGTTACAGCAGGGGACCAATGGCCATAAAATTGTATCCTCTGATCTACCCAGTTTACCATATTGTCAGGTACTAATATTGGGATTGTTAGTATCTGGACAAGTGTTCGATATCCTGAGACACTGATAAACCAGAGAAAATCAATTTTGGAGCATTTGTGTGCCTCAGGAATGAACTAGAATTTGGGTTGGGGAGGCAAAGAATATTGGAGAAGACTTTGATTAGCTTTTATTTCCCTCTATTTTTAAAGTAAAAGGGATAGAAAATTATTTTAAAGATTTAAAAATAAATACAACAGCTGAAAAATATGCCCAGTGCATTACTTAAGTCACTAACACAATTACCATACTTATATTTAAAGAGAAGTAACAATATTTGCCTTTTTTTCCCAGCCATCTTGGGAAAAATTAGTTGACTTCTGTGCATTATAAATATGTTTGCATATTTACTTAGGCATTTATAAGGCCACTATTTATTGAATGCCTATTTGGTGCACTGAGCTAGTTGCATGTTATTTGATGCTCACTAATACCTGAGAAGTAGGTATTATGGTCCTCATTTTCCACATAAGCAACCTGGAGGCACAGGGAGTTAATTCACTAAGGGTCAAACAGAACACATAAGTGTCAAGATTCACACTCAGATCCCTGACACCTAAGGCCATGATCTTTCTGTGGAGATTGTAGTTTCTTCATTTTTCATTTAAAAAGGAAGCAGTAGAATAAAAATACAGAGATATCCTAAAATGGAACATGTTGGCAGGGCACAGAAGTTTGTGCCTGTATTTGTGTGAAAGAAAGTGGACCTAACAACCCACATCCATGTTAGCATCTCCAGAAATGGAGCCTAGATGAGTAGCTGGACAATTCCCAGAGGAAAGGGTGTTTGGATGACCTCCCTAAGGGCTGTGAATTTATTTTGTAGAGAAGAGAGGCTTGGTTGAACAGGGTTTGTCTGGGGCTCTGGGAGCCCTCTGTACTATTTAGACCTCCCAGAAATGCCCAGAAGTGACCGCCTCTAACATGCGGGCTTTCTGAGCTTTTTAGAGTGAACTTCACTGCAGGCCAGAGTTGGCCCCTGTGAGGCCTTTGCTATCTGAATTAAATCTTCATTCATTCATTGATTTGATTAGTCATTTGAGTGTAAAATATATTTTGGATATTTCAGTTACTGATACACTTGTGGTTAAAAATGTTCCTGGCCTTCAAATGGGAGAGATGTGTAAACATAATTACCATACCATGTGACAGTTGCTGTAACTAGAGATGCTCACATGTCTCTGGGGTTCCACCCAAAATAGTCGTAGTGTGATGAAAGTCAGCCTTGAGATTTGAGGGGAATGGAGAATTGTGGAGACCAGTCACCTGCTCTTAGCAGTCAGCAGAAATTTTGTTTGTAAGCCATGGCATGACCTCCTAGGGAAAGAGGATGACCAATCTTCTCTGACTTGTGACAAGCTGGTCCAATATCACCCTCTCTGTGAAGCTCTCCCTCTCTCTGCACTCATCCCCAAGGACTACCTTGTTCATATCCCAACTAGCAGTGCTTTCACCTATCTGTTTCATTTTTCCGCATAGATTCATTCCACTTATACCAATAAGACCAGATTCCTAATAAGAGCCCATATTCATACAGAGGAATCATGGATAAGATACGGTGTCCAAACATTCCTTTCCCATTGAGGAAAGGATTGCCTTATATCAAATCTATTGTCAATTCTGTGAGCTATGTAGTTTGTACTAAAGAGCTGTTCCTGGACTGGCCCTGGGGTCAACTGAAATACTCATTCCCATTCTAAGTTCTAAGTTTTATATTATTTACCATGACCTTGTTTTTATATGCAAGTAAGGGAAAGGAAGTTATGTTCATTATATCTCTAAAAGAAGTTAATCTATTAAATCAGTCATTCCTGTCCTATTTTCCTGCTCATACACAGTATTCTACACAGATGTCACTTGACAACACAGTGTAAATTTAATTACAGTTATAGACCAACCACTTTTGCTTAATTACAAGGAATGTGCTTTTCAAATGAAACCATGTCTGCTTTGACAGAAATCAAATATACAGTTGACATTAGTTCTTTTGGTGGTTATTTAGGCTTTGATATTTTAGGAAATGAGAAAAATATGTGAACATGTTATAACCCTTCCATTTACATGTCTATTTATTTTGTCTTTATAATATTTAAATTTTGAAAATAAGAGAGAAAGCCACTTGCAGGAGCTTAGATATATGTGTGTATATGTCTCTATCCCTCTGTCTCTCTATCCCTTTAGCTCTCATCTATCTATCTGTCTGTCTCTCTGTCTATCTATCTTGGAGGAGAACTCATTTAGGATTCAGAAATGGCTGTATACAAAACTGAAGGACTGATAACCGCACTGCAGGTTGAGACCAATGAGCTGATCTGAGTTTTGGGCTATTTGGCTAAAAAAGGGATGAGTACATTTTTCTGAAGGCCTTGGTGGAGGCCTGGGGAAGACAAAGACAGTGGTAGGGTGGCATGAAGTCTGCCTTCCCTCTTCCCCCCAGTAGGCTGAGGGATTCTTCTTATGTGCAGAATGGAAGAACTGCATGGTTGAAGGACTTTGTATTTGGCCCCATTGAGTGCAGGGTAAGGGACAGCAACATTATCTTCTTCTCCACAATTTGGCCCGAAGTACTAATACTGAAGAACCTTGTGAGGTCTTTGGTGCCTCTTATCTCTTCCTCAAGGTGAATCAGTGTTATATTTGCTCTGAAGAGTGAGCTATATCACAGTTGGAAGTGAAACAATAGATCTGCTCAAAAGGAATGTGAGCAAAGCTCTTGTTTCACATCCATGAAATACCAATCAGAAATACCCATCTGGTCCATCTTACCGCCACAAGACTGGTCCTACCAGGTACCCTGGCCTTCACAACCCACCTGCAGCAGGCTGGCCCTTCCAACTGCCTCTCAGCTGGGAATGGCACTGTACCATCCCCACCGCTGTGCTTCAGAAATGTAAGAGCTTGGAAAGGACGGTGGAAGCGCATCTTACCAATATCTTTTTTGTTAGTCTACAAATAACACAGGTGAGGAAGGAAGAAAACAACACTGTTATCAAAATATCTCTCCATACTTCTCCATAGCACATGAAAACTAAAATAAAAGCCAAAAGCACACTTGGTGCCTGTCGCTCTTCCTACACTGGGGCACACCACAAGGGTAAACACTTAGTAAATATTGTGGAATACACAAATGGAGTCTGTGAAATTATTTATCTTTTGAACATCCAGGGGTGTATTGAGTATTGATTGGCCAATGTAAAGAAGAGTAAAGAAGGGATTTAATTTTAAAAATTATACTCTAAGGACAGAATTATACTCCAACAAGCTAAGCAAACTGATAGGGAGAAAAGGTCTGCTATAAGCTGTGGTAGTTCTATCACTTCAGCAGTTCTTTCTCATTATATTTATTTTAAATGCCCCAGATACAAATTAAATATCTTTTCTCTTTGCTTTTATGGTGTAACCTGCCTGAGAATAGGACATAATTTGATAAATGGTTTGAAAAAAGTTGCCATTTTAACCCTCTACTTCTAGATTACTCATATTGATGGCTGAAGACAAATGTGGTTTTTTTTCCCTAGGACATTTCAAGGGCATCCTTTTTAGAACAGTTCCCGCCCTTTGAGTGCATTGCCAGCCTTGACTGTCTTCTTTCTCCATGGTAGAATTACAAATAATGCTTTAGTTACTGGTGCCAATAATATCAGCTTTTAAGAATTTCAGGGCATATATGTTATATATTCTAACTTCAATTGTATTAATAAATTTCATTCTCTAGTATGATTCCAAAAATATGCACACAGCTTAAAGAAAATATTGTCATTTGACCTTGAGCAAGTATCTTAACCTTCCTGAATAATTCTTTCCTCATCTATAAAACTGAAATAGTGATAACTATGATACTCAAACATTGCAAGTATTTTCATGGACTAATATACCTGAAAAGCCTAATATATAATTCAGTACATGGTAGTACAGGATCACTTTGGACTTGAACTTGGGGAAGAGAGTCAGATTCAAGCTCTTCTGGGAAAATCATTTAACCTCTCTGACACTCATTCTGTTTAGTTCCAGAATAAGAATTGGATAATCTCTGAAGCTCCTTTTAACTAACCTTAATATTCTATGTTTCTTGAAAACACTGATGATGGCATAATAAAATGGGATATCTGCTATTATGCACATTGATATTTTTATCATGCATGACTGTCAGCTCCAAGTTAATAGGGGGCAAGTGTCTATACACGAAAATATTATCATGGTCAGTAGGCCCTTGAAATCAAAATTTTATTCATTCCCTTTGATCCTATTAAGATGAGTGTATTAGAAAAAATATGTTTTTCTACCACAAAGTTCAGTGGAATTCCTGGGCCTTGAATAAAATAAAACAGACTTGAGGTTTTGCTCCATAACATTGGTTCCTTCACAATGCTAATGCTAGCTCAGGAATGAAGAGAACTTTTATTGAGAACAGCAAGCATTTCTGTTGAGATTTCCTCTTTTCACAATTTACCATCCTGGTGAACCAACATTCAATCCAATTGGAAGTTCTAGAATTCTAACATAATTTAGAGGTACTGTAAAAAGAAGAATGAGGAAGGGAAAAGTAGATATTTGTTTTGGCTTGCTTTGTATTATATTATGCCCATAAAGTAAATAAGGATGGCAAATTTGCTTTTTCTGTCTTTATGAAAAACCTTGGAAGTCCCAGAGGACATCTCTCTTCTTTTGTTGTACCATGCCCTTTTGGTAGAAAATATTTATGTAAGATATACTGCTTTGTTTATCTAATAACAGATAGTCTTGGAAAAGCTCGTCAGTCTACCTTAACTCAATTGGAATGATTCGGCTGAATGGTTAATTTGGTGGTCTAGATTATAAACTTTCTTCAGAAGACTTTAAACAGATTTTGACATTCCTTTCCCATAAAAAAATTTGTATATATTTGACCTTTGGCTTTAAACCAACTCTGTTCTTCTTTTCTGCAGTTTGGTAGAGAATTATGTTCCTAACCCATATTGGACTCACAAGTCTGTCTTTCCAACCTAGTGTCATTTCATAGTGGTGAAGCATAAGGTTCAGAGAAGGGTCAGAATAAGGAAGTTTAGGGAAGAGTGGAATCCTTTCATTAAAATGGACTCACTTAATAAAGACACATAAGAAACAGAAGGGGAAACAGACACCCACACATATTGGAGAGAGAGGATAATCAGTTTGCTGTTGAATTGAATTATGTGGTAAAGTGAAGGTTAATTCCAGAGTCAGGACTTGCATTCCCAAAGTTGAAAATCACTTAATGAAAAACAGAGCTCTTCACCATCCTCAGAAAGCATTTCTTAAGTAGCCAATTGCATGTGGTGCTGCAAAGAGAATTATATAGACCCATTCCATGACCTTTAGAAAGGTATAAAAAGGCTGAGAAATAAAATGTTTATATAGCACTGCCAAAAAACCTCCAGTTAATCTCTTTAGAGGAAAACCATCATAAGGGAAAATATTTAGGGAAACCATGATAAAGGAAAATAATTGATAAATTTTTATACAAAACCCCTACTGTTCAATGGAGTTAATGCATACGAAATTCCACTAATATATGGGACTGATATTTTTATCTGATTCTCTTGTGATTCTTTGCTAAAGGGTGTCCAGGCATTGATTTGGGATATGGTAATGAATCAGAGAAATGCCAAGCACAGTGGGTCACTGGGGGTAGCATTTTGATAGTGTGTATATGTGTATGTGTGTGTGTGTGTTTGAACTAGATTATTCCAGTTTTCCATAGAAAATGAGGTTTGCAGCACTATCTAGACTTATGCTTTTTTTTCTACTTGCTCAATTATTTTATGATTAAGTTTTCATTTGTAGGCCATGCAGACTTTATTTTAAGCTAATTTGCATTATTGATGCATTTTTAAAATTATTTTATTTATATAGTCCTAATATAAAAATGTGAGATATTCCTAATATTTAGGATAGTCCCAATATTTAATATTTTGTCGAGATACTTAATAAAGTGTGAAAAATTATTTCTTAGTATTAAACCATATTTACATGCCTGAGAATATTGATAGAATTTTTTTCCAAACACAGTTGGTATTGATTTGTTTTATTGTGTTGTTTTAAAGTATTTATATTATCATATGAATACTCCTTGATAAAGTTCACAATTTAAGGGCTATTCTTTTCTTAAATATATGTAGGAAATTTATATTTTATGGTGTATATCAGCTATATAATTATTGTTATAGGTCTATAGACCTATATTTAACAAATGCATTCATCAGATTCCATAGTCATTAATTCCTGTCCTTTGCCCAGAAGTCTTTTTTATCCTAATCACCATCAATTACTTAGCAATTCACTTTTTTTAACAAAAAAAAGTTTCAATATTTCTCCCTTCCTAAGCTAGTAATTGGTGAAAGAATGACTATTTCAGCATTCAAATTTGCAACTGTAAGCAAATTTGAGTATGGCATTCTGTGTACAGACAATCGTTTCTTTTTGGGATTGTCCTCTATTGGTGTATGCATCCATGGGCTGAAATATCTTGTTGATCTGTTATTTTGGGGAAGGCATCAGATACTGCTCTTATTTTCCAGTTTTCCATTTCATTTTAATTTATACATGTAGTCAGCCTTTATTATTCACTTATAATTTTTTTTTCATTTCACACATTTAATCCACTAGCACATGTAATTTTTGAACAGGTCAAATTACATTCCAGGAATTTAGCCTGAAGGATGACAGGGAGGACCAGCTTTGGATGAGATATGAATTTATCCTCATTAATTTAATATGCTTCCTTCAGTGGCCTCACAATCTCACTTCAGGAAAAGGCAGTAACGATCATTAGCCTCCCCTCTACTGTGCAGATGGCAAAAATACAGTGCCACCTAAGGACATGAACCCAGGAAATCAGAACTACCTCTTGGGAATAACCCTGGAATCCTAATAAACAGGGCAGTTCAGGCCATTCAAAAATATCACTAAAAATTCAATGTTCTAAAGAAATGGCATCTACTT
The DNA here is from genome assembly GCF_030445035.2 of Dasypus novemcinctus. NCBI lineage: Eukaryota > Metazoa > Chordata > Mammalia > Cingulata > Dasypodidae > Dasypus > Dasypus novemcinctus. The sequence goes on along the minus strand of NC_080689.1, from coordinate 28,128,526 downwards.
TTAAAAAGGCTTATGTTCCACACCCTTTTTTATTTAGAAACTTGAATTTATGTTGTTGAAGTTTCAGCTTCTGCTCTTTAAATAACTTGACATTCTTTTACCCCTTTTTATTAGTTCAGTGCTTTCCCAAGGTAAGTGATATATTAAGCTGGAAGACTGATTGTAAACTCCCTTGCTCTTTCTGCCTTCTATCCACCTCATATTCATTTTGAGACCAGGGCCTACAACAGTGTGACAGGATGCCAGGCAGTTTCGCATGAAATGGTACCAGAGGGGGGCCAGCGGGGGCAGGGACTTGCAGCGTGAGAATCTTCAGCACTGAAAGTCTCACTTTAAATGTAAGCAAGGACCTGCAATGGGGACAAAAAGAGTCTAGCACAAGAACTTGAATTTGCAATTCCCTGTTGTCACTAAAGAACCCATCATGCCAAGCAATTAGGGTTCTTGCCCAGTTTTGAGAAGACAGTATGTCCTAGGACTGATGGCAAAGAAAAATTGTTGGGAACGTCTCAGAGCCTTTTCTCCTTCCTTTTCCTCCTCCTTTCCACACCTTTTGGGTGAAGATTATGCTGAACATCTTCTAAAGGGCTTTTAGGTTTCACTGGAGATCTTCAATAGCCATTTCTGAAGCAGTTCATGAGGAGGAAGCTCATTCTTTGACGAGAGTGAATAAATTTAGACGCAACTGAATTTTATTAAATTTGTTAACTTTCCTTCAGAAAGCAGGCATTCTAATTATGGCAAAATAAATGCAGATTGCTAACTACCCTGTACTATAGAATACACTAAGTTAATAAAAGTCCAAATTAAGGAGACAAGAACTATTTATTTGGACAGAGGTATGGGAAGACTTTCTGGATATGAAAGCATTCAGTTGGACCTAAAGGATCCATAAGATTTCAGTAAGCCAGGGCATGTGAGAATATTCCATTCAAGGGAAACTACAGGAGCCAAAGTTCAGTTAGGTGAAAGTTTGGATCTGTATTTTATTTTATTTTATTTTATTTTATTTTATTTTATTTTATTTTATTTTATTTTTTTGGATGAATGCCTCTATTTTATTTATTTATTTTTTTCATGGTGTATAATTCATTTAATGTGTTTTTTTAAAATTTTATTTTATTCATTTTTTAAAAAATATTACATTCAAAAAATATGAGGTTCCCATTCACTCCCACCGCCCCCACCCCACCACTCCCCCCACAGTAACTCTCTCCCATCATCATGACACATCCATTGCATCTGGTGAGTACATCTCTGGGCATCGCTGCACCCCATGGCCTATGGTCCACACCATAGCCCACACTCTCCCACGTTCCATCCAGTGGGCCATGGGAGGACATGCAATGTCCAGCAATTGTCCCTGCAGCACCACTCAGGACAACTCCAAGTCCCAAAAATGCCTCCACATCTCATCTCTTCCTCCCATTCCCCACACCCAGCAGCCACCATGGCCGCTTTTTCCACACCAATGCCACATTTTCTCGATTATTAACCACAATAGTTCATGAAAGGAATATCATTAAGTTCACTCTAATCCTTACTGTATTCCTCCTTCCTGTGGACCTTGGCTTGGTTGAGGATCTGTAAAGGATTGTAATATGAGGAGATGAAATTTTAGAGATGTTGATGGGGTCAGGTCATTAATATAGGAGACATGTATTAATGTGTTTAGACTTAACTCAGGTGATTAGATCTATTGGAAGCTCTTGGGTAGACAAGTGACATGATCCATGCTGTGTTTTAGGAAGATAAGAGGTACCTCAGGGGCATAGATTGAAGGGGCTGAGGCTAGAGACAAGCAGATCAGTTAGGAAACCTTGTAGTAGTCTAGGTGGGAGATTTTCATGGCCAGCAATAGCAGGAAATTAGGAGTCAGTTTGAAGAAGAGATCAAATTTGGAACCTGATTGCATTGAAACATGGGAATGAAAAAGGCATCAAAGATGATGGGCTTCTGAACTGAGGTGCTTTCAGATAATCTAGAGAACACAATTGGATGTGTTGGGTTTTAAATGTTGGCTGAAGCCCTTAGAAATGTATGCATGAGGCCCAAAAGGAGAGGTGAGAGCTGGAAATAAAGGTGGGGGATCATTGGCAAGAAGTAATGGTTAGAGCCAACAGATTGAATGGCATTACCTGTGGAGAGATTAGAAAGAAAGGAAAAGGCTGGGAGAGAACTTTGAAAATGTCTTACTTAAAGGGGTGTTTGGAGGAAGAGGAACTTGTAAGATAAAAGACTGGTTAGAGGCAGAGGAGGCAAACTCATAATATCTTGCCAAATATAACAGAAGAAGAGAGAGTTTCAAGTTTACTAGTAAATGGCAATTCTGCCAGGGAGTTTGCAATCTATGTGGATCAGGCTAATGAGTTAAAGTTACTCACTTGATGTTTTCTTGTCACAGGAATTCCTTGAATTGCTTAATTTCCTTCCTTTCCTTCACAATACCTACAGGCCTGGAATATTCCCTCATTTCAACTCATCTAAATCTGCAAATGCCCAAGAATCAGTTAAAATTCTAACTTCATGCACACCAACTTTATTTAATCCTATTCTTTCTTCTCTGAATCCCAGCCAGTATCTCTTTGCAAAAGTGTTTATCTTATTTCCCAAACTGGATTATATGATTTTCAGAGGAAAAACAAAGACAAAAACACCACAAAACACAAAAATCTGAATTTTCAACTCATACATTTCTCTCTCAAAGCGCAAAGCACAAAAAAGGGCACTCAATTTTGTTTGTTTGTTAGAAAAAGCTACGATGTAAAATTTGATAATATGTATTAAATAGTGTCAAGAAAAGGTTTTCCTCCTTTGACACATTAATACCTATTCTGGGACTACAGGAATAATCTGTAATGTGAAATGTGAAATATCATACAAACAAACATATTTATCACAGCTCTATTCAAAACAGTTCATAGTCCAGTATTGTAATAGTAGAATGACTACATAAATTGTATAAAGATCTCACTCAGTGGAATCACATAGAATTTGTATCAACTAATTATGAGGACTATTTTCATATTTAGAATATATTTATTATCAAAAAAAAAAAACAACGGGGAGTAAAATTATCTGTGTGCTGTAGCTTCAAACGTATAAAATGTACAAGTGGTAAGTATTGGAAGAGCATAGATTTAAATTATAAAACATTTTACGTCAGGCAGGTAGGTAGAATTGCAAATGGTTTCTTTTCCTCTTATATTTTGCTATAATATTGCACTATTGCTATGTCATCCTAATAAAAACCATGTTTTGTTCCATATGAAGTGCCTAATGTGTGCAGGGCATTTGGGAGGTTGCCTGGGCCATTAACGCTTTCTATTAATGAGCCATGGTGCTGGGATCAATACTCCTCTTGTTGTCCATCATCCTTGTTTCCCCACAGTCATCTTTCAGCTCATGTCAGTTCAAAGGAATCAGATTGATTAGGGCCAACCTTCAAGTCCAGACCTCTCTGGGCGTGGCTACAAGGTGTCCTCTTTAAACATGCAATTCATCCACAGGCTGTGAGCACCCCATGGCCATGGTGCCATTACTGAGAGTCAGCACTAGCCATGTGTTCATCATTTTGGACAAGGAGACCACCTTGTCAGATCTAAGGCCGAAAGAGAATGAAAGAGGAAGAAGGGAATTAAGAGGGTGTAAATCCAAGAAAGTAGGAAGAAGCAAGTAAGTTAGTTGTGAAAGTAATTGAAAGAGGTAAGAAAAGACCAAGGGCAGAGAAGAAAGGTTTTAATGCTAAGATAAGTATGTCGGCCTCTGTCCCTGAAGTTTTCTTTCTTCACCTTTTTCATCTTTTCCCTGCTACTCAATGGAGCCTTTTATTCAGAAGCAATGTAGTTTCAAAAGCTTTGACAATTTTTGATCTTTCCTCTAATCAATGTTCTGAGGTGGCCTTGGAGAGAAAGAGACCTACTCTCTTGAATCACAGTGTATGCAGTACCAGAAATGGGAGGTTTAGTATCACAGGCAAAGACATGTATGAAATAATGAGATAAACAGAGTACAGTTCGTAGGGAAGGGGGAAGTGGCTCGACAGGGACCTGTGGGATGCCTGCTTCAGGCACCATTGAGCCCTTCCCACGCTGTGGTCCCCAGCTCCAAGTCTGAAAAGGTTGACGCGATGAGTGCTGCTAACCTAGACCTAGTCTGAAAAACCAGTCCAAGTGGTCCTGGATTCCACCACCAAGACCAAGTGGCCTGGTTTCCACCACCGTCATATACCTGCAGACAGAAGGTGTGGTAGATCTGCTCGGGGATCGGCTCTGGATAATTCAGCATTGCAGACATTCCCTAGCAGGCTATTGAAGCAACCAGTTCATGCTCCTTGACATTATACATGCCCAGTACGGGACCTGAGCATGGACACTGTTGTGCATTTTACCTATTTTTAGGTAGCCCATAAAGGACAGTGAAATTTAAAGAGATTCTTACTTTTATTACAGTAAATGAAACACCTATTAGATTGATTCAGATTTCAAGACTGGAAAGGAATTGAGCCATGGTTTTTAAAATTTTTTTTCAGTCATTCTTCTTATTAAATAGGGGCCACTTTCTCATATGTTTGTATTGCTCATATATAGACTATTGGATTTCTAGAGAAAGTGGTCATTTTGCCCAGCATTTCCCAGTGATCCAGTTACACAAATTACTGATCTGCCTCACTGGTGTGAAAGGGGAAAGCGGCCCCCTAGAGTATGCTAAGACTCCTTGCCTGGGTGCAGGCGCCTGACAGTCCTCTTAGGAAACATTCTCTCCCTGATATACCTCAGAAAGTCAAACTCTTCATTGTGCTTAGTAGGGGGTGTAGGGCGGGGTGGGGGGTGCGGCAGGGTTGCTCTTTCCCTAAACCAGGGGTTCTTAACTAGGGGTCCATGAGCTTGAATTGAAATTTTAGGGTGACTACTTATCCCAGTTTTCATGAGACCTTTTGGTTTACACCCATTGTAATTATTAATAGTGCTACCTTTTACTCACAAAGTGAGTTTGGAAAACAAATTTTAGATGGTAACTTTGAGCAAAATATCTTTACAGACTATATTTTAATAAATCTTGAACAAATTTTAAACTTAGGAAACTAGAATCACCTGTCCCATAATTTTCTCCTACCTATTCAAGAGTGAAATAATCCCCTTTATGAGCATTCTAAATTTTGGTCATCATTTCAGATCTCTTAAATATTTTGAAATATTTCTAAATCCCAGCAATTTATTTAAAGCTGTTTGGAGAGGAGGGTTGCTTTGGATGCATTTCCCCCTCCCAAAATGAGGCAATGGGACAAATAATCATTGAGTTGCAGCTGTTGGGGATCATGTGCTCCTTTATAATGCACTCTGTTAATTTTACGTTATGCTGTTTCCTGGTACTTGAATTTTGCCATATAAATATTTGTGGAATGGGTGTTAATAGAATTTACAATTGGGGATTTTGAAAAGAAGATTATAAAAGGCGAATAAGCCAGAAATTCAGATTCATTTTATGTTGAATTGATTAATCACTCAGAGTTATTTTTAGCTAGGGAAATGGACTTTTTTTTTTTTTTTTTTTTGGCTAGGTGAAGAAATGATTTGGACTCAGAGATAACAATTTTTTTTTTGCCAGGCCTTTGATCTTTATGTTGGCAACAATTTCTTATGAGAGTTGGTTAAAGTCTAAGTTTCTTCCGTTTGTATTTCAAAATTCTGAAAAGTACATATTGATAAAATTCAGGACAATTATTTATCAGGGAGGCACTAGGCAATGGATGTCAATCTTGACAGCAATTTAAGAAAAGATATTATCAGTCTTGTAGTTTTTCTGTGATACAGACACTAGAACCTCTTGAGTAAGAAAGCATTAAATTGCCTATATGATATTTCATAAACAGTCTTATCTTCTCTCAATAACCTCTGAGTCAGTTAGGACAATGGTTCATCCTAACCACCATTTAATCAATTGAGTTTTAGATTATAGGAACTCTTGGACCCAAATCTTAGTAGCAGTGTAATGAAATGTGAATCCTTCTTGAAAATCCTAAGTAAGGTTTTATCTTTAAATATCTTTATCTTTAAATATGGATTACAAGACATCACAGAAAGTTGTTCAAATAATTAAATGAGATTTTATATATATATGTATATATCCATATATCTATATATGTATGTATGTGTGTGGATAACCCAATACATGGTAGGCACTATGTAAGTATATAAATGTCATTTATTATAATTATCTTTGTTATTTCATGCTACATTGAGATTGTTTAAACGTGACAATGAAAATTTGTGAAGGCATTATATGTGAGAAAATTCTGGCTTCCTTTCCTTTCAACATTTTTGGATTATCTATTAAGTTGAAGACACTGCTAGTGAACTGATGAAATGTGTGGGAAATATCTTTGGCCATTAATGATCTGGAAGGTAAACAACCCATACATTCCATGCCTTAGTAAAGAGCTTTCTGGTTTGTTTTCAGATCACTGCCTGCCTTTATATATGAATCATGAGGCTCATTTATTTTTTGAACAACTAATTCCAGTCAGGACTGATGGAAGTAAATGGTTGTATTGGTCATGAGTGTCTAGATAATTGACTTATGTGAACTTTACACCAAAATATCAGAAAAATCGATGACTTTCCTTAACAGATGTTTTCCATGAGATGTTGAAGCAATTATTTGATAAGGAAAAATTCAGCGGCTGGATTTGTATGTCAGAAAGAGATATACACTGGAACTTTGGAAATAAAGTCTTATATCCCCTTTAATTTATAGATAAGGAAATTGAGACAGTGACATGATAAGTAGACATATGACTTAGAAAAATTGAGCCAATTGGGGTTTCCAACTCCCAATTCAGGACTTTTACAGCCTTTCACCTTTGCTTTGAGTGGCTCCTTCTCATGCACAACTGCCTTCACTTGCATGGCTAGAGTGGGAAGTCCAGAGAGACAGACTAAAAGGATAAAAGCTGTTGATAACTAACAGCCAAATTGGCTAATTTTATTCTGAGCAGTGACTAATTGAGTATTCTGTGGGCACAGGAAAGGAGGAGGTTAGCCACATTTGATTTTAATACATTTCTTTCGTTTATTAAATGCTCTTTTGAGGAGAATCTTAAAAGATCACATTTAGAAAATACTAAAGATGGAAGAAAGTCTCCCTTTTAAATATGATCCCCTATGTTACATGATCCCTTTGATATCAAGCCATACCTCTCTCATCTTAACATTGAGAAAATGTCATCAAAGTGACTTCAAAGAGATGTTAAGAGTTTAAATAGACCTAAAATTGCTCAGCTGTAATTCATTTCTTTTTTATTTAATAAACCTCTGGCTTCTGGTAGGTTCCATTCTTTTTCATTTTTAACATCAAATTATATTTTAATATTGATTTATTTAGACTTATCCACAGCTTGAAACATGCAAAAAAGCAGACTGTATGTTCAGAAAACCATCAGCTAATCACAGGTAAAGTGGGCCCAACAACTAAGAGAAGTGCAGGAAATTAGTGAATAGTAATAAGTATTCAAATGTTTTAATATCCTGATTATATATAATTTATATGTAGTGACAGAATAAGCTTTCAAATATTTTGATATCCCGTATACATAAATATATATATATAAATGTAATTTATACAAGTGTAATTTGTTGCATTCCCATTTAAAGAAAATAAACCTACAACTCTACAGGCTGGGAAAGGCAGATAATATGAAGATGGTGATGATGATGGACAATGACAATGATGACAAATACAAATGTTTATTGAGCTCCACACCTATGCCTGGTTCTGTACTTGTTAGTCTACTTACACTAGCATCCATGCAACAAACTCATAAAAGAGATGTCATAGTCTGCACTTTAACAATTGGAAGAATCATCCACTCATTTAGGAAACATTGATTGAATATTTCCTTTTTGCTCAAGTGCCAGGATATATGTATATAAATTGTATACAAAGTGAATTACAGAATCAGTTCTCTCTTGGCCCTAAGACTACATGTACTCTATTCTATACCACTTCCCTTCATGTATTAACTGTACCCCAAACTGTGTGGTACATGGTGACTATTGGTATTTACCTTCTGTATCTATAAATTCCATTTTACATGAAAAATAATGCTATGATATTTTAGATAATTATGAGCCATTGTTCACCAAAAATATATCATAAACTCTTTAAATCTTTGTTGATAAAATATATACCAACTATGTTGGGAGGAAGCAGGGCTACTGAGAAGAAGAAAGTTAAGGATTCAGAGGAAACTGTGATGTTCACCTCACATTAGGAATACTATACTCAGTTTTTAGTGCCACTTTTTAAGAGGCTTTGACAAATTCTCTCCAAAGAGGATGATCAACATTGTGAAGTATCTGGAGGTGATATTATAAAAGGAATAATTTGATGGGAATGTAGAAGAAGAATTAGGACTTAGTAATTCATAAGAACTAATTTCAACTATTAAAGGAGTTGCGCTTGGGAGGAATTGTTTATAGTTCCAGAAAGGTAAGATGAAGGCTAATGAGGAGGTTTAATGAAGGAGATTTCTGCCTAACATATAAGGAGGAGCTTTGTGACAGAGAGAACTGCTCACATATAGGATTATGAGATAGGCTGCTTCATTCATTTAATCATTTGTTCAGGAAACATATATTGAGCATGTCCCGTGAAGAATAGCATAGCCTAGAGAGGAATCCATTACCAATAGCTGAGTCAACCAGATGACAAAGAAAGCCCCCAGAACCAATTGAATAGAATCATAAAGGTTCATGTTGCAGGGACAAAGAAAGGAATAAAAGACTGATGGCATTAAGTGGGGCAGAGTGGGTCCTTTAGTCCAGGAGTCTTTGAGCAGTGTGAAGAAAAGCAAAATTAAATAGAATCAGTGTTAAGCAATTTGCAACGAATTCCAAATGGTATGGCCTGCAGGAGGAGTCATAAGTACCTGCTAATTGTCCCACTCAGGAAACTAAAAATTCTCATTGTAATTGCATGCATCTTGTAAAATAATCCATCACTTTGATTTCTCTCTGATGTGAAATAAAGCCATGCTCACACCACCTATAAACAGGAGCGTGCCATGAATTAAAGGCATTCTTATTGTGTCTACCTATATTAGCTACTCAGCTGGGACATTTATGTTTTATTTTCCAAATGTGGCATCCTGGCAACTGAAAGCCTTTCAGTAGGCATTTTAATAGTAGTGGCAAATCCATATAATTATTGTTCAAATTCTAATGACTATACCATCCCTAGAAATTCTTCACTCTAGGCACCAATTTTACACTCAAACATCTCCTCATTAAAGAGTTGAAAAGAAACAGGAATAACTTCCAGAGAATAACACTGTCAAGTGTTGTACATGGTAGGTACTTGTGTCTAATAGAGGCTAGTGTAACTTCAAGACTAATGAAGACCAAATTTCATTGTATATTTTTCCTCTTCAGTCACAGGACATGGATAAAGATACTGGTGTTTTCCAGTCAACTCTCATAAATATCTCTAGGTTTTACACACAGTAATGACCTACATTTATATGGGACATTATACTCCATACAATCAGAGGCAGTTTTGTAGAGTGGTTAACTGTGTGAGATATGGAGCCAGATGGGTCTGGCTTCACCAGCTGGTCTTGTGACTTTGTGAAAGTTACCGAAGTCTTGGTTTCCTTCTCTGTAAAACGGAGATAATAACACCTGTTTCCTAGACATATAATGATTATTACGTTATAGACATATAGAGATTATTACGTTAGCCGATGCGGTGCGTGGAAATGGTTTAGTACCAGTCCTTGGTGCATAGTGTGAGTCTAAGTCAACAGTTCTCAAATTCTGCTGAGCATCAGAATTTGCTGGATGTTTTTAAAAAGTGCAGATGCCCAGTGCCTCCACCAGAAACTCCAAATGGGTGGTTCTGAGATGAGGCCCAGATATTTGTATTTTGAACCATTTCTCCAGGAAATTCTGATGCACACTGGAGTCAGAAAATCTCTGGTTGAGGATTTTGATTTTGTTATTCCCTTCCAGCTTAGCCTAGTTCCAGTGAGTTTACTTGCCCTGCTTAAGTTGTAGAGAGATAAAGAAAAATAACTAGGTTTTCCACCTGATAGCACTCAATGCCATGGATCCATATTTAGCCCTCATTTGAAGCCAAGCCCTGCTCTAGCCTCTTGTTATACTGTCAAGTATTGCTCTCTGAATTTCTCAGCCTTGGCCACCCAGGAAATCTGTTGCCGGCACACACTGAATACCCACAGCACTGACATCCTGGCAGTTACCTCTGCAAGGAGTGAAGCCAGAGCTAGCATCAATTTTCTAGCACAGGGAAAATACGATGCAGTCCAAAATTTGAGAAAACATCACAAATTTCCTGTCTTACTGCTGCTGTGATTTTCTGATAAAAATAGTTCTCTTCAATAAGGACCACTTAAAGTAATAGATTTACAGGGTTTGAGTCATTTTATACCCAAATTAAAGATTGAGTAGATTTCATTTTTCAAAAGCTTCTATCTCCAAATAAGCACAATGCCAAAGAACATTTTAAATAAATCTTCCTATTTTTCTAATTACATGTTGGTTTTTTAACTGTTGGCACATAGCCATGTGTGCTTTTGTTTTAAAGGATACTAGTTGAGTGAAGTTTTTTTAGGTTTTCTCTAATATAACTTGCTTTCAGTTTTTTATTTGCTTATCAGCGCCTGGTTTGTCAGTGATTTGTTGACATGAGTCAGAATTTTATTCCATCCTGAACTAAAGCAGCTATTTTCCCTAACTCACAAAATATGAATCATAAAACCAATATGATTACCTGATGCAGATAACTCATTTTATTACTGCTGTCTTGCGTCAATCTGAGAAGTGATGAATTCTGTCTCTCTCCAGTCTGGAATAAATATCAGAGAGAAGCTGAATAAGGGAAGTTAGGAAACAAAATGTCCACTAGAGTAAAGGAGAACTAGCCTTGCCTCTGTCAAAGACATTTTAGAGAAGTTGAACTTTGGAATAATTTACAGCCTTAATTATGGGAGAACTTATTTTCAGTGTTACAAATACTACTAATAATGAATAATTACTGATTTGCCTATATTATTGAACACTGCCTGCCAGGAACAATAGTGAAACAAAATAAACATATCCTTTGTCCTCATGAAGCTTACATTTGAGTAAATAAATAAATACATGATAAGTATATAAATAAATGAGTCTGGTGCCCATAACTTGTCATGGAGTAAATAAGGCCAGGTGAGGGGAATCCGGAAGGTTAGAAAGGACAAAGGCTCCGGAACCTGGTTCTTTTCCCTTTCCCTAAGCTCAGAGAAGAGCTGAGAGGAAGCAGGGGGAGGAGTAAATCCAACGGGTCAAGCTCTACAGCAGGTGAATTGGCACTGACCTAGTGTGTTATTGAGTTAATCTTATAGTAACTGTGTCTTTCTTCTAGACCCTCACCTGGGAGCTTGGTAGAAATGCAAATTCTCAGGCTCCATCCCAGACCTAATGAATCAAGAACTCTCCAGGTGGATGGGGCCTTGCAATCAGTGTCTTCTAGGGCCTATGCGTGACTCTGCAGCCTTGTTTTTGAAAGGGTTCAACCTGTGAAGGAGCTTTTTTCTCTCTTCCCACTACTTCTCTAAGAATATTTTATTCACTGTGAAGGCTGTTAACCAGCTAGAAGGCAGTGCATTAAAGTAAGGTAACTTTTTGAAGTTCTCCTGGGGTCTCTGAGAATCTGACATTGGTGAAGTTTCCCTCTTGCATGGGGCAGGGCTTACAATCACTTTTTTTCTCCATCCCACAGCATAACAAATCCTACTCAAATAGTAATAAAATAATACAGTTCCATTAAGGACAGCCTGGGATGTACAAAACAAAAATAAAAAGTGGCTAGCAATCCCATGAGCTAATATGAAAGTGCCTGTGGAGCCAAAGCTGGCTGAATTTCCCAGATGACAGGACTTGTGAGCCTCACACAGATACCAAAGCAGACATGGCCATGATGCTGGGGCAGCCAGATGCATTGAAGAAGTGTAAGAGTGTGGGTCTCCAGCCCATAGCCTTTGACCTCAAACTACCTATCTTCACATCCTTGTTTCACAACCACACTCAGAAATTAGTACTCTAATCAGCTGTATCTTACACATTAGGGAATGGGGAAATAGCCCTATTTCATCACAAGTAAACTCGGGGTAATAATAATCATAATAATGATATAATAGTATTTAACATTTTTTGGGTGCTTACTAAGTAAATGTGCATGCTTCACAACATCACCGTAAGTTAGGTACTATTTGTATTCCTATTTTTCAGAAGAGGAACCTGAGGTCCTTGGAAATTAAATCACATACCCCAAACCAAACTTCTGGTTTAGTGAAAGATGTGATATACAGACCCAGACAGTGCCTCCAGAGCCTGCATTCTCAACTCCTCCTGTGCATTAAAATAATATTGCTCAAATTCTAATTTTAGATCTACCATTATTCAAAGCAGGTAAAGAAACACATTTCAGTCACATGTGGATAACTTCTGAATTATCTGCCAGACAAACACCTTATCAAGGTCCAATGTTGGTGCCATTCTCTCTGTCAAGCCTTTTCCTGACTGAGCCCTGAGCATTCCCACTAAGCATCTGTAGATTGATCACACATCTCTCTAGGACCTACTTAGCTCTAGCTTTTAATTGTGCCTGACACATATTCCTTTCTTTCCTACTACCACATCTTTGCATTGGTGTACACCGTGGCCAATCATATTTTAAAATTGGCATAGAAACTTTATGAGTGCCACAGAGGAAATGGTTTAACAGAGGACCTCATTGGCCCTTTGGTAAAAGACTTTCCAAAATGCCAACAAATGGTGTTCTGAGATTCCATCCATGTCACTGGGCTTACAGCACCATATGTCATATTGCAACTGTTACATTTCTATACACTGGTTATCTTCATATTTATTTATTTTTCACTGACATGTCTTTAAGCACCATTATCCTGGTTTTTCCTTTAATTAGGGTATGGGGGGAAAAAGAGAGCAAACTCCTATATAATAATACTTCACATGACTATATTCAGGTACCCAAATAATAGCTGGTGGAGGTGAAAGTGGAATCAGAAGTCATTGGTCTCAAACTTGGTCATTTTTTAACCTTATCTCTTAAGTGGGAGGCTTGAGGCTCTCAAGAATCAGCCGCATTGGGATTACAAGCCAATCTGAAGGTTTACCGGCTCAAACCAGTGTACTCCCATTCATCAGTATATTGGGAAGATGCTGTGAGCAGATTCATAGAAAAATCTACTTCAGTCCTTGGAAAATCATACTGACCAAATGGCCCAGGTTTATTCTTTCTAATACTCCTAATCAGATTCTGTTCCTTTATTTTCTAAATTGGTTTATTTTTATTTTTGCCTAAATATTTATGGAATATATACTTTTTCCTTCACTCTAAGTTTTTGTTCAAATTCCATGGAAGTTTACAAGTGATTTAGGAGTGGTATATGAAGTAATCAGGTTCAAATGATCCATTTGCCAAATTTAAAATAAAACATACGTCCCCCCTAAAGAATTGATTGGAGCAGTTTGACTTAATGAACTGCATCTTACATATCTTCTCTTTGTGTTGGTCTGTAGTTCCATATTGAGTACATAATCATTTTATCTGTTCCTCGTAATGCTTGCTTACATTATAACAGCCTTGAATGCAGTATATTCCATTGGCATTTATGTGAATTCTCAGGTGGTTAGTTCACAGGAATATGAATTAAACTAGCTATTTTCTCAAAGAGCACTTTTTTTCTGAGTTACTAATCACCTAAGTAAAAATGCTGGCTTCAATAATTCTAATAAAAGCAAATCTGAGATCAGTAGATGTTCCATTTTTATTGAGGAGTAGAATTTCAGTGAACCTTTAAATGGATACATGTAGTCCTGGAACTTTAGTTTATATTGATTATTGTGGATATTGTTATTATTATCATTATTTGTAATTATCCTATGATCTTTGTAATAGTTTGACTCTGTGTCAGAAATTAAGTTGGAAATGCTCTTTTATCATTAAAAATTTCGTTAAAAATTGCTGAAAAAATTTTCTTTGTGAGCTGCTTTGTGAATTAATTCAATACCATAGATATTTTTAAAGAGAAAAACAAACTTTGAGAATGGAAAATTATTTTGTTGTGAAAATTCATAATTTCAAGTAAATATTTATCAAGGCGTAAACCAAGAAAATATGCTTCTAATTTTAATATTAACAATGAATTAACCAGACTTTTATGCAAAACTTATTTATCAGTATTTAATCAATTCCATTTTCATATAAATGGTAAAATTGATAGAAAAGAAAACTCTTTCTAGTCCCTTAAGCTCTTTGAATACATTGCTTTGTGGAAGTGTGTCAACTTGTTAAGGTGGTGCTCTTTTTAGTAAATTACTTCTTTTCCAACAACCAAGTGACAATTCTACATCTCATTCTCCTTAGGTCCAACAAAGAAAGTCCAGTTCAGTCAGAATCATGCCAGTCTGAGTGAGTGCTGGCTCATAGACCTAAGGCGTTTTTACTGACCATGGTTAGCATAAACCAGCATTTCCATTTTCACCGTGTATACCATGACAAGGAATCCTAGGTACCTCACAGAGTTTGTCTTGCTAGCAGAAACTCAGGTCCTGTCTGAAGAACAAAATATTTTCATATCATGGGTTTTTCATATAATGTTTGAGTACAAAACCTATGAACGTTTTCTACATAGAAGGTCTGTAGTACACACTACAAATCGGCCTGGAACCAGTACAGTTACTTATCTTGGTTACATACCCAGGTTCATTTCATGATATAGCCCAGTGAAAAATGTTCTCATTTTAAGAAGCTTTTGAGTGTTGTTCCCCTTTTGTTCCTTAATGCATTATAACCATGTGCCAAAGGCTACTTAGGCCAAGGTAAAATTTAGATGGTTCATATCTCTGGGATATGTGACTGGTAAATAGATATGTAAGATGATTGCCCTTGTAGCTTCATAAAAAAACTTTAGATAAATATTCCAGAACATTTGTTTTGGATAAGAAAGTGCCTTTAATGCCATGCAATCCATTTTATTTGTAGTTATCTATTTTGACCAAATTTTTAGACAGAGATCCTGATTTTATGACATTTTTCAAGTTATATAAATTTAATATTAATTTTTGTCTTTTTCCTTTACTAATGCTAATTCAGAACTAACCTAATTGGATCTAGATCTAGTAAGCATGGACAGAAAGTCAGTTGTGAAAGGTTAGCCAACTGAAATTCAAGAGGGTAGTCTTGGGGAAAAATGGTTACCTTTTTACTTCACTCAGTCTAATCTGATGTCATCAGGGTAGTAAACTTGACTAACTTCTGCTTATTCAGTAATTGTTATGTTTTGAATTTAACAGCAGCAAAAGAAATAACGTGTTAACCATATTTTTATGCAAATGAGCACCAGGTTAACAAACTAGAAAAAACATTATCATCTTAATAGACTTAAAAGAAAAATTCAGGTATACCCAATCTCCATTCTGGATAAAAATCTCAGCCAATTAGGAATAGAAGGGAAGTTCTTCAACCTAATAAAGGACATATATGAAAGACCTAAAACTAGTATCATACTTATCAGTAAAAGATTGAATCCTTTTCTGTAACATCAGGAACAAGACAAGGATGTCTAATCTCTCTACTTTATTCAGTATTGTCCTGGAGACTATAGCCAGTACAATCAAGCAAGAAAAACAAATACAAGATATCCAGATCAGAAAGGAAGGAGTAAAACTGTCTATATTCATAGGTAACATGATCATTCAAATTGAAAATCCAATGGACTCTTCAAGGATAAAGCTACTAAAGCTGAGTTTAAGAAATTTGCAAAGTACATGTTCAATGTGCAAAAGTAATTGTATTTCTATATATGAGCAAAAATGGATATTAAAATTTAAAAGCAGTACCATATATAATATCATAAAAATATGTAGTACTGAAGAGAAATGTGCAAGACCAATACACTGAGAAGTACAAAACTTTGCTGTGAAAATTAAGGGAGGGAAGCAGACGTGGCTCAACTGATAGAGCATCTGCCTACCATATGGATGTGGCCTCCTGACCCGTGTGGAAATCTGGCCCACATGCAGTGCTGCCATGCACAACGAGTGCCATGCCATGCAGGGGTGTCCCCACATAGGGGTGCCCCACATGCAAGGAGAGCCGCCTTGTGTGGAAAAAAAAAAAATGTTTAGCCCGCTTAGGAGTGGCGCTGCACACACAGGGAGCTGACACAAGAATGTGCAACAAAAAAGAGACACAGATTCCCGGTGGTGCCTGACGAGAATCAAGCGGACGCAGAGGAACACACAGCAAATAGACACAAGAGAGCAGACAACAGGGGGGAAGGGGAGAGAATAAATAAAATTAAATTAAAAAAAAAAGAAAAGTAAGGGAAACTTGGTAAATGCAGAGATGTATCTTTCATGGGTCAAAAGATCCAATATTATTGACATGTTACTTTTTACAAAGTTGTTTTAGAGGTTCAGCATAATCCCAGTGAAAATCCCAACAGGCATTTTTGTTGTTGAAATTGACCTACTCTAAAATCCATATGGAAATGCAAAGAATCTAGAATAGTTAAGAGAATTTTGAAAAAGAAGAACAAAATTAGAGGAGTAGAACTATCTGGTTTCAAGACTTATTTTATAACTACAGAAATCAAGGTAATGTGTCAGTGGTATAAAATAGAAATAGATCAGTGAAACAGTATAAAGCATTTAGAGGTAGACCCACATATATGTGGACAGCTGATTTTTTTTTTT
Source organism: Dasypus novemcinctus (assembly GCF_030445035.2). Classification (NCBI taxonomy): domain Eukaryota; kingdom Metazoa; phylum Chordata; class Mammalia; order Cingulata; family Dasypodidae; genus Dasypus; species Dasypus novemcinctus. Next base: position 28,111,745 of record NC_080689.1, on the reverse strand, counting down.
CTTTTACAAAAATATAAAGGTAATTCAGTAGTACAAAACATTGGCCACTGATTTGTAAATAAATAAAAAGGAAACGAATTCTGATGTATACCTCACACTATATACAAAAATTAAATGGATTATCTACCTAAATATAACTCTAAACTATATAATTTTTAGAAGAAAATAGAGGAGGAAATCTTTTTTACCTTAGGTGAGGCAAAGATTTTTTAGATAACTCACCAAAAGCTTGATCCATAAAGAAAATAATTGATAAAATTTAAATCTGCTTATTGAAAGACACTTTCTTAATGAAAATTATTTGAAAGTACATACTAGTCTAGAAGAAAATACTGACAAATAATTTACCTGACAAAAGACTTATATTCAGAATATGTAAAGAAAGCTTAAAATTGCACAATTAAGAAAATTCATAAGAACTGGACAAAAGTTTTGAGCAGGAATTTCACTAAATACAGTTGTCAAATAAGCATATGAAATGATGCTCAATATAATTAGTAATTAGGGAAATGCAAATTCAAACTATAGTGAGAGGCCACTACACACTGAGTAGAAAGGCTAAAACTAAAAAATTCATACCAAATACGTGTGAGTACATGGAAGAACTGGAACACCCGTATACTGCAGAATGTAAAATGGTATAATCACTTTGGAAATCCATTTCTTAAAAAGTTAAACATACATCTGTCATGGGATCCAGCCATCAATTCCTTGGTATTTATATAAGAGAAATGAAATCATTTATCCATGCAAAGACTTGTACTATAATGTGCATAGCAACTTTATTTGTAATAGTCCCAAACTGGAATCAATGCCTAACAACTAGTGAATTGACTGTGGTTATATCAATACACTGGCACACTGCTCAACAATAAAAGGGAGTAAACTTGATACATCCATCAACATAAATAACTCTGAAAATAATTATGCTGAGTGACAGAAACAAATCCCCCTCCTACCCCATCCCCCCAAAAAAACTATAGAAAATGAAAACCAAGTATAGTGAAAGAAAGACCAGTGGTTGCTTGGGGAGGAGATAGGTAATGAAGAAACTTTGTGGGATGACAGAACTCTTCATTACCTTATTGTGGCAATAGTTTTATTGTTGTATGTGTTCATAAAGTTATATAAAAACTTCTCAAATTTGTTAAATTGAGCATTTTAAATACCTGCAGTTTATTGTATTTCAATGTTACCTCAATAAAGCTGTTAAAAATATATACTTGAGTAATAAACTTTGAGCACCTGAGAACAATTGTGGAAAAATATGTAAAACTAATCTACATTTACTAGAAGTGTTAAAGGCCTATACCATATCTGACAAGTCAAATGGTATAGATATGGGAGCTTTTGCTTCTATTTATGTAATCAGTTTTGTATCCAGTCCTATCTAGTATTTATCAATGTTTGTGATCCATTTGGTTTTGGAATCATAAGTCTACCTTAAAAAGTGTCTGAAAATTTTACAGGGGTCATAAGGACAAAGTGCTTTCATATATATGTGTGTGTGCATCTGTGTGTGTGTGTGTGTGTATATATATATATATATGTTTTTATATTTTTATATTCATACATGCATTTATCAAAATGCCTTTATGCTTTCTTGATTTTTGGAGAAAATTACCTTCAGAATCAAATACTGAACATAAAAATGGAATCAGATGAAAATGTTATAGAATGCAGTTTCCTGGCCTCTTTCAGACGTACACTGAGCATATCCAGGGGGCACCATTAATAAAGTCTGTGATGAAGATGCTGCTTCCTGAAATTATGTGTCATGGTGATCCCTGTAATTTGGTTCCTTAGAAATAAATAAATGTGATCTATTCTTGTTCTCAACTTTGTAAATAAGTAAACGGTGTGATTCTCAGTTCCTTATTAGGAGGATTTTCCTGTGAGGTAAAGGTGGGTAGAAACAAGTTCAGTTACGATGTCCACTGAGATGATGCTCCTATAAACTTTGCAACTCGGTAGAGGTGGTTCACACGTTTCAGATATAAGGTAGGCAGCCTAAAGCTTGAGGATAAATCCCAAACCCTGATTTTTGATTTTTGTGCTTAAACCAGAGAGAAGATGCTGATTTAGAAGCAGAAAGAGTGAAAAGAAGCTGTACCTCTTCAAGATAAGAGGCAATGCAAGCAAAGGACAAAGGCAGAGGGAATAGATTAAGATCCCAGTGGAACAACCGAGTGGTTTCTGAGGGTCCAAAGGTGACAATAACAACTTGGTTTTATTTTTCTAATAGATTCTGAAAGGCTATTTGTTGTAGGAACAATGATAAACATTCCTACAAACACAATATTCAAAAGGAAGTATATATTTAGCGTTTTTAATTATACAAGTAACCCATGTTCGTTGTAGAAAAATTAGAAGACAGAGATAAGAAAACAGAAAAGCAAACACGTCTAAATCTTCTTATAAATCCAATACTTGGGGATGAGACTCTCAGTACTTTTAGTAATTGTCCTTCCAAAGTTTTCTTTATATATTTTTTTATTAAATGTATATATAACCAAATATAAATTTATATATATATAAAGATATTATCAAACATTCCATGTCAATAAATACACATCTCTACCACCATTTTAATGCTTGTGATCGTTTCATCATATAAATACCCCTAAAAATGTTTAAGCAATCTCCAGGTTTATTTATTTTCAGTTTCCTTTGAATTTTTCTGAAGGGACAGAAATTTCCTCTATAGCAGATTCTAGCAGAAAATGATTAAAAAGCAGCAGCTCTGAATTTCAAATGGTGAAGTACTTTTGGAGTCATGCCTTTTGAAATGATAATTTTACAATGTTGTTGGACACGATGAACTCTTTAATAATCATCACATGATATTTTTATGCATATTTTTGGCCTCATTGTGCTAATATGTACAGAATTTGGCCTTTCTGGAAGGCTGAATTCTTGGGGATTCATTCCTTTTCCTCAGTTTCTAAACTTATAGATTGATACTAATTTATGAAATTCATTTAAAATTATACAATACAATATAATTAACTAATGAGGATTAAGTCAAAGAACATCAAAATTCTTTTAAGCGAATGTGAAAAGTATCTAAGACCTTCAACTGACACATGCATAGCATGAAGGTATGTCAGGAAATGACTGCTAAGCTGCATTTGGGCTAAAATATGACCTCATCTATCTCTTGGGACCATGGCAGTGAGCTGTTGTGGAACACGCATCCTGCTGAGAGGAAGGAGACGGAGGAGGTCGTCACTGTGGTTTGTGAGCTTGGGGAGGTCTCAGCCTTTCTGGCGATCAGGTGATTCATCTTCAGAATGATAGCATTAGAGAAGTCAGCCCTAGAACTCCTCCCATGCAAACATCTTGTGGTTCTGTGACAGAAAACTCTAAAGCCTGTGCCCTCAATGGGGCTGCTGCTACAGACTTAAATATCATGGCTCTCTCGTTGCTTGGCTGGGACATCCCTGGCCCCAATCTGCCTCACCGACTCCTCTTTTCCTTTGGCCTTTCCCCCAGTACTCAGATCTTAATTGTGCCCTCAGGATACCTCCTTTATCTTGTAGTTTCTTTCCTTACTCTCCATCGGTGACCTGTCTCTTGTATTCTGTGCACTCTGCTGTGTCCTACTGGGTTAACCCAGCCATTTTTGGTCCCAGTAACCCTTGGCCTGTGTGCTATGCTGCCTGTGACCATGGCATCTAAGGTTAATCACAAGAGTGGGTTGGATCTGCACCAACTCAAAACCCTGGGGCAAAAGCAAAGGTTCAACACCTTGCTGCCTGACACATAGTACTTACTTTAAAAATCTGATAGTTCTGATGGATGCTACTTCATGGATGAACTTGAAAACATTATGGCTAAGGGAAAGAAGCCAGACACAAAAGGTCACATATTGGATAATACCATTTGTATGATATGTCCAAAATAGGCAAATCCGTAGAGAAAGAAACTGCTTACTGGTAGCCAGAGGCTGGGGGAGGAGGGCAAGCAGGGAGTGACTGGTAATGGGTACAGAGTGCCCTTGTGAGGTAATGAAAATATTCTAAAATTAAATGGTAGTGGTGGCACAACTTTGCAAATATACTAAAAACCACTGAGTTGTTGCACTGAAAAATGGCGCATTTTTTGGTATGTGAATTATATCTTAATAAAATGTATTTGTTGAGTAAGATTTCAGGTAATCACTTATTAATGCATTATGAGCTGCTTGGACATTTTAGAATAGTTCAAATTTGATTTGAGGGAGAGAGTCGGTATCATATAGGTACACCCTAAAACACAGGTGTTTGGTGTGTGTGTGTGTGTGTGTGTTTTATCGTGTGTGCCTTCCAAACCTGAAGCACTTTCCCCTAGGAAGGAACTGCTCTTAATCACTGTAGGGGAGCGCATTGGCATGGAGCTTTAGCAAATATCTGCCAACTTTATTTCTGTAGTGAAAATGTACTTCTTGTTCAAAACATTAAAAATTTCTCTTGACTAAGAAGATAAATAAGAAATCAGATTTTGCCTGAAGCACTTTTTTCTTGATAACTGTTGCACAAAAGCTAAATTCAGTAAAAATTGTGGAACCTCAACAATAACAAAACAGGTTGGGATTTCATTAGTGGGTTTTTTTTTCCCTATAGAATAATTGATTCTGCTGGATATTCACCTGTATCTAAGAGTTTCAGGGTAAATAAACATAATCTCAGTATTCGTAGTTAGCTTTAGAGCCTACCTGTCAACAGGACCCAGTCCCACTCCACTCCCAATTTTTTTTTTCTCTCTACATATTTGGTGTCTTCCCTGTCTTCTTTCTTTATTGATTTTATTAAACTTTTTATTGTAATAACATATATAGAACTAAAAATTTCACATTCTAACCACTTTCATGTGTACAATTCAGCAGTATTAGTTACACATGTAATATTGTGCTACTGTAATATTGTGCTACTGTCACCAATATCCACTAACCCAACTTTTTCATCACGTCAAGCCACAAATATTTGGGAAGGCCAACTACCATATCCTCTCTTGCTAAGCACGTTTATACTCTCTCATCCCTAACTGCTGAGAGTGTGTCCTATTTTTAAAAGCCTTCAGAGAAGATGCTTCTTCAGGAGATGGTATGACAAAACTTTGCCTGTGCAGCATTCCCAGTGGGACTAATCAGCCAGGTGTCTGATCTCCTTAGCGTCTACCTGACTATCGGAAACAATTGTGAGCCCAGTAAACCTCTAGAGGTTTGTTTTTGTTTTGTTTTGATTTTTTTCCAACATAGAAATTCCACTTGCTTGAGAGAAGTGCAGGGCTTGCATGGTGGTTGGTGATTCTCAGAAGTCCTACTTGCTCAGATCCTAAGAGCCTCTCTTAGGAGTAAAGCTCCTACGATTATGCTTCTCACTCTCATTCGCTGTCTGACAGAAATGGCCCAAGTACTCTCAAACCAAGGAGTCCCTGGTTACCTTCCAACCCAATTTGTATCAGCATGTCCTGGAAGTCCCCCACTCCACCCTTCCTGTCTCTCCATGGCAGATCTGCAAGGCATCTAGTTCAGTCTTGTCACTGCAGAAGGAGAAACTGAGATGAGGTACAGACTTACCCAGAATGCCCTGCAAAGTAGTGACTGGCTGAGCCTTCCCATCTTGAGCTTCAGTTTGGTGGTTCCCACTCTCCCAGCAAGCCACACTGCATTCTGTTGAGGTCCATGCTCCTTTGACAATGAGAAGAATTGTTAAGATAGAGTCACTGCAGCAAATCATGAGGCAGTTTCTACTCAAAAACTAGCAAAGGGAAGATGGACACATAGAAAGAGCAAATTGGTGATTTAGTAGGGACCAGAAAGTTCTCAAGTAGTTCTTAGGCTTGGGGGAAAAAACAAACAAAACTCACTTGAAAAGTGTTTGTTTTGACTTATACTGTTTTATTTTATTATTGTCACTGTTTGGAGAATTTTTTCTTCTCTTAATGATCTACAACTGGCAGTTACCTTCAGTGGCGGCTGCTCAGGATGTTATATTATCACAAACCAGTAGTGACACTCTTTAAGATGAAGCTGCTTTTCCCAATGGCAGGCTCCATTTCTAACTATTTTCCTCTCCAGAGGGTTCAGGAGCCTTTCCTCATGCCATATACTAGAGAGCCATGAGGCAATAATATTAAGTTGACAATTGTGGGTTTGTTTTCTTTCTATGGACAAAGTGAAATGCTGATCAGGTACCTCTGAGGAGCCTTGGCCACCTGTGTGAAGAACTCTAACCAAATGCTGCACCCCTTAGCCCGTTTCTAATAAAACCAAACAGGGGTGCTATTCATGGTTGGGTGTTTGCTTTGATTGATTTTTTAAAAATATACCTTGACTTTTTCAGTTTATGAACTAAAATAGAACAAACTGTTACTACAGTAAATGCAGGAATATTCCTCATTAAACTACAACAAAAAAATCAGATTTATTCTGATTCATCACAATATTCCTTCAGCAGAGATTGGTGGAAAATATTAACTTCCTCATGCTCCAGATAGGAAAAATTGGAGCAAAAATGTTGCTTCACCTAGCCAACCGGCCATGGAACCTGGCTTTGACTTTGGATCTGCTGATTTCCACTTAAGTGCAGAAATTGATAATGGGCTTAATTAAGAAACCATATTCTAAAAGGAAAGGTCTGCCGTTATTTGGGCAAAGGCTTACTGACTTTGGCAACAGGACCAAGTGTCACACTTTCCTTTGGCAACTGTGGGTGTTCCTATCTAATCGGTATATATTTCCAAGAACTTTCCCCGTGGGCCCATTTTTGGCTTACGTTTATGAAATGTTAAGGGATAATAACATCTACCAAGTGCATGTCTGAAAGTTTGCACTGAAATGTTCCAGCTATGTACCCCCTTAATCTTTCCTCTTCTTTTTATTTGTCCTCAAATGCCCTTGCATGTTCTATATTCCCCAGTCACGGACATTTTGTGCTGCCTCAAACTCATACCCATTTCCATACCTGCTTCCAGATTAAAATAAATAACTGAAAGGTCTTCAACTTGAGACCCCACTAGACAAGTCTAAATGCAGACATTATTCCTTATCCTTGCCCCACTATCTGACAAGCCCTCAGCTCTGGTCCTCAAATCCTGCCCTCCGTAAACACACTCTGACTCACTGGCTCTCCTCTTACTCTTGCTTTCCAAGCTTAGGGGCTTGCTGGCTTGACATCCTATTTATATATATGTGGTCAGATATCAGCTGCAGGAGCAGGAGCATCCCAGAATACTTGGAAATGCATTCATCCTCACAAAACGTGTAGGGAAAAAGACACAGCTGTTTAGGAGAAGCATGAAGTCATGCCCAAAATGCACCATTCAACTTGAATTCATTTACACAGCTATAGGTACTCATGCTCCTTTTTGTCATTTTCTAATACAACTGTGTGCATAATGCCAACAAAAGCAGCACACACTGCCTTTAATCTATTTATTAGGGTAAAGGCCTCATTTTCTTACAAATACCCATTCTCCATCTGAACTATTTTGAAAGGTAAGTTTTTCTTCCTTCCCTTGTAATGCATGTGGTAAATGTGTTCGTGAAAATTCATTGTGTCAGTGAAATAGTTAGATGTTTATCTTTGGAATGTTTAAGTATCTTTTCCATTAGAGAAGGCCAGAAATGTAAGTTGTTAATAGTTACTAGAGAATGTGAGGACTTTGCAGTCCACTCATTTATCTAACTTTTCTTGAGCACTTACTATGTGCCAGACACTCATCACATAGGAAATGTTAATAATCCCTTTTCCTGAACAGCATGTACACAACTTGTGTAACTTGTTCCATCCATTGTTTGAATTATTAATTCACCTTCTGTTGTTCACCCAGCAGTTCTTAATTAGTGGTGATTTCCCCACCCCAGAGAACATTTGCCAATATCTAGAGACATTTTTTGCTTGTCCTGACTAAGGGAGTGCTGTTGGCATCTAGTTGGTAGAGGCCAGAAATTCCACTGAACAGCCTACAATTTATAAGATAGCCCCCCACCCCCAACAAAGAATTACCCAGCCCCACAAGGTCAGTAGTGCTGAGATTGAGAAGCCCAGCCCTAGACCATGGGGCCTTGAGGGCAGGGACTGTGTCATATCCCCAATACCTCAAACGTCGATGGGCCTCCCCGAGTGGTGACAGTGTTGGTGTGATTGAAATTCCAGGAATGCAAAGATGAAGAAGCTCCAGCTCCTGAGCAAACCCTTGCTAGGTACCAGCAGCACTGTTATCACCTGCAAAGAATTAATAGTTAAAACTGCTCTGTCACAGGCTACACTTTAATTTGTGCAGAATTTGTAATAAGGTTGATTGTGAATGTTTGGAATTGGATAGAGGTGATGATAGCACATTAGAGTGGATGTAATTAGCAGCGCTGAGATGTGGGTGTGACTGTGGTTGAAAGGGAAGGCTTAGGGTCGTGTTTGTCGCTAAGGAAAGCTGAAGGATGAACCGTGGGACTGTATAGCATAGTGAACCCTGTGGCGGATGAAGAGTGTGGTTAATAGTACAAATATAAGAATGCTCTTCCAGGAATCAGAACAAATGTATGCTAATATTATAAGATGTTAATAATAGGGTGGTATTTGGGGAAAATACAAAAAGTGAAATATAGACTGATATGAATAGTAATATATTAATATTTTTTCAACAATTGTTAAAAAAGAGAATTATGCTGAGTGAAAGAAACCAGAAACAAAGTACTCCATATTGTTTGATCCCATTTATAAAAATTATAACTATAAATAAATTTATGGAGACAGAATTTGATTAGCAGGAGGGTAAAGATAGAACGATTGAGAGGTGACTGCTAAAGGGTAGGGTTTTTTTCTTTTTTAGGGTAATGAAAATGCTCTAATATTGATTGTGGTGATGAATACACAACTCTAAAGATACACTTTAGATAGATTGTATGGTATGTGAATGTGTCTCGAGAAAATTGCTTAAAAAAATAAGAATAGAAAACCTCATCCCAGGCCTACTGAATCAGAATCTGCATTTTTTTAAAAATGGGAATTTAGTTTTTATTTTTATTTTTAAAGAGGCTTCAGATTACATAAATGTTACATAAAAATATGGGGGATTCCCATATGCCCCACCCCCCCACACACACACCCCTCCCACACTAACATCTTCCGTTAGTGTGGTACATTGCAGGACCTCATTGACTGCCACAGTAAACAGTTCCTCAAACAGTGGGACTCCTGAGGGCTCTGAAGATATCTGGGCACTATAAGCAGTGCAGTCAAACTCAGGAATATGGCCTTTTCTTAGTGGGTCTTGCTTTGGAATTTATGTTCCCCAATATAACAGAGTTAGACTCATTTATAGTTTCCTTATACATGGCTCTTCTGACCTTTTTATTTCAACCTATAATTAGCACTATACTTGTTAAATATATGCCCCAGAGACTTAAATTTTTGGTCTGTTCATGTGCCAGTTGAACACTGAATCTCAGCAGAGTTGCAACACCTCTCTAGTTCATTAGACTTACCCAGGATAACTAACAAGGGGATGATGATGGACAACACCCATCCCAAGGAACAGAGAGTGTCTGCAACTGCAAGCAAGATAGCTCCATCCATCTGCCCTGTGTGATCTAAGCCCCCTCTCAATTAGAAGCAGAGTGAACATCACAATCCCAAAATCCTCAGGATTGGGGAATGAACAATGGACTAAAGTAGACTTATTATTATTCTATTCTATTATGGACTTATTATTATTCTAGCAATTGGAGAACTTGTAACATTGATATAAAGGCAGTGGCCACCAGAAGTTCTGAGGGGAGAGAGAGGGAAGAATAGGTGTAACATGGGGGCATTTTGGGGACATTAGGATTGTCCTGCATGACATTGCAATGACAGATACAGGCTACTGTACGTTTTGTCATAACCTATAAAATTGTGTGGGACAGAGTGTAAACTATAATGTAAATTATAATCCACATTTAGTAGCAATGCTTCAATATGTTCACCAAGTGTAACAGAATCTGCATTTTAACATGTTAACCATCAGCACCTCTCAACATTTAAAGTTAAGAAGCCCTGACCAAAAAGAGGTTTGAGTTAAAAGGGTAAGGTGGGCAGGCTGAAGATATGCAAAGGCAAAGGTCCAGGTTCTGGTACAATGGGCAAAGGAGTTCCACCTGGATTCATCTCTGGAGCCCAAGGTCTAGGTGAGCATGGGTATAGCCCAGGAAACAGCTGGGGTTGGGGACTTGGGAGTCACATAATCCAGGTAAAGCAGTGCAATGTCAAAAGTTTAGAAGGCAGTGACAGTGATGAATGAACCAATGCCACAGCATAAGTGGCAGAGGCTGGATCAAGGAAAGAGGATGGGCGAGGCACTGGGCAGTCAGCGTTAAAGAGGAAACCTGCCAAACAGTCAAGAAGGAGGCTGTCAGTGGGAAAGGACAGGCCATGTGCCAAACTCTGGAGAGGCCAAGGCTCTGAGACTGCGGGGGTGAAAGGCAGCAGCCCAGACTGGCTACAGGCTGTTCATTCCACTGTCTGGGTGGCTTGAGTTCATTAGGGGAATCAAGTTACTCAGAATCCTTATACAATAGCTTACAGTCTTTCCAGGACTTGATAATGTGGTAATTAGCATGGGGATTCCAGGAATGCCTTGGATTTGAGTTCCGTCTGTAGCAAGTTGATGTGTCTGGAATCTGGATATTGAAAATTGCTATTCCAACATGCCTTATTTCCTTTAAGAAGGATCAAGTGGACTAAAAATCAGAGCAAAAGGGTAAATAAGAAGTTAATAGAAGTAAATATCTGAGGAACCAGGGCTGGTAGCATTTGTCAGGCTTTCCAGCAGCACTTCTGCATCTGCCTGTGGTCAAAATGATATCACTGTGTTTGAGCATTGTGGCATTATTAAGGTTTATGCAAAATATTAATATGCTTCTTGTATTCCATATATTAGTTTAAAAGCCCTTGAAGTTATTTCTTAAGATGATGTGAGCTTAACTGAGCTATCTTGACAAATGGCATCCTGTTGTCTGTCCTTTTCTGTCACAACCTAACCTGGAATATTTTCCTTGCTCTGGAAGATGAAAGTGAGTTATCAGCTATCAGGCTGTGCTTGGATGGAGACATAGGTCCCTAATAGAGCAACCGACACTCCTTGTCCTGCCCCAAATTAGCAGTAACAATTTTATGTATTTCAGACTTAACTGAGACATGAACACCGTGGGGCCTGGAAAACCAGAATCCCCTTGTCTTACAAAGAGGTCAAGTTGCTGAATATTCTGAGATACCATCAATGATTCCTCTGAATATGCTGTTAATTCTGGGATATGTCTAAAACTGCATTTCAGATTATGACTAGACCTAGCAAGACAACTCATTGCCAAGCTGCTTTTCTCTTCCTTCATCATCTTCAGGACATACAGGGACATATGGAACCAGGCACCTAGATGGCTCCTAAATTTGAGATGATCTAGAAAAGTCATAGTCAAGTTAGTAGTACATTTTGCCCTTCACATGGGCCTTCCTTGCTAGAACTCTGTGCACTCTGACCCTGTGGTCCATTTTATGGTAAAAACATCAATCAGTGCTTAAAAAATATTTCCTCCTTCCAGCCTCCCCACCCAGTATTTGCCCCATGAACCCCAGACATTGATCACAATACTCCAAGCCCCAGATTCTGAATATGATGAGTATGTTTGAAATTAAGCAGATAATTTTCCTTGAAGTAAAATTCCCTCTTCTTTTAGAAAGACCTATTCCTGCTATGGGGGAAAAATTAACCTTGAATGGTGCAAAGTTTTTAAACTGAATAGACATAGCACTGTGTGGTCAACTGGGAATTGTACATCAAGAAACAGCCTCTTGTCCAGGATAAATCAGTTCTAGCAAGGTGTAGTCACAGTATATAAATTAAATTCATTTTGCTACTATTAGAGGTTTGCAATAATTAACAAGCTGTAGCTCCGTTCCCTCTGATATGCACTGAGGGCCCTTCCCCAAAGATTGAACAAAGAAACCACATAGAGATGGAAATAAAGGGAGATGAAGACCTTTACTCCCTGCATATCAAAAGGAGATAAAAACATTTCCTCCCTGCATATCAAAGGAACACCTGCTCCTTCAGCATTCCAAGAAAACCTAACTCCCTAAACCACTATCCTCTAACCATACAAGGGGAAATTTTCACCTGTAGGGCTTCCTGTTGGCCCCTGTACCTCACTCAGACCCTCGGCCCCCTCCCACTGACTATCATTTCCCCGCCTAGGAAAGTTCTTTCTAAATTCAAATCCCCCTGTTCCAGGAGTGGGCTGAAGTCTGTTCCTCAGACCCCCTCCACTGAGAGAGCTTCCCAATAAATTTCTGCCTCTGGTCATATCAGTCTCTACGTCTCAGTGAATGCTCTTTTTCTCCAACAGCTACTGTTTACAGCCTGTGAGAAAGGAAGGTCTTTGAAAATGTTTCATTGTTTTGCCTCTTGTAGAAGTTTAGATCTCCATGGACTCCCAGGGCTAGCAGGCACTTTCAGATTCTGTTACCCAACTTCAGAATTTTATGGACGGGGAAGCTGAAACTTTGAAGAACAAGGCAGCATAAAGGTAGTATGTTTGAGTTTTATATTAATACTTAAGTTCCACTACTAGCTCAGATATTAATGAGCTCTGAAGCCTTGGGTAATTATCTCAACTCCTGCAGCCTTAGTTTCTTTATCTCTAAGAGAGGCCTTATAACATCTGTTTATAGGATCCTCTAAAACTTATATATGATAACAAAACACTGAGCAAATTATTGACATATAGAATTCAATGAATAGAAGTTACTATTTTTATCATTGTTATTGTTATCCAAGGTCATGGAGCACTTAAAGAATCAGAATGCAAAGCTAGATGCCTTGTCTTCATTAATTCTTCCATTCTCTGTTGCCGCAAAATTGTAGGGCCCAACCACCTTTTCATACCTCTCTTTATCTTGAAAAATTCCTAACCTCAAGAAGGGTGATTAAATATGTATTTTTCCTGAAAGTGAACTGAGTTAGCATTCTAGAATTGTGGTTGCCTTAAACTACCACTGTGAGAAATTAAATCCTGTCCCCGTTATTTTATCTACATGTCTGGATAAGTACTTGCCCAAAAGGCTCTTTAAGATCATCATCATAAAGATTCTCTCCGAGGGGAAATGAGCGAGCACCTTTGTAACTGGATCAAGTTCTCAGAAGCTGCCCTCTGTCTCTGGCCTTTCCCTGAACAGGCTGAACTGTCCATTTTGCTTCTAGAGACCTTCGCTTTGTTCTTCCACTCAAATCCTCTCAAAGACAGAGAGACTAGGCTTCTGGTCTCCAGAGTCTGAGCTCCAGTTTTAGGCTGTGGCAAAATTCGAGGTTCAGGCACCTGCAGCTCAGAGTTTATGTCTGTGGTTTAATCTGCAAACCGGGCTCAATGGAACACAGTGGGACTCAGAAGAATTCTGGTCCACTGTGCAGGTCTTGTTTCGAACTCCTGAGAAGTTGAAACAGTACTTGGTTATCATGGACCAGTCTTGGAAACAAATAGTCAATGTTTCATTTCTTCTCCATGGGATAGAACATTCTAAATTTCATTTACCCAGCTTTCAAAAGCAGTGAAGCACATGAATTTTGGGATCATCCAGAGCTGGAAGCAAATTCAGGCTCCACAATTTACAAGTTGTGTGACCTTATGTTAGTTATCTGATTTTTCTAAGCCAGTTTTTTCCATTTGTGAAATAGCTTCATGGGATTATTCTGAAGATAAAACTTAAGTCTCCTAGATTTATATGAGAGAGCAGCTGACTCATGGGAAATTAAGCCCCAGCCCAGCTTGTTTTGTATGTTTGTTACCAAAGCATGTAGAAGGTGTTAAGCAAGTCAAGCCTTTGCTAGTATTAATGCTATGTGCTCACTTCGGAATTGTGGTGGAACTATCTTTGTATGCATGGGGTACAGAGTTCAGGAAATTCAGGAATGCTCACAGGAAGATTACTCTATAGATTTTGTCATGACTGTCACCACTGCCCTAATCTGAATAGTATCTAGAGAGGTGGATTACTTGGCAAGTTGCTCAATTTCTTTTTCTCCTGAATATAAAAGTCCCCGAACCTAAGGTGCTAAAACCCTGTTCCACCGCACTACATTTTCGGCATTGGAGCCTATCTGGCCAGAGGCAGATGGGAAGCTATTGTAGGTGGAATAGAGAACAACAGAACTGAAGGGAATTGGGGATTTAGGAGAGAAGCACAGTCTTCAAATTCCCTGGATCATCACCCTTACAAGTCCATAAAATTCCAGATCACTTCTGTGGCACTCCTTCCTGAGAAATCAGCCAGCAGTGTGTTACTTTATCACACCTCCTTCCTCTTCTTTGTGTCACATCCCACTTCATAACTGGTTTAACAGATGCTCCCAGGCTCTTTGACTTCAAGGTGAACATTCCAAGCAGGGAATAAGTTTATCCACACTCAATTAGAGAATAGGGGAAAGAAAGTGAAAGAAAGGAAGCATGACTGCTGACAGTGCAACTGTGTGGCTAAAAGTGGCTTTAATAAGTTTTTCCACAGTCTGTAGAAAACAGGCAATCACTTAGGCAATCAACTCCTTTCATGGATAATGAGTGTGGACATCTTTCCCAGGGTCGTAGATGGCAGAAGATGTAGCAACAAATTGTTTGTGACACAGAGTCACAGCAACATTAGCTGGGTAGGTGCAGCACGACATGCTCACTTGGCTCTGCCTCCCAGAGAGGTGGGTTGTGCAATATCTGTCGGCCTCAAATCCAGGTCACTTCGGGAGAGGTGCCCCAGATAGCTGCCTTGCTTGAGGATGTGAAGTGTGGAACTTTATTTTTCTCCTTACTCTTTGAGTAGCCTCTACCTCTGCCCCACACGGATTCAAGTTCTTTGCCGCTGGTAATCTCTCGAGAGAGATATTACCAGCGAGGCAGGGACAGGGTAGGAAGTGGCGAGCAGAGACCAGAAGGAGGTTGAGGTAGGGGAGGGATGAACTGCAATTCCTGTTGTGAATACCTACATCATTTATTTTGTACCTTCTCAAGATACGTTTCTGAACTCTAAATACACATTCATCCATTTTATGTCACCACCAATAATATTGCTAATAAAATCATATTTAACATTCATTCCCGCTGTTACAGTTTTCATCATGCTTTCTTTCTTGTGCCTTCACTCAGGTCATCCTTACAATGGTACTCAGAAGTGCGTAAATTATTCCCACTTTACAAGTTAGCAAATGTTGAATGCCATGTTAAAATCATGGCCTTTTTACATTCTTTCAAAATTAACTGAGTAGTTGGACTTACCTGGCACGAATCTGAAAAATTGAACTAATTCATCAGCTTAAGAGACAGCAAAATGTTGTTGAATATAAATATAGTCTGTGTATTATTTTTTCTCTGAAGCTAATACCCCCATCCATTCCCTATACACACCCCTCCAATCCCTTAGCAAATTGCTCTTTTCATATCAAAACAGAAAGATTTTATTCATAAACCCCATTTAATTAAAGCTGTGCAAAGCATGGTATACCTAGTTTTTCAACCCTATTACCAAATCCATTTATGGAAAAAAAAAATAGCCAGGAAGTCAGTGTGATTCCCCAGGAGAGCGGGTGGAAGCAATTTGTTGGACAAAGTAGCCAATTTGTATTTGATGTATGTGCCCCATTTCTATCATCTGCATACTAATTAGCCTCGGGAAACAGACACTGGGAGGGTTTTTTGTGTTTTTTAAAAATATGTATTTCATAATTCTCTCTGTGTGAATCTCACATGTAAATCACATCTTTCCCTTATATAAAATATATGCATATATAGAATGTATATAGAATTCTTCAGTTTAAAATAAGAATTCTATTGTTAAAATAATAGAACCCCTTCTTGCACTGATGGATTGAAGAGGAATCATTTAAAGATTCTCTCATAATCTGAAAGTGTCATTCTCACCAATGCTGAGATCACCATGCTGCCACCAAAACTGTTTTAGAATTTAGTGACATACTGAGAATATGTTTTTAAATTTTCTTTGAGAAAAATACATAGAATTAAGAGAGTTGGTCATTATCTCACTTTGTTATACAGTAGGGAATGGCCAATATAGATCAAATTTTATAACAGTAAGCAGTCTTGGAAATTTTTGATACTTTTTGTTTTAGTTTTGGAACTCAGGTTCTTACAGACTAAGAAATGTGTTCGAGGTCACTAGAGAGTGGTATAGGTAGGACAGCAATACAACTTCAAAACCCTGGACTACTCCCTGTAAACAGTTATTGAACATGTCATGTAGTCACTGGGTCTGAAACTGAAAATTAAGGGATGAATAAAAAATGATGTCTGTCCTCAAATAATTCACTTTCTATTTCAACCACTTTGTCTTTTGAGCATACCATGACTATCACATGCCTTCAGTTAAGCAAGGTGTTTAAGAACTTTCTGTACACTCCTGTAGCCAAGATAAAGAATTGTGAGCTCAAGGGGTTGCAGATTATGCACCCGTTGATTAACAACCATGAGAAGTGTGCTGCTGATACTATCTTGGCTTAGAGAGGTGTCTTTGTTGGGGAAGCATAGAACTTGCTAGGTCCATCTACTGCTTTTGTCAATGCTTGGTTGAAAATACTGTGTAATTAATGTGCTTGATGGCATAGAGGAAGGAGATAGAGCTAATATACCACAGGACAGTTTCAGCATCTACAAACAATTCCCATGGGTGGAAAATAGGTCAAAATTAAATGATAAACTCTAACAGATATAACTATAAAATACTATCTAGCTTGAACACAAATACAATTAATTAAAATTACTTAGTTACATTGAAAATTTTTAGCAAACTTGTATCTTAATTTTGTATTATTTGGTAAAAAAAGGGGAAATAAAAAATAATCACAGGTAGAATTTAGGGATATTGTACTATGAATGTATTTTAAGAGGTTGGTTATAACAAATGAACAAATGAAAAATTTGACTTTCTCACCTTCAGTTTTGCCCAGGTTACCATGGCTTACCTTTTTTCTTCACAAAGTCTTTTAGCATTCTATATAGAGGCAAGTTTTTAATTTTTTCTGCTTGCTTTAAAGCAGCAGTTTGAATTTTGTACAATAGACTATGAATCTTTTATAGTCAATATTTTGTTATGACACAATTTGTAACAGTAACAATGGATGTTTTAAATACATATTGAATATTCTAATGTGTCCAACCTTCAGCATGCATTTGTATATAGAAATCACATAATTTAGCTTTCAGTTTTACTTTCAAATGGCTCCTTACCAAAAGTCATGTCTTTGGAATAGACCAACTTGTTTTTTCCACTCATATAGTCAATAGGGAAAAATAGGAAATTATGTTTAAAGCAATGGAAAATAAAAAAGTCACATTTTAACTGGAAGCTTAATAGCTTCCCTAAATGAGGCATAACATCCTCATGAAAAAGAAACAGATTTAATGCCCTTGCTTGGCTGGGGTTGCCTTTACTCTCACTAAAATCACTAGAAGTTCTTCTTTGGACTCAGACTGTATCATGAGCATAGTTCAGGTTGCTCTGTACAAGGAGATGTCATTTCCTAGAAATTTTGGGACCTAGTCTTACTCTGCCTTTGGCTTCTCCTAGTTAAGGAGAAAAAAAACCCGAAGCACTTTCTAGCATGATATTTTCCTAGAAAAAAATGTATACTGCAAATCAGATCTGATTAAATGGGTTAAGAAGAGTAGGTTGAGGCCTAATTGCCTATTTCTTTGCAAAACTGAGTAAATTATTAGATTATCTGGCTAAAACCCAATTGCAGTAACAAGTTTTAAAAGCAGTCAGGACAGCTCTCAATATGCCAGCCGGCCATGAGGCACGCCTTTCTCTCTTCACCACCAGCACCCTTATTTCCTCCAGTATATCCTCTCTATACCTTCAGCTTCCTGCTCACAAGAGAAAAACAGTTTGAGAAGAATCAGGGGAGAGGAATTTTGCCTTGAATTCTTAAAGATAGCTAGCCATAGATAGCTTAAAGATCAACTAAGGCTAGATCATCTCTAGATGTAATGAATCCTAAATGTGAATTGTTTATATAGATGGGCTGATAGGAACATACCTGGTATGTTAAATTTAAATTAAATTGTAGCATTAATAATCTTTGGATTAGATTATTACTGTATAGGATTTATCAAAAGTCAGCGTCATTATTTCATGTTTCACAGGTGTTTCTTAAATACCACATTTCCTACTTGTGATCACAATCTTTTGATGGATTCAAACCCTACCCCAGTCACTTAATAACTCTATGCTTTTCCACAAGGGACTCATTTACAAAGCAGGGACAATAATTGAACCTGTTTCCTGGAGTTGTTATGGAGATTAACTGAGTTATCACTTGAAAAGCACATAGAACAATTTCTGGGAGACAACAAACATGAATGTGTGCCAAGAAAACAATCCATCTTGATGGACATTTAAGTTGTTCCCAACTTTAAAAACAAATAGTACTGCATTAAAAATCTTTACCATTAAGAATCTTTCCTCCCTTGTGAAATTTTGCCTGTAAAATAACTCCTAGAAGTAGAATTGCTAAATCAAAGGGTATGCAGGCTTTAAATTTTACTAGATACTGCCAAGTTGACCCCAATATGTCTGTACTAATTTATACCCCTGCACACACTATAATAAAGTGCATGTTTACCTATACTCCAAGGTATAATGAATGTTATCTTTTATCTTTTAATTTAAAAGAAGATATAAAACAATCTTCTTGTGCTATTTTAATTTGTTTCCTTGATTAAAAATGTGTTGTCAATTAATTTATGGCTACAAAAGTCTATGCTTGATCTATAGTTGTATTTGGAAGCAATTTTCTGGTAAACATGGATTAAATGGTTTTTTTTGTTTGAAATACTAGGAGGTTGGCAACTTAGGGAAATGAAGGGGGTTTAAAACTGAGCCTCTGGTCTCTAGTAGTTTAGAGTGCACGAAGTGAGCAGACTTGGAAACAAGTATATTCTAAAGTAGTTTGACACTCTAATTAAGATATAATAGAAGATTCTTTTCCTGACTTCTAGAAGTTTCTCTCTTTTTTAAATTTTTAAATGGTTTATTTAAACTCAAATTTCTTCCAAAAGCTGCATTTTGAATATATATATATATTTCTGGCACATTCTGACTCCTCAAATAGTATGTATATATGTGTGTGTGTGTGTGTGTATATATATATATTTAAATTTTTTTATTTAATTGCCTTTTTTTAAAAAAGATACATAGACCACAAAAAATGTTACTTTAAAAAATATAAGAGGTTCCCATATACCCAACACCCCACCCCACGCCACTCCTCCCACATCAACAACCTCTTTCATCATAGTGGCACATTCATTATATATATCAAATATATATTATATTTGGTGAATACATTTTGGAGCACTGCTGCACCACATGGATTATAATTTACATTGTACTTTACACTCTCCCCCAGTCCATTCAGTGGGTTATGGAAGGATATATAATGTCCAGCATCTGTCCCTGCAATATCATTTAGGACAAATCCAAGTCCCGAAAATGCCTCCACATCACTTCTCTTCTTCCCTCTCCCTGACCTCAACAACTACCGTGGTCACTGTCTCCACATCAATAATGCAATTTCTTCCATTGCTAGTCACAATAGTTCTATAGTAGAATACCAGTAAATCCACTCTAATCCATATTTTATTCCTCCATCCTGTGGGCCCTGAGATGGTGATATCCATTCCACCTTTAAATTGAGAGCGGTCTTAGATCCCACATGGTTGATGGATGCGATTCTCCTGCTTGGAGTTGTAGGCACTCTTGGTTCCCTGGTGTGGTGGTTGACCATCTTCACATCCCTATTAGCTGACCTAGGTAAGTCCAACGAACTAGAGAGTAGGAGTTGCAACTCTGCTGAGACTCAGGGCCCAGCTGGCACATGGCAAGTTCAGAGATTCAAGTCTCCTAAGTATACACAAACCCCAGCACCAACCACAGGTTCAATAAAAGTGACAGAAGAGACATGTGTAGAAAGGTCACATCTGAGTCCAACTCCATCACACTCAGGAACACAAATTCCAAGGTAGGGCCCTCTGACAAGGCACTGAACTCCAGAGCCACCTGGCATAGAACGTGTGTGTCTCCCTCAGGAGAACCAGTATCTGGGGTTGTATCTACTTTGGCTGCCTCTGTGATCCTGCTGAAATGTGTTTAAGCATGCACCCTCTAATTACCTCCCAACTCTTTTTTGAAGACTCTTAGCCATATAAACTCATTTGTCTTTACTATATCTCCCTTTTATTCAAGGTTTTTTCCTAGTTGCATCACCAGCTAGATTGGTAGTAATTCCTTGGTGCCAGGGAAGCTCATCCCCAGGAGTCATGTCCCACACTGGGGGGAAGGTAACACATTGACATGCTGAGTTTGGCTTAGAGAGTGGCCACATTTGAGCAACATGGAGGCTCTCAGGAGGTAACTCTTAGGCACCCTGCAGCTCTAGGCCTAGTTGAAATTTTAGGCACACATGCTCATAAGCATAGTCATCAGTATCAAGGGTTCATCACTGGACCATTCTTCTTCACTAGTCTTTGCCCTTGCACTTGGGGAATTGTTGCTGCTCCTTTGGGGAGTATGACAGCACTCCCCTGGCTAGGAACTCAGCATTCCCTTAGTTGTTGTTTGTAACTGTAACTACTATGAAAATACCCAACGAATATCTGAATATTTTTATATACCCTATATATATGTCCTGGAGAACTCCCTCCCAACCATGTACCCCCATCAATAATACCCCACACCTATGTTCCTCCCCTGCCATAGTTGAACCCCTCTGTGGTCCTGAACTTCTTTAAAAATGAAGCCTAATATATTACCAAATTCAATTAGTAATGATAGGTTAAAAGATTAGAAACAGAATACATAATAATTTAGAAGAACTAACATAAGGTGAAAAAAGAAATTGGGGTATTAAAAGATGAAAAATATCATAAAACTTTGTTTTTGACATTTTGCCTTTCATCACTTTAATAGGTGTTACCCTGTATGTACTGTGGCAAGGCAATTTCTTTCATTCCTTCCTCAGTGTCTACATCCTTTTTTTTTTTTATTTTTAATTTTGTCTTCAAAAAAAGTTTTAGATCATAGTAAAATCACATATACAATATAGGGGATTCCCATATATCCAACATCAAACCCTTTTCCCCATTCCCCAGCAATGATCTTCTCACATGTTCACGTTATATTTGCTGCTGCTGATGTACAGATATTGAAACATAGCTACCAAACATGGTCCCATTTTGGTTTACATTACAGTTTATATTTTAGACTGTACAATTTTCTAAAGTTTTAGTTACATTATGGTTTACATTTTAGCCTATAGACTTTTATGCATTTTTGGTGAAATTTAACATGTCCTATATCCATCATTGCATGATCTTGTGGAACACTTCCATTGCCCCCAGTTACCCTGCATCCATCTATTCTATTCCTCTCTCCCCTTCCCCTCAGGGCCCACACTGACAACCAAGCTTCACTGCTTGAAGGACCAGATTCACAGATACTTGCAACAATGCTGAAGGCTTGACAAGCTACACTGTCCTCCCCCACTGGGAGCCACCCCTTCTCTCAAGAGACACAATTCCCAATATTAGAACATCTGGCGGCTCCAGGATGGGTATGCCCGCCCACTCATTTTATAGGTCTCCACCCAATGATATAACACACTATGACAAGATGAGCATTCACACATTCCCTGGAAGCCTGTGCCTTTGCCAGGTGCCCCCCATTAACAACTTAAAGAGATAACTCTTCCTTATTATATTTTCTAAAGAGTTTTCTCAACATTACAAATTCAACCACATACCTGACAATCTCCCATGTTTATCTGTTTCCCCCTAACCCTTTCCCCAATTCCTTGGGCCATCTGACACATCCTCCCAACCCAACACCCCCTCAAACCTGCAAAGCCCCACCCAATAATATCCCTATGCCCCCATCTTATCCCTTCCCTGTACAACTACTTACCTCCACTTCATCACAGATTTCACCCATGTAGGCATCAGCTCACAACCTTCCTCTCCTCCCCCAATTTCCTGTAAACCTATCATCCAGTCTCTAGCTCTCTGAGACAGGTTGGTTTGCTTATTTCATATCAGAGAGGCCATGTAGTATTTGTCCTTCAATGCCTGGCTTGCTTCACTCAACATAAGGTCCTCAAGATTCATCCATGTTATCCCAAGTTTTTCATTTCCTTTTCTGGACTCCTATATAACAGTCCTAATACCTGTACACCCATATTGTATAACTATAATATTAAACAAAGCCATATATATAACTGCTATATATCTTGTATATTGAATGCTTATAATATTTCAGTACCATATGCATTTGACTTAATTATTGAAAGTCTTGTGAAAGTAGATCTTTCCATTTAATAGATGAGAAAAAATGAGGCTTAGAGTGAAGAAGAAACTAAATGAATTTCACATGGAGATTACATGGCCTGGATGGCAATTGGACCCTCTCTGGAACTCCTGAGTTTCTCAAGGGCGGGGTGCATGCCCTCTTCATTTTTGTACCAGTCACCCCTAGCATAATATCTGCTAAATGTATGGATTTGATGAATGTTTCTTAAATTAACAAATGAAGGACAAATGTCATAAAAATATTAGGGGAAAAAAGAGAATTAGTGAGAGTGACAGTGTTGGTATTGGAGAATGGTCACCAAAGATGCTCTTGACCTGGTGAATGAAGACATTTTCCAGGGAACTGTCTGTATTTTATACTCTTAATTCTAATACAAGGTATTTTTCAGACAATATTGGGTGTATATATCAGTTAGATAATTAGTTTTGACTGAATTGGACAAATTTTTCTCCAATAACCTAAAACCAAAGTAAATGAAAACAATTTCCTTCCTATTTTTTTTTACCGCAAAGATAACTCTCTGCAGTTGTAGGTGAATGAATAGCAAATTCTAGTAGATTTCCCTCTTACTATTCAGTGCTTTGTTTAAAACTTTAAACAGCTTGCCAAGGATTTTATCATCCCAACACTTCATACTTTCAAAACTTGCTAAGCATGCCACATAAAGCTTCATGTAATAGTCAAATATGCCTTGAACTCTACACCAATCAATACTACTTCTAAAGTAATATTTGGATACCCTATTTCACAACTGACTAATCACATCAAGTGTTTGATAGTTTTTTTCTTTAGGTTGACAGAAATTATATATTTATCATTTTTATCTCCTTAGATTTAAAATGATTATACCATAGATAAATCTATAGGATTTACTCCAACTAAGTGGATAGCAATAGAGTAGTCACCCACAAATTGTACTTTGGACTTTTGAATTACCTTGAAGAAACAAGAGAGCAGAGAAGCCTGCTGAAACAGTAGGGGAGAGTAATGTAGAATTAAGCTGGAGAGGTATTTGGGAACTTCTATATCAATATCCATGATTTATGGTTTCTCAAAGTCAGTTGAGGATGAATTTCCAAATTCTTATTCTAACTGCAAGCCTACTCTATGAAGGAACAGATATTTTATTATAGAGTTTTGTAAGATAATAGGCAAGATAATAGGACATTCTTTTAATCCCTTGTTGATGTTATTCAAGATATAAAACCCCTGGTCCTGCTCTCTGCTCAGAATGATTTAACAAAAGACAACTCAGAAAACCACAATGGTGTGTTGAGAAGGGAATCATTATTTTCTGAAGTCAGTTTACAGAAGTCTTCCAAGGTTTTATTGATTTGAAAATCATAATCACTCCTCTGGGTATACTCTCTCTTAGGTCTTTAGTCCACACCATATTATATACTGAAATGGGCTTCTGGGATAGATTTGTCCCCATCATGAATATTCATTCATTTTAGTTTCTTGACTGCTAGAACAAACACCATCCAATGGGTGGACTTAGCAGCAAGAATTTATTGACTTACGGTGTCAGAGCTTAGAAGGCTTGCTTTCTCCTTACCTCAGTATCTTCTGGCTTCTCTGTGGGGTTCCTTGGCTTTTATGTCACATGGCAATGCACATGGTGGCACCATCTCAATTATTTTCTGGTTTCTGGTGACTTTCAGCATTTTCCTTCTCCTGTGGCTTCTCTTTCTGCATCCACTTTCCTTGGCGAACAAGGACTTTAGTCATATTGGATTAAGGCCCACTCTCATTCAGTTTGGGCACACCTTAACTGATAACATTTTCAAAGGTCCTACTTACAAATTGGTTCACACCACAGGACCAGCAGTAGAGATCTGATCATGCCTTTTATAGGGGACATGATTCAATCCCCAATACTCATGAGGGAGTAACAGTATATGCCTCCAGAGGGACATCTCTGGGAGCAGCCATTCCACAGCAGCATGACTCCAAATCCACTTTAGGCACTGGAGTGGAAGACCAAGGCTCCATGTGTGATTACCGGACTGATTGGTAGTTTTATTGCCCAACTATCCAAAAAGCCATCAAATTATGATGCTAGGGAAATAAAAACCAAAGAAAGAATGGATCAGTGTCTGACTTGTCAAAAGTAGGCATTTGAAGGCTCCTCTAGTTGTGTGTTAGCATCACAGGTAGAAAAGTCCTAAAAAATATATTTTTGTCAATGTTCTAATGACAGCATATGTGTCTTAGAAAGAGAAAACCCTTTATATTGATCTCATGGTTTAGTTTTTTTTTTTCTCCCTCTTAATTTCTTCCCACCGTACTACGTATAAATCTCTCAGTGTGGTTTATATTTAACTCACCATGTAAATGTAAAAACTAAACTCTAATTATACAATTAATCATGTGGTACTCAAAGTTAACATGGTATTTAATCTGACATGGGTCCATTATAAAGGTGTTGGACATGCCTCCCCTATGTTTCATCTGTAGTCTAGTCACTGTCAGATGGCAAGTTTGTTTACGAAAACACATCTAATAATCAAGAACACAGAGCTTTCTTCATGATTGAGAAGGATTGTGATTGCGAAGGGCTGAGAGATGTTGCTTAGTTCCAATTCTCTTAGAAATAAAACTGTAGTTTGTATTATCACTACTTGACACCTACTGTGAATTCAAATCCCGAGGCTTAGTTGGCATAAATTTTACCTGCTGTAGAATACATTGAATTTTTATGTCTAGAAAATATGTCCATTAGTTATACATTTCTGTCACAGGCTAAAGCCATGAAGAAAACTTCTGATTAGATCTTTTTTATCAAAGCAGCCAGTGGAGTCAATTGGAGTTTAACCAAGTTGCTTGAAACTTTTTTTTTAACTGCTCTGTATCAAAGGTAGGGACCAGGAGAGAACTTAATGGACTACTTTAGAATAGCAGTGGAAAAAAGAAGAAAAGTTCTTATTACTCATTATTAACTCTAGTACTGAAATAGTAGTCCTTCAAATCTAGTCCTTCAAATCCTGGTAACTACAATAAAAAATTACTAAAATACTCTTTAATTTCTGGTTTCAAAAAAAGACATTATTGATTTTTTTAGAGATCCAATTTCTCTTTGATACAATTCTCTTATTTTTGGTCACCTAACAAACACTCATAGGGACAGTTAAACTGGATAATGAGAAAAGCAGCAAGATCTCCCAGGAAATACATTGTTATAAATCTGGGCCTCATCCTGCCACAGTCTTTATCTTTGACAGTTCTGCTTGGATTCCTCATCTATAGGATAGGGAGAAGTAATTGTTATAGAGAGAACATAACCATAAAATTCAACGTTCCTCCAAGCTTTATGAGATTTGCTGCTATTTATGGGGGAAAATGTAGAATATGCACCTATGTCATCTTACCTACTTTTTAAACTAAAGTAAAGACAAAGAAAAACTTTTATAAAAGCAGTAGTCCTTTGCCCTTCATACTACATTCCTTATTCATTCAACATGTATTTATTGAACTTTAATAAGATCCAGGCACCATGCAAGGCACAGTGATGAGGAAGATACAATCTTGACTTAATGGAGCCAACTGCTCAGCCGGCAGTCAAACTGGAGACCAAATCACAGGCAAACTTACTTCAAATTCCCTCCAAGTACCTTTATATTGTCCCAAATTCTATATAACAGACCGCCCACTACTTCCCTTCT
This sequence comes from Dasypus novemcinctus, assembly GCF_030445035.2. Lineage (NCBI taxonomy): Eukaryota > Metazoa > Chordata > Mammalia > Cingulata > Dasypodidae > Dasypus > Dasypus novemcinctus. Next base: position 28,085,704 of record NC_080689.1, on the reverse strand, counting down.
CTAACAGGACACATGCTCAAGGTTTCTCCTAGGTCCAACTTCCTACCAAAATATGTTTGTCCCCTAGCCCACTTCCTCAAGCTCCTTATCTGCCTGCTAATCTGATAAAGTGCTTTTTTACTAATGTTTTGATTCCATGTTACCTTTCCAGAGAACAAATATGTATTTACCATTGTCTTTAGACAGTAACTGGGTTATTCATTGAAAATCTAGGTTTGGTTAATTTACCTGCTTTTATTTCTTTTATATTCCTAGACTTTCCCCAAATAGAACAAAAAAAAAAAAAAAAAGATATTGTTTATAATTTTATAACAAGAGCACAGAGTTTTAAAAAATGACTAAAAAAAACAAAAACAGAAACCATTTGGACAAAAAAAAAATCATTGAATTTGAGCTTTAAATTTAGCACTTAAACAATGATATGTTTTTATAGACAATATTCTCCAGGCAAAAGGTATGGTCATTTGGTTGAAACACCTTAGAAGTAAAGTACTTTTTGAAATTCTTTGAATTTGTTCACTTATACCCACCCAGTACCTCCCAGCTCCCAACCCCCAAAATGGTCCTGATTTGTATCATTTTCCTAAATTCTGGGTGTACATGCTCCCACCATGGATGATTTCAGGCTATCAATGGGAAGTTACTGAACATGAGTGGAGAAGAGATACGTACAATTGATTCTGGAGAGCCCAGATGGACTGACTCTTGTATAACAGGAGTTATACGCACTGTGAAATTACCCTCTACTGGGATGTTTCTTCTGAGTGAGTAGTGAAGTTGGGGGGATGGAGGATGGGAGAGAATTTTGACTGAGTCATGGCCAACAAGAATGCCTCACACTAATGAGGCAGTGCAAAGCCAGAAGTTCTCTGGTGGAACTCCTGTTATTTCTCTTTTCGTTCAGCTGAACACGCATGCCCATGTGAAGGCTACTTGTAAAACCCTTATCTCTGCTTTACATTTTTTTAATGACAAATAATTAGTTTTTCTAAAATGTGATTCTGTTTAATACAAATAAAGGAGGTGAGAAGTACATTTTAGAGTTTCATATTGAGAGTGTAGCCCTAGGAACAATTCTCCAGAGGCCCAATTATTTGTTTTTTTAGAGGAAAGTTCATGAAAATACAGTTTTCAATCCAACCCCCATGGCTGATTTGTTACCCAAACAGACCACCTCTTCTTAAGCACTACACAGGGTTTGCAGAGGGAGCAGTTCTGACAGCGGAAGGAAAAAGCAGAAGTGGTTTCTAAGCCCAAAGCCTGGGAAGTGCTTTCACACCCAGATCCACTTCATGAGCTTTTCCTTGTTGCTGCAGGCCACCACCCGTTAAAGTTTCATAACCTCATGTGTGCCCCTCCCCTTTCCAGATCCCCGCAGACACCATGATCAGACTTGGGGTTTAGAGAAGGGAAACAAGTGTTCTATTTCTATTCTTCCTTTCTGCGCCCTAGACGAGTGAGGCCTTAAAGAAGTAAATGGAAGTAAGAGTTGGAAAGGAAATTAACTTGCCTGAAGTGGCAGAGCTAGTAAATGGCCAAGCTCCAATCTGAACTCAGGGTTTAGCTGTCTCCCAATTCCTGTCTTTTTACTACTACTCTACCTCCCTTTATGTTAGAGAAAGAAAACGCCTGGTGTAGAGTCATGGAGTGAGTGAATGTAAAGCAGGTGCGAGGAGAGAAGTCAAAAATGCATTCTTCTTCCGCTGACTGGGATGGCTCTTCTTGACCACCCTCTGCAGAGCCCCCATAACAGTCCTCCATCTCTCAGCCTCCCCAGGCCTTCACTGTGTCCTCTCTCCTTGTCTCCACTGCCCACAAACATACGCACACATGTACCCATGCACACAACCTTCCCCAGCCTGGCTGTCTGAGAGAATCAGGAATAGAAATGCCCTCTGCAGGAAGTGCTTCTGGGCAGGTATTCCTGGCATCCAAAATACTGCCTGTTAGAACGATACAAGGTCACAAGTTCAGATTCTTAAATCTATAGTGCAGGTCTCTTGTGTATAATGTAAGCTTTTGTGAGTGTCTATCTCTTGTACTGCTCTGAGAATATGTATAGACTCCTGCCAACTTACAAACACATTTTGGAAATACAGCTCTTTTATGAGCTTTTGACCCACTGACATCTCAATTAGCCACTTAATTCTACACACAGACTGGCTTGTATTGCGCTATAATTATTTTATTTGTGTTTGTCTTTTCCACTAAGTAGATGCCACAATACTGCATATTATACTTTACATTTGTCTCTAGATGGTAGTGCTCAATAAATATTTACTGGCAGTTAAGTAACATGGTGATTCTTACCTTATTTTAATTAATTTCTGCCAGAAAACCCAGATTGGGAAACTCAGGATAATATCACTTAGTGAGCTCCAAATTGTTAAAAATGTTGCATGGGAACCAAGGGGATAAAACTTGATGATCTATTACTGCTCCGGAAGGGGGCAGAAGTTACTTAAAAGCCCTAGGAAGTCACTTTTACATTCTAGCTTCATTGCTCAGATTGTGCCCAATTGCTCAGATTGTGTCTGAAGGTGGGATTCCGGCCTGCCCACCATACCACTGGCCTCACTGTGTCTAAGATAAAAGTGCAAAGTAAAGTTACACATGCAGAGGAGTTGATTCAATCATAACTTTGATCAGACCAGTTAGACCCATGCGACTTACAAGCTATCATCCATAGAACATCAGATGTAGCCATTGTTCCATGTGCCACATGATAGGACCATGACTGTTTGGATTCAATTGAAAGTTACTTTGAGAATTGAATGGTGTGTGTGTGTGTGCACATGTGTGTGTAAATATAGTTACCCATCCTAGCTCAGGACCATGCAGAAAGTCATCAGTGAAACAGAGACACTGAACAAATCATATTTTTGGTACCATAAACCCAGCTGCCCTAGTAGTTAAAGGTCCTGTCTTAACAACCAGTCATTAAGGTGCAGCCATGTTTTTCATCTTTTGACCATCAAAAGCTGATCTCCAAAGCAGTTCATTGGCCACAAAACCCTCTTCTACAATCAATGATTGCAATTTAAAGAAAATTCATGTAGAAGTCTTAACATAAGTGTGTTTACAACATGGTTACCCCTCACAATAAATTCACATGAAACAAAGGCACGCTGGTGTGGAACATTTGTTCCAATTGATGATCACACATTGCTATAATTGTGCTGTTAACTATATCCATGGAACACTGGGTTTTGAGCAGTGAACAGCACATAGAATCAGCCCCGAGTTCTGCACAGTGGCTCTTAGGGAACAATGTTTCCAATTTGAACGTTTCCCTCTTATGGGTTTTCTGCAATATCACTAGTCTCTAAGGCATTATTTTGTCAGTTATTCTCCAATTGGAAGATCATGTCAAGACCCTGAGGCAAAATATCCTATTATTAAAAATGATGAAGAAAATCCAAATGGAAAGAAAAAAAATTCCATCAATAAGATATTCCTTATATGATGTTCAGGGACCTGCATGACTCATTTTCATTTCTTTCTCAACCAATTGGAAGTTATTTTATTGTAGAAATCACATTCATCAAATTCTATTGTAGAGAAATGAACTAAACCAAAAGCACTCTGTGTGCCCTTTCCTTGTATGAGCAAAATAATTATACTTTGTTTAACCAAGAGTAATTATTTAACTTGGCATACAAGACTCAGAAGAGAAGCCAAATTATCTCATTTATAAATACTGCTATCTTCTTCACGTCCTCTGCGATAGAAGTGGCCCTCCGCTGTTCTTGTCCCTAGACTTGACCCAATCCCACTCAGCACCAGTGGGGTGATGTACAACAGAATATCTCAGAGAAGTCTGGACAAGGTTAAGTTTTAGAGACCACTTATTATTGTTTAAGGACAGTTGATAGACTGTGGAAGAACACATCTGTTAAAAAAGAAAAACAAAAACCCTAGAAACTAGATTCCCAAATGCAGCCTTAAGTCTAATGCTAGTTTCTTTCACACAGTACTCTGTCTCTCATTCCATAGAACCTTCTTATGTTTTTAAGAAGTTTGAGAGAATGTCTTTCAGGTATATATTGTAGTGATTAAAAATACAGGAAAAAGTGTGCCAAATGTAAACTATGGACCATGATTGGTGATAATATCTGATGATATTATCTCATAAATTGTAACAAATATTCCACCATGGTGGGATGTTGTATGGAAATCTACACATCTGTATGATTGTTTTGCAAGTTCACAATGTCTATAACAAAAATATATTTTTTTAAAAATGTGTGTGTTGGGGAAAAATATACCAGATGTGAGGTAAGGACTATAGTTGGCAGTAATATTGTGACGATGCTCTTGTGTAGTTTGCAACAAATATTTCTCAGCAATGAAAAGTGTTGGTGGAGGGGTGATGCATGAAACTGCTGTGTGATGTTATGTATGCTTATTGCTTATGTATGTTCATGTATGAATGATACACTTATATAAAAAAACCTGTCTTTAAAAAAAAAAATACAGGCTCTGGAGTTTGATCTGGGTCCTAGATCTCATCCTGTCTCTTACAAGCTGTGAGCTTTATATGTTTCCATTTCCTTATCTGTAAAATGGGGACAGTAATTCCCACTTCCCAGGGTTGTTATAAAAGTCTAATAAATATCTATCGTATGAACAAGTGTTGCCATCTCCCTATTACTGGAGGCTGGTTGACAGTTCATCTAACCTGGTGAGAGTTTGTACTCTCTGGTTTATAATCATGTTTCTAATCCTGACATCCTCTGGTTATAAATCTAGAGTATCAGAACACATGAGAGTGAGAAACAAGGACCCGGCTAATGATCCAGATGAAACTGGAGCTTGTTTATTCCCAGAGTGCAGGGATCAGCCCTGTCACCTCCTGAAGAACTGGAGGCAACATCCTTTACTGTTCACCTGCCCAAACCAGTGGTTATCCTTGATAAGCTGTTGTCTGCACAGCCAACACTCACAATCCAAACTTTATGGGAAAGGAGATTGAGAGAGCAAATCACCTTTAACCATTCAGAATAAGACTGAGCAACAAACATCAGTGTGATAAATATTAATATATATATTCTTCTTTTTTTAATTGCAAGTTTTTGGAAGAAAGGAAACAAAATTCATGTGCAGAATTTGGTACAGAGGAGAGCTTTTGTTTTCCAAATTAACCTCCTGTGGGTCCTGCAAGTATTTGCAGAGGCCATTCTATAATACGTCCTCTCTTGAAACTCTTGGGTTACATGAACAATTACAAGCCTATATTTCTTGATTTCTGCCCAAATCCCTGGGTGAACAGCCATAGGGCTTTGCTTTACAGAAAATTTAAAGGGGGTGGGAGAGGAGTAAAGAGTCATGCCACACCACTGACCATTCCAATTATTTTCCTCCTGCCTGATCATAACTCATTCTCAAAGCCTTCCTCATCCATGAAAGTCAGCCTATTCAATCTTTAGTGTCTGTTGTTGGAAAGGCAGTTAAGGGTATACTGGGTCATTCAGATTCTTCCAGAGAAAGGAGTTGGCTTCGGGTATGGCACAGGAGACAGCTGAAGTAAAGCCCTAATGAAGAGTTTGGGAGATCTGTCTTTGACAGTTTTTAAAGACTGGACTCCAGAGAAAGTGAAGCAACAGCCGTTTTTGTTCTTTGTGCTTTCTTTGCCTTCATTTCTGTTTTCTTTTGGGATTTTGGAAAGAGCTGTCACAAAGATGGTGTGTTGGGAAAGTGTAAGTCTGCTGCAGTGGCAGCAGCTGACGGCTCTTGTGGGTAGGTGTCTGGGAGAGGCCCTGAACGAATATCTTTACATGGTCTCTGTAACCATCTGGGTCTTATTGCTCTCCAAATAACTGCTTGTTATTCTCTCTTTTAAGTCATTGCCTGTCAGAGATCCAGATGTTTTACTATTTTTTTTTTTTATTGTCAGGGTTCTCAAAATCCTACAGAGTGAGGCGGAGGTAACAACAGTATCTGGCTCTTGCTATAACACCAGTACTGCTGGATGAGAAACCATGAAATCATTTGAGATGCTAGCCTTACTATATCTTCTCTTCTACATTTGCCTCTTCCCATTGCAAAAAAAAAAAAAGTATGAAGCTTAAAGTTTCTGGGTTTTATTTTGTTTTGTTGTAACTGAGTGGACCAGTTTTTCTGTCATCATATTGCAGTTTCAAAGCTCCAAAACTATTTTGGAATCTGATAGAATACTTGACTTGATAAAGTAAATTGAGTGGCTTTATAAAGAATTAAGCTTTTTTTCCTTGAAAGTAAGTTTATGAGGAAAAAAAAATAAAGGTAATTCAATCTGTCCAAGAAGAACCTTCCATGAGGCAGGTCCAATTGGGCAATAAGCACAGGCCATCACTCTATGGGCTAAGGATTGACAAGAGTGCTCAAGAGTCTTCAAGTTTCATGGGAGAAAGGGGGCATGGGAGGGACAATGGGAAGGATGGCTGTGTCTACTGAACATACACAGAAGCAGAAATCATGTTCCCCTGGAAGCCAACATTTGGTTACTTTTAATAGCCGTTTTTTATTGCTGATCAGGACTGGACAGAGAGAAGATGATGACTCTCCTTAAAATTCCTGCCTGTTAATCCCAGTGATAAGAGGACCCATTCCTCCCCCAAAAGCTATGGTAATATTCTTTTCCAATACTAGGCCGAACTGAAGCAAGAAAGCATGTGAAAATGAAACTGAAGCAACTTGCCTAACATTGCAGCTTGGTGGAAGGGAAGTCTCCTAATAGCAAAGTCCTTTAATGTCTTTCATTCTTTTCTATTTTTTTTTTAATTCTAGGGTAATAATAAGTTAGCAGTCTGTAAGAAGTGCCCAAGTACGTAAGTGAATATACATATGCAAACTTCAAAACTAGACATCCTTTCTCTCAGGAAGCATTGTCCATGCTCACGAGGGGATATGCAGTTTCCTGGGTAATGATGTATACACAGAAGAGGTAATATGGACCTTCTGCTGTATGTGACAAGAGACATCACCGGAAAAACTATAGCAGCCACTCTTTTTTTCTGCCAAATGTTGGCTAGTTTTATTATGTATTTGTATCTGGGTTGAGAAAGCCTATTAGTTGAGCTTAGCCAGATCATAAATTATTCCCTACCTACTACTACTTGAGTCTTAAAGTTTTCCAGATATCTTTCTTTCAGATATAGTTTAACTTCCCAGAATGCTTCTGAGTGAGGTAAGGAAAATAAATGTCCTAGAAGAAGAAAGGGGGAAAGTGACAATTTATTGTATGTTTTTAAAAATTGTGAGAGGGAGGAGAAAAAACTGAAATTGATGTACCAGGTATAGTCATAAAGCTACACTCATATAGGTGGGGCTGGACACTGTCATCATCACACTTATTTAGAAGAATAAACAGACTCCTGTGAATTGCCACATGGGAGTATTAGATCAGGATAAACCCAGTAGGGCTTTCTATTGCCCACCTAAGATTCAAGTGAGGACGGAGTCTCAGAAGCATGGGGTGAAGAGTCACTTGATGAGCATCAGGGTCCATTTACCTGGAATAACCATCATTAGCTTCTTCCAGCTTACAGAAAGTGCCCTGAGAACTGGTGTTAACATAATTGCTGTTCCTCACTCCTCTCAAAAGAAATCAGTTTTAAATGATGGGACTCTACCTTTTCCACCAATTTCCAGTTCCAAATCCTTAAAGATTCCCTTTGTACATTGCCAGAAGGGAGCAGAGCCCCAGCCCATGCTCAGAAATGAGCCTTGCCATTAGGCCGTGCTAGGGTGGCACCCTTCAGATTGGCTTTTGCAAATGTTGACTGGGACTCCAAGGTAGTGACCCAGGCAGATTGACTTGCCACTGTAGCTGTTTTTGGCAAGGGGCCTGCATAGAAATGCCCAATGAGACTTTTCCCCATTTGTAACACCTTTCAACTCAGACTCTGAGAATGCTGCCTAAGGCTGATGCTTTTGTTTGTTTGTTTTCTTGTTGCCCTTTCCAGAAACTGTGTCGAAGGGAAAACTGTTCCCATTCCTCATTCCAACCGTGCCATGTGGGAGCATGTTTCCCAGACCATTTTTCCCCATGACCACAAAAATGTCTTGGGGATGAGATCTTTGAAAAGATTAAAACACTTTCTTCTGCCCGGTCGCTGGGAATGAGGCCACATTTGCAAAAACCAGAGGGATCCCCTTGTTAGTGTTACAGTGGGTGTCTGGGTGAAGCATGTATTTCACAGAGGATTCTTGTGAAACCTCACTGTAATTCACATGTTCATTCCAGCAAGTTAAGCTCCTAGGCCAGCAAGTTAAGACGAAATGGGAGGTGCAAAGATGGGTCAAACTGCTTCCAGGAGGTTACTGTCTGTTGAAGGAGATGAGAATGTAGATCAATATTAATATTCATAACAGAAGGATGCATAACACTGAGGTGCTGGATATGGAGACTGATTAATTCTGAGAAAACTGGAAATGCTTTACACCTCACTGCTCCTTCATCAGTTGCTCCTTCTGCCTAGCGCACTTTTGCCTGGATAGCCTCACAAGGTCCAAAAGATGCCACCTCCTCTTGGGAGCCTTTCCTGAGACTGCTGGACTGGGATCATTTTCCCTCCTCAGTCCTCTCCCATTTTGACATCTATCACAGAGCTAGTCACATTTCAGCATTCCTAGTGCCGGGTTGTCGCTCTGTTTTCAAAATGGAAGTCTGAATAAACGAAAGAGTTAATTACACATGGTCATGGTGTAACTTCTGTGCTTATCAGAGTTTCATGATTGCAAATATGGTATTTATGTATTCTGACCACACAATTTTTTACATCAAGAAAGAGTACTTATCTAAAAATGGAATACATATTTCCATCTACTCATGTGAAAAATTCTCTGTGGAGCCTTTCAGGAATGGTTTTTGTTATTTTTCCATTAGAACAGATGTTTTATCCTGTTACTATGAACGGTGAAATTAAATTTCAGGACTTTTAAGGAAAAGAAAATAACCTGCTATTTTTTAATGTCTGTTTCCTCAGGTTTTATCAGTATTTGATATTTTTATAATGGCAGGAATTCTTATTTAAGGCTCATATTTTAGTTGTGTTAATACTGTCAATGTTCTTGTCTGCTTTTGCGATTTATATGGGCCAGAGATAATCCTAAAACACCTGCAACCACTACCTAAAAGGCTAGGATTTAAAGTTCTTTTTTGTTTTCATCTTGCTCCTCAATATGGCATTCAGTACTCTTCATAATTTACAATTCAGAAAGGTTGAATCTTAAAAGAGTGGGTCCCAGAATTTTATATATCACATGATCTACATGACCTGCTAAATATGGATACTGTTGTATATTAATCAGATCTTTTATTTATGAGAATGGAAAAGAGGCAGGGAACTTTTTTTTTTAACCCTATTTTACTATAGTGCTTGCACTATTCCTGACAAAATTCCAACATTTACAAATATGAACTAGATTAATCTTTAAAACAATCCTATGTTGTTATTATTATCATCATCCCCATTGTATAGGTAAGGAAACTAAGGAATAGAAAGTTAAGGTCAGAGGACCAAAGAACAAATAAATACTAAATAACAAAGGAACACAGTAGGAAGTTCAAGAGCTAAAGATTTTTAGTGAATTCAGCATAATGGAAGCACATTAGAGTCAAGACACAAAATGTACCAACTTTTCACCCTGGTAACAGATTTTACTTTGTGTGCCAATGTACTTTAGGTTTATCCCATCTACAAGGCTAATATAATAAATGACTCCTTCCCCTAAAAGAAGGACTGGGATAGGGTTTCTAGAGCTATATCAAGCCCCATCAAACATGGACTCAGATACAGCACCTCCAAAATCATGTCTACCTGCAATAAAAGTTGGTTAGTTTGCCCTAAAGGATTTTGCTTTATGCCTCAATAACAAAATGAAGAACTATTTCATTGAGTTTCAGATGTCACAATGCCCCAAATTGACACTTTATTAGTCACTTCTTACACTAAAGAAATTACCTACCTATGCCTGGTCATTTTTTCTCAGTTTCTGGCCCTTGCTTTTTTTAATCAAGAGCAGTTTTCTCTTTAACCAGTGTTTGTATAACGTACTTGTCATAAAAGCCAGTATTATAGATTCTTGCTAAATTGTCTAGGCGCCCTGTGACTGCCTGAATACTGTGAGGCTACATTGTAGTTTAAGGGAGCCAGAAAATTGCCAGTTGAAGGAAAAACTACTAAAATAAGAGTGTTATTAATAGCAGTCCCAGGAGGACCAGCTCTTGGACTTTCCGTGATCTCAGGCACAAAGAGACAACAGCTGAAAACCACTCTTAAATAGCTGTGGACCACACATTTCAAAACGTCTAGATCAGTGGGAAAACAGTTTTGATTCTTAAAATTACAGGCTTTATTCAGGATTTTGGCCTTATAAAATAATCAAGCTGTCACATCTTAAATGTCTGAGATCAAATTTAAAATTCCGCAGCTCTGGAGTCGCCATTAAGACCCAGAGCTACCAATATTTAAGCATCTGAGCTTTAAAGACAAGTTAGAAAAGTTTAAGGCACATCGCTACAAAACAAGAAAAAAGCTGTCTAAAAGGAATATTGACTGGATTATACAAAATCTTTAAGAGGTCAGATGTCAGTTGGGCTTTCTGATTTCTTATTCTGGCATTATTAAGAAAATAGGAACAGAGAGATGGGGGGCCATATTGTTAGAAGTCCAATTAGCCCATCGTTGTGGACCTCGTAAGAGAAAATGGATTAGACATCAGAATACCCTTAATCTATAACTCCCACTTCCTCTAATATTGAAGCACATTGCCTTGCCCACAAGTGGTGTTGGATATTTTTTTTTACACATGTTAATGAGTAATAAGTCAGTTACTCTAATTTTCCCATATTGCCATTTTGTGATGCTTTTATTTTTAGAGATATGAGTAAATGAAGTATGGAGTTAAACCATTGGTATAAAATAATGAGTACATATTTTTATAGGACAGAAATCAATGATGTGATAAACAGAATTATAAAAACAAAAATTTGCTAAATTACTTCAGGAAGCATTGAGAGTTGCAGACTGCCTGGCCAAATCCTGACTCTGTAATGTAATCTTAGGTAGTAAGTTACTTTGCCCTCCTGTGCCTTGGTTCCCATTGTACAATGCGGATAATAACATGGCTCCTTGATGAAGTTGGTGTTAGAATTAATTAAGTTCACTGACAAAGAACACTTAGGACAGGGTCCAGCACATACACTAAGCACTACATATTGTTTATCATTGCTATTGTTGCTATTCATTCAATCGATTATTATTGATTTTATTATAGTTAATATTTGAGTATTCACAATATTTTATCATCACTTAATTTTAGTGACAACTTTATGAGGTAACTACTAATACTGTCTTAATATCCCGATTTTCAAGATGAGAAAACTGAATCACAGGATATAAGTATCCTGCCAGAGTAACAAGGCTTGCAAGTGACAGGACTAAAATATTATACAAATATATGTCATTATTGTTGTCGGCCTAAACCATATATATTTTTAAATAATACCCTCCTCCTGCCTTGCACCTAGGATAGGCTACTTTGCACCTGTAGCAGGGCTCCATCATTGGTTTTGAATTTACATATGGTAAGATTTTTCATTGTGAAAGGTAGCCTGTCCAAGCTGAACCACCACTAAAGGCTAAATGTTCCCCATAAAATCCCAATGTAAGCAGAACAATGTCAGTGTTCAGAATAAATCCTGTAATATGAATCCTTCTAACCATGGGAAAGCCTCGTATTGATTTGAACAAAGAGAGAAAAAACTCTTGCAGCCTGGCATAAAGATTTCCAATAAAACCAATGACCTCTTTAAAATGCATCCTGAACAATTGAAGAAGTAGTAGTTTCCCAAAGCTATCAACACACTGAGTCCCACAAAGAAAGTGGAATACTATCTTTCTCCACTCCTTCTCTGAATGTTTATATCATCCACTCTGCTGGCCTTGATTTGGGTAGAAACCTCCAGGTTGCTTTGATAACTGAGAGTCTGTGTCCTTTAAACCAGTTTCCATGAAGAAGGGATGAGCTGGACATCTTTATTCTGTTGGCTGGAGAATAATGTGGAAGGAACAGGCATTCCCTGAAATGAGAAAAATGTATCATATCAGTTTAAGGCTCTTTTGTTTTTGCCATGAAACATTTATTCTCATTAAGCATGCCCAATCTGACTGGAAACATAATCTCAAGGCATGTTTCCTCAGTCAGTCACCACATAATGAAACAACCTAACTGACTTCCATTATAAAGGCATCCTTTTAAAGAACATATGATAAAAAAGAAGAGACCTGTGAAATCAGGCAGCAAAACTGATAGCTCTGCCTTGTCTTCTTGTTCTTGCTTTATAACAGGCAGAGGAATCTGAAGTGAAGGTAAAAGTCGCTGTTGCTTAGCTCCCAAACGTTAGCCATATTTGTCAATGTGAAGCCATCAATGGCAAAAATTAGATAGACCAGAAGAGTTCATGTTTGACATGTACAGCAAGCTGTAGAGCTCTGTCCACAAGTTAGCACATAAATGTCATTAGTGCGAAAACTATTCCCATGACAGATTTCATGAGCTGTGGCAGATGAACCTTGAAGGTGTCCAAATGTACTCCGGCATGTCTAGGGATCCAGGATGAGGGAGCTTCAACCCCCACACTTTGAGTGAGGAAACCGTCATGCAGAGAAGTGGGCTAGCCCCCCACCCCACCTCTGTCCACGGACCTCGCAGTTGAGTGTTCAGAGTCTGGACTACCCCGGTGCTCTGACTTGTTCAAGTATTTTTCAGCTTTCAAAGCACTTCTCACATCATTATGCCATGTAATCGTCACAACAGCCCTGCAGTATCAACAGGGCTGGGATTGTTATCTTCATTTCACCGTCAGGGAAAGCAGGTTACAGAGGACCATGGCTGACTCAAGGTTACCTGGACGATGAGTAAAAGAGAAAGATCTCAAATCCAGGCCTTGTGGCTCTCAGTCCAGTGTTCCTTCCAGACACCCTACAATTTACTGTGACTGAAAGCAGCAAGCACGTCATAGCATATGCTGCTTTTGGAGATAGGCCTTAAGATTTTCTCCAGAGAGGGGTTCTTTTGCGAATAATGCATTTCTTCAAGGTGTCAATATGAAAGTATCCTATGTGGATACTTCACATAGAAACCTTTGCAAGTGGTAGGACTAAAATAAAATATCACCTTTGATCAGCTAATAATGGTTTATTTTTCATAGCCTCTCTATCCCTTTGGTACCTCATATGTCAGAATTAGTTACCTAATTGCAGATTCCTCAGTCTTCTATCTGTACTGCTGCAGCTTGTTCCAAGATGATGAAAACTATAATACAATGTAAGTTTCAACTCAATTTTAAAGTGTTCTAATTATAAAATGTGACTATATAATTCACGTTTTAATTATTTAAAATGAGATAAAATTAGAAATATTAGCTGTCATTTATTTTCCTATTAATTTGATTAATCCTTACCTATTAAATAAAAATGCTTCAATTTTGGTGTACTTTACCTGTAGGGAGTGGAATGAATCTGCCTACCATTTGTGGAAAACAGGCACGTGGTGCCATTATGATTTCATGTCTATAGAGAGCCTCAGTTTAATATAATGTAAGGAATAGGTGATACATGACATAGCCTCAATCCTTGACAATTACAGAGGAACCTTTTAATGGGCCGGTCTCCATACATAACAACCAGATTATATGTAGGAGCACTGAGTGTTTAGAAGTTTACTGTTCTTTTTCTATGGGGATATATAACTTTCAGTTCCTTGTATTTATTGAGATAGTCTTGTAACCTTTTAATTTATTGCCAGCAATGAAATTAATTTTCCAATGAAAATAGCAAGAATCCCTATATCTGGATTTTCTACAGCACAGATCAAGCCTGTTCGTGTGCATAGACCATCACTTAATCTGTTGCAAAATTTCTACTAATGAGCATTTATTTCACATGATTGAGAGAGTTTCATAAGTGCATACATGCACACACACCCCAGACACAAGGACGGATGGTCTCCCTGATCATCCTGTTGTCCAGAGACAACTCCATTCCACAACTCTTCACCTGGCTGTGATTGGAAAGACTCAGGGTACGATTTCCAGTGCCCTTCGATATTGGGCTGGAGAACCTAGTTTTGATGTTACTAGTTTATTTTTATTTTTAGTATTTCAGTTGATTTGTTGATAATAATCCTGTTTGTTTGTTTGTTTATTTGAGGTACCAGGGTCGGGGATTGAACCCAGGACCTCTTATGTGGGAAGCTGGCGCTCAGCCACTGAGCTGTACAGGCTCCCCACTAGTTTATTTTTAATCCTAGAAAGTATGTGCTTATTTACACAACCAACATATTTGGAATAATCAATACATGCATGTGGAGCTAGAAATGTGATAAGATGATGTGGCCCGGGGTTTCCTTAGTTGAAAACAAATATGCAAATGTTATCACAGCGGACAAGCGGCTGGAAAAGCAGCAGTGTCCCAGTCGATTCCATCTGGAGGATTGCCCCACATCTTCCCATGGTCCTCCCACCCCACACCATTTGGAGGAGGAAATGAGCAAATGTGACTAGCAGTGTGAGGCTTTCTTTATAGGAGGACAAAGAGGCCAAGTGAGGGGCTCTTAGAGGGGCCACAGTCCGTTGTATAAGTACCAACATGCACCAGCCCTGCGCAAACCCACTCTTCTACACCCCCACCCCACCCAAGAAGCCAGAAACCCGCCCCCCCCCCATGCTCAAGCCAAGGCAGAAGGTCCAACTGAAGTAAAATGAGAAGCAGGACAGAGCACTTTAGCTCTGCCACCTTCTTTTTGTTGCACAAATACCCTCGGTGGGTGACACGTCAGGAATTTCACCTCATCCTTAGGCATTAAACCAGAGAGGGAAGATTGACCTACAATTGCTATGGTGTCATTTCACAACCTTACTTACTGAGCTTCAAAGATTGGTTTCAATATGAAAAGCTTTTAATGCTAATAAATGATATATAATTTCTGGACAACCTATACTGTACTTTGAGGCTCTCCATTTTGCTTATACTTCACATAAAGTTTCTGACATCAAGGTTTGTCATTTTAATATATCCTAGACATGGACGAAGTATAATTTCATACAGTTCTAAGGAATTACACATCCTAGTGTTCTTTGGAGCCTATAAATAAGAGTTCAAGGAGTCATGAATATATCCTAAGAAAATATGTAAGATTAGTCATGTTGTTTTAAAGAAGTCCAGGATTTCATTCTGAGAAAATTAGAACAAGGGAAAGTACATCCAAACTAAGTTGAGACCAACAGTGAGCAGCTAGTGGACATGATTGAATGGCCCTTTGTGCTTGGAAAGGAGTAATCTGGAAGAAAAGCTGATTATCTTTTCTTGGGCTGGGAACTGTTGAACTTGAGACCACTATATGGCATCCCAGATAAAAGCACTAGACAGTTACAAATTCAGGCTAAGATGAAGCTATGAGAGGCTTCCACACTGACGTGCGGGAGCAAAACATGCTCGAAAGTAAGGCCCCTGAGGTGGGAAGAGCAGAGATCGAAAAGCCGGCTGTCACACTTTTGGACAGAGGCTGCGCATGGCACAAGGAAGTTCAGCACAAGAGCTGGAGAGCTCAGAGCACTGTTGAAGAATTTACCACCTATAGGACTTGGAAAGTATTTCCGACTTTGTGACTTGGTCAGTGGGATCTCAGAGTTTACTTTAGTTCTATAAGCCCCAGTTAAACCTAGATCATGGTCTGGCAAAATAATTGCCAGATCTGTGTCAGCACTGGTTCTTTGTCTCTAGCAGGTAGAATATTTACTGAACTGCAGCTTCAGTGAGTTATGTCTATGTCTCATAAATGAACAAATGCATTTGCTGACCAGTTCTGGTTATAAGGTGCAAATTAATCACATTGGGAATCTATGGGTCTGATATAAAAGTCATTTGCATTGAGTAAAACTAATGTATGAGGATTGAGTATAAGGATTTAAGACAAAGCAAAAAACCTTTAGCTTTATGTTAACAAATTCCCAAAATGAAAGGTTTACATAGCTTTGGGCCTCTGGTGTAGGGTCTTTTATTTTATACCATTTCAAGTATATTTGGAATTGGGCCAGTGTTCTGTTTGAAATAAGTTAATGCATAAATAAGTCACACACTTGTTAATACAGGCAGGTGCTCTCCACCTTTTAGATATGTGCTCCTATGGAACACCTCAGCTTGGGGTAGACTTAGGGGGAGAGAAGTGGGAGTATAGGCAGGCACTTTCACCCGTCTTACCTGGTTCTCATCATGGCTCACCAGCAAAAGAAGCCCCCCAACTGACCGTGTCCTTGCTTCAGGGTCAGGGGCCTATTGTGGACCTAGCTTTGGTCTTCAATAAATCGGTGTTATTGGATGGATGAATAAATCTAGGAATGAGAAAAGGAGAAAGCTGTGAATGGAAATAGGAAATTAAACACACACACAAAACAAAACTTTGGACATAAGTAAAAGTCAACTCTGGACAGGAAAACCAGCCAATCAGTGGAACTCTCCGGGGGGGGGGGGGGGGGGGCGGGGCGGGGTATAAAACTTTTCTGTCTTTTTTACGGATGTATCACAGTGTCTTTCACATAACAGGTGCTCAAGAAATATCTCAGCAACTGTTTAAGTACATCTAATGTTTTAGGCACTATTCTTGGCTCACTGGGAGTTCTTTGCCCCCAGGAATCATATATACTCTGGTGGCAGAGACAAAAAGCAGACAGAGCAAGCAAACAAATCGATGTATTACATAATCAAGGAACATGGAAAATAAGTAAATATGTTCAGTTGGGGGGATAGAGTAAAGCAACGTGTTGCGATTTCAGTGGCGTGGTCAGAGAAGAACTCTGAGGAGGTGATATGTCATCTGGGCCCAGAAAGAATCAGGAAACCAGCTGTGCAAAGATTTGGGTTTCAACCCGGGCAGAGGGAGCAGCAGAAGCCCAGGTGAGCCTGGCTTGGGGAGCCTGGGACCCGCCAGGAGGCCATGTGGCCAGAGGCTGTGACCTAGGAGAGGGTGGAGATGAGCTTTAAGGTCTGAGTGGAGTTGAGGGCCAGGCCATGTTGGGCTCTGTCAGCCGTGGTGAGAGGCTTGGAGGTCTTATTCAGAGTGTGATAGAAAGCCATTAAGGAGTTTTGAACAGGGAGTGATATAACATGACCGAATCTTTAAGGATAACTCTGGCTGCTGTGTGGAGAGCAGGCCCAAGGAAGGGCAGTTTGGAAACAGGTCAATAGAGGCCAATGAGGAGGTGTTGGAATTTTACCTAGGTGGAGGGAATGGGCCAAGAGGACAATGGTAGCAGTGAAGGTCATGGAAATATAGGGGACTTTAGAAAACTAGCCCAAACTCCTTAAAGGGTCCTGGAAACATAGCACTACCTGAAGCCCCACTCTCCCCCACTCCCCCCGCAACTAGCTTCTTATATGAGATCCTTCTGGAAACCCCCTCCTCACCACTTCTCATTCTCTGTGGTAGGCAGAATAATGACCCCCAAAGATGTCCATAAAATGTAAATGTAAATATGTTACTTCATAGGGGTAAAAGGGGCTTTAAGTGATTAAGTTAAGGATCTTGACATGGGAAGATTATTCTGAATTTTCCAGTGGGCCCAATGTAATGGCATGGGCCCTTAAAGTGGGAGAACATTTCCTAGCTAGAGTCAGAGGGAGAAATGCCTGTGGAAGAATGAATGGCCAGGCAACTGCAATGCTGTTGGCTTTGAAGATAGAGGAAGGATCCATAAGCCAAGGAATGCAGGTGGCCTCTGAAGATGGAAAGGGGAGGGGAATGGACTCTGCCTAGAGCCCCAGAAAGGAGCACAACCCTCCTGACACTTTGATTTCAGCCCAGTGAGACCCGGTGTCAGACTTTGGACGTACAGAATTGTGAGACAATAAATTTGCATTGTGTTAAGCCACTAAGTTTGTGGTAATCTGCTACAGAAGCAATAGACACTAATACACCTTCCCCCTTTGGAGAGTGCCTGGTACCATTGTGGACCTGAAGCCTGTGTGCTGAGTAGTTAGTAGCTTTTTTTGGAGGGGGACTGACATTCTTAGAAACAACTATAAGCCTCAAGACGAAGAAAAGCATAGTACATAGAATGCCAGGAAAATATTAATTTAAAAATTGGTTAGCTTGTATGTTGGTAGAAGCCCAGGTACTATGTAAATGTTAAGTTTCTAAGGTATCAGTTCGTAAGTTCTGTCTTCCCAGATCCCTTTACCTGTGTTACTTATACGCGATAAGTGTTGTAGCTAATGTGCTGAAGTTTTCTGGAGACACAGACTCATCTAGGTGACTCAAGCAAATTTAGTTCTGATCTTGCTCCTTCAAAGGAAGACTCCAGAATCTTGCCAATATGTCAGCAAAGCCCTTGCTATTTTGTTTTCCTTTTTGTATTCCACTTCATTCACCATGGATGGTGGTTGAAGTCTTCTCTTTTTTATACTCTATTTTGAACAACTTTGTCTACCTTTTTGCCCAACAACCCTTAATGAGCTGGGCTTCACAAAGCTTGCTGATAAGTGATGAACGCCATACACAAAGCAAACTACAAACAAGTACAAACCCTCACCTTCTGCCCTTTAGTTGTACATCTTTGTCTTCTACAAGCCTTAGCAAATAAAGCCTCTTTTGACAGAACATTTCATCCTTAGTTATAAGGGTTCAAGCCTTCTACCGATAAGCTAGTCATGCCTATTAAACATTCAGTCTGAGTTAGTGAGGATGGAAACAGAATACTGATTTCATTCAGAACCCACCTGGCAGATACAGTCATGCTTGATGACACAGGAAGTAGTGGTCCAATGGACATCAACCTTCAGTTTAACCAATATAATTAGCCTAATAAGGAGAAAGTGTGCAGTGATCCAAGGAGAAGGGTGCGGTAGAAATGCATCCAAGTCTGTGAGTGGTATCAGGTACCGAGTTGGTAATGGACTAGGCTGGCTCCCCTAACTGTTCCCTTAGGAAATTGTGTCCTAGAAAAATGCTCAAAGGCAAACTGTATGCATAGTCATGCACCACTCTCCATAGCCCTCTAACTTCTTAAGTGTGCAGAAGCTATAGGGAAATGTCTTTCCAACGACCTCAAGGTAGTTCCTACTCTCCCTCCTTCCTATTCAAGATTTTTATCCCAATCCTAATGATCACAAGGCTGTAGTGAGATAAAAACACACCAGGGAACCAAGGGTGCCAACAACTGCAAGCAGGAGAATTGCATCCATGATCCATGTGGAATTTAAGCTCCCTCTTGATTTAGAGGTGGAGTGGATATCACCATCCCAGGGTCCACAGGATGGAGGAATAAAATATGGGTTAGAGCAGACTTACTGATATTCTGCTATAGAACTGTTGTGACTAGTAATGGAAGAAATTGTAGCATTGCTATGGAGAAGGTGGCCACGGTAGTTGCTGAGGGCAGGGAGAAGGAAGAAGAGATGTGATGTGGGGACATTTTCAGAACTTGGAGTTGTCCTAAATGGTATTGCAGGGACAGATGCTGGACATTGTATATCCTGCCATAACCCACTAAATGTACTGGAGGAGAGTGTAAACTACAATGTGAGCTATTATCCATGTGGTGCAGCAGTGCTCTAAAATGCAATGAGTGTGCCACAATGATGAAAGAGGTTGTTGGTGTGGGAGGAATGGGGTGGGGGGAGTGGGGGGTATATGGGAACCTCTTATGTTTTTTAATGTAATGTTTTGTGAGATCTATAAACTTTTAAAAAAGATAATTTTTTTAAAAAGTAAACCCTTCTTATCAAAGTATTATGGGCCATGAGGGATTCCATATGGTTGATGAGAAAATTGTGAAATTTGCCCTAGGTGGAGTTGGTTCTCTGACAGGACTGGGCGTGTTGGACTCAGACTCCCAAGCTGTAAGAGTGGGAGGCCTAGGAATTTAGTTCTTCCACAGGTTTTAAAGAAAGAAGTACCTGCATAGAGTGGCCCAGGAAATAAACCCTTAATAAAAGTTTTAAAGTATATACACATTTCACCTTAAAGTTATGTGCACCAAATTCTAGAACTTTATGAACTTTATGAACTCAACCTTTTGGTGGGAATAAAGCATAAGAATTTAAAATTGTTTATCCTCCCATTGTTAAAGTTAGTTGTTGGTATGATTCATTTGGTCCTTTTATATTAAATGGGTCAATCTGAATAGATGGGAAGCATTTGGCTTTGGAAAGTTTTCACAATGGTTATTCGAGTGCATTTGGTTTCTAGTAGATTTTTTTTTTTCTTTTCTTTTTGTCTAGACTTTCCTCAGCAAATAATTTCATGCTCTAGGAATACTGTGCTTTCAAATCTTGTTTCCAGTAATGTATGAGGGAGGCACACTGTAAATAAAAATGAATCATTTTTCAACATCTAAGCAGCAGCCCTGAGTGCCATGTAGGGAATGAATTACTACCTTTTGGTCCTGACAAGCACCACACAAATCATTTAAAAATTGAATTTGTAGCTACAGAGTTGCAGGCTTTTGATAAGCACCTCCCTTTATCCCATGCAATCTTTGGGTCACGACCCTGTGGGAAATAAAGGGTTGTACAAAATTAATGGATCGTTTCAATCAGTTTTATTATCTGTTCATCTCTTTCCAACATTTTAGTTACGTTCCCATTGACCTCAGAGAATTTTCTTTCTGTCTGTGGGAAAAAAATTAATTTTTTCCAAGTCAAGCATAAAAACAAAAGGAAAGTCAAGTATAAATTTTCTCCTGAAGAGGAAGTTACATTGACTAGGTATGTTATTTTCAATAAGCAGTGAGGATATCTGAGAGAAGTGCAAAGATCATTGGCCCTAATATCACAAGACCTGAGTTCTAAACCTAGAGGATTTTGTTGTCGTTGTTGTTGTTTTTATTTGGGACAAGTTAGGATAATCTAGCTGTACAAACAGACAACTGCAATAAACCTCAGTAGCTCAAAAGAACAAAGATTCATCTCTCACTCTTGCTACATGGCCATCATCATTGGCATCATCAACAGTGTGTTGTTCTCACTCAGGACATAGAATATTTGACTCTCCTCCTTCTGGAACATACTGGTTGCGATGGCATAGGGAAGAGAAGATGGCTCTGAAAGACTTCCACCCCAAATCAACACGTGCATCTCTACTTATATTTCATTTATTTATTTTTAAAGCAGTTTTATTGAGATATATTCAGATATCATACAATATATCCGAAGTGTATAATCAATGGCTCTTAATATAAACACAATGTTGTGCTCTCATTACCACAAAAAATTTTAGAGCAATTTCATTACTCCAAAAAGAAAAACTCCACATTCCTTAGCATCACCTCTTCAACCCTGTATCTTCCCCCAGCCCTACATAACCACTAATTTAATTTCATCTTTTTAAATTGATTTATATTTACATTTTATATAAATGGAATAATACAATATGTAGTACTTTGTGCCTGGTTTCTTTCACTTAGCATATGTTTTTGTTTTTGTTTTTCGCCTGATAGTAACATCTTGTAACATTATCATACAGTTTCAAAGAAAAACAGTCATATATATGCAATATTACCCATAATCATATTTCACATGAGGTTTTACTATGCTATACAGTCCCACGTTAAATTTTTTAGCTTTCCATACATGACTTTGGACTTTCCCTCTCAACCACTCACTTACCCATCTCCTAACACTGCTAGTTACAAACATTAAGCTGTGCTTTCATCTTTTCTATTCATTTCCAGAGATTAACATACATTCTTTTTACCAATTCTGCACAATTTCACCCTCAGCTTTCCATTCTCTAACCTTATCCTACTTTCTGGTTGCCCATATTCGAGTTATTAACTCCATGAGATTACACAGTATATTTAGTTAATCATAGCACAATTATACAGTATTTGTCCTTTTGTATCTGGCTTGCTTCATTCAACATAATGTCCTCCAGGTTCATCTATGTTGTCATATGCTTTAGGACTTCATTTCTTCTTACAGCTACATAATTCCATTGTGTGCATACACCACAGTTTACCCATTCATTGGTTGATGGACACCTGGGTTGTTTCCACTTTTGGCAAACATGAATAATGCTGCAATGAACATCAGTGTGCAAATGTCTGTTCATGTCACTGCTCTTAGTTCTTCTGAGTACATACCCAGTAGTGGTATTGTCAGATCACGTGGTAAATCTATATTCAACTTTATAAGAACTGCCAAACAATCCTCTACAGTGGCTGTACCATTTTACATTCCCACGAACAGTGAATAAGTGTTCTTATCTCTCCACATCCTCTCCAACACTTGTAGTTCTCTGTCTTTTTAATAGTGGCCATTCTAATAGGTACAAAATATGTCATGGTAGCTTTGATTTGCATTACTCTAATAGTTAGTGATGTTGAGCTTTTGTTTTCATGTTTGTTGCCACTTATAAAATGTTTATTTGAAAGTCTTTTGCCCATTTTTCAATTGGATTCTTTGTGGGGTTTTTTTGTTGTTGTTGAGTTGTAGCATCTCTTTATATATCATGGATATTAAACCATTATCAGATATGTGATTTCCAAATATTTTCTCCCATTGAGTTGGCTCCTCTTTCACCCTTTTGACAGAGTTCTTTGAGGTACAAAAGTGTTTTAGTTTTAAGGAGGTCACATTTATCTATTTTTTCTTTTGTTGCTTGTGCTTTGGGTGTAAGGTCCAAGAAACTACCACCTACCACAAGATCTTTAAGATGTCTCCCTACATTTTTTTCTAGTAGTTTTATTGTCCTGGCTTTTATATTTATATCTGTGATCCATTTTGAGTTGATTCTTATATAAGAATCCTCTTTCATTCTTTTGGTTATGATATCCATTTGTTGAAGATATGGTTTTGTCCCATTAACATGGACTCGGTAGGTTTGTCAGAACCACTTGGCTGTAGAGATAAGGGTTTATTTCTGGACTCTCAAATCTATTCCACTGATTGATGTGTCTATCCTAATGCCAATATCATGCTGTTTTGACCACTGTAGCTTTGTAATATGTTTCAAGGTCAGGCATGTCCTCCCATGTTGCTCTTCTGTTTTAGAATGCTTTTGGCTATTCAGGTACACATTCCCTTCCAAATGAATTTGATAATTGCCTTTTCTAATTCTGTAAAGTAGGCTGTTGGAATTTTGACTGGTATTGCATTGAATCTATAAACCAGTTTGGGTAGGATTGACATCTTCATGATATTTAGTCTTCGAATCCATGAACACAGAAAATCTTTCCATTTGTTTAGGTGTTCATTGATTTCTTTTAGCATTGTTTTGTAGTTTTTTTGTATCACTTATGTTTCATTAATTATCTGAAGCAATTCACATGACCATACCTACCTTCAAGGGTAAGATGAATTGTAATCCTCCCCAAAGCCCAGAAACACTAAAAATATTAATGATCTGTCCTTCTAAGCTTCAATTTTCTTACTTGCAAATTACATATACTGCTGTCTTCTGAGTGTTGTTGTGATTGCCATTAATGGAGGTTCCTGGCATATACTATGTGCTCTACCTATGTTGAATAAGAGCAACTAACAGGTAACACTTTTTGAGCTGCAATTGTATGCATGCTAATGATGTACTGCATTATTTTATTTTGTGTTCTAAACTAGGCACTATTATCACGATTCTGCCGATGAAACTGAGAGGTTAAGTAACTTTCTCACTCAACAGCAAATAGTGGAACCAAGACTCAAATCATCATGGTCAACTGACTTCCTAGTCTGTGCTCTTGACTCTGCTCTCTAGGTTGTTCAAACTTTAGATCATTCACAGAGGGGATGTTTACATTATGAAATAACTTTAGAATTAGTATGACTGTATCATGAAGTCATTGCAATGCATAAATACCTTACTTTCCTGAAAATTACAAGAGGACCATTTGCTAAGAACACTGTAACTATACTGATCCATGTCTACCTCTTTTCTCCCTTCATCCTGTACTCCAGGTGTGCCTCTCTCTCCTCCAGTTGAGTAAGCTGGTGAGTAAGGTGACAGGAAATCTAACTTTGATAAAACATATTAGCAAGTGTCTCATATGGTATCCACATCATTTGCTTGGAACAACTTGGCCTAGGTTCACTATTTTGGACTCCATGCCAACCAGTTACAATTATATATGCATTATTAGTGTGAAAGTTCCATGAGTAACCTGTCTGTAGCATTCACAGTGAATCAAGAACAGTTTCTGGCACAATGTAGGGGCTCATGAAATAGTTCTTGAGTAAATAAATATATAGTGTTTACATACTATCTTTTTGAAAAGGCAGAATTTGCATTTCTTTATTGTGGTTTAAAAGTGTTTTATAAACCAATAGATCAAAACCATACTGAGAAATATGAGAATCATTTGATATCCAAAGCAGATAGTTCTGGAATTTCCAGTGATCTACTTCATTCAACCCCTGACTTTGGTCATCTTCAAGCCTCAAAAAAAACCATTTCCGGTTCTGGAGAAGAATTGGAACTATTCATGCAAAAGAGAGAAGCTATTTATTCATCCTTTCTTGCAGTATGTTGAGAATTATGATAGGTATTAGCAATATAATGGTTACCAGAGAAGACATATTACGTGCCTGTCCAGAATTTACAATTTATTCTTGTATAAATCTCTAAGAGGGAGAAATCAAATCAGCCAAGGGAAACCATGGGGTTGAAGTCATCCAAACAATCCTGAAAATTTCTTCACATTTGGTTTGACCATTTGACCCCAGGAGATCCCCAGCAAATCCCAACCGAGCAGTTTCTAATATATCCTGTTACATTGGTCCCCCCCAGTTAGTACGAAGGAAAAACTGTTTCAGCCCAAGAGGTAAAAATAACCAATAAATGGAGTCTGAAGGGAGCTTAAAAAAAAATGATTGCCTCTGCAAGCACGAGCTGTTACCATGTGTGGCAGAATTCTGATGTCCTGGGCTGCCCCTGTTTCCTGTGGAAGAGAGACTCCACAGGGGCTTGTGGGTAATTAATCTCAGCATATCAGCTTGCATGCCCCAGACTGGCCTTCCTGTTAGTGTGATAGAACTGCCCATCTTTCTACTGCAGGATCTCTTCACAGTCAAGATTTCCCAAAGCACAGCAAAGGGCTATTTCCACCTGATTCTGTTGGCTCCTTCATGACCTCCACACATTTAGATTTATAGGATTTATAAAAATGTATAGGATTACTCCCATCTCTCTTCCTTGCTACCTCTCCACCAAACCTTGTGCTTGACTGTGGCTGAGAATTTGTGGATGGGAACTAGAGGAAAAGTTCTTGAAAGAAATCTTGACTTCTGCAATGCTTGCCATATGCTCTTAGGTCTGCCTATGATCAAGAGAAAACACTTTCTGAAAGAGTCCAGGTACATGAAATTAGCTACTTTGATTCAGAGGTTAGGTTCAAATATGGGAGTTCTAAATAAAAATCTATCTTCTTATCTCAGAACTAAAGATCAGTATTGCACCAGGCCATGTTAAATTGGAGTTGAAAGGATCCCAAAGAATCGTTTCATCCTCTCCTTGACTGGAAATTTGAATTCGTATAATATCTTGTCCAGTGTCTGCGAGTATAACAGGTATCAATTTAAATGTCTTTGAACTTATTCGGTCATCAACTTTGGTGTAGAGAGAGAAGGCTTCTAAAAGGAAGTTCATTTACTTTGGCCTTTACCATTAATGTTTTCATTTCTAATCAGCCTAGGTCAATCTAAGAGGATTAGAAGCAATGAGAACAAAAGGATATTAATTTGGTGAGGTTGGCCACTTTATTTCCAAAGTTAACAGAACTGCCTTCCACAGGCTAGTAAAGTTTTGAGTTATTTAGTCTGTGGTTGGAATAGTTTTTTTAGTGAGTTTTGCACACCCTTACCCGCTCAGCCTCATTGTTTGCTTCTGAGAAATGGATTGCAAGAGTCAGAGGGGCAGGCTGTGGGGTTAATTCATATTTGTCTCTAAAGAGTAACAAAAAGAAAGAAAAATCAAAGCTCTTCATTTCCTTGGGCCAAGAAAATGAGTTATGTTAATATGTAAATGTTAGTTGCATGGCAATACAATATTAACTTCTTAACATCCTAGTTCAAATTAGGCAGTTGAGTGCACTATCAACTTTCTTAGGTATGACAACCTCTTAGTTGTAAAGAAGGCTGGAAAAGGTCCTAAGTGCCATCTGATTGGGCTCAATTTGGTGCCAGCATCAATATGAAATCATTGAATATCTGATGAAAAGACTAAGAGAAGAGACGTGGTCAAAGGGAAATTCAAGCTCATTTACTCGGTGTGCTAACCCACATGATTTGCCAAATTTCAGGTAAAAAGATTGTCAGCTGTTTCTAAATAGCAAAAATCTACCTAATTAAAATGGAGATTTCCTGTATTGAAAATAGTCAAATACTATCAAACTGTAACAAAAGAGGATCTTGAAAGGAAAAGGTTTCCTTGTGGGTGTAAAGCTTGAGAACTTCCAGCTAGAAGGGAAAGGGTGTTCAAACAAGGCACTAACTAGGTAGGTGCATCCTCTGTTAAGTGGATTTCAATGTTGAGGCAGGTGTGGAAGGGGCTGTTGAAGTCAATGGAGATCCACATGGTAGAGCTTTTAGTAGCCAGGTGTTTGTAAAGGACGGGCTGCCTCCTCCCCATCCTTAGAAGTATTTTTGGGCTCAGAACATCAGCCAAGAATGTCGTAGACAAGATTTATTTTATTAGTTGAAAGGTGGATTATATGACCTTGAGTGTCCATTTCAACTCTAAACAATCCAGAATCTAAGACAGAGATTTCTTCTTCAAAGTAATACTATTACCACCTTACATCTGTCTGATTGGCTCCTGAGTGCTCAGATATCAGAGAGCAGGTCTCCTTACAGTACTTTTCTCAATTTGTTCAGAACTTATTTATAGAACAGTGCCATATTCTAAAGAAGCAGATTAGCAAAATATTGTTTCCATTTCCTCTTTTTTCTGGTTCGATTACAACCAATTGGGAACACTATCAGGAAAACTGGTTTTATATCGAGAAGATCAAGCCCTTAAAAGATACATTTACCAGGTCCAGATCCCCCAGCAGGGTCTTGGCTGGAGAAGGAAAACGAGATGACAGGTAGGAGATGAGGCTCAGAAGATCATATTTCAAGTTTTAGAACCAATGTGACACCAATAATTGGAGAAGGAAAAATCAGCATCAGTTATTTCATTTTGACGTCAGACCTTAAGGGGCTTCCCACACACTGGGAGGTATTTTGTTCTTGCTCTTGACATATCAGCACTCTCTGACAGTGGCTAGAACCTACCCCAGAGACCTACTCAGTTAATGAGAGAGCAAATTGCTGTGCGTAACATTCGGCGCTGGAGATGTCAGTCAGCAGGCAGTCAGGGAAGCTGGGAGTTGTCATTTGAACAAAATGCCACTGTTGAGAGATTTTTGTTTTTAATCTGCCTTTTCTGTGGTGATAAATCACAGGCCTGTGCAGGGGATAATAACACAAAATGTTTGACAGATTTTCTTATGATTGTTGGCATTCTGTTTTCCTAATTATTGTCAGCATCACCCACACTGGTAAAATGTTGCCGAGGAGCATTCTGTGGTGGCTGTCGGTGTGCACCAGCCCTTCTCCTTCCCTCCGCTCTCTCATCCTTTCGCTGGGATTACAATGTGGGCATCGCCAACCTTTACTTCTTGGAAGGCTTAATTAACCTGGGAGTCCTGTGTGCATGTGGACGTGTGTTTCTCCCATCCAACCTGATGGGAAAGCAAAGCAGAAAATGATGGAGACTTTCTAAAAGGTCATATAAAGAAAAGGGATAATTTAGTTCCATTAGGTTCTTTGACACACTGAGGGAAGTACAGAGAAATCACTTGCCTTTTGGCTATGGATTGGAAAAATTATCTATTTATGTAATCACCCTGCTTTGAAAGGGAAGGGAATTAATTGCTTTCATTAACTCCAGTAAAGACTTGATTGTCACAAGGGGAGTGTTGACATAATGTGCTTTGCCATGATCTGATGTGCTCTTGGAAATAGTGGCTATCTATGTGATCATTTTCCTTTCTCTGGGACCTTACTAATGATGTTCCTGCTAAACAAATCTGTCTGTGAGGATGGTCAGAGACAAAAAGGAAGTTCACAGAAAGCATGATAAAGAGCTTATTTCCATAGTTGTCATTGATTTTTGCAGGAGTTTCATTATCATTCTTAGGTTTCCTCTGATTTTGGCTGGTCTAATTTTCCACCACTATCTGAGAGTAAGTTAATGGAATATAGTGAATCAAATGCTATCCTCTCTCTTTAGGAGCTCATGCTGGGAACTTATTTTGGCAAAATATCTAAAAAGGTTTTTCTGAAATATATGGGTGTTTGCTTGTGTGTTAAGAAGTCACCATGGAAAACCACATTTAAAATCAGCTAATAGTGGGAGTAGTTTCCACCATGCATTTTGTTAAAACACAACTAAAAACACTGAAAGATTGTAGCAGCTGTACATTTAGACTCAGGCCAAGAATTACTATGCTACTATCTTATTTTATTTTACTTTATTTTATTCTACTTATTTATTTATACATACATATATATATATATTTTTTTTTTTTTTTTTTTTTTTCTTGAGGGACTCAGTTGCATGTATTGCCAAGTAGGGCTGTAGAGATTAGCCTGGATTTGCTAGCAGGCTCCCCTGCTGTTCTAAATGGCAGCAGCAGAGAGGGGAAGGCAGCTAAAAATGGTGTGACAGGCCAGCCCTGGTGGCAGCTTAGAGGGATAGACCCAGCATCCTCAGCCCCACAGATGCAGGAAGCGCCTTTGGCCTCAACCATCCTGTAGGCCTGGGGTGTGTTCTGTGGAAAGTCCAGCTCAGAACTTGAGGCTAGGCTTTCAGGCTCCTCCACAGACATTTCATGCCTACCCCAGAGTGTCTGGGCTTGGCCTAAACAGCAGGAAATGTTGAGTGATATAAGGGGGATAAAAGAGTTACCAAGGAACATTTCTAGAGGAAAAGTATGCCCAAAAGGGAATGTGTAATTTAAGTCAGAGGAAATGAGTACTGTATGTATCCAGTAGGACCCTCTAGACAGCAAAGGCACAGTAACTTCCAATATGGAAGACTAGAAAAGAAGATTTTCATTTGAATTCAATTTGGCATTTTTTCATGTAAATGCATGCACATGTACATGGGCTGTGCCATACCTATCATACTTTCTCCAATTCATGAAAGCATGTCTTGGCTAAGGAGCCTTGGTTTTAAAACCTATTAGAGAAAGCCCCCTAGAACCCAGGCAGCCACCTCTCTTCCACAGGGTTTGTGAGATATCCTTAAGACTGCACTGACATGTATTCAGTTAGGTGCGGAAAGGAACAATATCACTGGGTGTGCATTTTAGGATCTAAGTAAAAGTGTTGTATATCTTACAGTTCTGGAAATTTTTACAAGGTGGTTTGTCATGCAACTATTGCCCAGCCGCTGTTCCCATGTGGTGGCCTCTCCCGTGGCACACTTGGATCTCAGTGTTCCAGTGTAGGACCAGGAGCGGTTCCCAGGGCATGTCAACCCTGCTTTTTGAGTTTCCAAACTGGATTCCTGTATCACCATATTAATTTTCAGTTCTGATACACACAAGAACACAAGGGTGGAGCTGTTACCTTCCTCTTCATAATAGAAGTCTCAGGACTCAGTCATCACATCTCCTCAACTAACTGATGGAAAGGATATAGTTGTGGTGGTTTGCTGTTTTATGGTTTTTTGGGTTTTTTTTTTTTGCTTATTGTAGAGCTACAAGTATTGCCTCATAGGCATGTTTTGAGTGCAGTGATATTCCGCTCTTGGCACAGTTTCTCAAACCACAGCCAAGGGGACAGCCTCAAACTCCTTGCATTCTTTTCTTAATTCTGCAGATATTTTCCATAACGGAATCATGGAATTTTAAAGCTGGAAGTCTTTACTTTAGAAATGAGAAAACTAAGCTCCAGGGAGGTGAAGTGACTGACACAACATCTCACAGTTGCAGAGGGGGATCCCAAAGGAGCAAGGTTCCCTCACACTCAACCCAGAACATTTTCCCCCTATTCCACATGGGTCTTTGTGTGTGTGTGTGTGTGTGTGTGTGTGTAGATTGTGAAATGTTTCCCTTTTTCCCTTTAATGCACTAGACAGGAGATAATCCAATAGCTGGGCAGCATTCCTGAGCTTCTAGGACCTCCCAGAGGCGGAGGCTCTGGATCCCAGCCACAAGCTGCATCTCCAGCTGGTTTTCTGCCCACTCACAGCCTGTGAGTGTGCAGATGGTGAGGATATCATCATTTCCACCATGGAGGCAGGGGAGAGAAGAGACACGGCTTCACTTAAATTTATTGCTAATTCCTTGTTGTTTGTCATGTTAAAATTCTCTCACATTTGCAGACGTTGATCAACAACTATGAGAAAAGGATTCTGGTTTTGAATGGAGCCATAGAAAGATTACATCCAGGAAGAGGTCTGTCATCCGTTGTGAGGGAGAGAAGGAGAGAGGAGAAAAAGGCAGAGAAGGAGGGAAGTCTAGGAAGAAAAACAAAGAGAAAGGAGAAACAAGATGGAAGAAATGGGAAGAATCAATGACAGTCTCAATTCCATGTTGTTCTTATAATTAGGTGGTGCCTATAAATATGCTTTTCACATCAGCCCAAATGTTCACTCCTTGATAAAATTGTCTCTTCATTAACATATGCAAAATTACAATTGCACAGTATGAGCTCTCACACAGAGACATCAATATTGCCATAACGAGCCTGTCAGTCTTGTGAAAATTAACAGAAACCAATGTGCTGCCAGAAGTTCAGTCTCCTAAGAGTTTAGTGGATCTGATAAATTGACCAACTATTCAGACCAACTAGATGTCATGAGGATGGCATTACCTTGGAACAGTTACCTTGTATGTTAAAATTGATGGTTTTCTGGAGGGATATTTGAAATAAAAAATGAGTGGCTTTTTAACCCAGTTCTATAAGAAAATGATACTTTTGGAGTTCAAGACAGTAGCTCTTTGCTGCAATTAGCGTCATGTTTTCTGATGACCTTTCTGAAGAAGCTGTCTGTTTGACGCAGCATTATAACAGCCTGCAAAGAAAAAAAAAGCATGTTTAAAAACTCAAGTTAGGAACAGTTTGATAGGAAAAGGATATGCTATTATTTACCCTGCCAAGTCTGAGCACTGAGTGTTGGCTGCCTTCTTGCAATGTATGGCATTCTTTTGAAATTTACAGTGTAAGAAAATGACTTGAGACCCCAATCTTGTTTCTATTTTTAATCTATTGCTGACTTAACAATGGGAAATAACTTTCTTTTTTATTTTTAAATGTGCAACTAACAATGCTAACATTTGCCTTCTGATAAAGTGGGAACTCTCCAATAAAGTAAGAGCTTGTTTGCAAACTTGTTTTATCATCCTTCAAACCAAGGAAATACTATGATGACAGGTTTGAACAGACACATTTTTAAAGGCATTCTATTTGTTTTTAAAAAGTCTGCAAATGCACACACGTAGACAGAGCTGTTCAATATTTTAGTTTTGTCAAGCTTAATCATGATCATCACAAGCTCTGTATAAAGAATAAACAGTAAAGACCAAGATCCGAAGCCAGGTTCACATTAGTAAATGATAAATTTGGTGTGTATGGATAAAGTAATATAGGGATATTATAGAAAATCAGACTGAAGGTAAGAATTAAAAAAAAGGGAAGATATAATAATTCATAGTGTTCTTACCCACCAATATCCATAAACTGTATATTCATTCTTTGCTAAAGAGGTATACTGATTTTTAATCATAATACACATAATACATGTACAACACAAGCTTTTTCTGACTAAACTTCAAAATGAGAACATTTTTCTATACCCTACACTGTAAACATCTTGACAAACAGGGACCACTTCTAACAGTTTATTTTCCTAGACTGCTCAAGCAAATACTAGGCAGTCAGTGGGTTAGCGTAAACAATGAGAATTTATTAGCTCATGATTTTCAGGCACTTGGGGGCTGGCTGCCAGTGATCCTTCATCCTTAGCTTTTCTGTCACAGGGCTATACATATGGCGGCCTTTCCTGGCCTCTCCCTTCTCTTCCAGGCTCCACTGGTTTCAGTTTCTGGCTGCTCCCTCTGTTGCTTTCTCTCTGTCTGAAATTCATTCTGCTTATAAAGAACTACAGTAACAGGACTAAGACCCATCTTGGGTCATACCTTAACTGAAATAACCTCATCAAAAGGTCCTACTTACAATGGATTCACACCCACAGGAATGATTAAGTTTAAGAACATGTTTTTCTGGGGTTCATACAGCTCCCAACCACCACGTAACTCCAGTGCATTTATCGATAATACTTTGCATGTGTTGAATGAAAATAATGTAGGGGGGCAAACTACATTTGGATATGTGGTTGGATTCAAACATATCCTTCTAAAAGAGTAAGTAGATATATATAGGGAAAATGAGGCCTTCTGTTTGCATATTTACTTATTAGATGATGGCTTTCATTGGGTAGAGACTGCTGCTCACCCTCTCCCCTGAATTCCAGGCATCATGCCTGCCTGGGCAGGGCAAAGTAACAGGTTGTATGTCTAGACAAACAGATCCCCTTTCAGATCTCCTCACACAGCTTAGCAAACAACAGTGAGTAAAGTATTAAGGGAATCCTAAGAAGGGCATAGGACTTCTAAGCTTTCTTTACAAGCAATTCACTAAAATTTGGACCCGCTCTGCTGGTTTATCTCTCATGCTCAGATAGCCCTCTTTGGAAGAAAGACATTTTCCCCCTCTCTGCCTGCTACCTATTTCTGTTCTTCTGAAAGGAAGCATGCCACACAACGCTGAAGAGGTTTTCCACATTAGCGTTATTGTCAGCCATCCATCTTCTCTTTGTTTAAGTCTGTTTACGTAGTCTCCTTGGCAACATAAGGTAGAATTTGATATTTTTTGTATCACTGACTAGCAGGTTTGGTTTTCTCTTTGTCTAAAGCTTATCCACCTCACACAGTTATTTCATTTAGTGAGATGTATTTTTTAATTTTAAAAAGGATAATTTTCATACCCTAGTATTTTAACAATAGCCCACTCAGAAATCCAGTATTTTGAGATTACATCTGAGATGATGATTGCTAAATAAAACATTTGTTCTTCATTAATGCTTAATAATGTTTAACTTGTCCCTGTAATTTCGGCAGGGTTTTATAGATCTGTATACACTCCCCTGCCTGATACCGCCATGTAATGACTGCAGAAAGTCCAAGGCCATAAAGCAGAAGAAAACTGAAAAGCCTGCAAGGGAATCAAACTCTTTCCCCCTTTAGTTCTGTGTTCCTGTCAGTGAAGCAACTGAACAGTCATAGGTAGTTTTTTTTAACATTCATACACATTTAAGTTATTTCAGTTCTATTGTGCTGAAGTGCCCTGCAAAAACTTCCCATTTGGCATAGGTGAACCACAAGGCACATTAACCTAATTCCATGAGTAAATATGGCCCATAGAGAAGCTTGACCCATACTGGTACTCTTGGCCTAGAGAAAGTTTCTTTAATGGCAAGGCACTGCAATGGAGGCCAAATCATATTATCTAAGTACCTCTACTCTAGAGGATTAAAATTAAAGAGACCAGTCACTCTTAACCAGAGGTGTGTGCTTAGAATTATCTGGAAAGCATTCTCCAAAGCACACCAGTCCCACCCTAGATCTAATGAACTAGATTCTCCTGTCATGGGACTAGGCATGTATATGTTGAAAATTTATCCGACTATTCTTTGTTGTAAACTGCTGGTTAACAATCACTGATTTAAACAATAATGGTAATGTTATTGTATACCTATTATTTGCCAAGATCTTAGATTATTTTTTCCAGTTAATTCTTATAATCTCTCATAATGTATATTTTATTCCCAGTTTGTGAATTAAGAAACTGAACCTCAAAGATATTAAGTCATTTGTCTAATACTACATAATGATACAGAAAGAATTTTAACACAGCCTAATTCCAAAATCCTCTTCTCCTTAGAGTCCATTAAAATCCTTCCCAAAATGGCCCTTTAGCAACTTCAGATAGGGAATTGTTTCAGGGTTCACATCAATGGCTTGGTTTGAATTACTTTAAAAATATACCCTACATCCCCCAAATTTTTTAGAATAAATAACCAGGTCAATAAATTTGGATGTTTACTTCTTAATATAACCTCAACACCTTTCCTTGAACAACTATTGCTACTTATTTAAATATATTTTTTCAATGAAAACCTCCAAATTGAGTATCAATGAGTCATTTCCAGTGAGGTCTCCACCCTTCCTTGTCTCAAGACAAGGGTAGATAATATAGACCAGGAACATATTTGAGCCAAATAATACATTATAGTTTATCAATACTCTCAGTATTTAATTCTGATTCTTTGACAGTATTCACCACTTACACCATGAGAAACAAATTACAGTTCTTCAAAACAATGGTAATATTCCCTTTGACTTTAAGTAAAACTCAGAAGAAAAAAAAAAAGCCAAGTTTTAGTTGTTGTTTTGTTTTGTTTTAGTTAGGCTAGTAAAAAGAATTAATTGGGAAATGAGGAAAAAGAACAGAGAAAATGGGAGAGTAGGATGGAAATATGCACCAAGATTTGATGCAGACTCCTCTAGGCAGAGAAGGCAAGATTCGGCTTGTAAATTTACCTTTTAAGCTATTAATTATGCCTCTCTTTGCTAATGTTCAGAAGAGGGGCCCCAGCTGTTAATTGGCTACCCCCCCCCCCTCCAATGATGGGGCCCAATGGTGAGGTCTTTTGTTTAGGGTTATCCAGGACCAATGAGGAGGCCAGTTTGGAATTAGTAAGGCTCCAGTGTTTCACCAGCCTGGTGCATAGTGCCTTTAAGCGCTATGAAACAGAGCCAGTCTGGAGTGGCCTTCCCTCCACTCAACTGGGACCTCAAGGTCAAGGTTAAGATCTTGGTGGGATCTCATGGCCATGTTGTCTATCAGCCATGTTTTCTGTTGGCCATGTTGTAGCTTGTCTTCTCATTTCCCTGTACTAACCTGCCTCAACTTTCCCCTCAGAGAGTTGGTGGCCTTGTTCTTAAGAGAGTGCTGAGGGGTGATGGTCATTCTTCTGTAGTTACTTCCTGCTGGTTAGGACAATGGTCCCTGCCTGTCAGGGCATAAACCTCTCTGGCTATTCTATTTTGGTTGAGGGAAGATGGGTTCAGCACCCTTGTTGGAACTGGATGAAATCCCTGCATGACTGATAAGGCGTTGATTCTGTAAGAAATAAACTTTATAATTTTGAAGATACATGGTCCCACTAAAAGGATAAAGAAGATGGTGGCTGGCAGGCCCAAAAAGGGGGCCAGCCATTACATACTGGACCATGAGAGTGAGAAAGACCAGGTGCCTTCTCAGGCTGCATCCTCCCAAAGTTGATGGGAAACAGCATTCTTCCTCGAATTCTTTTGTGCTGTTGGTTAACTTAGGAGAGATTGTGGTAAGCCTGCTAGGTTTGACTATAAACTGCCAACTCCAGTTCTCACAGCAGGGGTTATGCTTAAGACAGCTAGAAGAGGTATGAAGAGAAACACTGGCCTAAACATAAACTCACAAAGATAGTATAGGCAAAAACAAGACAAGCATATAGCAAGCAAAATAAAGACGGTACTTAAGAGAGCCACTCCTTTATCTATAGGCACATTCATTAGCTACTTAGAAAAGAAATTAAATTTACCAGGACTTTTAGCATGTTCAGTATCCCTCTGCATATGATCTAGAATAGAAAAGATCATAATCATCAGGCATCCAAGTATAGTACTTAATATTAATCAATGCACACGTTCCTCTTTGAGCTGCAAATAATAGATTTAAGCTCCAGGTCTGCAATACCATACATGTTCTCTCTCCGTGGGAGCAGGCCATAATGCCAGTTGTGTTTGTTTAAGTTCCACTCACAGTACTCTGGTCATTGTTGCTGCACTTGGTGTGCCCTTCACAAAGCCAGCATGCTGCACTACCACTGACCCTAGAGAGAGACTAGGAAGGTAAGGCTCCCGTGTTTCACCGGCCTGGTGCATATTGCCTTTAAGCTCTATGAAACAGAGCCAGTCTGGAGGAATTGTCCATTGTACATCTGGCCATACGCAGGCATTGCTGGCTGCTGTAGGAGTCCAAAACTGCATCGTACTCTCCATCCATTTCAGGAGCTTGCTCAGAGATGTAGCAGATATTTTTATTGTTTTAGGGATCAGTGACCAACCTAGCCAATAACTCAAGTGGAGAGGCACCCACAAGGTATTTGGGCCTAGTTTGAATGTACAAGAGTTTGACCATACTAAAGTCATTCTCTTTTAATTTTTATGCAGTTATACAGGGAAACTGGTTTCTCTCATGAATTAGGCACCTCAACGCTTGAGGAGGGAGGTCCCCCCTCTCCCTAGTCCTGGTAGGTAACTGGACTCTGGTGGCCACTGGACTGAAAGAGTGGATGTTCAACCCCAAGGGTCAAGAATTCCTCCAGGCAGCAATTTAGTCTGCACTTGGAGCCATAAGAGAAAGCAGAGTTATTGGCCCTAGTGGAAGGTCAGGAGACAGGGGGGTCTCAAGTTTGCTTTCCCTTAAACCATAGGGGCAGAAGTTGTCAGGAAATAACCTATAAGCAAAGGCAACAGGTGAGGCTAGACCTGAAGTAACCATACACAAAGGCAAATTCAGTTTAAAATTACCATCACAATAACTGAAGTCTAAGGCCAAGGTTAAGCAAGTAAACTGAAGCAAGGGTGTGGGTGGGCCTAGAGTAACCATAAACAAAGGTAAACTTCTCATCATAATAGTAGGTTCTAGGCTAAAGCCACCCAGTTATACCAATTTCAGATGCGATCCTTCTGCAGTTTTATAATATAAAGGCATCTATTTAATGATACGTAAGTTTTCACTTAAAAAAAATGTAGGCACTTCTGTTTATTAACCACGCAACTAAAACAATTTTATTAGTAACAACTTTGCCAAGTTTTTCTGCTTTTCCCACAGTTGAACTAATTCCACTTGTGAATTATACATCAAATCCAATTGCAAGAAAGTATTGACATTTAAAGACTCATTTTTAGGTTACCCTTTCACTGTTATCCAATTTGTAACAGGCAAACTTCAAATCTGATTTACAAGTTTCTAGGCACGAGCAGACTAGCAAAGTTAAAGCAAGCACAGATTAAAACCAAAGAGAGAATTTTACACACTTCACTTACCTTAGGGAAAGACTCGAATTTAGAATCACCTAAACCTCAAAGCTCCCAGAGTCTGTCCATGGCAGAAAACTCGTGCAGGACTCTCCAGCTCAGTTCCTCCAGGAAAATTCCTGGGCAGCTCAAATAAGTCTTT
Source organism: Dasypus novemcinctus (assembly GCF_030445035.2). NCBI lineage: Eukaryota > Metazoa > Chordata > Mammalia > Cingulata > Dasypodidae > Dasypus > Dasypus novemcinctus. The sequence goes on along the minus strand of NC_080689.1, from coordinate 28,048,388 downwards.
TAAAACTTAAATATTTTTTGAGAAATCAGCTAGAATAGTGTTTCTAATAAAATGGGAATGAGAAGATGAGAAGTATCCCCCCACCACCTTGTTGAAGTAGATCAAGGCATATGCCTCCCTGCCCATTTAAAAGAAGCATTGAGTTATGCAAATACTACTGAAAGTAGTGCATCATTCGAGTGAACAGTACAGAGACTCAAGTTTTGAGAACCACTGATCTAAAGGGATACACTTTTTAATTTTAGCATTTATCACTAAGTAAAGGTGCCTAAATTTTTGCAACCAGTGCTTATTTTACTAAATATTTCAAAAGGTTATGAGAGTAACTGTTCTCAAGTACTGATGGGCCGTTCCTAGGCCAGGAAGCCTATTTGCCAGTGAATAGATAGCATAACACAAACATGTCCAGTGTGCTGTTGGCAGCCCTGGGAAAAGTAATGCCAAACTCTGATTCACCTGCTTGAATTTTCAGCATATTAAGTGCAAATCTTAGCCTAGTCTCTTTTAATGGTCATTTTTTCTTAAAAAACAACCCCCCCCCCCAAAAAAAAAATATATATATATATGTATACATGTGACTACTTATAAAAAGAAAATTGAAAGGAACTACAATACCATCCCCAGAACAATGGAGTTTTATGGAAGTTACTTGTCATCTTGTGTCCAATCCCTGCATGGCAATACAGCAGGACACAAAAAACCCAGGGACACAGTCCTGTGACCATTGGCAGGCTGATCATACCTTCAACTCAGTTCAGCTAGTGATTCTGTTCTCAATGAATGTCTCCAGAAACAATTTTGTCCCTGGTGAAGTAGAATGAAAGTAAATGGCACCATAGGGTATGGATATTTTGTTTGTAATAGCTCATGGCCAACTAAGCCACTTTGCAATGCATAGGTAAATAATACAGTCCCTTCAAAATCAGAAATGACCTAAATTATTGACGATTAGACTATCAGTAGTCGATAGTTCTGCCGTCAGTCTTCCTGGCTATCATCATTTTAATTTGGTTACAAACACCAAACTGCTTATGGCCAAACTATATATATATGGGGGAAGCAAATGTGGCTCAACAGATAAAGCATTAGCCTACCATACAGGAGGTCCAAGAGTTTGATACCCAGGGCCTCCTGGCTTGTATGGTGAGCTGGCCCACATTCAGTGTTGCTGCATACAAGGAGTGCCAGCTCATCCAGGGATGCCCCCCCCCCCACAAGGAGTGGCCCCTACACAAGGAGAGCTGCCCGCATGAAACCGCAGCCTGCCCAGGAGTGGTGCCACACACACAGGGAGAGCTGATGCAGCAAGATGACACAACAGAAAAACAGAAAAAGAGACACATATCCCCAGGGCCGCCTGATGTGAATACAAGTGGACATAGAAGAACACACAGTGAATGGACACAGAGAACAGACAACAGGGAGAAGGGGGGAGAAATAAATAAATAAACCTTTAAAGAAAGGGGAATGGCAGATAGGTTGTTAAATTTAGGAGAAAAGCTGGCATATTTTATTAACTCCCCCAATAGGACCCCAATAGGGAAACTTTAAAATCGATTTCAAATGACTGTGAGAAAAGGCACTCTGTAGTTGGTGCTTCATTGTACATCCACAATCTGGAAAAGTCAGGCTTCTGAATGTGTCTTAATGCCATCCAAAACTTGGAAATTCCTAGGAATAAGAATTATATATATATATATATGTTTTGTTTTGTTTTGTTTTGTTTTGTTTTGTTTTGTTTTGTTTTTGAGGTACTGGGGCTGGGGATTGAAACTGGAACCTCGTGTATGGGAAGCTGGTGCTCAACCACTGAGCTACATAGGCTCCCCTGAGTTGGTTTTTTCATTTGTTTGCTTGTTATTTGTTTTTCTGTTTTGTTTTGTTTTTAGGAGGCACTGAGAACTGAACCTGGGACTTTCCATGTGGGAAGCAGGTGCTCAACTTGTTGAGCCACCTCTGCTCCCTATTTTTTTTTAATTCTGTAAACAATTTATGGTGTAATAGACAAATAAAAAAATCAAGTAGTTTAATTTTTGAGAAGCAGGCTCACTACCTTACATCAAGTTTGAGTTCAGTGTATACACTCGTTAAATTTGGTCCAACATTTTATTGAGAACTGAGATAGCTGACATAAGTTTATTTTTGCCTCCAAGTCTATTACAAGAGACAGTGGATATAGCTTTGAACGTAGAGTCAGAGAACCTATAATAAGATCCCACTTAATTACAAGAAAGAGTTTTAGCAAATCGGTCAACTTTTCTGCATTCTGGCTTTATTCTGGGCCTCACCTTTAAAACCAGAGGCTAGAAGAGATAATTCCTAAGGTCCTTTTCTCTTGGAAGCATACTCTGTGTTTTTATTAGCATTCCATGTGTAAATCTGCATTTGCTTTTAACATATTAACAAACACTTTACAACAGAGTTATAAACTGATACAATAAAAAGTTTCTGATTTGAGTGGAGGCCAGTACCGCTAAGGTAGGCATATACGCCCTGAGTCTTTTTTCCACACTTTTGCAGTTTTAAATTGTTTAAATATTAGTAGATTCTATGCCTTGTACCCATAGGTACACACACACACACACACAAATCTTTGCTATGTTCTAAAGTTGCTTGGGTCAGGCTTCTTCCATGCTCTTGAGATTAAGCATTCCCAATCAGGTGGAAAGTGGAGTGAGACAAGGCGCCTCCTGCCTGGTCAGGACTGCAGTGGGGCATAAACTAAGTAGCACCTCCCCTGCAACTGTCCTGGTGCCCTGAGGCCATTACATTCCAGGAGGCAGAAAGACAATGCCCGGGAAAACTCAGCCGGCCAAAAGCCTGAACCTGATCGATTTTATTCCTAGGTATCAGCTCCCCACTTTTGCCCAGGACGATGGCCAAACTCTCCTATTGTACTAGTTCAGGGGTTCTTAACAAGGGGTCCATGAGCTTGAATTGAAATTTTAAAAAATACATTATTCTTGTAGGGCCGCGTTGGTGAGGGTGTGTTATATGTATTAAATAATATGCAGTATAGTGTGGAATTAGTAAGGGGTCCATGGTTTTCACCTGACTGGCAAAGGGGTCCATGGAACAAAAAAGTGAAGAACCCCTGTACTAGCCCCTTTCTACTCCAGTGTGATTTCACAATAAAATGGCTGCTCCCCACCCCTCAGATACTCCATTTCAGAAAGTGTGGGGAAGATGGAAGAATCTGCGGCAATAATGGAAAATGTGAATTTTTTTAAGAAGAAATCTGTTCAAGCGCAAGCTTTGCAAGGTATAGCTAGACTGTGTTCGCACAGCCCTAGCCACATCAGACCATGTTCCTTTAAAATGACAGAACTAAAAACAATGTCCTTGTTAGCTCCTTCCTCTGAAATGTCACAAGAGAAATCCGTGAACCAGTAGCCAGACTTTAAAAAAAAAAAAACATGTCCAGGAAACTTCAAACCTCCCATAAATGGACAATCTTATTGTAAAGGCATAACAAAGCAATCCACATTCACCATCCACCTTCTTCTGCTACTTCTAGCAGGAACTTTTCCTAATAAAAGATCTGTTTGGAGTTGGAGGGCAGCATTTGGGACACAATCCGCTTAGCGGGCAGATCTCAAAGGCAGGATGTGCAGGGAGAATGTCTCCTGAGCAGACGGACAGCACAGTGTCTGGGCTGAGCTGCTGCTATCTGGAGGTGCTACTGAATGAGCTCAAGGAATAAACAGAATGCACAGTCTGTCTCTGGGACTAGCTGGAAACATTTACAATGAACCAAAAACCCAAGGAGAAAAGTTCAGTTGGTCTCTTGGACTCTGGCTAAAAAATTGCATGGTTATAGGGTAAACCCACCAAGAAGCATGGCTTTTTAGATGGACTCAGGACCACAACCTGCACATTACATGTTTCCCCTGTTGAGAATATATTTCTAGATCAAAGTCTGGTTGGATGTTTACTGTGTGCTTGTGATGTGGATGTGATCACCTATAACCAAGAAATGCAGCTTTAAAGCCTATAGCTGTAGCACTTTTGTTAAAAAATTTGAACTTGTGCTTATACAGCTTAAAAATTAAGTCATTGTCCGGGCAAGGAAAAAGGCAGTTAAAACCTCCTAGCACTTTTAAAATAAGAGAAGTTAATTGAATAGCTATTTAGTAAACCTGTCCAAGATAGGTTGGATAGCACAAGGATTAAAATCATAGGTAGCAGAGATAGACCTAGAAAGTTCCAACTTGGTTATTTACTAACTAACCTTGGACAAGTTGCTTGACTTCTGTAAATGTCAATTTCTTAATCCGCAAAATGGGTTTTGAAAAAGAAAACGAGGTGATGTATATAAAGGATTCAACATCTCTTTGGCACATAATAGCATAATAAGGTATTATGGTAGCTTATAAACTGGGCATGACATCTAATCTATTGGGGATTTTGGCATGATTTTAAAGTGTTTTGTTTGTGTTTATCATAATATACATCACAATAGAGCAGTAAATACTTGAGAAAAGGAGTGCTTATTTTCTTAAAAAAAGAGTTGACATTCTATGTCATATGAAACAAAAGCGAAAAAATTAAGGCAAGCGTGTATATTTAGTTTGATTTCCTCTTTTAAACTAGGTAGTTCAAGAGGACCTTGGAAAAATCAATGTTTCTTTTCAAGGAAGAAGCAAATAGGCAGAGCATAAAGTCAGAGGATGTTAAAATTTTGCCTTCGTCAGAGTCCATGCTTGATATATTGTTCTCCCAAGTACTGTCTGCTCTATCCGACTGCATCATCATCTTTGTGATACTTCACTTCGCCGCACGGGGGCCTGCGTCGCTCCGTGCCGGTCTGGGATGCCTTTTTTTCCTTTTTTTACCAGGAGGTCCTAAGAATCGAACCCAGGTCCTCCACATGGTAAGCGGGAACTCAATTGCTTGAGCCCTAGCCGCTTCCCTCCACTAATCCACTTTAAATGTGTTTATCATTCTTTCCAGGTGGGACATTTGGCCTTTTACTGTGGATCTTGTCACAAGGAAAAATGGTTTGAACATACTTCTTAATTTATGGAAACACTTAATATAACTACATAGTTTGTATTGAGAATTGACAAGGAATATCAGTGGGATCAGCTAAGGACCCGGCAACCTAAAGATGAGAGCATCACACTGGGGAGAGGGAATGTTCCTAGACAGCACAGAGTATACCGTGTGAGCCCATCCTGTACACCACTTCCATAAGACTGTGTCAAGTGAAGCGGGAAGAGTTCCTGATTTATATGAAAGTCCTCTTCTTTTGAGTTTTCATGGCTCTAACATCAGGTACATATCATAGGCCATTTCAGGTTGCTCAGTTGTATTGGTTGCCTATTTTTAACCTAGCCATTTATATAATTCTTTCAAGAGCCAGGAAGCTACCTTTGGAACACTGTAGATTGTCAAATAGTCTCTGATTCACTAGATTCGTTATCATTTGGCAAATGTGGACAGCAGACATTTTCCAGAGAATGAGTGCGCTGGGACTTTCCTCCAGACCTTCCTTTCCTTTGTTAAACAAACCCACGGGCTCGGGAGGAAGAACCTCTGGAGTTCAAGGGTGCCCCCTGTAGCTACTCCACAGTCTTACTAAGCCTCTTTACTGACTTCTCCCAGGCTGGCTGCTGTAGCACTCCTCAAAGAGCAGAAGCGAGGCTCATTTTAAAATACACAGCAATAGGAAAAGGCCTAATCTTGTTGTAGACAGGCTGAAATTGACTAGTGCTATGTGTCAGAAAGACTTTTTTTTTTTGGTTTTTCATATCATGCATAACAGTTGCCTATTCAACTCCAAAAACAACATTCTCTCCCAGCAATTGCCAGGGAAAAACATGCGGTGGAAAAAGCAGGGTAACGTCTTCCCCAGGGTGAGATTACACAGGAAAAGTCACTGGACAACTCCCAACCTGGGATTCATGGTTTGGCAGGAAAGGCTGCCATTACATTAACATCACTCTACAAGTTAAAAAGGTAATAGACGTAATAATGCTTAGAACAAGATTCTCACATAGTAACTGCTCAATAAATCACAGGCCATGGACGGCTTCACTTGAAATTGACACTTTCTTTCCCCATCCACCACCTATCCCTGAATCTAAGAGTCCAGGGTTTCAACTTAATTTTTTAAACCCCTGAGGCATTTTGAAATTATTTTATGAATCCCAAAAAGAGAAAGATTGTGTTTGTGAGCTAGTCTACTCCTATGGATGCGAGACCTTTTATCTCAGTGTGGAGTGACTCAGGTTGAGTATCTGCCCTCTTGCTGGGTCCAATAAAAAAGCAGACACACAGGAAAAGAGAGCTCTGCCATTTTTGATCTTGCCACATGACAGAAAGGCGAGGCTTAAGCAGCTAGAGGCTGCGGGGACAGATTAGCCATTTGCCTGATAGCTTACACCTGAAATCGGGAAGAAAGCTGAGCGGCTGAGCCTGAAAGAAGAGGTCTGGTAAGAGATAAGCTCTATACCTTGTTGTCCTCATTTGAGTTCCAGGAGACATTACAGCCCAAAGGGGGAGGCAGAAACCAGGCAGAGATCGCCCGCCATCTTGCTTCACCACATAGCAACATGCCAGGGTCAGCAGTAGCTGACTGGTGAGAAAGCACCTCTTATAGTGCCTTGAGTTGGACTTTTCATGGCCTTGGAACTATAAGCTTTTACCCCAAATAAATATCCTTTATAAAAGCAACAAATTTCTGCTACTTTGCATCGGCACCCCTTTGGCAAACTAAAACATCCCCTAATGAGGAAATCTGAAGGCTATAAAATTTCTACATAAGAAACATAGATTAAGCACTCAAATTGGAATGTACGTCTTTAAGCTGCATTTTACCAGCACTTCCCTTTAGAGTCCTAAAATGTTCATTTTTCATATCAAAGAAGGATTGCTGATGGAGAATTGGTTCCCCAACACTAGAATCCTCTATATTCAATGATTACTCAAAAAATGATGTAATCTGGCTACAAGCTGTCCCTATTTTACCTACTTTTTTCTCTACATTTCTTCTGACTCAAGTATTCCCCTGAGGTTTTAGCAATGATAGTGATTTGTTTGGCACTTAGACTCACCAGAGGGAGGCAGTAAGCATTTACATGGAATTCTTTACCCATTTAAATATTTTTATCTGTCAGGGAAAAAAAAAAAAAACACACAAAACAGATTCAATTATAAATGTGTAGCTGAGTAGGTTCACTTTCTACTCTGAATGTATTTCTGAGTGCATAGACCAATCTACTAGAAAGGACAAATGCAATACCCTTCAAAAAAACATGATGCTGATGTAGTATTGCATTCCCTTGGTCATTTCTCCAGGCAGGGTTAATGGTTCCATTCAAATATATTTCTCATCTAACACATAGGCAAAGTCAATGCTAAAGCCATGATGTTACCATTTTTTTAATAGTGAATTTACACTTGAGAAAGTATTTGACTCTATTTCTATGAGCTGAAAAATAATTCCAGTAGGTCCTGAATTAGCTTAGTATGAAGATTTAGGGGCTTCCTTAAAATCCAAAGCAGCACAACTGCCTTAGGTCAAAACTAAGGGCTATGAAATGAATCTTCAAGGTTTCCAGCCCTACTCTTCCCTGACATTAAGTAGGAACATGTATCCATGTTTGTTGATGGAATTAATGCATTAATGAATGAATTGTTTGGCATAATTACATTATGTATCTCTTCAAATACCTCGTATTTAGGAAAATAAAATTAACCATTGGACTAAAGTGCAAAGCCTCATCAACTTTGCTTTTATAAAAATTGAGGTGGCACTGAGTATACTTTGCACTTCAAGTTTCCCTTCCTAGTTTGGCTAACTTTGCCCAATGACATTAATTTAGTCTCTTTTATCCAAGCAAGCCATAAAAGTCTGAAAACACAGATTGTGGTTGCAGACCTCTTTGGCTCTTTGGTCTGTGTTATTACTGGATAATTGTAGGTACAGTACCTTAAACTCTTCGGACCTTGATTAGCTCCTGCCAGGATGGATATAGCAAATACCATGAATACATGTTGAAAGAGGAGCCTAATGCAGAGAACAAGAGACAGCTGTTTTCCTAATATTTTTAGAACTTTGACATTCAAAAATATTATCTATGCTCTTCTGTATCCTATGTAGAGCTTTCACAAAAGAAGAGTCGAGTTGCTGGGTACAACCATTGTTCTAGTTAGTGGAATGGAGATTTATAATTATACCCTTTTCAGCTCAGAGCACATGCCACAGGGAAAAGCTACATAAACACAGGCTGCATGGCAGGGGGTTCCAGGATGGATAATGAGATTACAAATTACGCAAAGCAATTTCACCATTGATGAAATTAAGGCTTATTGGCAAATAAGAGATGAATGTAGATTTTATCTTTATGTTTCAGTTTGTTTTCCAAAATCATATTTACAAAGAATGAGAAAGCCTACTTAAATATCCTTGATGTTTTCAGTGCTGGCTTGCATGGAATTCTAGTGGACTCAGTTCTGAATATTCTCATATTCATTCTCTTTCTCTCGCTCCCATGCTCACTCGCTTGCTCTCTCTCTCTCTCTCTCTCTCTCTCTCTCTCTCTCTCTCTCACACACACACACACACATTCTTTTACTGCTTAAAGGGGGCATAAGACATCGCTGCTATAAAATAATAAACATAGCCAGAGTTAAGACAGAGTCCCATGTATTCACTTCTTTGAGATCTATCCCAAAGGCAATAGCAAGCTGCAGCAAATAGATTGAATGTTGAGTGGAACTTCTCTTGGACTGTGGAACTTCACATAATTACATTTTCCATTCTATTTTTATATCTTTTTTCCAAAAGATTTAATAATATTCTGATTATATAAAACTTTTATAACCAGGGAAAATACCTAAATCTATCTATCCATCCATCATCTATCTATCTATCTATCTATCTATCTATCTATCTATCTATCTATCTGTCTGTCTGTCTTCTGTCTATCTCTCTCTCTCTGTCTCTGTCTCTCTCTCTCTGTCTATCTATCTATCTTAGTTTCGCTAGAATTGGATAAATTTGCAGCATTTATGGTGGAAAATCTTCCCAGTCCTTAGTGGTTATGAAAAGTGACGAATCTCTTGGGGTCCATGCGACCTTTCTTTACTAATAGAGGGTCTAGGTTTGTTGTCCACATCAGGCTCCAATTTAGGCCCAGGATGACCCATCTTCACACCCTTACTTTCCTGTTCTTCCTTGCAAGAGACTTGCAGAATTTGAAAAGGCAGGAAGCTTATGCATATTTCAAAGCTGGGGGGAAGCAGAGAAGAAGTGTAAATGGAGCTAATATTTATGACAGCCTACCAGCCTACTGTGTGCCAGCTACGTTACTCATGCTATGTCTTTTTATACATCTGAGGAAGGAATTCATTATCTCTATTTTAAAAGTGAAAAAAGTTGGGTTTACAAAGGTTAAGTTCAAGTGACTAGCAGAGCTAGAATGAGCCTGCTTTCCAGACCCCACACAGCCTCATTTTAAACATACTTGGGAATGATGCTTATGTCTAATATGAACAATATTGAAGGTCTCTCCAAAATTGTCCGCTATTTTTAATTACCACTTGTACATGGACACACACTACACCCATATACTATGTGGCATGTGTGTTGAAACAGTGCTTGATACATAGAAAGTACTCATTAAAATTTATGGGATGAATAGATATGGTAATACAGATTTATATGACTTTGCATATCATATATATCTGTATATTTATGCATAGAAGTGTAAGTAATGCTCATGAAGGACAGAGGGACAGAGAAACACTTGGGAACTTGCTGAATATGGCAGGAATTTTTTTCTTTCTCTCTAATACTACAGTGGATTTTAGTTTGAAAACTCCTCTCAACTGATCCAAATAATGTCATTTCCCAGCTATGGCATTATATGGGTCCAGTTCAAGGGCCAAGAGTTCAACCCAGAGGAAGCTGAAACAATCACATCTTGAATGGGGAGAGTATTTGCCCCTCATCATCACTGTGTGCTACACTGTCTTGGGACCTCCTAGAGCCCAGGGAGGGCATGGCTTTGCCAGAAACTTGGCACAGAGTCTGCCACAACGTCAGCCTTAACGAGTTACATAAGTACATGAGTATTTTCTGTACCCAGGGGTACCCATTTCGTAGTCATATTTTTTGTCTGTGAGGGCTTTCTGTCCCTATAATGCCATAACAATGTGCTCAAAATAATATTTTGGAGTCCCAATCTATCAGATAGCTCTATGTTATGCTCCATAGACTTGTTTCCTAGGCTCTTGACTTGGAGGTCAGCACTGGTTTCACAGTTGGTTCATTATGAGTTTAGAACATTTGTGTCACCTGACTTAAGAGTACTAAAAGGTAAAGCAATGATTACAAATTGAGAAAACTTTCCCTTCTCTTATATTAAAGTATCAGTTCTGTTTCATTGATACGAAATAATAATCCACATACAATCAATGCATTTCATAGGAAATATATTAAGGAAGAAATGGAAATCATATTTCATTGAGCAAATTGGACGTAGCACCTTTGAGGACATAATGAGCATTAACAGTCCAAATATTCCAAAGCCCAGAGCTTGATCTGCTCTCTCCACGAAGGAAGGCATGTTTTCACCCACACCAGTGAGGCTGGGGGAGGCATCCCACAGACTGTGGGGAGGGAAGTCAGGCACCTGAGTTCTCATCCCACCCGCGTGGACAACTCACCTAACTTTTTCTAGGTCTCTGTTCCATCATCTGTTAAAGTAAAGAGGGGGTGGAATAGACATCTTTCAGGTGTCTTAGCTCAGAAAACAATGTTGCTGTAAATCCGTTTTCCTCTTAACAACATTAAATCCCAAAATGGCAGAAACTATGAAGAATCTTCAGATAACACAGACATCTGTATAGGAACCACCTGGAAGCTGACACTCAAAAATGCTTCAACCAACAATAGGAATGGTGGTTGAAGACGACTGTGTAAAGATAAACGTTAAAAACTTTAAAAAGAAACATTTGGGTGCTTGGCTTGGCTTTAAATAAACCTAGTTTATGTTCCCTTTTTTATGCTTGACATTTACTGACTCTTGTTTCCTTTTCAGATGAAGGTTGCCACTGTGTGGTTTTAGTCAGAGTCAAGTTGGCAAATGTCACTAAATAATTTAGAAGCCTCCATAAAATTCTTTTTTTTTTTCCTGCTACAATTTCATTAAAATTAATTTGGGAAACTCTACCACTTCAATAATAGAAATGTATCTTATGTTTTGGAACTGTTTCCATGGCAACAACGACAGGTGCAAGTTCTCGTGTACGCGTATGTTCATTTAAAAGGTTACGGCAATTATCACTGAAAAGGTAAATTTCATTGCAAATAGCATCTTAGTGTGAACATTGTTACTTTTAGGAGAGAATGGCTTCTATACATAATGATATACATTAACTTCCTCTTGAAAAATATATCATAAAAGGTTTATTCATAAAAGAAAATCTTTGAAAATATATAACACTTGAGTTTATATATATATATAATAGAAATGCATACTTAACTTTGTAGAAAATACACCCTTAAGGAATTTAGAAGACATGTTGCCTAACTCTAACTTGGATATTGCCAGTAAGAAATTGAAGACAATGTTAGACAGTAACAGAAAGTTATTAGGATTGTTTCCATGAAGGTCAGGCAATTTGAGGCTATAGATTAAATCTTTTTTTTTTTTAATTCTACCCTCCTAATCCGAAATCTTTTTGTGGAGATAGATGCTATCTAAAAAAGTACACCACCCTAAATGTAGAAATCTTTTAATTCCTTGGGAAAAAAATAACCTTTACTACATCCACTTAGGTCTCTAATCCTCATGCTGCATTTCCCTTACAATTACACAGTCTGTCTGTAATCAGAGCACCTGTGTACCAATTAAAAGAGGACATACCTAGCCACATGCCCCTCACCTCCTCTGCTGCCATTACACTCCTGTGACCCAGGTTCCCAACCAGAATAGAGAGTTCAAAAGAAAACAGAGCACAAATAGCCCTTCCATTTTAGTTGAAGGACCCCACAGGTCGCTGCTTCCACAAGTCTCTTGGTTAGATGACTTGACCAACTGGATTCTGATGCTTTGCCCACCTCAACCTTGAATGATCTGCTGCCTTACTCTCAACCCTTGCCTGATTCTCTGAACTGGATCCATTGTTTGCTCAGATCTTCTCAGCCCGCTGCTTTGTCTTAGGATACAAGCTTCATTCTATTAGATCGTGAGCTTCTTGAGATCTGAGACTTTATCTTACACCTTTTGGTCCCCCAAAGTCCCTAGTCCAGTGTCCAGGGAGAGCCAGGCCAGAACTGGCACCAAGTTCCCTGCCCTGGACATTTTCTAATTCAAACAGAGAGAAGAGAGTTGCCGCAAGTACATTGCCATCACAGGTGGTGGTGAAAGTGGCTGCTGTCGATGCAGGTGTTGCTGGCTCTTGCTGAGAATTGCACATACTCGACAGCAGCTTAACCTGAGGAGTTTGTCTTCCAACTGAGATTATGTGAAGGAAATAAGAGAATATAATTGCCCAAGGCTCAGGGAAAGAGATCAGTGTCAGAAGGAAGTGCTGCAGAAGAAATTAATTTTAAAAGAAAAGTGAGCGCCCTCTATTCACTATAGATGGGAAAACATTTGAGGAGTGTCCTGGAAGAAAAGAATGAGGAGTTCGACCTTAACTCATAGAAAGAAAAAAGGGGGATGAAAATAAAGGACCAATATGGCCACTTTGAAAGAAATGGGCAGCTATCTCTCCAAAGTGTCACCTCTGAAGAGCAAATGGGCAGCAGATTTGAAATCCTGAGCAACTATCATGATCTATAAATGAGTACAAGATATATCTCGAATAATTTGCGTAATTCCAAAAGGGCATGGGGTCGTTTCCATTCCCAATATGCATTCCTGTATTAAACTCTTTAATATTTAACTCCATTTTAACTTTGCACTTGTCAGGGTATCTTTTTCAGTTCAGAAAAAAAAACTGTGCCAACCACCCATACTTCTCTTTTGGAAGTAGCATTTACCACTTTTGGGAAACATTGAGTATCCCTTATCTTCAGCCATCAAAACATGGTCTCAAAAAAGGACAAAGGGGCTCTTTAAATGTAGAGTGAACAGAAACATCCTTTTAATCTGTTTATGGGAGCACATTTAGTTCTTGTTCTTGTAGGCTATATCATATAAATATGGTATACTGCAAAACTTGATTTGCAAACAAAAGTTTGCATTAATTTGAGCAATAATGTAACATTTTCCATGCATTTAACTGATTATAAGTTACTCCCATTTCTCACATACATCATTCATAGTTATGAAGTAAAAGCCAAAGTGGAAAGTCATTAGTTGTATCATTTAGATCAGGAACTTTATGATGCCTCATTTTGCCCCTCCTCTTCCAATTCAGTGCCTGCCTCTTCATGGGTATGCCAGAGCCCAGGGGCAGCCAGACCTGGCACCAGCGTCCCCGCCTTGGGCCACATTCACATCCAAACAGGAATCCTGACAAAAGGAAATTGGTGCCCAAAGTATAAGATCTAAAGTATAGATTACCAGGAGATAGAATGAGAGTAGAGAAGGGGGAGCTGGTGCTTAATATGTGCAGAATTTTTAATAAGGTAGATTGTAAATGTTTGGAAATGGATAGAAATGATGGTAGCATGTTATTGTAAGTGTAATAAGTATTGCTGAATTATGGGTATGATTGTGGTTGAAAAGGGAAGTTTAGGGTCGTGTATGTCACTAGAAGGAAAGCTAGAGGCTAAAACATGGGATTGTATAGCATAGTGAAGTGTCACAGAGGACAACTGTGGTTAATAGAACAAAGAAGGTTCTTTCATGAACTAGAACAAATGTTTGTCACTATTACAAGGGGTTAATAAGAGGGTGATATATGGGAAAAATACTAATGCAAACAATGGATTATAGTTAAGAATAAGATTATAATATTCTTTCATCAGTTATAACAAAGGTACTATACCAATGCTAAGTGTCGATAATAGGGGAGCTCTTTCTGGAGCAATGAGAATGTTCTCAAATTGACTGTGGTGATGAATGCAGAACTCTGTGATTATACTGAGAGCCGAAACAGAGTTTGAATGGATTGTATGGTGTGTGAATAAAAGTACTCTTCTAAAAAAGGAAAGAAAATATGTTCCCAAAGTAAACTGCCTTCACAAGTGGAGGTAGGAGGGAGATGATTTTGATGCAGGTGTTATGATATAATCTCAATATATAAGACTGTGACGCAAGTGAGGGCAAGTGTTTACTTTGTTTTACCTTGTAAACATAAATAGTATATCTAATTTGCCCTGAGATGAAATGTTTGGGTGTTAGGATGAAACCCAATCTTCTGTATTCTCTAAAAAGAGGCATGGATGGAATCAGAATGAGGTAATGAAGGTCAGAGCATTCCAGAAAGCAGAAAAGGCAGCAGCAAAGTCCTGGCAGCAAAAAGGCAAAGATACCCAGAGCTTGTTTGGCTCTGAGGATTTGTCTATAGAAGAGCAGGGGAAACCTTGCAAAAGCTGAGTCTTTAGCTGAGCCCCTGGTGTATCTGATTTGGTTGGACCTCACTATCGGCTGGTGCCCTTATAATAAGATGCCTCATCTTACAGTCTGGAGTTGAGGAAAAAGCTCCCAAGTGGGGGTCTAGAGACGTATTATAGCCCCAGCTTCGACACCAGCTGGGACTTTTAGCCAATCGATTCATCTTTCCAGTCCTCAGTTCCTAACCTGAAATTAAGAGTTTTGGTTTAAGAGTTTGATCTCTAAGACATTTCATAATGTCTCTAAGACATTTCATAAATCAAAAACAACCATCAAAGTATATGATTCAGTCGAATAAGACATGAACTAATCTTGCTTTTGGTACAGTTGTCATAGTCATTGGTAACCAGACTCACTTAGACGTATATTATTTATAGCTTCAAACTATATACTTCTTTCTAATAATCTTTCTTTTACACATGAGCAACTGCAGTTAAAGAAGCAAACAGAATATAATGGAGCAAAAGATAGTGTATTGGACACAAAACACAAGTGTTCCCAGGAGCATTTTTAAAAGAGTGCTATTATCAGGTTAAGCTCAGGGGATCATAGAGAATCTTTCCTCAAGGTTGTGGGGAAGAAGTTTGTTAACACAGATGCAGTGCTATAGAAGTGCTCGGAGATGCAAGCTTTTACTTGGGAGCAGTCTTATCAGTGAAGAGTCTTGCAAATAATATCAACTCTTGGTTGGCTGGCTGAATGAAACTTTGCAGCTGCATAGGTAATACAAAGGAGAGATTAATCCAAGAACAAGTTCTTTTCAGCTTTGAAAAGAATTAAGGGGTTTCTCTGACAGTTTTTTTTCGAAGTGTTTTCTTTGCTTAATTAGTTTTCAAGTTGTGTGATTTGTTTCCCTAAATGCAAGTATCTTTACTTATGGGAAAATACATTTCTATTAAATAGTGGCATTTTTATTTTTTATAAGTATCATTATGAAAATGTGTTCATGCAGATTTAGTGAGGTCATAGCTTACATGCTATCTCTTAATTGGCACCTTTTCTATTCAAGTTTTATCCCTTTAATGACACAGAGGACAAACTCAGTTTATATATGAACAACAACCAGGTAAATAGCTTTTTGGAGTTTACTCAAAATGAAAGGTAGAAATTAGTTCAGCTTTATAGTTATGGTTATTAAACAATATATAAAAATAAATATAATCAATTAGCATGTGAACATTTTAGCACTTCATATAACCATTATGCAATTAAGCAGATGACTGGTACATTAGTAGCCTCCCCAGAAGTGAGTACTTAGTTATTACATAACTTATATATGATTTAGTTATAAGATTAAATGAGATGATTGCTTTCCCTTACAGTTAAAGGGAAACAATTTAGCAAAAATGCATTATTTGTAAGAACTGAAAATTGAGCCTCTACATAATCAAAATATTCTGCACATAATGTTTTTAACCATAACTGGAGCTTGATTCTCGGCCCTCTTGGTTTGATGATAAAGTCTGGGTACTCAACTATTTCTGCATCAAAACACATTTGTTTCAAACTGCTTCTAGCCACAACTGCTGTTTCTGCTTTCTACATAGATGGCAGCCGGTATCTGCTGGTAGAAAGCTCCCTGCAGCCTAAACCTTTGATCAGGATTAGAATATGGCAGTAATGGAGTTGGCTCATGATGAAGACCTTGGGGTCTTTTCATTAAATTAAGTTCAGCGATGCCAATCCACTACTGCCTGTGCCAGATGATGTGGCACGGCTCTTGACACCAAGGGATTTAGGCTGCAGCCACTTGCCTCTGCCGCTGAATTCCCTAGTTCTCTGTCTTAGGCAGCTGCAGCTGCCGCTGCCTCCAGTTGGCTGTGGTTCCTGTGTCATGTCAGTGTAGACAGTGATATTTTCTGCAGCCTTTTCCACATCCCTAAAACTAAAATAAATCTATCTATGCTGCTTCTGTGTCTACAAATGCTCATGAAGGCAGATTTGGTTCTTGTTTGGTATGCATGTGGTCTGTATGTAGTTGTACTTAAAGCTAATACCAACTGCATAAAGGGAAAATATATTATCTATCTGGTGCCAGAGTTTAGGTAAACTTTACACTGAGATGAAAATATATGAAGAAGACTGACTTTCATAAATTCTGTATTTCATAGCAGGAAACAGGACTTTGTCAACATTTACTAAGGGCAGTGATCAAGGCAAATTGTTCTTAAATAAATGATTACAATTGAAAAGAGACGAGAAATTTTAAGCCCACATTATGAATTTGCTTGTTTTATTTCCTCTTGGGGGTTCCCAGTGAGTCTATGACCTGGTCATAGGTCATAGGCAGCCTGGTCTGCCTCTGTGGGTATAAAATATGGGAAGAACCATCTCTGGACTCAGAGCCTTTTGAAGACAGGAAGCAACTCATTGTGCTCGAAGTTTCCTATAATATAGAAATAAATGTAGTCAAAACAACACAATTAACCCATTGCTCACAATACACAGAATTATCTGGCAGGGTTCTGGGGAATCAGAGGTAAAAGACACAATCCCTAATCACAAAGAACAGGGCAATAGATAAAATAGTGGCCACTTGCATGAAGTATGGTTAGGGCATGCAAAGAGGAAGCAAAGCAGTCTGTGAGGTCACGCAATACGATCCTCACTCAGCCCTGAGCCACAGTTCGTGGCAAGGAAAAGAGTTATAGTAAATATCCTATTAAAGATGGGGTACCTGTTTTCTAGTTGCTAATAGTTTTGCTGTGGAGACTATACTAATACCCATAAAATAGAAAACTATAAAGAAGTGAAAACTTAAGTGTTGAATTTAAAGTATAGGTTGCTTGTTATGTAATAAGAGTTCAGAGAAGTTCAGTGCTTTTGACACCCAGTCAGAATAATCAAGAAAACCACTATAGAGAAAGCAGGTTTTAAAGTACAACCACCCACTGCCCCATATAAACTTGGTGGCAAGCCTTACCTACCAATGCCTCATGGTTAAACAGTCTCTTAGTTGTGACCATTTTCTAGCTCTGTGGTTTTCAAGAGCATTCTCTTAATGTAGAACAGTATTCAATTTGTTTTGTCCATGTGTTTTATTATAACATTAACAGTGTTACTTCACTTGCCTTTTATTAATAATTAAATGCTTATTACTGGTGCATGCATGAACCAATTTCAAGATTATACTAAAAGCTACCAAGTAATCTTTTAGATCATTCATTAACATTTGGGCACCTGCATTCAATACTTAGTGGAGTTCAAGTATGGCCACATTAGTGAAGGATGCCTCCACTTCATCTCCAAGGGAATCAAAATGCAAGTCAGTGCAATCCTACTTATTCTGTCTGTTCTCTGCCTGAGTGGACAGTTAAAGTAGGAGAATCCAGACCCTATCTTGTGTCCTAAGTGACTGTAGCTGACTCTTCTTTAAAGGAAGGATCTGTATAAGGAAACCAGATTGTTCTCAAGTGCCCTGGCATTCTAGGCCTTCCATTTGCCTGAGCAGGTATGTGGTTCCCACATACAGTGTATGACAGCTGAGACCTCCATTTCAGTTTCTTATGGCCCCTAGAACTGGTCCTTGAAATCACATAAGTTTTCAATATATAAAATATATATAGTATGTAATGTTTCCAAGCCATTCCCTTTTGAGCCTTGTGTATTATATAATTACAGAAGACCTGAATAGAGCCAACAAGGCTAGGTTTGAGTAATTATGTTCCAAGAGTTGAACCAGCCCTCTTTGCCATCCCTTGCCCTGCCTATCACCCAGCAGGCTCCCTTGTGCTTGCGAAGGAACTGTCATGGCGAGACCCAACTTGTAGAGGGGAAGCAATAAAACCAGCTGTCATCTCATGTAAAGTAAAATAGGTGAGTTAGCAGATTAATTGGAAACGAAGCTAGCTTGTGAATTCTCAGAAACCTGTATGGAAAAGAGAGCACTGTTTATCATCTCACTTGTTTGTTTGCTAAGCCGGTGGAGCACCTTTTATGTGAAAGCCTCAGGATTGTCTGCTGAGGGAAATATAAAAGCAGTGCTGACACTGAAGCTCACCATTCAGGTGATAAATGTACTTGTCTATGTCTAGCAGCTCATAGACTTACACCAGACGGATCTGTTTATCGAAGCAAAGGTAAAGTATGATGCTTAAGGAATGATGTGAGCAAGAGGTGTCTTTACGAAGGACTTTTGCCCCAACCCCCAATCTCCATCAATCATGCCACACACCCCCAACAAAGCACCATCTGAGAAAAAATAGAGAATTTGATAGGCAAATACCGCTTCAAGATAAGTCTCTTTCTCAGACCTGATTTCCACATTGAACCCCTTATATAGAAAAATTGTGTGCTCTCCACTGCCACTGCATGTAAGAGAGTCTGCAAAATTCAGAAGTCTTTGACTCTGACATATCTCTAGTGCCTTCTCCCCAGTCTCCATGTTCCTTTTGTTGAAAGAAAGAGAAGAGATGAATGAGAGAAATAACATTGTCTAGCTATGAGAAAACTATTACTCATTGGCAAAAGGAACCAGTACTTACTGAGTCCCTACTATAAACCAGGCACTATTTATTATTTTTTTTTAAGATTTAAAAAAAAATTTCTCTCCCCTTCCCCCCCCCCCGCCCCCTCCATTTTCTGCTCTCTGTGTCCATTGCTGTGTGTTCTTCTGTGACCGTTTCTATCCTTATCAGCAGCACTGGGAATCTGTGTTTCTTTTTGTTGCATCATCTTCTTGTGTCAGCTCTCCATACGTGCGGTGCCATTCTTGGGCAGGCTGCACTTTCTTTCACGCTGGGCAGCTCTCCTTATGGGGCACACTTCTTGTGCGTGGAGCTCCCCTATGCGGGAGACATCGCTGCGTGGCACAGCACTCCTTCCATGCACCAGCACCGCACATGAGCCAGCTCCACACGGGTCAAGGAGACCTAGGGTTTGAATCGTGGACCTCCCATGTGGTAGGCAGATGCCCTATCCATTGGGCCAAGTCCGCTTCCCCAGGCACTATTTTAAGTACTATCTCTTGTCTATCTATCTATCTTATCTCCACTTAATAATGAAATATAATTTGAGATATTAGTTATCTTCCCAATAACAAATGATGTGGCATGGCCAAAGGCCACACAACTAGCAAGAATTAAAGCCACTGGAATGCACATTCCTATGCTCTTTTCTATATATTATGCGGCCAGCCTTGGCTTCTCTTAGGATAATTGCTTGGAGGTTAAAGAGGAATACAGTTGAAAGATCTATGGTACCTAGGCAAAACCTAAGACTTCAATCCTCTGGGAATGCAGGTGTGTCAAATGAAAAGGCCAAGGAAGCAGAAATTGTAAACCTGTGTTCTGGTCTCTTGAAGTTGGTTAAATATGCACTTCAGTCTCACATTCTGGTAAAGATGGGGTATGATCCCTAACTCATGGAGTTGTGAGAATTAAACTAAGTCAAGAGTTCTCAACCCTGGCAGTGACTCAGAATCACATGTGCAGTTTTTAAAACTATACTTACAGCCTAGTTCTAACCCAAAGCTTAAGAATCCAATTATCCAGTGAGATGTAGGTTAGAATCCATAGGCACCTGTGTAATTTTTCACTTCTGTAGGTGATTGAGATGCACAGCCATGGCTGGAAACCATTAGATGAGATCAGGTATGCAAACCTCAAACCACTGAGAACAGTGCCAGCACATACTAAATTATTCTTTTTTTTCCAACTGTGACTTCTTTGACATCTCCATAGGCTTCTGTTGCCTCTCTCATAAAGTGATGGGAGTAATATCTCTAGACATCTTCCAGCTCTAAATCATGTAACCTGGGTCTTTTAGGAAGACCTGTCCCCAGAAAATCTATAAGATAGGTAATGTCCATTTTTGGCCCCTCTGACCCTGCCTCTTGAGACCTCCCATTATTGGTCTCAGTCTTTTCAAACAGAACCCCAAGCAACCCCTAGGAGATTAGCCTCCTCTCATTCTCCAAGCCACCAAGCCTATAGCCATGCTTGTCAGTAAAAAGAATGTACTGGTAAGGGTTCAGTTCTAATGACTCCATCTCATTAGACAACTAGCTACCATTTACACCAAATAACATTGTCTGAGTCCCTACAAAGTAAAAATTCCAGGCCTTTTAATATCTTCAGGGTGGACGTAGTTATGACTAAGTTACACCAGGACCCACCACCTACAGCTTCCTATGTAATTCCTGGGTGAGACCTGCTCTAGTCCGTGGATGCTCAATCCTGTTTGTTTCTGAGGTTATAGGGACAGATAAACCCTCTTGCTCATCCTCCCCACTTCTCCCATTCTAGATTAGAATTTGCTCACTTCTGATACACTGACATCCAGCAAATTAGGGGAAGAACAGCTCTTGTGATGATATTTACTAAATTGAAATGAATAAACAGCCATTTTATCATTAATACATATAACCTCTTGCTTACTGCTTGCTTTTCAATAGTTAGGACATTAGATATTGTGATGAGGTGATCAATAAAACACTGGAGACTAGTTGCAAATATGTCTCCCCCTCCCCACCCCAGGCATTTGCAGAACCTAGGGAGAGAAAGAAAGAATAGAGGGGTTACAGAGAATTTTCACTCTTCCCCTAGGAAAATAAGGCATTCAAATAAAAGTGATGAATACTTAGAATCACACAGACATTCTCTTAAGAGAATTGACTTTTTAACTATGAAGAAGAAAGGGAACTTTTACCTAGATTTGTCTTTCCCTCCTTCAGACAGTCTGAGCCTGTTAGGATTCTGCACCATTCTTGGAACCATCAGGCAGCTGTCAGGAAAAGGATGAACAAAGAAGACAGACCTAGCAGCAGTGAGATGAATGCATAGTTCTAAGCCAAGAGAGAGTTTTCACTGCCCCCATATTCATGCCCTAAAATAAAGGCACGAAATTGCATGTGCTTACATTTCATTGGCCAGGTTAAGAGTGAGCAGAAATTAATAGTTGAGTGGCTTTTTCTTAATGGAAGTACTGCTTTGTCAGGAAAGTAAAACAGAATTGCTGCAAGAATAAAGCAGCTCCAGATCAGCTGGCTAGTTGGCCAGCAAGTGGCAAGCAAAATGTATGGAGAAGGCAGCTGAATGGGCTGCCCAGCTTATGACCTTCCCAGAAAGCACCCAAATGGTAATGGCGAAGCATCAAACTTAAGCATGACTCGCTAATGACCTCCTTTAAAAATACTTCTCTTCTTCCCTCACTAAAGCGGTGAAGGAGCCAAGTCAGAAATGTCTCAGCTGTCAGAGTTGGCACATGCGTGGAAGCCCTGATGGCTTCAATTATTTTTTCTCCTCCTTCTCATCCTCTCTTCTCCTTTACTCCCCACCCCCTTACTTTCCATTTGCTTCTCGCCATTGTTTTCATCTTTTCCCTTCCTTTCTTGTTCTCCTCTTCTTTTGTCTCCTTCTATTTCTTCATTTTCTTCAAAGAAAAACCTATTCGGTTATAGTCACACTTATTTTCTTCTTCAGGCTCATTGCTAGCTAGTGCTAGTTGCAAGGCCACAGTTTCAAAGATGCAAAAGAGCCAATATGAATTGGCCTTGTTTGCCTAAGATGAAAATAGAAAATACGAGAAATAGTTCATCTATCACAGACAAAATAAAAACAATATTATTTACTTGAGCAATTTCAGTCCAATTTTGCCCTACCCAAACTCTGACAGAAAGATAAAGTGATTTTTTAAAAGCATCAGGATGGCTTTACTGGGGCTAAATCACATTTTTCAAACCATCTCATGGATAGGAAACTGAATTATAACCACATCTCTCTTATGAACTCAATAATGCATATTAAGATAGTGATTTGATTCCTTTATGCTTATTTTCAAAGCTTAAAAATAAAAGCCTCATGACTATAAGATGAAGCAAGTTCAGAATACCTTTACTTGTTAGATAAACTCACAGCTTAGTAGAATGAAAGGCTGACAAGAGAAAATCTTATAGTTGTGGTTACAATTGAGGCTTTCCTAAAAACCATGGTATGTTAATAATTTATTTTACATATCACCCAGTATTACTATAGGATACTACAAAGGTATATTTTAACTATATTTCTATTTCTTCTACTTCAGGCTGCTTTTCCAACCTTGAATTGAATAGAGAATTTCTGAGATTACTAATGGTCTCTTAAGGGTTGATGAGAATATTAAAGAAAATATTACCAGTATTTTGAAATATGTTGAAAGTCCCTCCTATCCTATCCATGACAGACTTTGGCACATACTGACTGTAGGGGATAAGACTAGGGAATAAGACAATTGCCGGGCTTCCTTCTCGTAAGCCTCAGTTAGTCTGAATTCTAATTCCATGGAGAAGTGTGGGAGATCAGGCAAGGGCTGCTCTCCTCCACTTTCCCTTCCTCTTTGCCTACTTTGCTTTCTCCTCTGTGCAACACACACTTTAGGATCCCTCCCCACAATGCAATTCCACTCCTGCGCCTTGATTTAGAGGGGCACATAGATTGTGTTTCCTCAAACTAGGAGAATGCTACGTGGACTCTTCTCTCCTTAACCTCTCCATCAAAGAATTTTGTGAAAATTATATCAGACCAAGGAGGCCAATCCAAGGTTGCAGGTGGAAATTAGGTTTGATTCTGATGGTTATAGAAGAAAAGCAATCTTGCTTTCTAAGTCAAAACTTCAGTGTAAATAAAAAAACATTCAGGGGTAACTCCTTGCCACAAAAGCTGGGCACACAGCCAGGGCCCTTTACTCATTAGCCGCGGGGTGAGCCAAGATTCGCAGAATACACCAGTCAGCATTTTTCATCCAAAGATGGGGATGTCCTGCTGACATCTAAGATAGAAGCAACAGGGTTACCAGTCTCTGCAAGCAGGGAAGTTAATTAGGTTTTCCTCCCAGAAGAATGTTTTCATTGTTTATGAAGTGTGATGATCCCTAGATAAATGTAATCATCCATAATCAGGAAAGTATAGAGTTTCAGGTATAAGATATGCTGCTTCTTTTTCTCCTTGCTCTATATACATAAAATTCGATCAGTAATAATATATAATGATAATTTAAATCTACCTGGTCATAGCAAATTTGTTATCATTTAGAAACAGTCTTCCTAACTGCTGATGTTTTATTCAAAATGCTGTCCTAATTTATTGCCATTCCCTTGCTCGCAATGCAGTAATTACATGCAATCTGTAATGAGTTTATCAAAGCAAAGCACAAGCTAGCAACAGGAAATAGGACATTTTCATGTAAGAGTAACTCAGGCAACTTAATAGATAGCAAAGGGAAGAAATACTGATAGAGTGGAAATTAGATCCAAAGTGGTTCTTAATTGAAACTTTTGTTATTAACAATGCCAGAGTTAAATAGATTTGCAGGTGAACTGTAAGTAATTGAAATATAACTTCCCGCAGCATTCTGAAGGCTGTATTTTTTCAGTCCCATTGAGACAAATCTTAGCACTGGTACTGTAGGCCTGGATGTAAAGGTAAAAAGAGAAATGTTTGTTGTTAGGTAAAATGGTAAAATATAAATTAAGTATATGGTTACTTAACAGTATTTTCCACTTTTCACCCCAACTCTGTTGTCATGCAGGTTTAACAGATATACTCATCAGTTGTTACATAAGTAGATGAAATTAGCATTGCGTGTCAATGCTGTGATTAAATTCATCAAGACAGTGGTTGCACAGACTGACAGGTGGGCTAATTTTAGCAAAGCCTCACTTTGTTGCTCTATTTAATTTGGCTCCTGCACATAGTCTAGGGTAGAGGTTGGGATTACACTTCACTCAAAACCCAAAAGAATGCCAAGTGTATCATTAGGAAGTTTCCCAAAAGACATCCACTAGTTGCCTGAAAATGAAAAACTTGAGGGCAGGGGAGAGAAGCATCTGAAATCATACAGAAAAGAGAAGAAGCCTGAAGAAAACTGATGCCCAAAGAAGAGGTCCAGGGCAAGAAATAATATGCACCAGCAAGGCCTATATGTCAATTATTATCACTCATCAACACCTAAATTCAGGTTACTTTGTCAGGTATCAGACCAGGGTAGAAGAGTTTGATAGGATCATGAAAGACAAAAGGGAATCTTGACTGATCATTGGAGCTGGCACTTTGGGTAAGATAGGAACTGGTTTTGAGGAAGATGACTTTAGCAATTACAGGAAAATGTAAGGATAACCATAATGATAATAGCTAACATAGACTGAGCTTTTCTGTGCTATGCATAACTCTTATAAATGTTTCAGTAAGGCAAGGGAGGGCATTGAATGAGGCCTTCAATTGCCTTAGCACCCAAAAAAGTTCAGGAAGATATTTCTAGTGTTTACAAAACTTACAAGATCCTGCAAAATCATTAACATATCTGTGAAAGGAAAATCGGGAGGCAAAAACTAAGCTAACAGCCTGCACTCTATGAACTGGAGAGGAACTAGAAACAGTGAGCTCCTAACCTCTGAGTCCTTTTTCTTTCAAACCCATACCCCTGGGGTTTGAAGTCTAAGAAGCACAGTATGTGAGCCTGCTCTGGATTCTGTAATCAGCAGGCACTTGGTTGTCCACAGAAGCAGGAAGGGATCCTGGACCACAAAAGCAGTAGGAACATCTTATACATACAAGGAGGTGGCTTCCTACTTGGAGTGAGAATCTCAACCCCCACATACCTTTCCTTCTACCTATTAACTCCCTGCTCAAATTGCCTACTCTCTGTTATTCCTTTTCATTATGGCCTGGAAACCCCCAACAAAATACTGACCCATTATATGAATTAAGATAAAAAAATAGGTGATCTGCTAAAACATCTTCTGAATTCTGGGCCTGGAAAGTATAAAAGACAGCAGATAAGTTTACAGAGAGTTGAGAGGCTCAGGCCAAGTCGTCAACATGGCCCATTGATCCAGAGGGATGTGCTATTTGGTTCCTATTCTGGGGGACTTGGACACTTAAGAAGGCACCAGGAGGGCCCTCAGAGAGTGAGGAAGGTGTTGGGAAAAGCAGATCCCAGAGACTGAGGAAAACCTTGACTCAATTCAAAGCTGAAAAGGCTGTGATTCCATCCATCAGCATCATACAGTTTTGCATTTTGGTCTTGAACATATGAGGATTCAAGTGTACATGTGTGTGCATATTCATATGTGAAAATGTACATAGATAGTTCTAGATGTATATGCAAATATCAATGCCTAGGACCCATCAAGCCAGACTCTCAGGACATACCGCCATCATTCCCTCATTTGTCTGCCACACTCAGGCTTTCTGAGGATTTCTGAATATCCATGATCATCCGTGGCAGTTCATTTTCTGTGGTCAATTAAGTGAAAGGTGGTATGGTTACTGTTTTTCTTTTAGGAAAGTGATGTTTATTGCGCTGCTGTCTCTGGAAATTAGCCACAGCTTGCAAATTTGGAACACCCAAAGCAAGCGTGATAAATTACCCCGAGCATAATATCCCTAGTGATTCTGCCAAAAGAAAGGCTTGGCAGCCTGAGAGTTGACACAGCTCTCTTCTCTGTAGTACAGCTGCAGAGCAGACTCCCCCAAGTCCACCCGCCCATCAAACCCACAGAGAAAAATGATCACTTTTGAATAACATTTACGCTGGAGGAACACATATTGCACTTAGGATTGTTCCCCAGATGGTAGACCAATGCTAAGCAAAATTGTGAAGAAAGGAAGGGACTTTGAGCACTCCATGTTTCCTCTGAGTCCCCTTACCTACAGATAACGTCCCTGCCTCCTGTCTTACAAAATATTTCAGGCAAGAGCCTTTTCTCCATATCATTTATTACATTTGACAAGCTGCCATTGTACATTTAGCTCAATATTCAGTTGTTGATGATGGCTTTGTCTGTTGTTGAAAGAATACAGTATTAACTAGCAGTTATAAGGCTCTGGGAGCCATATAGTCCACCAACTGGTAACCGATCAGACACATCCTGTCCAGAAAACACTGTTTCCCATGACTGTGCATCTGGGGGGTGAGGGTGAGGTGGGAACGAATCTCCGAAAAGACATCTTTAACAGTAGGCTTTGTTCCTGAGTCACTTTGTGATCTCCCTAACAAATTACATTTGTATACTGATATAACCAGGAACTAGAATTTAAGGCTAGAAATTTAACATAAAAATGTGCTGTCATTTCTGAAGTCATTTAACACAAAGGGGGCCTGCAGAGAGGAGTCAACTTGGTGATATGCTTTTTTTTTTTTTCATGAAGGGGAAATGCTCTGGCACACCACAGTTGAGTTCTTAAATTCCCACCAGTCTTGATCTACAGCTAATGATGATGTCACTTACACCAGGCATAGGTTTTCTGTGGAGTCACTTGTAGGCAGTCTCTGGCCCTGACTTAGCCTTAGACCTCTTGCCCATCCCCAGGTCCTACCTCAAAACATTTGCTTTGTTGTCCCAAATTTATGGATCCATACATAGAGCTCTCCAGCCAATTTTGCATGTGGCTGTTGGAAGAAGAAAGCACACAGTTGCATGAAAAGGAGCCCTGAAACCAAGCCACTCTGTCCAAGAGTTTGAAGAATTTTAATGTTTCCTGGAAGGAAGAAAGGAGCCAGAATGTCTTCACCCTTTAGTGTTCCATTCCTCCTTCTTCAAGGTTCTCCTGATACCTTTAAAATACTGCATCTTGTCTGTCAATCACTTGGCAATACAGGTCAGGTAATTGCCAGAATCAGGAGCTATTACTTATAAACTGAGGTCTTATGTCCCCTCTTCTAGTTTCTCTCTAAGTTATAATGAAATTCTTTTCCTCCTCTTCCTCTTCTTCACTGCTTATTTAAATTATAAGAAGATCTTAATAGATTTTAAAAACTAAGATAAATGTAGTACATTAGAGACTATATTGTGATCTTATTGAAAATACCTTTTATTTCTCCTTTATATTTTATCGGATTTTGATTAAATATAGCATCATGGTATTAGGTGGACATTAACTGGTGAAGCCGTTCCCTATTTTATTCATGAAGTACTTTCTATGTTTTTTATGTTTCATTCATGCATTTCACCCTCCACTACTTCAGAATACTCATTTCACTTTCTTGCTAAGGCTAATGCTCCTTCCCTTGTTCCCAAGATTCTATACATTCCCATGAGAGAAAAGAGAATTTTAAGTCCTTTGGAATCTGACATTTTCACCCACCACTTTGATGAATCCATGTTCTTAAAGTTGACTGATTTCATCCAAGTACCAGACCTTCAAGGGCACTTCTCGACCTCAATATCACTGTCCATTGGAAACACCTAAAAGCTCTATTCCTTTTTCTTTCATGACACTTCCAGGAGTCTACTACTTAGCTTTTTCCCATTGCCTGGAATGGATCCTTTGGCAGCCACTTCTTGCCTCTAAGGAGCTTTTTCCCTTGCTACACATAAACCCATCACTCTTGTATCAGTGCTAATGATTTTCTATATCTTTTTTTAATTTTTTTTTATTTTTAAAGATGCTTTAGATTACATAAATGTTACATCAAAAAATATATAGGGGATTCCCATATGCCCCACCCATCCACACACTTTCCCACATTAACAACATCTTTCATTAGTGTGGTACATTTGTTACAATTGATGAACATATATTGAAGTATTGCTACTAACCATGGACTATATTATCGTTTACCCTCTGCCCCACACAATTTTATAGGTTATGACAAAATGTATAATGGCCTGTATCTATTATTGCAGCATCATGCAGGACAATTCCAATGTCCCAAAAATGCCCTCCTGTTACACCTATTCCTCCTTCTCCCTCCCCACAGAACCTCTGGTGACCACTGCCTTTATATTGATGATAAAAGTTCTTCCATTACTAAAATGATAATAAGCCTATAGTAGAGATATAATAAGTTTACTTTAGTCCCTTGTTCATTCCTCAATCTTGAGGATTTTGGGGTGGTGATGCCCACTCTGTTTCTAACTGAGAGGGAGCTTAGATCCCAAGGGGCAGACGGATGGACATATCTTGCTTATAGTTGCAGATACTCTCTGTTTCTTGGGATGAGTATTGTCCGTAATTATCTCCCTGTATGGCTAAGAGATTTCTAAGTAAGTCAGGAGGTCATTCCAGAGGTTACACTTATGCATGTCTCAGGAAAATCTCATAACTGCCACAGTAAACAGTGCCTCAAAGAGCAGGACCCCTGAGGGCTCTAGAAACATCTAGACACTATAAGCAGAGCAGACAAGTTCAAGAATTCGGTACCCTGTCAGTGGGCCTTACTTGGAATTTATTCTCCCCATGTAACAGAGTTAGACTCATTTATAGTTTCCCTGTACATGGCTCTTCTGCCCTTTTACTTGAACCTCTAATTAGCACTATACTTGTTAAATATATGTCCCAGAGACTTAAATCTTTGGTCTGTTCATGTGTCAGTTGAGCCCTGGATTTCAGCAGAGTTGCAAGACCTATTCTCCAGTTCAATGGATTCATTAAGTCTACATCTTTAGCACCAATCTGTATTGTAAACTCCAAATCCACATTATTAGCTGCCTACTTAAAAAGCCCAGCTATAGGTCCCACTGGCCCCTCAAAATGTCAAAAATTGAATATAAAATTCCCAATATCATTAGAAACTGTTTTGGGGAGTTAAAATATAGCAGTTATTTTAAAGGTGCCAACCCACATAAACTTCAGACCTAATGAGTATCCACAACAAAAAAATTAAAAGGGATCAGGCTGGCATGGTTGTGGGAGGATCAGAGAGAAGCCAGTAGCTCCATGCCCCAGAGGAGGGCTTCAGTCAATGGCAGCCATTCATTGTATTACTGAACAATTATTTCTTGACTAGAAAAATGAAGAAAAGATCTACTTAAGAATAGTCTGATATTTCCAGAGGTGATATACTACTTGAAAATGAGAACCTTGATAAAATTTAACAAGGACTCTGACATGTGTGAGCTGGCCCTCACCATCTGTTTCTACTTGGCTGTGGCTGCATGGTGTTAATGATGTAGTAGAAACTTATCCATTCTGAGAAATTGTACATGACAAAAAGGACAGAAAAATGAGCAGACTAAGGTCAGGTAAAAGAGAGGAAGGGCTGTAAAGGTCAGCAAGTATTTCCATGAATAAACTGATTGGAAATGAGAAAGGGAGCTGATGAGAAAAAAATTCAGAAGAGCAGGGAGTTCTCAAGGTCACAAACTAATTCCCAGTGTGGGTGCCCAAATGACAAAAAATGCTTGGACTCCTCAGCATTCCCTAGATGATATTAAATTGCTGGTGAAGGAGGAAAGTCATTTGCATTTCAGATTTACCCCCTTATAGCAAAAGCCCTTTTAAGGTGACTTAATGGACCTTTTTTTCCCTTTCTAAATTACTTTCAGTATTGACTAACATTTTTCTTAATTATCCCTTCAACTTTTGAACAAATCAGATGTAATTCACTTGAGTCCTGTTTAAAAGCCATGCCAACCTATGCAAAAGATAAAACCTTGGCCAATTTCCTTGGAACCTTTCTGAAAAATAAGCCAGTCCATGTAGAAGATACAACCTGGTGCCAGAATGCAAAGAACTTTGTGTTAAGTGGAAAACCAGTGAGGAGGCATCCTCTTCCTGCTGCATTAATAAAGTTCATGGTTTGGGCAGTTGGGTGCAGCCCTTCATACTCTTATCCGGTGGCACAAATTCCCAAACACCTTAGTTATTAGGCCTTCTCGGCACCATGATATTTCAATAGGCATATTGCTTTTCCTCCTAGAGACCTAGCTGATGGAATTATCAACTATTCCCAAAGTTGGCAGTTTCAAGGAGTTCTCTGGGCCTCAGTTTACCAAGAGTATGTTAAATTAAATCAGAGCTGAAGAACTGACTTTCTCTCATCTACCAACCCAGATCAATTAAAGAGGGCTTCCTGGAGCTCTAGGTGGAGAGATCCTGAGATCAGTGGGAGCAAAGGCAATATTGATTATTATTGATGGGCCCTTAACAAGCCCATCAGTCATCCTTTATATCTCTAGCTCATTCACTCTCCTAGCTGACTATTTCAGTCATGCTCTCTCAAATGCCTCTTCCTCCTTCCTCACTCTCTGCTGCTTACCTGAGAAAGTAGAAGTAATCAGAAGATACTCTCCATAGACTTTCCCCACCACATCTCCCATCCGCCGGCATCTATACCCCAACACTCGGGCTTCCCAACCATTTCCATCCTGTTCTGAGGCACCCGCATGCCTTGCCTACAATGGTAGTATCCTCCCTGCCCCCACCCTTGTCCGTAGGATCTCTTCTCAACAGAGTAACCAATGTGAGCCTTTAAGCCTGAAGTCAAAGTATATTCCTTCTCTGCTCAGAACCCCCCAATAGCTCCCCATTTCACTCAGAACCAAAGTCCTTTTGAGAATATAATGGCCCACATGATCTGAACTTGCCTACCACCCTTTCCCCCTCCCCTTGCCTCTTACCTCTCACCTTTCCTCCAGCAACACTTCTCCTCCAGCAGTCACTCACCTCCTGAAGCCATGAACAAGAGAGGCATGCTCCTGCCTTAGGGCATGTGTGCTGGCTGGACAAGTCATCACCTCTTTTCCTTCCCCATCCCTCCCAAATAAAACCTGAATGGCTAACTCCCTCGATTCCTTTTTAAGTATTTTCTTAAATGTTACATTCTCAAGAAGGCCTCAGTTGACCATCCTATCCAAAATCACAACCTCTCTTCCTTATCACAGCACTCCTCATTTCCCAAACAACCTGTTGTTTTTTTCCATGGTACTTACTTCTAGCATACTATATATTTTGATTATTTGTCATGTTTATTATTTACATCGGTGTCTCCACAAGGCAAGGACAGAATTTTTTGTCCTCTTTTGTTTCACTGACTATTCCAGCTCCCAGAACAGAGTCTGGCAAATAATTGGTATTTGTAAATAACGGCTTAATAAATGAATACATGAATAATGCCTGGTGTGGGTGTGGGAAGAGGGAGTAAAAGTATTTATCTCTGGACTAAATGATCTCGAAGGCCTGCCAGAATCTGATATTCTCTTGATTTTATTTCCCTCAAAAGTGGAGAATGAAAGCAAGTGTTCCTTCAGTGCTCAGAGTTCTGAGTTCCTGTAAGAACATGTAAGCCCAAATGGCTATACCAGAGGAGAAGTGGGGAGGGTCCCTCATTGCTCTCTGGTTTCTCAGTTCAAATCCTGTTTGCTCTGCTTTGGAGTAGAAAGAGGGATTGCTGAGGGCCCTGAGCTTTCCTCTGGTACCCAAATTTGTCAATCCTTTCCTGTTTACATAGAGCCTTCTAAGCAGAGTTGATTGACTAGTATGTAAAGAGAAAACTTTCTGTATAATTGCCCTCTGCATAATTTTACCTCCAAGTATCCTAACCCAAACCCCTGGATGATACCCAGAGAAAAATGAATTACTGCTGCACTCCCTGACCGTTGCCTGTTTCTCTGATACAAACTACCAGGTTTCCTAAAGCAGTAGAGATGATCTGTGAACATTCATTCTGGATGTGCTTGAATTTTCTCAGTGGTCCCTATCCCAGTGTCATGGAGTAGCAGGGTGTGTGCATCATCGCCCCTCCACCTCTCTGGGGTGATTTCTAAGACTCAGAAAGGATTTACCCCTTCCCTCCCTTTCTTGCCCAGTGGAACTTGAAAGACCCATATCTAAGGAGTATCCATTTGACTCCCAGTTTTGCTTCCCAGTGATGTATAAAGAGCTAGTGATTCCTAGGGGAGATTTAAGTAGTTATCTGTCATGTATGTAAATGAGATACAAATCTATTCTTGCAAAAATGATTTGATAAGGATAAAGGAGATAGGCCTTTGTAACCTTGACTAGGGAAAGAGGTGTATAACTAGAAAGTAAGGGTCCCAGAACACAAGCTTTGCAAATTTGTTTCACACACTCACTGGGCTGAGGCATAATTTGGGTTCTTTCTGCAAGTCTGACATTGCTACACTCTTTCCTGTCCCTCCCACACCCATTTATTCTTTCATGTTCTACACTCTTTTCTTGACGATGAGTATTAGAGGTGGATACTCACATATCTAACAGTATTCCTGCATAGCTTGGATTACATGGAGAGAAAGTCCTTCCAGTGATGTGGCCATGGAGGAGGCCTGGTTCATAAGCCTTCAGGCTACTTTAATTCTGGCTGATTTCAGAGAGCCACAGCATATTTTGAAAGGTGACCTAGTGCATATATGAGAGCTGTGTCTTAGGAAACTATCAAAATAAAACAAGTTGCATCTGGTGGGCATGCCAAAGGACAGCATCCTAGAGGTGGTAAATAGGGGGAAAGGAAGGGTTACTAGTAGCAAGTGAAGCCAAAACTATGTTTCACCAGCTTACCATTTTTCTGGGACTTAACATTTTTCTGCCCTATAGACTGTGAAACCATACATTCTGAAAGATATGATTCCCCGCATTCTTATTTAGAATCTTGGAACCAGCATCTCTGATAAGAGGACATCATGCCCCGTACTTTCTTGAGCAATCCATTATCACATGTTATTTTTGTCTTTTTAATAAAGTTTATTTGTTAAATATGTAAACATAGTTTATTTTATAGAGCATTTAAAGTTATTTCAAGTAATTAATTTAGAAAACCAAAATGATGAGATCTTTTGTCATACCTTGGATCCCTTTTTTTGGTTTAAGAAACTATAGTCGTCATTTCTATAGAGCTTATTCAAGAAGTACAGTCCTGTCATTTGTGTAGAGGAAATGAGAAAGTTGCAGAGGATACCTTCCAAAGTCTTGTTATCCAGGGAGCCGACATCCCCCATCACTCTCTCCAAGGACAAAGTGTAAGTGAATGAAATCATACATCCTGAGGGACAGTGAGAAGGAGATTGTCAGCCGAGGATGGCTCCCATTGGATGCCACATATCACTGTGACTAGAAAAAAAACCTGGGAAATGAAAGAGGAATTGGAGTCCATACCATCTTTAACTGAATTTAAGACAGCATCGATTGTGTATACCACTATTTTATATACCACTAAACATGCTCCCAGTTGAACTATGATACAACGCTTCCTTATCAGTTTTTAGTTTATATATACTGACAGAGATATTTTTAGATTTTTCATCTTATATGACTCTTTTTCGTAAGTAATAAGGAAAATACATTTGAAATAAATTGGCTGTTAAAATTTCTTCCCTTTGGAGTTCAACTCTTGTGAATCGCTTTGCAGTTCAGTAGAATCGTTGATGCTCATGATTTTCCACATGAGGTCATCCTTTGTGCCACCTTGAGCCTTGGCGATGTAGTATCTCTTAAAGGAATCCATGAAAGAACTGAAAAAAATTTAATGCTGGGCTTTTAAGACCTTTCATTTACATAGTGCTAACTTACTTTTGATTTCTGCTTTAGCAATGTTGCTAAAAGTGTCTGATTCTCCACTTTCTTCAACCCTCCCCTCAACCATTTAGTTTCTGTGGATTAAAAGAATGCTCCACTTAGCTCCAACATTTTGTTCCAAACCCTAATACTCATTCTACCTGCTCTAATGCTCATGCTCTTGATGACTGTGATTTAGGGTAACCGGAGGAAGGCCCCAAGAAATGAAATGGAAATTTGCTCTAATGGGTGTTAGTTTAAATTATGAGCAATTGATATTTCTTTGAAATAATTGAAGGAATATTTGAAGTATTTTTATTAAAGAAATATAAAGAGTCTTTTTCTCTGATTGGACCTTCTGCTATAAATAGATTAGCCTGATGCCTTTGACTTTTGGAGATGAGTTTTTCTCCCTCTAAGGTCCATATAATTTTTTTGGCCTTTAAAATTCCCATTAACTTGAACCCCTTTAGAGTGATTTTTAAAAATTTATATCTGATGGTTTGACATGAAAGAAACAAAGCAGCATGTTGAATGGGTCATTTTATGATCTTATTTTTAATATTTTAATTTTTTAAAACCACTAGGCCTTCTCTGAAGCCTAGATATGTCATAATGATGAACTACAATATTAGCATGGTCTCATTTTGAGTCTGATATCAACAAGTAAGAAATCATTTCTATAATCAAAAAAGGGCAAGTATCCTTAAAGTTATTTTTCATTTTGCCTGCTTTAAAACTTGCATTTTATAAGCACTGAAATCAAGGGATGAGTAATGAGTGAATAATGCAATCTGCTCTTGGAGTTAGTAAGACTTTGTGACAACAGCTTAATCAAATAATTACATTCAGAACAGATTAAAGTAGATGTCCCAAGGTGATGAAAATATTTCTTTTGATTCCAAAAGTAGATGAAGAAAATGGCAGGTGCCCTGATTTTACGACTAAGGTTCAGTAATGGTCCACAACTCTAATCTTTGCAATGACATAGGTTTATTCACCTTGGCCTTCCAGAAATTAGGCAAGGATGAAACCTAATTGGATCTTAGTTGGTTCGTCATAGCCCTGACCCTATTATTGGTCCCATTCTAATAATAAAGTGGAACCTTAGTTATTCATTACCCCTAAGTTTGGTGAATTCTTGTAAATCAACTCCAATTTCTGTAATGTTATTTTTCCCAAATTTTCTCATTAAATGTATTTTATTTCTATGTCTCTATGAGAATGTTTACATCAGCAGATCACATGAGCTCAAATAATAGCTTATTTTTAGGTAGAAAAATATGACCATGGTACCCAGGGCCTGTTATATAGCTGAAGCAGAAAGTTGACAAACTTTTGAAGAAGACCTATTCAAACACAAAATTTTACTTTATGCCTTACAGTCTTTGAAGTATTTACAGGGCTGTAATCACTTACTTCAAAATGGGTCAGCAGGCTAGAGAGTTGAGTCTTACTCTTCTCCTCCACTCCCTTTTTACACCTCAAGAGTGATGTGGGTTTAAATACAGATGGTTTTCCTTAATACAGGAAGCAGGCTGGCTGGTTGTTAATTTTTTTCTTCAGATTACTTCACCATTATGAATGACTGAGTGCCCGGCTAATGTCCAGGCATGGTTAGTTGAGTATTGAATTTAATAGACTATGAAATAGTCTATGATTGTGACAGAGAAAGAAAATGAAGTGGCAAAGCTCACCACGCAACCCTGCACTCTGCAATATGGTAGGCACTAACCACATGTGCCTATTTAGTAAGTGAAAGGTGGCTAACCGTAAAATACAGACCAGATTTCAAAGACTTAGCATGAAAAAATAATGTAAAATATCTCACTAACATTAACAGATTGTATATTAACTATATGTTGAAATAATAGTATTTTGGATATATTGGGTTAAATAAAATATATTATTAAAATTAATCGAACCTTTCCTTTTTTTACTTTTTCACATATTACGTACGTGGCTAGCATTCTATTTCCGTTGCACTAACGTGTCTAACCTGTTAAAAAGGTGAGACAAGTTTCTCTAGTCTGCTCTGAAACAAGATACCGTTAGCTCTGCCAAACCAAGAGAGTCATTAAAATGGGGTTAATCTGTGGTCTCTCGCTGGTTGGGCTTTGTAAATTTAATTAACTAATGGAGCTCTGGCTAAGAACAAGGTCCATATGGTTGTTTTCCCTTTAGCTAAGGACAGAAATGTGGCTGAAAACAGGCATACATAGTGGTAATTGTGATTATCTTTGATTGGGATTGAAAAATAGTCTGAAAACCTCTATAGGTGATTTTCTTAAAGGATCATAAGCAAAATGATATTTAAAATGCCCTTGTAGGCTGGAATTTTCTGCCCTTGAATTTTCCACAAACATCACACTTGGAATAATCTCACAATTCTTATAAAGCAAATAGTAGCCTACATCTTAAAAAATAGAACAATATATTCCAAATTTTAGATGTTTTCTGAACAGACATTCAAGCATACCGGCTGAGTAGGAACAGCGACAAATGGTCTTTTAAAAGTGCGTATGCGTGTTTCAAATGTCATCTAAAGAACACACAGATCTTTCTACATTTTTCCCTTCCTCCTTTAAATTTGCTTTGTAAAATTTTAACCCTCATTATGTTAGAATGTAAGAACTTAGATGAAAGGAAGCTCCCATTAGCAGTGCTGAGTTAGTTAATCTTTTTTCAATATTTTATTCTGTTGATTTTCTCCTTATGTTGTAATTATGCATTTTTGGCTACAACTCCTCTGAGATATTCTTGCAGTTCTCTTGGGCAACTAATAGAAGCTTTAACCGTCGGTATACTACAGAATGACATTTTTTCAGTCCAGTGATTTGGGAATAGTCCATCCATGTGGAACATTTACTTTTTAGTTTTTTCTAGCAACCAAATCTGATAAATGTAAAGAGCCAGTAGTATTGCACTGTTATGGAGGAACAGAATGCTGGATTTCTTAGTGTACTACAATGAAGTTCTTTTATTTTCCCCCAGAAGAAAGTCCTGCATTATCCATAGTTACTTCATTTTATTTATTTATTTATTTTAAAGAAACTTTAGGTTACGTAAATGTTGCAAAATATATATAGGGAATTCCCATATGCCCCACTCTCTCCCCTTCCACACTTTCCCACTTTAACAACGTCTTTCATTAGTGTGGTACATTTGTTACAATTGATGATCACATATAGGAGCATTGCCACTAACCCGTGGATTATACTTTACATTATAGTTTACACTCAGTCCCACACAATCATAATTTACCATGAAGTTAGCTATAAACTACTCCAATCTCTTAGGCCCTTTAATTTGTTTCTTTTTTAATATGCTTTGAGCCTCTTTCCATTTGCTAATGAAAGCTGTGCGTCCAGGTTTATTACCTTCAGATTCAGGAATGCAGAGTCTCTAATCAGTGACTTTTGGAGGTAATTGCAGAGTAAACATGCATAAGGGGCCTGAGCAAAACAACGCTAACACCAGCCAGTTAGTAAGAAAAGGGGAAGGCTGCCTGCCATTTCTCCCTTTGTTTGAGTGAATGTGAGCAGCTGGCTGATAAACTACAGGCCCATGTTACTGTCTGCGTCGGCTCCAAGCTTAGCATGATTCTGGAGGACTGGCTCATCATACGAACACTTTTTAAAGCATGCCTGAAGTTGCTTACCCAGATGCTCTTCTTGCTAGCATAAGCTTCCTCCAGGAAATCCAGAAAGATACTCTAAGCCTAGAGACACTTTCTTTGTCATAAACATATACTTTCAGGTCCAGGGGTAATTGCAATTCATGAGAAGTAACTCTTTTCTAATTTTTATTTTTATTTTCAGAATGCTTTAAATTACATAAATGATATATGAAAATATAGGGGGATTCCTATATACTCCATGCCCTCCCCCTCCCACATTTTTCTTCTTTAACAAATTCTTTTATTAGTGTGGTACATTTATTACAATTGATGAACACATATTGAAGTATTGCTGCTAACCATGGTCAATAGTTTACATTATAGTTTACACTTTGCACTGCACATTTTTATAGATTTTGACAAAATGCATAATGGCTTGTATCCATCATTGCAATGTCATTCAGAACAATTCCAGTGGCCCAAAAATGCCCCATGTTACATCCATTCTTCCTTCTCCCTCCCTCAGAACCTCTAGTGGCCACAACATTAATCTCAATGTTACAAATTCTTTTATTACTGTTAATAGAAAAATAATAAGTCTACTTTTGTCCATAGTTGCATTCCCCCCTTATGTTTGTTCATTCCCCAATCTTGAAGATTTTAGGATGGTGATGCCCACTCTGTTTCTGATTGAGAGAAGGCTTAGATTCCATGGGGTAGATGGATGAAACTGTTTTGCTTGCAGCTATAGATACTCTCTGATTTGGGGGATGGGTGTTGTCCATCATCATCATTTTGTTATTTGTTCTGGGTGAGTCTGATGAACTGGGGAGTTGGTGTTGGCTGCAACTCAGCTGGGATTCAGGGCTCAACAGACAAATGAACAGCCAGAAGATTTAAGTCTCTGGGACATAGATTATGAGTATAGTGCTAACTATAGATTCAAATAAAAGGGACAGAAGCCATGTATAGGGAAATTTTAAATAAGTCCAATGGTGTAACACTGGGGAAAGAACCACGTATAGGGAAATTTTAAATAAGCCCAACTGTGTTACATTGGGGAACATATATTCCAAGGAAAGGCCCACTGACAGAGTGCTAAACTCCTGAGATTATCTGCCCTGCCTATAGTGTCTAGATTTCTCTAGAACCCTAAGGAGTATTCCCACTTGAAATGACCTCCCAACTCACTTTGAAATCTCTTAGCCATAATAACTCATTTTATATTTAATATTTCCCCCTTTTGGTCAAGGTCTTTTTCCAAATGCATTGCTGGTTGGCACTTGGTAATAATCCCTCAATGCCAGAGTCACTTTTTAATTAAGTGACATACTGGGTCTCCAGAACTGTAACCCCATGGACTCCATGAAGTAGGCATCTTTCTGCTTGTGTGAGTGTGTGCAGTTTAGCTCCAGCGTACTGCTCAGCCTTGCTAATGTTATGTTGTGAACCTTGGAGAGTTACTGCTTTTTCAGAGTTGGAGAATGATGTTAGCTTAGAACAAAAAATAATACATCTGGTCATCGTTATATATTTTGATTCAACAAATACTTCTTGATTGTTTCCCCTTCCATGCACAAATACAAAATTGAAGCAGACAGGGATTTTGTTCTCAAGGTCCAGTGTTGGTAATCAGGTAGGGCCATCATCACCATGCAGGTCAGAAAGTGATATATGCCATGTGAATTTACAGAAAAAGTATAATGGCAAAATTCAGAAGGAAAAAAAAAAGTTCATTCTAAATGATGACATCACATACGGCTTTGCAGAGGAAGTTGTCTTAGAGCTGTACGTAAAGGATTGAGTAGACTTTGGACATGCAAAAATGTGGAGGAAGAACATACAAGATGGGGAGAATCAAGCCAAGTAGGGCACACAGATCTTAATGGGAATTTTAAACACTTTCTCTTGTTCTCCTGACCACACTGAACTGACAAGATTGAATTTGTGCTATTTCTTGCTCTTTGCCCCCAAGTTACTGATCTAATCTCTGGAAACCCATCCTCTAAGAATAATGTAGCAGAAAAACGCCTGGGAGGTACACACTAATATGCATGTTCTCATATATAAAATGTTGAGCACTTCTGTGACCCAATAGATAGCCACGTTTCATGACCACATTTCCAGGTATGGCCTCTTTACTGTGGTTTGAATGACTGATAGCACAAGTTTCCTTAAACCAGAGCATCCAGAAACCTCAAATTTTGTTCCAGAGTCAATGCTTAATAAAACACCATGCAGTCATTCAGTGAAAGTGGAAATATGCCTATACTTTCGATCTAGATCTGTGGTTCTCACCTAGAGGCAAATTTGCTGAGGTTGAGAACCCCTCATCTAGGTCAAGCTTTAATCCCAGTTCTATCCAAAAAAAGAAAAAAAAAAAAGATACCTCTCTAACAATAACGGATTTGCAGAAGTGGGTATTACAAATTCACTACACACACATGCACAGACTCACATACAAAACCTTCTAATCTCCAGTTTTGCTCTCATTATAGAGCCAGAGCATTGCATAGCTAGAAACCACTGATTAAACCTCAATCAAACCTACCTTGGCTAAGTCATGAGAAACTAAAAATGGAAAATCACGAAACCTCTAGTGTAAGACTCCTGAGAAACACTGGTGGCGTTTTTCTTAACATGGCCTACTATTCTTGAAGGATCAATACCTTATTTATGGATAATTTTCCACTTTTTTTTGATGGAGTGGGAGTGCCATTCAACAGTGGAATAAGATTTATGAGTATTTTGAATTTCTTTGTAATTCAACCCTCCTTTTACTTTGTCTATTTTTTTCCTAAAAGGCATAAAAGAGAGAAAATGTTGGGAGGACATTCCTGATAATATTAAGCATATTAGTTGGTTTTACTAAGCTTGGTCATCATTATCAGTTTTATCAGATATAAACATGTAGGTGGGTTGTTTTTTCAATATGAATCTATCATATGAAAATGTATGGCAAGTAAAAACTTAAGGCCAATTAAGGGAAAACCTTGTAAATCAATAAGTGCTTTTTTTCTTTAAGCTCATTTTACTATCTTGAAGAGTTTCAGTGATTTGGTCAGCAAGGGATCTCCTCATGTGTCACTGTACCATGAGTGTTCCCTGAGAATGACTTTTTGTCAGTGCCTGCAAGGGTTTTGGGTCCCTGAATCTACCATCAAGGCCACAGTGGTGATGGAGTAAGTGGAACAGCAGCAGACCTATGTGGCAAGAGAGGGATGGAGGGGGAGGACTAAGCTTTACACGTGCTGAGTCCATATGGATTCTAATCCTAGATTTGGGGTTGTTTCCTTCCAAGTTCCAGATGTTAAATGGCAAAAGTAGGGCATATGAAACTTTTAAGGATTTGAACATAAACTAACTCAAGGTCACCATGGCCTGGGTTTAACCCAAGAAGGAAGGACAAGGAAGCTGAGGCAATTAAAAAAAAAAAAAAGCTCTAGCCAAGGTAATCTCCGGTTTCTTCTACCTACCACATAAACAAGGTCCTGTCATTTCCCCCATAAGTCAAGAAATCACTAGGAAAGATATTTTATGTTGTGTTAGCTTGAAACCCACTATATGCTGCAGAGAGATAAGTAGGTTGTAAGCCTGCTAGTACCCTGAGAAAGTTACTCCTCCTATAGTGTATGCTTGGCAAGTGCTCTGGAAAGATCTAAGTCATCCTTTCCATGACAGTATACTGAGGCGCATTAATGTGATGTATTTAAGAATGATGTAAGCTGACTTTGTTATAAAAACAATGTAATTTTAACATTGGAATGACATCTGGTCTTTGTCAAGAGCTGTATCAGGATGAATGATAATAGGGGGAGAAGAAAGAATTGGATTTTCCAAATATGGCCACTGATGAGTAATGCCTTATTCCTCTCTAGTTCCCCTGTTAAGACTAAAACTAAGAAGAGCTGAATGTAAGTCCTGTCAATTTCCAAGTGATCAATTACCATGTGTGAAAATACACAAAGGCTACAAACTGTGGGACTGAGTTTTTGTGGTTGTGTTTTTCTAAATGAGGAGAGGAACTTTAAGGACAAAGTGTTCTGGCAAATGATGTAGGAGAATCTGCTCTACTTTCTTCCAGAATCCTAATTCAGAGAGTCCTGGAAATGCAAAGAGGGATTTGCATCTTGAACAATTTTGCGTAATCTTTAAAACTTTTTGTTGTCTAATAATTACTTTGGAGTACTTTTTATCCTGTAGAATGTAAATCCTTTTGGCTGCCAGGGTTTTGATCACCGGCAGTATGGTACAAACAGATTAGACTTATGATACTTACACAGTTCTATTTTCTGTGGGCCAATCATGATGTGTAAGACTATAATGTGTTGGTCCAGATTAATATTGCTTCAAGAGAGCCTATGACCTCCAAGCTCCATCCAAAGCAGGCCAGCGACCCAACATCAATATAGTTAAGGCATCCAAAGTGAGCAGTTTCCTTTTCTACCACTGCAGTAGAGCCATATGATACAAATTATATTCATCCTTCCATTTCCCAAGAATCCAAGTAGGCCCATCTCATACTCTTAATCAGAGAACTGAATGTCTAGAAAATGTTTTTAGCCCCACTTTGAAATGTGATCACATTAATTTTTGGAATCTTAAAATTGAACAAGTTTCTCTTTTATTAATAGACAATTTATTTATTAAATGGGTTACCAAGGGATTTTAAAATGTAATGTTTTCCATAAAGAAATCTACAAAGTAGAATCATACTATGGGACCTAAAGCAGGTCCCAGTTCAAATACTTCAAAATATTTTTTTTTCAATTAACTTTCCATACAGCTGTGCAATCTCTCTGGAAACTGAGCACTAAGAAATCCCTTCTTCTCTGTATCTGTGGGGAAAGGGACTGACAGTCAAATAGATGTGAACTTTGTCACAATAATGAAGGCCCTGGGAACTACATTTTAGAGTCACTTCCCAAGGGTAGTTGGTGTCTTAGAGAGAGAACCTACCCAGAATCACACTAGTGTTCTCATGAAGATAATTCAGCTGCTGAACATTCTTTCCTTACAGCTGAGAAGTAGCTGAAATACCAGGGTCTCTGGCTTAGGTCTCCTTGTTTTCCATATCATCTTAAATTTCATTTTACACTGGGGTTACATCTGTATTTACACTCTGGGTTGGTTTTACTAATTGGTTTTAAAAATCAGTAAATACTTTACTTGTCAGCAAATAAGAAATACTTGAAATATTTTATAGAAATATGAGCTAATTAAATAATGTCACAAAGTGTTTTAAGCATCTCAGAGAGCATTCTACCTAAATCTATACTGTTAGTATTTAAATGTTATCTCTTTCTAGCCTAGGGAAATGAAAGTAAGAACTGTGGTTGGCAATGTTCAGTGCAAGCATGCCCATCAATTAAATCCTTGAGCATGTGGCCCATGCTCCATTTCGAACACAGTGGCTTTCCCAAGAGGTTTTTGCTACCTTTATCTTTCCTACCATTAGCCCCTCCCTTTAATTCCTAGTTCCTACATTTTACCCATGTTTACATGATTCCATTGTAAATACATCTTTCAGTTAAACTACCACTAATTTATTTTAGAAGAATAATTTTTCAGTGATTTAAAATAGGAGTAAATTTTAGTGCATAATTTCATTTTATCTTTTAACAGAGCAATAACCTCAAAGATCCCCAATATTTCCTTCTGCCCAAAGGCCTGACCCGTATTAGCAAGTCCAACTGGAAGTCTGTACCTGAGCTAAATCTCAGGGTCCTCTGCTGCTCCCTATCTGGCCAGTTCTGAGGGGCTTTCAAGGGGCTCCCCCTGCACTAAGTTCAGTGTGGCCCTGTAGGCAACTGAGGAAGC
This sequence comes from Dasypus novemcinctus, assembly GCF_030445035.2. NCBI lineage: Eukaryota > Metazoa > Chordata > Mammalia > Cingulata > Dasypodidae > Dasypus > Dasypus novemcinctus. Next base: position 28,005,219 of record NC_080689.1, on the reverse strand, counting down.
TAATGATGTGGGACAGGGGCACTTATGCCCTCCACAAAGCCATCCCCAAGAACAGTCTTGGGCAGCCATTCTCTTCCAGAACTTTGATAATAGATCCAATCTTGACCCTCATATATGACAACACTCTTGGTTCCTCAGAGGAGAAAAAAAGTATAGCAAGATTAGAGAATTTCAAAGCTGGAAAGAGTCTTGGAGACAATCAATTTCACTCTGAGTACTCAGTCCTCTCACATTCTAAGAACCCTGAATTTTGCTTGAGAGTCCTTACTTCTTAAAGTATTTGGGAAAAAGAAGTGGACCCAAGAACATAGCCACCAGATGGAGAGGGAGAAAGGCAGAGGAGGATACGACTGAGAGGTCTCTGGCTAAAGAGGGAAAGCACCTCATTTTATTGTAACTGCCTACTTTAATTAAATGCCTTTCCTAGGCTGTTTTATTCATAAAAGTCAGTCTTTAGGTTAGGAAATAATTGATTGCTCAGAAATTGGCAAGTACTTCCTAAGAAACATTTTTTTATGATGGCTTTGGCATTTGTGGTTTGCTAGTTCCATTTCCAGCATTAGACACAGCACCATAAAATTATAGCTCGATCCTGAGGCACCAGCTGTGACTTCTGCCAGTGATCCCTGCCTTAGAGAAAAGAGTGCAGTTTACCTGCTTGCATGGAAAGCGGATGCCCCAGTAAATGCTACATTTATCAGGAGGAATATTACTATTGAAATGCACTTGAAATTATGACATTTGCCCCCTAAATGGGATCTTGGGCAAATGGCTTTGCCTTGAGTAGCCTCGGACAAGCATAGCCCAAATCCACAGTGATAAATGCTAAGCTTCATTTTACTTGCAGCCACTGGTGTATATGATAGGTATAGGATCATTTACATGAGAACTTATATTAGAAAAATACATGGGTTATAGAACAAATCGATCTACCATAAAGAATAATCCCTCAGCAGCATTCTCTAAAGTCACAGTAATTTAGTGAGATAATAAATGGATTCTCATCACTAATCAGTATACTGAGAGTGTAACTGATAGAAATTTTACCTGCTAAAATACAATGGGCAAGAAGAAAGGCGGGGGTGGGGGGTGGGGGTGGGGAGGAGAAGAAAGAGGAGAAGGAGAGAAAAAGATAAATAAGGAACAGGAACCGGAACAGAAGGAAAGAGGGAGGGAGGGAGGGAGGGAGGCAGAATCCACAAAGAACTTCCTTAACTTTCATTCCCTAAACAATTGACAAAATGGTATCTGATCAATCTAAGAAAATGTTACCGAAACTGATAAATTTCATAAACTATTTAAATGTGTGAAGTGAGACAGGTGGGAGAAAGATGGGTTGTTTCTTAATAGTATTTGCTCTTGAGCCTCAGCCTGGGGCTGGGGCAGCGAGACCTAGAGTCTACTACAATATTTTCCTCATGCCAGTAGACGGATCATTTTATTCAAGGACAAAGAATCTATGTGTTTGTGTTTAAAACTCCCCAAGAAATGTTGGTGGCCACTGGATGTGGAGCCCACTGGTATAATCTTATATTCCTCCCACTAACCTCAAGACCGCACAAGTTAAGAAAGAAAACATAACCTTCCTTGAGATGCCATGAGCCTCATTTTCACTGGGAATTCATTTTCTGTCCATATGCTTATGTTTTCACAGGTCTCTTCTCTTGGTAAGTCACCATTCAGTACCCATTCACTCATTTGTGTTACAGCTCCTTGACCATAGCAACAACATTGCAACCTCAAAACTTCTTCTATCTCCCCTGAAAATACTACACAAATCAGCATTTGGTTTTATTTCCAATAGTATCCTCTTGGTCCAAACCATGACCTCTTTTTTCATTTCCCTACAATTGTGGATCTTCTGATTTTTGACGTGTTCCAGCCTCCCCCTTTAAGTTGAAGGATGTCCTACCCTCAGGTACCAGGACCCTCCAGTTTCTCAGCCTTCCTGTAAGAGGTGTGTGTCTGTCTGTCTTTCTTCCTCTACTCTTTTACACTGTTACCACTGATATTACTGCAGGATTGGCTTTTACTTTTTTTTTTTTTTTTCCTGTTTCTTCTAAGCTCATTCCTTTGGAGAAAGTCTGTCAGCTCACATAGATAGCTTTGACTGCCATCTCAATTTGCATGGCAAATATTCAGGACCTCTCCTCTAAACACTTCACCTGCACTGAAGCTCAGTATTTCACACATTCTATAGCACATTCCATACTATGATCTAGAACTAAATATATCAAGGAAAGTGTTCATTCTCTTTTCCCTACACAATCCTTTAACCTCCCTTTTTATTACCTTACTTTTTGCCCATGCCTAGGCCCTTGGAAATACCATTTATCCATGGTAGAAGTTATGGATAATCATAATGAAAAGTTTAGCAGGTAAAAAGCCTCAGGGGAAAAGGCAGTGTGGTAGCTGCAGTTTTTTCTCCATATTCTCTCTTGGACTGATCCCTTTCTTCTGGTTGTCCACAACCCCAGGCTGTTCTCAACCAGCTTTTCGGCCCCACCCCATCCTGACCATAAGTAGGAGGGATTTCAGAAGCACAAGCCAGCCCTCAGAACCACAGCATCACAGTAAGCTTGGTAATCGTCAGACTCTGACTTGCTCTCCAGTACCAGTAGGGTGTCATTTACCAAATACCGTGGACTTTCTATGTATTGCACGTATTCTTCCAGGAACTCAAGCTAGATTTCTGAAATCTTCCTGAAAGTCAGGTTGGATTTTTCTCTCTGATCTCTGCCTTCCTGTCTTGATTTCAGAGCTTCGTCCTAAAAGAAGGCACGTCCTTCCTGCCCTCAGTCCCCTTGGAAAATGGCTGCCTCTCCCTGGGGAGGACAGGGTGATATTGCCTGATGCTGAATGCGGTCCTTTCTCCTTGAACCCCTTGGTGTTGCTTTATCATCCATTCTGCATCACCTAGCTCCATGCTTTCTTGCCCATCCCACCCATTGTATATTCCCATACTTTCTGGGTACTGTCTTCTGCTTCTTTGGAATGGACCTTCTTCCACCCTTAGTGTCTTTGTACAACCTTCCTATTATCCAACCGCCTACTCTACTCCACTAGGCAGTTCGAGGTCCAGTTCTCAATCCCTCCTAGTCTGTCTCATTCCACCCTGATTAATCAGGCCTGGCTCTAGGACATGAAAGAAACAACTGCTCCCAACTATCTTCAACCACTCACTGATCCTATATGCCTAACACTAAAGAGGGCAGGGAGCTGGTGTCATTTTATTCATCCCTCCAAAATTTTAGACCTGGTTTGCTTCCAATATTAAATTAAATCACTTTTTCTCATCATGGGTTGCAAGACACTATATTCTCTCTGTTATCAATTTCTTCTCTCACTTTCTCTCTCCGTACACACACACGCACAACCATACTGCCCACTGAGTAACCTAAGAATCATTTTTCTTAGTGACTGCTCACTGTATCAGCAGAATGATACTCTCTTTACCCTTTCCGACACTTCAACTTGTAAATTTCCATTTCTTTACATTATATTGGTTGTAATTCTCTCACCAATTCTCCTGCCAATTCTTTATAATTTAATGTAACAGGATAGTAGTTTTCCATAACCTGAGACTTCAGTTTTTGATAATTTCATTTAAAAACTTAATGTATGCACCCTGATACCACTTTGTGATGAAGCTGGCCAAGACCACTCATGGTTGATAAAAATAAAATGAAATATGTGCTCAGATCTGAATTTATGGTGGATAATTATATTTTCTGTTCTGTAAACCAGGTCAGATCTACAATCTGGTGGTGTTTTACCCAGCAGAATTTATATTTTACTACCTCCATCACCTCCATCTTGCTGTAAGGAATTGATCTTTGCAGACTGAAGGAGGAGCTCAGAGAGAGGATTTCAAGGAACTTCAGTTTTTTCCTCTAACCCACAGACAGGTTTTCAGTAAAGAGAAATTGCCAAAAAGAATTTAAAGCAACTTCCTTCTCTTTCTTCAGCCTTGAATGACCTAGACTCTGGACAGGAGACCAAACACTTCCTCAAAACATACTACTGTTTGGGGACCTGACTCCGGGTTCAGGTGGAGACCTTTGGCTCTGCCAGCCCAGGAGACAGCATCTTCATTTTCCCTGGTCCCTCTCCTTCACTTTCTTTCTATTCCTCTACATTTTTTTTTTTTAATTCCAGAATCAGAGTGAGTGTCCTAAAAGTCAGAAATCACCATGGCAGTCCATAAATCAAAAAGACCCAAAGATTCTTCATTACAAAATTGTGTCCTCATGACTTTCTCTTCTCTTCAAGCTTTCCTCCTTGACTTATCTCCCATCAATCCTCTGCTACATACCTACCTAGTATAAACATGCCACACAGAATTTGATATTCCTTGAACCTGTCGTGCCTTTTCATTTCTTTGTTCTTGAGCACCAAGTTCGTCATTTCCTTTTATTGTCTTTGAGCCTTAAATGCTCTTCTTCTCCCCCATTTCTTCCTGGCAAAATTCTACACTTTCTTTAAGACTCAGTTATATTATTCCTGTCTCTTCTGAAAACTGACTGATTCACCCATCCTCTGACCTCCTACAGCTACTTACATTTAACACACACACAGATATGTACTCTTTTGTTTACATGCCTGACAGCACTCTAAGCAGTGAGTTCGTATTACACCTTACCATCCCTGACACTGAATATGGGCCTGACACATAGTTGGCACTCAGTAAACATTTGTGGAATGGCTGGATGGAATAACATGCTGTCAGAATCGGAAGTGTGACTGATTAGTTCATTTGGTCCTTGCCAATGAGATCAACAGTCATGAACTTGAGTCACCTACCTACACATTGCTATTTTTTGCTCATTTACATGGCCAGATATACACTAGGACCCTATCTTTCCATCCAAACAATGTTGGCTGCTTTTCACCAAGAAATCCCAGAGACCTTGATGGATCAGCACAAACTCAAGTACAAAGTTGTGACAGAGAGCTCAGCCACATCAGTCAGAGATATCTATTAACAGCTGTGTTCAGTATCATGCTCACTGTCAGAGGAAATGCCCACAAGGTACATAGTGGAGTCTTAGCCTTTCATGACACGGTTACATTTGAGTATGGATGACCTTGCCAAAGGATTTCACATATTGGGATCTCTAAAGAACCAGAGCTGTATTTTTATGGATTCTTTTCAATTCCATAATCAATCTCACAACTTTTGAATAGCTATATCAGGAAATCCAATTCTGTGAGAGAAATTTAGTTTAAAACTATAAATAGGATTTTGATTATTCTAGAAGCACAAAGATGATTTAATCGAAAATGAATTCAGGACTAATGAACGGGACACATAGAAAGCAAATTAATAAAGAGGTGAAAATCTGCAAACCACCTTTTGTGACAGTTTGGAGTTCTTTTATGAATCCCCGAAAATGAAAGATTGTTTTTGAAATGATCCATTCCTGTGGGTGTGAGATTCTTTAGATTGGACTACATCTAAAGAGGCATGACTCAAGTTGAGTCTTTGCCCTCTTGCTGGGCCTATTATACATAAAGACAAAGAGAGAAAAAAAACACAGGGGAAAATGAAGCTGCTATATTTGATCCTGCCATGTGTTGCAGCCTACAGCTGCAGAAAGGCAGAGAAGCCCCGAGAGGCTGATCGAGGAGGCCTGGAAAGAAACAAGTCCTATGGCTGGTTGCCCACCGCTGAGCTCTGGGAGGCAGTATATTCTGGACAGGAAGGCAGGGACATTGGCAGAGATTTCCTGCCATCTTACTTCACCTGACTTTTCCATTTAATCAAAGCCACCATCTATTGTAATTAACATAAGTTAAATCCAATTCTACATGATAAAAGTTAATAGAAGCATCATTTTTCCTTTTGGCTTTTGAATAAGATCAAGTGTAAAGTTAATAGATGGGCTAAAATCCAATAGGGCAATATGATGATATATGGCAATAAATATTTAATAAAGTATTTGTTCTAGCAGTCAATTGCATCTGCAGCTACAATTTCTAAGGTCTATAGGTATATAAACATAAAATGTAATTCTAAAAGGAAATCCATGAATAGGTGTCAGATATTATTGCTTTTATCCACATAATAAACTTATTTTCCAAAATGATTATTGGGATATTAATATTAATACAACATACCTATTTCACAGTGGATCTTAGGAAACTTAAGTTTATTGGAAAGATTGTTAGAATCAAGAGACCTAATATTTTCTCAGTTGCAAAATGAGAAGATTAAATTAAGTAATAATAAACCACTTTACATTTGAAAATGCTTAATTTGGAAAGTTCTTTCATACATGTTATTTCATTCTCTTTTACATATCAACCCTATGGGATACGTAGACATATTTTTCCATTTGACATTTTATGAAATTGAAAGTTGAAAGAGAAAGTGACTTGACTAAGACCATGCTGCTCAAAGCTATAAATCTGCATTGCAAATGCCAATCTAGGTGGCCTATTTCCTTTCCAGCTATAAGATTCTCTGAACAAAAATGTAGCCTTTCCAGAGAATTTGTAAAATAACACAAATCCTAAAAACCTTACCCTGTAAGGAGATTTATGCCTGGGTCAAAAGTTGTATTAATGGTAGGGATTTTCTTCCTGAGTACAAGCTCTGAACTATGCACAATCCAAAGTAATCTTTTTTAAGTTAAGTCTAGTTACAAATTTTCACCTACAATCATTGTGCATCTTTATTTGCAGCTCATCAGAAGCCCTCTAATTAATCTAAGAGTTACTCACCAAGTACTTTCTCACTGTGTTCAGTCCAGTGGTTCAATTTTGTTAAACAATGTCATTATTTTCATTCTATAAACTTGCTTTGATTTTATAATAAATCTAACAGGGGAAACTTCCATTACAAACAAAAAACATAAAAGGGGAAAAAAGCAAAACACATTTTCAGTTCAAAGCCAATAAACTTCATTCTGTTTTTGGTTAATTTTTATTTTAAGCTTTAAATTGCCAGTATCAATAAGAAGTTAAATTGTCTTCTTGCTGATTTTATCTTGTGATAATTACCTGTAAAGTGCCCTAGCCTCCTTCTGTTAAGAACCTGAGCTCCAAAATGATCATTATTTGATGCAGTGTTAAGCCAGGTGGTATATACATAGAAGATTTAAACATTCAAATTAGTGCTTTATTGAAAGATTCAGCAATAATCCACAATCAGTGAGTCACTGTGTTGTGCAAAGAGTAGAAGGCAACAGCAGAAAACAGGGACATACTGAGGCCCTTGATATTCTGTGGGAAATAAATTTGATTCATAGTTTATACCAGTTTTAATTCTTATTTGTTTATTAGACACCCAAGAAGTATTTCACCATATAGAGGCACATTACTCGGAAATCTTCCAGGCTTGCCACACTGTTTAAGGCCACAGTTCCTTCTATAATTACTCCCTTTGAATTAATGGTCCCTTTAAAAGTAGAAGTATATTTTCTAAGTGGAACAAAAACACACACAATTGTTGACCATTCCCACTTTGGTGCCAACAGATCTAGTGATGATCATCTGGTGGCAGTGTTCTGCAGATCAGGGCACAGCATGACTGATGGAAGAAAGAAGGAAGAAAATAAAATGCAAAGATGAGCAACTGCTAAGTGTGATGTCCTAAGGGCGTGGGGGTGCTAGCAAGTCTGGTAGGTTTTGGTTGGGTATGGCAATTTTATTTTTATTCTTCAGGCAGTGTTTCTGTGGGCATTGTCAATTCCTTTCAGGTCGAAGACTCATGAGACCATGGTACTGTACAGCCAACCTGACTAAAGGATGTCTGTGTTTCCTTTCTATGGGCCATTAAATTTATAAAGCATCTATAAGGATTATGGCCAATGAAGAAATGGCAATGAGTTCTCAAAGAAAATCAGGCGTTTCCTTTTGTCGTCAGCATCAGTTTTCACTTAATTAAAAAGAGAGGGGAAAATAATAAGTTTTCAGTGAAGAGTAGTGAATTGGATTTCAGCAGCACCAGAGAAGAAAAATATTAAGGTAACAACTGAGTAAACAAATACCAGATGTAGATTTAAAGTCTAGAGATGAGTTTTAATTCTGATTCTAGCATCTTCTAGCTTTGAGATATTGGCTAATCTCATTGAGTCTCAGCTCATCTGTATAATGAGAGGTGAACACAGAGATTCTGTGATCAAGGCTTGAGAGACTGCTCCTAGACTTAGAAAGTATGGTTTTGGAAAGGCAAAGCTTGAATTTGAGTGGGAAAATGCCTCATGCTCTTTAGATGACAAACTTATAAATGGGAGATTGGTAGAAGGGCACTTAAAATTGGCATTTGGAAATTATTTGAAATGAACACTTATTTGTGACTGAGCAAATGTGAAGCTTAGCCAGAATGAATGGCCTTCTAGGGAAACAACATTGACAAATGATCCCTAAAAAATTTTCCAGCAAATCTAGCCAAAAAGTTAGTAATGAGTTAGAAGAGAAATCTTCCTTTAAAATTTTCTAGTGGGCAGAATTCAGACAAGATCTTTAATAAAGGCAAATAGAAAAAGGAAAGAAAAAGGTAACTGCCTAGATTAGAATTCAGGGGCATGGTCCAAGCAAGTAGAGACCATAGGCACAATGTACATTCACCTCCAAGAGAGCTAATCCAAAATGGCTCATCCAAAATAAAGCACCAAAATTTTAGTAATATTTGGGGCTTGCTTTGTTTATTTTCCCCCATAAAATATAAATCAGTTTATTTAGATAAGAACAGTAAAGAGGGGAAAAGATGGGCCATAATTGATCAGCAGAGTTGTAGCTAAATACCTCACAGTGAAATCATTTCATGGACTAACACTCACCATTTTAACTTTTTTTTAATGTTCTTTGTCATGGGAAATGTTCAAAATATAATGTTAAGTAAAAATCATGACACGATATATGTACATATACACAGATATGATCCAAATTATGCAATTGAATATTTTTAAAACATATATAAATTTGCAGTGGTAGTCTCCAGTGATGGGATCATGGGTGATTTTTATTTTCTTCATTTTTGTATTTGTCAAATCCTCGACAATGAACAAGTGTTACTTTACTAAGGAGGAAAAAAACTTTAAGAAAAAACATAAATTATCCTTAAGCAATACGTATTATTTTAATTGTTTTAGTGGAAAATAACCCATGAAAGATAAACTTGACAACACAAATTGTGGTTCCTTCATAATATTTCACATAAACAAGGACAGAAGCTAGTGCAGAGTATATTTGCAAGATTGGTTTTATCTTGGCTATCAGGGAAAGCAAGAGCCTAAGAAATGCACTCAAATTTTTATTTTAAAAGTCTATATTATCCATTTCTGATTAACTTACTTCTTATATCAGTAAAGTAACTTTAGTAAAATACTTTAGTTCCTATTCTCTCTTCTCCTTGCTTCCTATTAATACTCCTAATAACCATGACTTATTGAGTGCTTAGTATATACCCATTCTTGTTTTAAGTGTTCACAACAACCTTATAATGAAGAGAGCATTATTCCATTTTGTCAGATAAGGAAACTGAGACATAAATTAATTCATTTGCCTGGAACCCCAAGAGTCCCAGCTTATCAGTTGTCACCATGATGATATTGCTCATAGTCAGAATAAAAATGGCAAACATGCAGTTAGCACCTACATATGTGCCAGGCTCTAAGTTAAGCATTTTTATACATTGTAGCAATTAATACCCACAGTAATCAGATAAGATTTATACCATTATTATAACCATTTTATAGACTAGGAGCTTGAGCATCAGAAAAAGTAAGTAACTCACACAGGTGCAGCTAGTAAATAGAAGAGTGAGACTACCTCATCCTGAGTCTCTTTCCAAAGGAGGTCATTTTACCCCACCAATACTGTGAAACCACTCTGAGACAATGCCATGGAGATCTCATTAGCCTTAATAATTGTATTATTTATGGAAAAAATTGACATCAGATTAGCTTAATAGACCTCCTAGAGAGCTTCTCACATGACAACTTTCAGAATAAACAAAACTGAGCTCAGCCTGCCTTTCCAACCTTATAGACCACTTGATAGGCAATAAAGGATGTCATTTATTATTTACATGTTTATAAACCATAGGCCTCCACTGTGAAATGCAAAACTAAAATTCCAACATATTTATAGAATATATACTATGAAGACACAACTATGAATTGCTTATAGTAAAATAGCATAAATTATTAGACAGGGAATGGAAATGTGAAATTTAAAAGTCAGCATCAACTCACTAATTATTGATTTATTTTAGATATGTTCAAGAAAATATCTGGCATCCCATCTTTTAGAATATTTTATATATGTGCTTGAAAAGAGAGACTGATTTGCCATTGTATATTTGTGTGTCTATGGGGGTTGGGGGAAGGAAAGAAAGAGAAGAGAGAGAGTATGAATTTTAAAAATCTTAAGAGAGTCCACTTTATTCCCTGATGTATTTATTCCTGTTATTTCTGTTTTAAAAGGTATAAATTTTATAGCTTGCAAAACTCTGGTCCATTTTAAATATATATCAATGTCATTCTCTCAGTAAATTTCACTCATAGACTTTATTCAGTAACCTGTCATAATAGGATGGGCCTTTGGAGGGGATACTAAATTCTTAGCATGTTATTTTTTGGAACAATAAATCTAGGATTCCTGCAGTGTCTCTTTTAAGCAGTCAGCCAGCATGTCTTCTAGGCATGGGAAAGAGACTCATGGTTTTCCTTCAGAGACTAAAGCTGACAATTGATTGCTAAAAGAAGGACCCAGGAGTTACATTTGTCCCAATCTTGCATTTGAAAAATGGATTGGTTGTCATGCAGTTTCAAAAGTAAGCAGAAGGGAAAAAACAGAGGATGGTATCATGGAAACCCCCACTCCAGTGCTCTCAAAGATTCTCCTGGTGTTCCTGGGAACAGCAGGACTGTAGCTGCCTTGTCCATTGCTCTGCTTGAAGCGATGATTTCAATTACCACCTGACAATGCAAAGAGATCGGCATGTGGATGACAAGGCCTGCTGGAGAACTACTTTGGTTTAGCTATTTTAGCAACTCTCATCTTTGGAGTCTCTTTAAATTATACAATAGCACCATTCCAGTTTATCAGGCTCTGCTTTGTAGCAGGAGCTCCAGGAAAACTATAACTTCAGATCCCTCTGTGTAGCCAGCTAATGTGGTAAGTGGATAATCTGCCAGAACTGGAGCTGGCATCTAAATGCAGTAGCTCTTGTGCCCCTTGCTTCTTTGAGTTTAGAGTTCTGCATTTGGATACCCCATTATGTGAGATGTGAACCCAAGCTTATATGAAAATGGATTTAAGGGCATTGCCCCTCGTTCCACCCTCTGCTTCTGCCCCAATTGGTGCCTGGGAGAATACAAGTAAGAACTACAAAGAGAACGATCCGTTTTCAACCAGTAACAACAGTACTTAACATTTTCCAGCACTTTACAAAATGATTTTGCATGCATCACCTTATTTGATCTTTGCAAATGCCTGTGAAGTAAATTTCACTATCCCCAGTTGATAAATGGTGACACTCATTATTTGCTCATTACAACACTGTGAACATCACAATTACCCTGAAATGAGTTTTAGTATCGCAGATGATATGGGGATAACACTGATGGTTAGAAAAGATGCCAGAACTGGCCCAGTTCATCAACTAGAAGGTGGTGGAGCCAAGATGCTGGTGGAGCCAGAGTGCTCTTGACAGTTCACCACAGGAAACAATGAGACTTTGTCACAATCCAGTTCCTCCTGTATGACCATGTCAGCGTAGGGCATGGAGCAAATTCCCAAATGACACCAATAATCTCAAAGGGATGTAAACAGTATCATGAGAAATGAGTAGCATGTTCTTATCCTATTTGGAATGTTAAGTAGAGGAAGGAGTTGGTTTGGGTCACTTGTGAAAAATGACAAAAATATATGGATGGGTCTCCTCTGACTCCCTCTTTTTTTCCCTAACCCCAAACCACAAAGCACTCACAAAATCAATTTTTGAAGGAAAGAAAAGCTTAAAATGGGCCAGAAATTTAAACCCAAGGATACAAAGGCAACCCATAGCAAGGATATCATTCCTTATAGGTAGAGAGAAATAAACGCCAGCAGAGGAGCTAGATAATGCCCCAGAAGCTATTGCCTTTGTCAGGGCAGCAGGCACAACCTATGACTGGAGTCCTTTCCTTTCCTTTTAAAATAAATACCATGAGGGAAATGCCACTTCTGACATTTTCATAATGCTTTCTACTTTGGAGAAAAGAAACAAGCCAAGAAAGCCGGGCCTCAGGTAACAGCCAGCAGAAATGCTTAGCATGTCAAAGTACAACATCAATAGCTCTTGATTCTGGGGGAGGCAGGCAGCATTCTGTGAGAAATGTGAGGAAAGGAATGGATTGAAGGGTGTTGGAGCTGACAGACGCAGCAACGGCACTTAGCTTTAATGCAGATGGTTCTCGCTATCTCACGGCATGCCACACCCCGGGTTTCTGTTTAGCAGCTTGGGTAAAATTTGAAACTCCTTGCTGAAAACCCCAAACTTTCTTGCAACCTTTTCTCACTCTAGGATATAGTCTTTTCTAAAGACAAGAATGTATCCTGAAGCACATTTCTTAATAACAGATTTATTGAAATGTAATTCACATATCTTACAATTCATCCATTTAAAAGATACAGTTCAGTGATTTTTGGTATATATATATATATTCTCAGAATTCTGCAACCACCACCACAGTCAATTTTAGAACATTTTCATCACCACAAAAAGAAATCGCATGTGCATTAGCAGTCCCTTCCCATTTGCCTGCAGCCACCCAGCCCTAGGCAGCCACTGCTCTGCTTTCTATCTATAATTTGCCTGTTCTGGACATTTCATATAGTTAATCATACAGTATGTCGCCTTTTGCATCTGGCATCTTTTACTTAGCATGCATGTAAAAACTTACTTTACCTGATGACATCACTCTGAATAGGAGAAGTTGCAGAGTCTAGTCCATCCTTGTGTGGTCAGTTGTAGGTCACTTATTACTCAAGTCCGAGTGTGGGGCTTACATGTGTGTAAAAGACTCCAGATTCATCAAAATGGCTTTTCCAAATTTGATGCTCTCTGAAAGAGGAGGACACAAGGCATTGCTTACTCTCTTTGGTGACAGTCAAAATCTTTAGTTTGTCTACTTTCCAGATGTAACCACTGTTAAATAAAAACATCACCAGAGTTCCTATCACTTTGTCTGAGAAGGAAATGACTCTGCAAGAGTGTGAGCTCTGCTGCTTGCATGCTAAAGGCATTTTCTCACCTGTACTATTAAGCTGACTACAGAGACCAGCATTTCCTGAGGAGAAAAGAACAACTTTCAGTGCCCCATATAATCCAGGAAAGAACACCGGGTGAAGAACAAAGTAAAATGTGTCTCCCACGTTTCAGCATAGGTAGTACTAAGTAGATCTGAAATGTAGGGACTGTGCCTTCCTCACAATTCTATCTATTCTTTATTTATGCATTATTTTAAATATCAGGCTATAAATTCTGGCTTTCTATATTAAAATGTGCATTTGGGCTGCATCTTAGAATCACCAGAAACACTTTTTTCAAGTCTGTTCCTGGTAGTGTTGCACAGCAGTCTGGTTTCACTGATTTGGAATGGGGTCAAGACATTATTAAGGGAAGCGGACTTGGCCCAGTGGTTAGGGCGTCCGTCTACCACATGGGAGGTCCGCAGTTCAAACCCCGGGCCTCCTTGACCCGTATGGAGCTGGCCCATGCGCAGTGCTTGATGCATGCAAGGAGGGCCCTGCCACGCAGGGGTGTCCCCCACGTAGGGGAGCCCCACACGCAAGGAGTGCACCCCATAAGGGGAGCCACCCAGCACGAAAGAAAGTGCAGCCTGCCCAAGAATGACGCTGCCCACATGGAGAGCTGAAGAAACACAGATTCCCGAGCCTCTGACAACAACAGAAGCGGACAAAAATAAGAACACGCAGCAAATAGACACAGAGAACAGACACCCAGGGCCGGGGGGGGGGGGGGGGGGGCGGGAATAAATAAATAAATCTAAAAAAAAAACACAAGACATTATTAGTTTTAAAGCTCCACAGGTCATTCTGATGTGCAGATGGTTTGGAAACACAAGCCCACTATTACCAGCCTCTTAATGTGTTAGCCAACATAAGAAAAGAGCCCATTGTCCTCCCTATTTCAGTGCTTCTTAAACTTTTCCATGCACCGCAGTCATCAGGTGATCTGGCGTAAAGGTAGATGCTGATCTGGTGCCTCTGGGATGGAGCCTGAGCTTCTGCTTTTCTCACAAGCTCCCAGGTGAGGCTGATGCTCCTGGCCTCGGAGTGTAGAAGCCAGACACATTCCTGACCCTTTCAGTCATCCGAATAGGACAGTTATCTCCTCAAATACTTAACTTTTTAAGACAGTCCTCGCCGAATATAGTACATGCTGCATTCCTTTTTAAAATAGGTAGAAATTCTTTCACTGTTCTTATAGGCAGTCTTTGTAAATGTAAAGATAAACCTCTATATTAATTTAAAATCATGATCCAGATCCTTTAAAAGCGTCATAAAATTACTGCACAGTTGAATGAATAAGAGACCTTGTGGTTGGCTACGGGTCATATAATGGGAAGGCATTGGTCTTTGGAGCAAGTCACACACACACAGCTGCAAACTCAGTTCGGCCTTTACTTATTTTGTGACCTTCGAAGGTTACTTAACTTCTTTCCGAGTCATTGTTTCCTTTGAACATTACAGAAGACAGGAGTTACTTTTAGGAATGCTATGAAGAACAGCGAGTTAAGAAATGCAAAATGCCCATCATGCCATTGACTTCTAGAGATGTGCTAAAGAAAGGGTAAACCTTGAAAAGAAAAACAAAGTCATTTGCAGAATCTAAATATGTGTTTTCCTCACTTAAACCTTTTGCATGAAGAATTAGAAAAAAAAATGAGACTTTTCTCTCTAATCCTCCAACTAGTTTTTTCTCATCTCCTCCCAACATCAAGGGCAGCCTTAGGGAAAAGAAACAACAGAAGGGCAAATTGAAGCTTAAATTGAAAAAGAGATTGCAGTACTACTTTAGTCGAATGATGAGAGTCTAAAATATATTTTGAAGAGATTTTGTTTAGCTCCCACTAATGAAGCCACCCTTTCTTCCCTCTCTCACTGCCTGAGTCACCCAGGTATAAGGACTCCTTGTTAGTCTGTTTGGTGTTGTTCAGCGCTTTGAGACCCGTCAGAGAAGAGAAAGTGAGAAGTGAAGTGCAGATGTTGGTTCAGTGTCGTCAGATGGGTGGTACTGCAAAATTAAAATGCTGTGCCCTATATTTTTCCACTAAATAAATTGATTCTCTTCACTCAATGCCTGTCTTCTAGAAATGGAATCAAAATGTACTCCCATAAAATTATGGCCATATTGAGAAATATTCTAGTGTCATCTTTAGTATATGCTTTGCTGATTTCCAGAAAACAGAATTTTACAGTACTTTATTCAAATTTACAAAGATGTGAAAAATCAAGTGAGAAGTTCTCCATACCTTCTTCATAATTATTATGGTAATTGAATATTACACGATACCAGTTTTTTTCTATATGTTCCATATCACAGTGCAGTGATAATGCCAAGAGTTGTATTTGGGTGAATGGCTGGGTCTACCCAGCTGTTCCCTTCTTGTTTTTGTCAACCTGCCCGTTTAAAGAAATTACAACAGATATCTGATTGCTTCCAGCTGAATAACAGAGCCAAAGGAGGGCCAACAGGAATCTGTGGTCTTGGGGGTGGGGTGGGGGTGGGGGTCCCTGTGGGAGTGCAGAGGCCCTGTGATCAGGGGATTAGCGTGGTGATAGGAAAATGGGGGTAGACTGGAGGACCCTTAACGTCTCTTTAAGTAAATTTAATTTTTACTGCAGAACTGTGAGGAACACAGGCATTCTTATGCCGATCATCGAGCTTGTATAATGGGCATCAGCACCAAACCACCCCTTCTCATGAAGCATTCTCTGTGATAGAGGAAGTGGGGACAGCCTCTTGTGCACATTAAGGCCTCAAAAATGGACAGAACATATCCTGTCAGTGTGTTCCTTTAAAAGCTACCTTGGTCCCTTTCACCTTTGCTACCTTGCTAGGGGAAAAATATTCCCCTAGTCAAAGGATAAGATTGCTGAGCCCTTCTGATGTTGGCCTCTCTTGATTTAGAGGCCTGCTTCATAAGGACTGACTTCATCCCCACGTTACATTGACTGTAATGTCCTTTAATCATCAAGTTTCCTATTTATAGCCTTACTATGCAGAAGGAGCAAAATCAATAAATGATTTAATGGCTCCTCCTGTCAGGGCCACTATTGATTCTATTACTAATGATTTTGAAATGATATGCCATTATGCAAATTCCATCTATTTCAGTTGTCTTTGCCAGGCACCTTCAGAGGTCTTTTATCTATGATTTCCAGAATCACAGATATCAAATACTGAAATATTATTTTCTAAGGGTTATGATCCTAGTGAATATTGATACTCTGATGATTAAAAAATGGTAAATTCCTATTTTATTATACAAGTAAATTGTATGGACCAGGTAAGGGTCTTTCTCACACTCATCAGTTACTCAGAGTATAGAAAATAAAGCTATTACAGCAACAGAGATTAAACTCTACCATATTCATCATGGATAAGAAACACTTTTTTTTATCATATCTATTTCTGAATACGTTATCATGTTGCCTTTTGGGTGTGAAACTGATAGCCTTTCCTTAACAAGCACTCACCCCAATATGAAGGCTACTTCAACCATACTACTGTGCCTTCTTAATTTTATAATCCAATAAAATATGAGATGAGATGGCAAACTGGTTTGGAGTACAAAATAGAGAAAAATGAGTAAAATGTTTTTGAGTAATGCAAGCAGAAGTACGACTTTCTTGCAGCTAAGGCAAGGAGAGAGGTCCAGTTTCATGTGCCCAACCAAGAACTAACTTGACAATAAATATTAGGCCATCAAGTTGAGAGAATAATAGCTTAGCACTTTGAATGTCCAGCAGCACTTTCAAAGATGCACAACTATAATTTAAAATTACAAGGGTATAAGAAGAAAAATAATACGTAAAATATGTAAGTTCTGAAAACAGATGGGATTTACATTTGATTGATTTTTGTGGGGTAAATTTGATCTCCATTATAACATTAAATTCAGTTTTAAAATAGAAAGTGCATGTATCATCATGCTTTACATTCTCTTGTGCTTTTTTTAATATTTTGTCTGGTTTTGGATGGTTAGAAATGATCTGACATCCTGATTTTGTCAGAACAGGCCTATTTTTTTATTCAGGGTAAATAGGTGAGTTCCACAAAAATAGATCTAGAAGTTAGGAAGGGATTATTCCTTGTACACATGTAGTTAAACTCTGTTCCATTTTTGGTAGTTCTATAAATATCTATCTACACTTCAAAAATGACTGATACTTTAGTCATTGGTAGCTGCTAATCTAGCCTTGGTATTTCAGTCTTTGAGGACAGAGCTGAGATTCAAAAGGCATTTACCTGAGCAGTAGTAAGAATTGGGATGTGGGCAATCATGCAGAGATGTTCTTTAGCTGAGGAGCAGAGGGTAGGTGATCGCCCTGCAGGACCAGGCCAATCTTTTGAGCTCACTGCCACAAGGCCAAGCCCAGAGAGTGGGACTAAAGCATTTAGCCTGACGGTCTGGGAAATTCAGAGAATTAAAAGTAACTTCTGGGAGTGGGTATAGCTCAGTGGTTGAGTGCCTGATGCCCATGTACGAGGTCCCAGGTTCAATCCCCGGTACATCCTGAAAAAGAAAAAAGAAAAAGAAAACTGATGCTCTTTGACATGCATAGATCTAAATGAAACTTGATGGCTTTGCTCAATAAAATATATACATAAATTAACTTCCTTCCAGAGAATCTGAAGTCAGGAGGCTCCCACCAAAGCTATTGAATGACATGCCATTAAAACTTTTGGGGGAGCAGATACAGCTCAAGTGGTTGAGTGCCTGTTTCCCATGCATGAGATCCTGGGTTCGATCCTGGTACCTCCTAAAATTAAAACAAACAAACAAAAAAGCCAGCCCTCATTGGGGAGTGGATGTAGTTCAGTGGTTGAGCACCTGCTTCCCATGTACGAGTTGCTGGGTTCAATCCCCAGTACCTCCGAAAAAAAAAAAAAACACACAACTTTTTGTCTACATAAGCTCATTGTTCCAAAACTTTAGTCCGAAATTTTTTTGGCCAATATTACTGAAAGAAAATATATTTTGAGGACAAATGTATGTTTAGGGGACTTGGAGTAAATTGTAATACATGATGTGTTTAAGCCATTATTAATTAGAAGGCAACATTAGATTTATTTTCTGAGTCATCAAGAATGCTTACAGGGAGTTGAGATTTGTGTGATATATTCATTTGTCCTACCTGCCTGTCAGTCACTCAAAGCCATTGCACAAGAGTGCTAAAGATTGGATTATGGGAAGAATTCTTGTCGAACTGCCCCACTTCATTGGTAGAGTTTGAAAATCATATAAATGGCATATTTAGCCAAAGTCGAAACCAAAGTTTGAGAGGATGAAAATAACTACGACATAATGACTTCCCCAATTCTCCCTCCCGTAGCTTTCAAAACAGCTGTTGTGAGGCTACAGCCACCATCTTTAGAAAGACAACACATGAACAACTTCCCCTTGTTATCTAGGTAGAAAATCTGACTAAGTTGAATAAGAGCTTAATTCTAGAACTTGGGTACTGTAAGATAAAAGACTTTATATTTTCTTTTCTGATGCATTTATGCGGTTTTCATTTTAACTATTTTAATAAAATTTTGGGTTAAAAATATTTTGTTTTAAAATACAGTAAAATGCAAAGAAGGACATAAAAAGTTACCCATAAGTCTATGGCTCAGGGATAATTTATGTCACTATGCTGATATTATTTACTGATTTGTTCTGAAGGAGTGAATTCCAGGGTGCAACTCAGACAACCCTCCAATTAGGGCATCTGCAAATCAAATAGTTTTCTTTCCTTCTTATTGTGACTGTTTTTCTGCTTTAATCCTCCTGTGATGATGATAAACCTGTCAGGACTAAATGCTGTATTTTACCTAAAATAACTCAGTGTGCCTGAGCAGGAGAGCTATGCTTTGGGTGGACATTTCCTATGCTTTCAGACCCGTTCTTGAAGAACAGACTCATAATGCACAAGTTTCTCAATTGCCCTTTCTCTGGAAGTGCAGCCCATTAACCTTGGTTTCCTCTCCTCTATGTTTCTTCTCTTCTCTTTCCTTGTCCCCTTGTTCGTCAATCTCTATTCTTCTCTGTTTCAGCAAAATAATATCAGTCAAGGTAATTGATGATGAGGAGTATGAGAAAAACAAGACCTTCTTCCTTGAGATTGGAGAGCCCCGCCTGGTGGAGATGAGTGAGAAGAAAGGTGGGGGAGCTGCTCCAGGGCTGAGCCCAACAGCTTCTGCTGGCCTGTGCCACCCCTGGATGCCTGCACTCTTCAGAACATGAGTTACTATGCACACATCCCTCCACCTATGTAACAGGGCATAGACCGCACCCTGGGCCACCATGGGCCCGACCTGTAGCTGCCTCAGCCAGTTTGGGCCACTTGGCACATGGCAGGTCTGAGGTACTAATTTTCAGTACAATCTGGCCTCTCTTTTTGGGAAAGTTGGTGCAGATACCACACAATTTGCAAAATGAAGCCAACTTTCTGATTTCCTTTCCTGCTAATCGATGCAGGACAGAGCTGGGAAAGTAATGAATTAGCAAAGAAAACTTAATGGGAGCCAACTGAGTACTCCAGATGCCCTTTTACATACTCGGAAAGGTCCATGTGCTGCCAGTTCTCCCTCCATAACCTCACAGTAACGTACAGCCTGGTGAACACCTAGAGCATGAGCGTGTGACTCCAACCATTTGTTTTGCCTTTGTCTTGTGTTCCCACAGGAAGATCATTACCATTAGAATATTTGACCGTGAGGAATATGAGAAAGAGTGCAGTTTCTCCCTTGTGCTTGAGGAACCAAAATGGATAAGAAGAGGAATGAAAGGTGTGAGAGTATACAAAGACATATCAGCGAGAAATTGTACTCCTCTCTCCGTGTCTCCCTACTCTCACACTTAACTCTCTCCTCTTCCTCAGCTTCCAGCCACTATATTCCATTTCCTTTAGCAGTTTCATCTCCCTCCCCTAACTCACAAGTGGACCAAACAATGCCCATTTCCTTCAGGAAGTGCAAACTAACCTTGATCACAGCCAGATTTAATAAATGCTGAAAGAGATTTCTGTAAGTCACAAGTGATGCTTAAAAGAATGGCTGATGCATTTAGTTTTTCACAATTAAAATTTGGTTCCAATACTAAATCTTTCTTAAAATGCCTGTGATAAAGGCTACTTAATACCTGTTAGGAATAATGAATGAGTCCCATGACAGTTAATAGAAAATGTCAGATTTCAATAATTAGACCTTCTTAGGGAACCCAGATTTTTTAAAAATAAAATGAAACAAAAACAATGATCCATAATGAGCAGTGTTATCAATATTCTTCTGTCCATTTTGGCATGTTTTTTATATCATCAAATATGACATTGAAAAGGTACCATATATATGAATTCATAGTCAGATCAGTTTTTTAGTGGAAAAGATACAGTCCTTCAGTAAGAACTTTGCTTAAGGCCCTGTCCAGCCTAAACTCTTAACACTTTTGGCCATATGATTCTTATACAGTTGATAAATTTCTAACATGCAGACTAAAAAGAAAAAAGTAGTATTCCTACAAGTGGATTGTGTTGATTCATATTTATATTTTTAGAAAATATTTCAAAAAAGAATCCAACTTTCTTTCCTATCTCTAATTCCATACCTACTTTGTGTGGCTCATATTTGATAAGACAGGAAAGAAATTTTACACCAGCTTTGCATGGCACCCTATGGTATTCTTCTAATAGTGGCCATTTTAATAGGAATCTTGTTCATTTAATTATGCATGTGTGTAAAATGAGCACTCCAAATATTAATAGCAGTGTCAGAGATGACTTGATGGATCACTTGACAAGAAGTTTATAATTTTACTTTTGCATAAAGGAAAAAATCAAATATACAGAACTAATTTAGAGTAGAACCACTATTTGGGAAAATATAACTAATCCCACATTTGTGAGAACTCACTGGCTTTAGGGTCCATTAGAAAAAACCTGTATGTCACTGATCTCATCCTGTTCAAAGTGGTGGCAGGAGCCATTGGAGTGGCAGGGAAAGGAGACTGCAGACCTATTCAGTGGAGCCCTTTAATACGTTCTATAGATAGTAGACGGAAGGAAAAAGACCGGTTTTTCTAAAGCGTTTTCTACGTTTTCTATGGCCGATTTCTTCCAAAGATGGGATCCAAAATGCCTCATTAACATACAGGAAAGGGTACTTGCTTCTAACTGTATTCCTCCAAAGAACTGTCTTTTATCTAAAGGAAGAGTGTTTGGAAACAGCTCTTTGAATTGTTGTGTTAGTAAAATAAGCTGTCATGTAAAAGCGAATTAAAATTCCTAGATAGTACTATCCGGTTTTCATACCTGCCAAGTGGATTCTTGTCACTAAAAATAAAATTACTGCCTTGTTTTAGAGAGTAGCCTTTAATGGCACTGACGTTAAAGGGAGAATTGGGCCTGTAAATGTAAACACTACATTCCCATCTTCAGATTGAAAGTAATTTATTTGATACATTTAGCCAGATAGCTTTCACCAAAATAAAATGCTGCAGTCCCGTCAGGGTTTAAAGCACATAACCTGAAAGGCAAAGTATGCATTTTTCGCAACCCCTTCCCCCATCCTCACTGCCCTGTCCGTTTCCATGACCCTAATATAATGTGCCAAAGTAACAGACAAGGGCACGCAATTAACACTAATTCATTGGACTCTTAAGCTTTTAGGACTTAAAATACATAAGCATTTCTTAGGGGCCAAAATATCATGAAAATAGAGCCTCCAGAGGCAGCAAGAGCTTTTCCTTGGGCCAAAGTTCCCTTCCAGGCAAAGTAAACAAAATGGACTTTTCTAGGATGTATCTGTTCTTGCTGAATGAAAAGTACAATACATGAGATCTTGGCTGATTTCAGACCCCCGTAGGTTGGAGTGACCAACTCCCAGGCAATACTTAATGAGAAAGACTCACTCCAATAAAGTTTAGGACTGACTTCATAAAATGTTTCTACTATATGTATAGTAAACAAAATATAGTAGAAATCTCTTATTAAATGTAAAGAAAGATATAATATGAATTATGTATTTAAATTTTTTACGAACATACTTCATTAAAAGCAAATAAAAATGACAGTGAGTATATGTATATACTATATACATATATACAGAAGAAACACTCTGTTGGGACTATTTGGAAAGATTCCCAGTGCCCTACTGCCCCATTTCCTTGGGACACACCACTTTTTAGCAGTGGCTTCCTCCCACTCTGATCAGATCTGCCTGGATTTCTTTCTGCTGATATTCCTCTTACTTTCATTATTCATCTGGTCTCTTATTCTGTGTTTGTTTTTGTCTGTTTCTTTCACAGCCCTGTTATTGAATGAGCTTGGTAAGCATTTCATTTCTTGCATTCCTTTTTTCCATTTTTCTAGGTTATCTTCCAGTTCTGTCAGGTGATATAGTATCTTCCTGACTATTCTGTTATCTCTGTTGATTTGCTGGCAGGATTGTGGTTTAGGGCCATTGGCCTCATTTTTGTAAAAGTCAGGTAATTTATCTAACAAATTAATATCAGTGATTTCTTAGGTATGCACAGAAATTAAGTTTGTGCACTAAATCCCACAATCTTAAAATGTGACTAGTGTTTAAGCCATGAGCAGATACGTTCACATTTTCCTTAATTGTAAATGTGACCTGGAAAGTTTCATACTTTGGGTGGGTGGTCAGGCAGTCTGAGGTCACTGGCATTTGTTATTTAAGGTGTACATTAAATAAATTGTAATTTTTATTTTTGTTTTCTTTTCTAGGTGGCTTCACAATAACAGGTATGAATTTTTAAAGTCTAATGCTATCAAAATTTACTTTTCAGTGTCTGTTTTTACTATTATTACATTTTTTTAAATGTCATTTTTTTGCTTTTAATAAAGGAAAATACCTGTGTGGTAAGATAATTTTTAAAAATATGTTAATTTCCCCTGAATGCCTTCAAAAATCAAACCCAAACCACATCTTATGTAACATGTATTAACAATTAGTTGTGGCACATGGCGTGCTCTTGCTGATTTTACAACAGTTAACATTTTACACATTAACAACGTGCTTGTATTGTGTTTATTTGTGAGCAAATCTGTATGGAGAAATGGAGAAACTGTAACTATTCACGTTTTGACATGGGTCAGTTTACAAATGTTCACATAGCACTGGGGATGTGTGGCTTGCCCTGCTCAATTTTCCAGTGAGTCCCAGAGTAAATAAAACCCTTTTAGTGGCCTCCGAGAAACAAGGAGTTGACACCTGAGACTGTTCCACAGCCCAAGTTCAGAATCCTGTTAAGTATAGATAATGCCGTGTTGGGAGAGACCTGAGCACTCCATTCCACTCTCCTCATCACACCAATTTGAGCCCCATTTTGGGGACTGAGGTTTTAACATTAAGAACATGGTCTCAAGTAATAGTCCTCCCACTTGAGGTACATTATTATTACAACGAGCTTTGTAAAAATGCAAAATGCCAGTCAAAATGTTTAAAACCCTTCAGTTCAGAATGGTGTCTAGTCTGTGTTGATTGCATTATTTAGCACAGCTCTGAAGTGATCTTGCACACAGAAGGAAGATAGTTCCCTATTTAGACAGGGAGATAAACATCAAAGATAGCTCTGATTTTTCTGAAGTGGCAAATTGAAGATGTTATGGATCGCCATTCTACATGGAATTTCCCAACATATTGTGCAGATATCAGTAATCTTTTTTATTTTTTTTTAAACTAGAGAACTGAATAAAAATATTAGAAAGGAAATTATTCTGAAAATTTTAGTTCTGAAAATGCCATGATTTAAATTGAGATTAATTTAATCCACGATTGTAAATTCACGATCAAATCAGTTCCAACACAATTTTGTTCAATGAGGAACTTTCTGAATATGGGCAATTTCACATGACTGCTGTTCTCCACTGCTTCTCTCCAGACACAGTTATTTAATGACAAAATGATTCATAGACTCTTAGAGACATAAAAATCAAACAGGATAAAAATGACAAGACGATTCTATGTATAGGAATTCTTAAATCTGACTCATCTGAAGTTCTCCCAGTTCAGAACTCCCTGGTTCTGTATGACTGAAGGTGAGATTTTTTTAATCCAAGTGCAAGAATTTACATTTTTAGAAAATATTTACCTTCGCTTTCCTCATCCTGTCATTTTAAGCAATTGAAGCCATCCAATATAATAGTTACCCTTGCTAGATTTGAGGAAGTCAAAAATTTCACAAGCCAGTCTTCATGACTTGATTGAAGTAATTGATTAAAAAAACAAAAAATATCAACCATTGTAGAAATAACATTGTGTCTAGTAGCACCTTCAGGCCTGTTTGCAGCCTGATAATGAGACCTTAACTATAGTCTTTGAAAATAGAATGTCTTGTTAAACATTATTGATGAGTTTGGATGTCTTCCTATTTTCTTTATCCTTGACTATGTCAGGGTTTTGTTTTAGGACCTTCCATCCATCTCATTTGAGATATCTTCCCTTTTAGTATTTCAGATAATAGAATCCTAGTTTTCTTTTCTCAGAAATTCTTCATTATCTAAGTTCTGGGATATCTGTCCAGTCATGTCCAACATTTCCTGCCTTGGCCACATCTTGCCTCCAAGATGACAGAATTGCTTCCTTGAAAGGTTTCTATCATTTCATGTAGTTCACTGAGTTCTTCCTTTGGGGTGAAATTTTAATATGAAATAGTAGTTTTTTCTATTGTTACTACTTCCCAAGACTTGAAATCAATACAATTAGAATGACAGAATGTTCCAGAACATTCCTCCTTTCCTGGGTACTGTCTCACTTTATATAACCCTTATCCTGAACCAGGCCATAATACCAGGGAACCACTATCTAAGGTGGCCCAGGGAAAAAGTTCTAAACCTTAGGTCTATAAGGTGGAAAGCAGTTTTAAGCCCTAAAGAGCTTTTCTATGAAGTCAATTTGAGGCTTTGAAGTCAAGGCTTTGAGGAATATTAATCTAGTCCTGGAACTTTGCCTACAGCTTTTACATAAACTTGTGCAGCTGAGTGTGAAAATCAAAATTTGCAGCAGAATATATGGAAATTGAAAGTCATTTTGTCCACAGCTCAGTACCAATATTTCAGAGATCTCATTAGTAGTGGACATGAGGTGCTGGTGGCGCTTTGGGAATTTGCACGTCTTTACCTGTTGTGCCTAGACCTTGCCTCATTGAAAGGTCCTTGCTTGGAACTATGATCTCATCCCCCTTGACCTCCAGTCACATGACTTAGGAACACCCTATGCAGTATATAGCTCATTAGAGTTTGCAAAGCATTTCTTAGTCATTATTTCATTGACTCTCCCAAATAACGTTATGAAGTACAATTTTATCATTCTCACTTATAGAGGAGGAAATGAACATTCAGAGAAAGTCATCAGTCCACCCCAGGTTTCAGGCTCAGGCTCTCGACTTCTCTTAAGTCTTGGGCTATGACAACTGTTCTAACCCCGGCACAGTCCTCCTTCTTTTTCTCCAAGCCTCACTCCCTTTTCTACCTATAGTTTGAAATTATACATTAAACCTCTTTTTATTCCAAAGCCCAACTATGCCTGATAAATGCCATCAGTCTGAATTCCCATCAAATGGAAAATGGAAAATACCCCCAAAAAGGAGAAACGAGGATGCATAAATATGGATTTTTTAAAATAAAATGAATTATTTTGGCTCAATTTAGAGAAGAGAGAGGCATGCTTGGTCCCCAAAACTCCTAAAACATACAACTGTAGCGTTCCCTAATTACTGAAAATCATATAACAGTCAATATACCTCTTCAATACTACTCCAGTCATATTTTGCTGAAGATGTGATCAACTAAATAAGGCACACGGCTTTTTAAGGAAGGCAAATTATGAAAATTCTGTCAGTTGAAGGCACATTCACCACTCCAGCATACAGATTAGAGGAGCAAAGCCCTTCGAGTCCAGTTTCATTTTACAGTTGAGCAAACTGAGTCACAGAAAAGAGAAACGCCTGGCTCAAGTTTAGGCAGCAGAAGTGGCACTGAGTCCCAGGTCTCATGATTCCAGGTCCGTTCCAGAGGGTAGCTCTTGGTAGAAGCAAATAGCTGGTGGAGCTGGCAGTCAGTTTAAGCCGACTTCGGTGAAAGCCCCCGGCCTCATTAATCCAGACAGTGGCTGTGAGGACGGCCCACCCCTGCAGAGCCTGCAAGCGTGTACAACATTCTCCCATTCAGACTGCCCAGGAAATACACGCAATAGGCATGTTTCAGAAGTTATGTCACTTGACCCTCAAACAAACCTGTGATGTAGACAGAGCAGGTACTACATCCCCATTTTATATGTGGGAAACTGGACTAGTGGTTCTGCTCGTTGGCACGGACAGGTTTCAAGACCAGGTGTCTGTCGTCACACTTCGTGCTCCCTGCTGCCCCTAATGCTTCCGGAAGCACTGACTTGAAGGACCGAGATACTCCATTTCAGCCACCTGCAGGAGTCTGGCTACACCCTGCAGTGACCTCCACCCTCTGCTCATTCCTTAACCAATGTAAAAGTGACCTATAACCACTCTAACCCCAAACTAATGTTGCTTGGGCTGTGTGCATCTGGGTGTGATGTTGAGCTTACTAATTCCACAAAGCTGGAAAACCAGCTGGTCTGATGGCAAACCAGTGCAATGCATTCTGCTGATTTTCTTCCTGTCCTTTCGCTAGGCCAACCTGTCTTCAGGAAAGTTCATGCTAGAGAACATCCGATTCCCTCTACTGTAATCAACTTTTCAGGTACTCATTTCATCAGAGAGCTCAAAAACCACAATTTCATTAACGTAAAGCTAACCGCCGTGCAAAAACCGACAGTACATGCAAGAACATCAACAATAGATCTGTAGGTAAAATTCTATGTAGCGAGATAAGCCATGTTTTTCTGTTGTTTTTCAATTGGGGGTCCCCCTTTCAGACATTCACCTGCTCTGACAGTGATGTTGCTGCAAAGTGCAACCTGAACCAGAAAGCGGTAGAAGCAGTTTTTCATAACTCTGTTTTCCCCAGTTCCCAGGTAGCTAGTAGCTTTTATTATTTGCCATTGTTTACAAAACCAATTACTTAGGAACAGAGGGGAGATCCCAAGGGGGGAATTTTTATCATATGATTGTTAATATCCTGTCGATATAGATTTTAACAGTGGCTGTTAATTATGCAGTTGGTCTAAATGCAGTTCATTAAGACTACACTATTAAATAATGGATCTTGACCTCTCAATAAAATATGATAACTTTAAAAAGTATTTGTGTATACACACAATTACACAGAGAGAGAATTAATTTTTTCTATCCAAGAAAAAATCTAAAACCACAGCATATTATCACTCTCCATGAGTAAGGAAATGAAACTGACATTGAACATAGCAAAATGGACTGCTTTTGATCCAGTGCTCAAAGTGAAAAGGAAACAAAATAATAGCAGATCAGAAAAACAAAGCTGTTAAGCCATTTCCCAATTCAATAAAATGTTCCCTAAAGAGATGGCACTTTAAAAAAATAGAACTCATCTCTTTTTTAACAGTATCAAAAACTCATAAATAATTGCTAATTTATTGATATCATTATTGAGCAATAATAGTTAGGACTTATCCAGCTTCTTCTCTAAGTTACATGTATGCATATATGTATCTTAAATTTTCATGACACTGAAGTGAATAGTCCTGAGTCTTCCATGACACTGTGCTTTTGTACTTTGACTTCTCTCTCTCCCTGAAATTCCCTTCCTTACCCAACCTCTTCCTAGCCATCCTTACCATCATCTTCACCTGGCAAGCTTCACCAAGTTCAAACATCCCTTCTTCCCTGAAGCCTTCTCTGGCTCCCATAGGTAAAGTAAGGTTCTCCCCATTCCCTGGTCCTCAACCCTTACCATGCTGTACTAGAAATTATCCATGCACCTGCCTCTCTTCCCGCATGAGTTTCTGGAAGATCGTGGGGGCTACAGACAGGCTGACACATTGTGGAAATGAAATGACATGTGCTCAATGAGTAAGTGATTTTTTGTATGCATAGAGCAAATAAGAGACTTCTAACAGTAAGCTGGAGAATCAAAGAACAAATATTTATGGAGCACCTACTGCAGGCCATATATTTTGATAGGTCCTGGGGGGTTTGAAGATGGATCAGAGAGCAATGAGACAGTTTTACATGCCGGATATTTGTGTGTAAAGGGAAGTTAAAAAACAAAAACAAAAAAACTCAGTATATAAGACGTGTCCATGGTCAACACATACAATGAATATTAAAGAATTAATTTAAGGTTGAAATAATTGTTCCTAAATAGTTTAATCATGGGACATTTCAAGCAAGAAGAGGCTATACAGCTGGAGTTCTGAGAGATAAGTGGGCTCTAACTAGATGGCAACAGGGAAGATTTCCCAGGTGGACAGACAATGGGGTAAGAGTGTGGCATTAAGAAACCCAAGACAGGTTTGGAGCAAGAATGTAGTTAATGATAGGAGCAAGATGCTTTATTTTTCTCTAGGTTGTAAGGAATCTATTGTGACAGTATTTCCAAAATTTTGGTCATTCTCATAGCTTCTTTACAATTTTTGCTTTGACTGCATACCAACCAGACTGTTATTTACTTAATATAATTATTTGAAATTGCCTCATGTTTTTATGGCACTGAATTTATTTTTAAAAGAAAACCTTGAATCACTAACACAAATGGAAAATTGGTGTCATTTTTCACAAATAGTAAGATAAAAAATTTTACAATGGAAAAAAATGTTATTAAATCTAACTAGATACTGCCAAATGCTCTATGACTGAGACCTATTTTCTCTTTCTTAAAATGGTGGGAACCCAAATGTTGAAAACTAGTTACAGACACAACACAAAATTAAGCATCTTTTCTTAATCAAAATGACTGAACGATAATTGAAAAGGAAAAAAACCCTTTCACTCATTGTGTGTTCGATTTCATTTACTACCATGTCCATTTTTGTAATACCGTGTTCCAAATCATTTCATTTTGTAAATGCTGCATTAAATGATGCCACCACATCATCCTTCATTTGTAATTTCTCTATTTTTTTCTGCCTAAATTATCTCAAGTCATGTTAAAAGCACCTTGTCATTTATAAATGAGCTACAGAAAGGAGGACCATAATAAATATCCTTCTCCAATGGCTTTTGTAATTCACATAAAAACCCAAGCTATAATATTTCTCCTTCTGGGGAAATAATTCTTCCTGGACCTGAGTCTCCAAGATGTCCATGTTTGGCCACGGTTTTGAACAAAGGCTCTGATATAACCTGCTACTGTGAAAACTACCACTAACACTATCCTGGATTCAAGGTCCAGAAAATGGTGGGAATCAAAATGATTGATTTGAGAGCTGGGTAAATTGGACTTTACATATCTTATCCCAGCCCCATGACTGCACATGTGTGTCATAAGGACAAATCTTTGAGACCCCGGTCTGAATCTTTGCCTTCCCTTGGGTCATAAGTTCCCAAGCCTACTATAAAATATTTTATCCCTTTTACTGTTAAAATTACTCTTCTTGCACCTCTCCTTTGCCTCTGCTAACATTTGGCAGCTTCTGGGCAGCCCCAAATCACTTATTTTTAGTCTTCTTCTAATTTCTTTAGGTCCTGCAATCCCTGGGGATAAGGAAGCAGATTTAAAAATATCCTTTTAGGAACACACTATTGAACACATTCTAAAGAATGCATTGCTTTGCCTGCTGTTAGTTTGGACTTTTGGTATGGAAAACGTTCCCTGCCCTGGTGGTGAACAGCTAACCTAGGAGCCATTCTCTGCCACAACGGCTAGAGCAACAAAGGGAGCTGCCACAGCAGGGTCGGTTGGCAAGGGAGAAGCCAAGCTGTGGGTCTTTGGAGGAGATGGGAGGTGTGGACTTCCACAGAGGCTGATGACTAAATACAAAAGAAGTCCCTCCCTTGCTGTTGTCTCCTCTGTCAACACACTTCATTTGCAGGCGGTTTGCAGGGAAGTCCTGGAAGTGAGGGCCTCAGGGCTTAGGGCATTCTACAGCACAGATGCTACCTCCCTGGAGAAGGTGGTCACCTTGGTTCTGAGAGGAAGTGACCTGGCCTACTCCAGCATCCTGGGCCGGAAGACGAAGTGGGTTGAGAGATTACAGGACCTTCACACAGGCATGGCCTTTCTTTTCAGAGTGGAATTTGTCCTAACGACCTTCATGCAGAGAGGAGCCAACTGTGAGCTTCCTCTCATTAGTGGATTCCCAGGTCCATTAACATTTGCCCAGCACCCACTAGCCTCTCCTGGAGTGTACACTACATGGTGGTTCTGGAAATAGTCACGCTCCCATGGGGACCGAGTATTAACTTCCCGGAGGCCTCACCCTCACCCTCTGTTTACTCTCAGATTAATATTGTCAAGGTCTGCCTAACACATCTCAGCCTTGCAACAGAAAGAGGAAGTGCTAGAGCCCAGGCATTTTACCAAAATGTGGAATGGAAATTTTGCAATTTCTTGGCAAGGGTTCTTGGCGAGGCTAAGATCAAAATTTCTCTTCCACCAACACTTTTGCCCTGGGCATTTTCTGTTGCTTCTAGAAAGTGGAGAGGAGCAAGCTGGGACCTCTTTATCCCTGAGCACTCTTAACTGTGCTTTCCTTTGGGCTTGTCACAGGGAACAGTAGGTGAATGCCTCAACACAGACAGTGTGCAGGCAGAGTCTTTCTCCGTGTGCCCCTCAGAAGGTGCTTTTCCTGAGCTGCACTTTGGCCTGAGACAGGGGGCCGGTAATCACCTAGCCACACTGATGTGCTGCCAGATATCCCAAGCTCCTGCCCAATCCTCTCCTCCGACCTTATGATCTCACCCAAGGGATTTTTAGCAGGGCTTCCTGCATTCTTGCTTTTGTTGAAGCAGGATCCAGTGATTGCCAAATAAAACCGAGCACATCACTCACTTTCTTGCCCTCTCCTTTCACAGAGGAATATGATGACAAGCAGCCACTGACCAGCAAAGAGGAAGAAGAGAGGCGCATTGCAGAAATGGGGCGCCCCATTCTGGGAGAACACACTAAGCTGGAAGTGATCATTGAAGAGTCCTATGAGTTCAAGGTATGCTCACCAACACTGCCCATGGGCAGGCCAGGCCCACCTGGGGACCAGGGCTGCTCATAGTGTTGGCCTCTGCTCTAAGAACCATCTGGAAAGAGAGTTAGGTGTAGGTTCAGGAGAGGCTCATGAACTGAGAGGTCTTAAGAGCAGAAGTGGCATTAAGGAGTTAGTAGGGAAACAAGGGGACCTGTAAACCAAACAGCTTCAGAACAAGGACCCTGCAGGTAGCATCCATCACTGCACAAGGTCGAAGATGTCCCCAAAGGGAGGGCTTTATCTAAGGGAATAGCAAGGAAGAAGCAAAGGTTTAGATTGTATATATGGTAACAGAATAAAATCTTTTTAAAAATCCATGGAACTATACTACACAAACAATGAACCCTAAGTTAAACCCTAGTTAATAGTACAATTATAAAAATGTGCTATCACCAACTGTAAGATATGTTCCAGACCAATGCCAGGTGTTAATAATTGGGTGGTATGTAGGAATCCTATATTTTATGCATGATGGTTCTGTAAATCCACAACTTCTCTAATAAAGAAAAAAATGGGGGGAAAATTAGATTATGAGTTCTCCAGATGATGAAAGGCATTTTCTCAGAACATGCAGGCTTTTGGGTGAGCTTAAGACTTTGAGGTGACACTTCCTGCCTGTCTTTTGTACCCTCCTGCCCACCCACCTTGTGTTCCATCTCACCCACACAGTCCTAAGATTGTAGAAGACCCTAGGTGGCACCCACTGAGACACTGAGTGGAGTTCCACAGTGGGCTCTGAGAGGAGCGGCCCCCTTCCTTCTTCCCAGAATTACAAACCCAAAGCATGGTAGTATTTTCACCACCTATTATTCAAAAACCAATTCTGCTTATGCTAAAAAAAACTAAAGTGAGGATTCTGAGAGGGAGAATCAGGTCACCAACTAAGAAACCTCAGGATTTTATCTATATTTCTCGTCGTAGTGGCCTCTTTTCCTTTAGCTGGGTCTATAATTATTTTTTAAATTTAGTTCACAAATTGAGGTGTCTGATAGGAGACAGGTGGAAAGAAAATGTCTTTATCATTTAAGTGGAATTTTAAAAAATAAAAACGCAATTAAACATTGCCCTTCAGGCCACTGAGAATCTATCTGTTCCTTTCATTTACGCCCCTAGAAAGAGAGAGCTGGGTAAACACCAGCACCAGTGCTTTCTAGGCAGACCCCGACCATCAGAGCCCATGCATTGTTTGACCTGGAACCTGGCTCCCCATGCACACGACTGGCACACACCCAAGTTCTCTTTAATCCCAGAGGTACAGAAATCTCAGGCTGTGCACTTCTGCAGACCTATCTGTTGTGCTTTTGTTCGTGTGTGTCTGACCTTGGTCTTCTACGTTCATCCTCTTTTCACCTGGAATCAGAGAGAATGCTATCACGTGCCGCAGCAGAGATTGTTGGCATTTCCAGGGTGCACAGGAACCCCAACCCACCCAGGCTCTCATGGGGAATTATGTGTTCTCTCCCTTAATGGGCTAACCCCCGAGCTTCCCCTTCTATGCACCCATGGCAAGTTACCCATGGTAACATCTTTCTAGGAAGTCTGGGCACAGTCTTCCATGTAGCAAAGCCTCCTTAGGTCCAAAGCTGTCTGTGGTAATCACCCCCGCTATCTGAGGCTCTGAAAGACTCCCCAGTCTCTTTGCATAAGTTAAATTCTGGAGGCATTTATCCTCCTCACACACATTTCATAGACCATTTCCTTGTGTCTCCTCAAAGTTCATCAATATATTACAGTTAACACCTAAAGGACACCTTGAGTGCATGTTTCTGAAGTGCCTTCAAGTTTCATTTTTGATGTCGTTATTTTAAGAAATATTTTCTAGAACATAACTGTTTTAGAGAACTTGCTTACAGCTCCTAGAGTTGTTTTAGGGATCTGAATCTGGGTGTACCTCACAGTGTTCCACTAAATTCTTTCTACTACATTGAGAATAAGGGCCTGGCTTTGCCAACCCATTGCTGAGGGTGAGGTTCCAACAATCACTTCCAAGTCCAGCACAGTAAAGAACTGCACATAGACCTTTAGGATTTAGGATACTTCCAGGTAATTATAGATGGGAAAGTCAAAGTTCAGGTATCTGAACTTCACCTCCTCCCATAAATTGAGGGCATGTATACACAAATTAAATTCTAGGAAGAGCCCTGGATAGACCATGGTCCCCCAGGGATAACATGACCTAAAATTAAAATCTATATATGTACATAAAATTATTTATGTACATTTAAGTTTTATCTTAAAACTCTGTTCTTTAGCAGCTCTTTCTGGGAGATTGTCTGTTAGAGCGGTTGATCTGCTCAACTGTTTAGCTCCCAGGTGAAGGGATTCTTTGCTTTGACTTTAGCATGAAGAGTTCTAGAGGAGATGTGACTGAGTCAAGAGAGAAAAGACAGACACTGGTCATGTGCTCCAAGTTATGGTGGCCAAGATCTGTGACTGGTGTAGCACTAGACTTGTAGGTGCAAAGCTGGAAGCTAAAAGGTCTCCATCCTAAGGACATGTAATTTAGCAAAGAAGGATTCTGGAAGGACAGAGTGGGCCAGGTGGAGATGAGTCCTTTCATGTTTATCTTCTCTTTCAAGTCAGTTCAAATAGCTTCCCTTAAACTAACCTGTTGGACATTCTGACCTTAGCTTTGGCCTTTCACACATGCAACCAGATCACATTTTCCTTGCCCCCAGTTTGCTGATTATATGCTCTCTCTGAAACCATAGTCAATTCAGGAACACTGCATTAAGCACATACAAATTTTGACCTAAGATAAATAATTCCTCTTTTCTGCCTCTTTGCAATTAGTGGGAATTCGAGGATGCTCTGACAGTAAGTTTGGATGTTTGGTAGACTAGTCCACGTGGTAGTGTCTCTGGGAAGAGCAGCCTTGATGTCCTGGAAGTCACCCTTCTCCCTATAGTTGCTCTGATCTGTGGTAGTGCTTTGGGTGCATCTGCTTATGTAGATTTCTTGTGAACGCTTAGCTGCTCCTGTTGTCACATTACAGACATTTAGAAATCTGGAGAATACTAACTGTGCAAAGCTAAGTGCTTAAAAAGGTCTAAAAAAAAAAAACTAAGGGACATGCAAAGTGATGGAAGTAAATGGGGAAATTTAGTGCAAGGTAAATCACCACTTGCCCTAGCGCATAAGCATTGACATTTTCTTGTCTTTTCTTGTTTGCAACAGAAGTAGGATGAGAGTGGAATTCTCTAACAGCCTCAAGCTGAAAACTCCACTTACTGATGGTCATGCAGCAACCTTGAGGTTCTGCTCTCTTGCTGTGTATGATCGATAAACAAAAGTGCAATAACAGTTTGGGGTTTCATAATCTGCCTGCCACTTCCGGTTAGTCGCAGATACGCAATGCTGAGCAGGACAGCTATTAATCCAGTTGTAGACAGCACACGATAGAGGAGCAAGTCCATAAAGCATTCAAGGGGAACAGATGGACTTTTGCAACATCCGTTCTTCTAAACACTGAGGCTCTTCTTCATTGGTCATTAAACAGCGGAGGAGGCTTGGATTTGGTACTAAGAAGTTTCCATTTCAGAATGTTTCAAACTAAGGACTGGGCTTGTTTGCGTAATCATAACAGTATTTGAAGTCAATACTGTTGTTCTGAGCCTAACATCTGCTACACTATATATAACTCTGGGGTTTCAAAATCAACAAGGTTTTAGATTTCCTGGGGCCTTAACAAACCCAGCAGTTATTATCTTATTCTTTTCAACCTTTCTAGAGTACTGTGGACAAACTAATTAAGAAGACAAACCTAGCCCTTGTAGTTGGGACTAACAGCTGGAGAGAGCAGTTTATTGAAGCTATCACTGTCAGCGCTGGTAAGTGCCTTTCTCTGCATGTTATAAATTAAAATGGACTATTCTGAGCCTAGTTTTACTACTGCAACCACTTGGCCTGTGGCATATCACCAAAGACTTCCGTGGTAAAATTACAAGAGAAATAGAGATATTTGTTGCATCTATGCACTGTTTGGAGGTAAACTTAATTAGGTGAAGCAAATGTCTTCGGATTCAACATCCTTATCCATCTATATTGTCTTTCTGGCAAAATACATTTAAAGCCTCTTGTGTCTAACTCACTGATGGCCAATTACAAGACTTTTTCTGGAGAATTCCCTAAAAGCTGCACAGGGTGCTCAACTGAAGGTCCAAAAGGAAGCAGCAAAATTATGGGTGGAAAAGAATGACATTCAGACACTTTACCACCACCATCTGCATCATTTTACACTCTCTTCAACAACATTTAACAAATAAGTGTTTGCACTGGCTCTAGAAACGGAAATAGAATCACATTCTGTTTATTCCTGTACAAGGAAAGTGCAGAGTTTTATTTAGGAAAATCCTACAAAATGAAGTGCTTTTCAAACTTACCGTCAGAGACCTGATGGAATTAAACACAAAAACCAGTGTCCCCTTCCTGCATTGTCAACCCTCATCCACTCTGTATGATTATATAAAGATAGAGAAAAATCCCTTTCCAAGATTCATGAAGACAGCACTATCATGGGGTTTTTTCCCACCTCTTCTGCTCAATCAACACAGGTTCTTTGCTTTTAAAGATCCCCATAGGCTCATCTTTCGCTGTTACAGCTAATGAACAAAACTAGAGCTTTCTAAATAGTGATTCCCAAACCATAAAATATAGAAACAGCATCACTAGCAGTTGGGCCTTGACTTCTAACACAACCCCCTCTTTCCAATCTGCCACAGGATAATCTGTCAGCTTTCCCAAGTGCTGTAGGCAAAGAGGGTGGTAAAAAAAAATT
The DNA here is from genome assembly GCF_030445035.2 of Dasypus novemcinctus. Taxonomy (NCBI): domain Eukaryota; kingdom Metazoa; phylum Chordata; class Mammalia; order Cingulata; family Dasypodidae; genus Dasypus; species Dasypus novemcinctus. Next base: position 27,969,124 of record NC_080689.1, on the reverse strand, counting down.
TTCTGCATCTGTTTATTATTAGTGGTGTTTATAACCATGCTTTGGTTTCTTGCATAATTGAGTATACAGTGGAAATTTCTGAACATTAATGGTGTGTAATTGCTTAGGAGAGTGGGCTTAGAATTTACACTGAAGCTTTAATAGGCGAAGAGGGAAACTCTCACTATGGGCTTTTGTTTCTCTCTAAATCTAAGATTAGCACCTGAGGCATGAGCTATACTTCTTCCTAGACAGAAAAACAAAAAGGACCAAGATGCTTTGAATAAAACTGTTGATGAGGCCAAGAACAGAAAACATTAAAAATGCACCAAATCATTTTATGGGCTTTGACATATCAGAATTGAAACAGTAAAGGCAACAAGAGCCTTCGCTAACCCATCCTAATGTTTCCAGGTTTCCTTTGGATGCACATGCATGAATGTTTGTATAACTGTCCTCAGCTAGTCACCATTCATTCATTTTTCTATGTGTTGGTCATTGTTCTTGGTGTTAGGGACACAGCAGTGAAAAAAGGGGGCAAATACTCCAGTCCAAGTAATGGATGAGAAAGCAAATGAGACATAAGAAAAATAGTGTTGATGCATGATGGTGATCCTTATCAGTAAAGTGAGAGAGTTGGACTAGGCAAATGTTAAGATGCCATCCAAGAACGGTAAAGCTGTGAGGGGAGACAGGAAGTGTGTGCAGAGGCTGCCATCTTAGTGTCACCAAGATGACTCCATCAACAGGCCCCTTAATGCTGAATTTGCTTTTCTAGAAAAGGAATGGTTTCTGGTGGTCCTTTCACACATTTTTGTAAACCTCAGGGTCCATGGCAAACATTTGTGTCCTCTGTATGACAATGGAAAAGGATAACTTTGAGCATTTAGTTAAATTATGACACTAGCAAGGTCAAAGTCATATAGTTGATCCTGGCCAAAACAGGTATGCAGAAAAACAACTAAAGATGGTAATATTTATTTACTTCAAAGGGGGTGGATTTTGATTTGCAAACCTCTCATGAACATTGCATTGAATTAATCCTCTCAAAACCCAAAGAGGTAGGTACTGTAACTGTCCTTATCTTAAAATGGAAGAAATTGAACTTCAGCAAGGCTATGTGGCTTTGGGACCCTGACCTACTGAACACTAACTAGTCCAATGTGCTGTCTAATGCCCTTAAGAAAAAGAAATTTCGGAGAGGAAAACTGCTCCCCTCTTCTGGGTCATTAATTGACACTGGCCTTGTCACATCTCCTCATGCTATAGTTTCATCATCTCACGTTGGCACCAGCTCATGCCCAAATCCTTTGAACTGTTCATGATTGAGAGTCAAAACCTCTAGTGGATTTTATGTACAATATATTTCTTTTGTTTCTAAATGACTGGAAGTTAAGACAATTGCTTAGAAATTTGCAGGCTGCTTGTTAAATTGGCATTATTTACTATTTTGAGATGTAAACTATCAGAAAGTTAAACGCGTATTTTACAGGCACCAAATTTCACAAAGGGCAGTTAGAAAGCTCAGTATTTATCATTATGATTAAATTTAAGTGTCTAATGTATGTTAATTCTCCCAGGTTGTTAAATGGACAATAAAATTTGGAAAGCAGCATATCTTGAGAGCAGAATTTTATTGGATTTTAAGATTTCACAGCTAAATTATTGAGTTTGAGGAAGTTTTGCCTTATTAAAAATATTAAATTGCTTATAAAGTATTGTCCTGAAGGATTTTTCCCCGTGCAACTTGCACTGGAGCTCAACATATGAAGGTTGATTTTCTTTAATTTTTGTTGTCTCTTTCTTACAGCTTAGTTCATAGTCCCTTAGAGAGGATGCCATTTAATTCCCTAAAGAACAAAGGACAGTGTTTGTTTTCCTCTGTGCAGCCATAAGCTTCTCTACCTAGTAATTTGTGACATTCTTTCAGAAAAAACAACACACTGTCCTTTCTTTTACCTGATCATTTCAAATATCCACCACTTAGGATTTTTCTGAGATCCTTTTACTTTTGACATAGACTCTGTATATTGAAAGAGTATCTATTAGCATCCTCATAATGAAGGTACCCAAGAAAATGGGGGGGGGGGGGGGGAGAGCAGGAATCCTTAGTTTGGGTTCTATCTCTTACCATGACAAAGTGTGTTATCTTCATGAATTTTAGTTTCATCATCAGTAAAGCGAGAGAGTTGGACAAGGCAAACGCTAAGATACCATCTAAGTTTGAGCTTTGGGAGCTCTGCTGCTGGTCTTCATAGTCCTATCGTACCACTGATGGCACTGTGATTAAGGGCCCCTCTGATTCTGGCAATGGAAAAACATACCCTCCCCACCCATCTGACTTGCCCAAGTGAAATATTCAGTACAGCGATAGCATATAATCCACATCTATTCACCTAGAAGGAAAGGGACGAGATGACGGTCTTCAAAATTTATCCTCTAAAAAAGACTAAGTGAGATAACGAATCAAAAGTGTCTAATTTTCTTCCTCTTCTGTAACTGGAGCTCAGAAATGCCTATGGAATCCTCCACAGGCAAGGACAGACACTCCACTCAGAGGCCAGGCTGGTCGTGCATCGCTACGCTTGACAGTAAATTACAGTCAGACACCCGGCTTCAACCAAACACAAAGGAGGGAGGCTCTGGTCACCAATATGGAGACCTGTTCAGTTTGGGGGATGCTTGTGTCATCAGCCCTTCATCCATGCATGCTATGTGAATTAATAAGTACTCTCAATTAAATTGAATTATTTAGATGCAAATCTGTCAACTCAGTGCCCCTGGCAACAATTCACTTGAAAATACTGTCTTCCCGAGGACTGATCTACTCCAAAGAGGTCTCAATAATAATAAAAACGGTGCCTCACATTAGTTCCAAGGGATTGCCTTGCAATCTGATCTAAGCAGAAATCTTCCCAAGCATCTTCTCTGTGATCGGACATCCTTACTGTGGGGACATATTCATCGCTTAGCATGTTAACTCTAGATCATTTGAAAATCACATTTAAGCAATTTAAGAAAAAAAACCTGTTAGATCAGGTTTGACATAGCCTAAGTGTGAGCAAAAGACACCCAATAACAGAAAAACAAACAAAAAAGGGGGCCAGGGTAATAGGGATTGGGAGTTCTCATTTTGCTATATTTCTTGTGAGGTTAGAAAGATTTTTTTTCCCTAAAATCATATCGTAAGCTGACTGTGGCTTATGAAAAAGGATGCTGGTTTCATGAAAAAAAGTGAAGTTAATCAGATCTGGCTTCCTTTAAGTCAGACAAAAACCTATACATGAAATTGTGGCCCTCATTTTGCTTAAATAATATTTGATCCCTCACAGTCACACTCTGAGGTAAATATTCTTTGTCCTAAGTTTACAACTGAGGGTCCTGGAGTTCCAGAGTAGTCACACAACTAGTAAGTGGCCACTTGGAATAGGAAACTTTGTCTTGGTGAGCCAAAAGCAAGTAAGCTTTCTTCAACAACTTAATTTAGATCTCAAGTGACCAGATCTTAGACCAGATAATGCAGGACAAAAGGGATGAAGCTGATGAGCCCTTACTCTCATTTACACATGATGAAGTTAAGGGTTTGGAAGTGAATATGCAAGCCTTGGACAGAGGTGCCGAAGAATCAGAAAGAATAGAACCAATCATGCAGAGAGGACGGGAACAGTCACTGAATTTCCTAGAAAACCCAGGTTTAATCCCATCATGAGGAACTCAGTGTGACCTTGGAGTTGTATTTACATCTGCTGCAAGAAAGTGTCAAGTCTTCTGAAACAAATAAAACAGAATCAACACCCAGTCTTTTCTCCAAGTTCTTGGACTTTCCCTGTGATAGTAGGTTTTTCTTGCTTAGAACTTTGGAATACTTGAACTAATAAGAACAAAGGTTGATTTGCAATCATTTTAATCTAGCAAAAGACGGGAATACCTTGGCTACCATCCGACTTGACTCCCTCTCCTTTTTTCAACAAACAGCTAAAATATTCACATTCATTGTGACAGAGGGTGCCTATAACATGGACAGCATTCCTAAACTGCCTAGTACAGAGGGCTGAAGAGCCACCAACTAGAGAAGTCCTCTTCCCTCACCTGTGAAATGAGGGGATTGGACTCAATGGCCTTTATGAGTTGTCTTTGGACACTTCATTTGCAGCGGTAGTCTATCTGCTTGCTGTCCATGGTACTGCTATTTGAAATTTAGGAGTCTGATTTTAATCAAGATGTAATACCTGCCTTAGAATACATACTAGTTAAATTGGGTCATTACGGCAACTTAGCCAAAGCTCTTGTAAGACATCTGAGGCTTAAAGCATTGTCTAATGGACTTGTTAACTCAGTTCAGTAGCTACGCTTCCTTTCTTCCAAAAACTAGATATCAGAAAGTAATCTTTAAATTCGTATCAGAACCCCTTCAAAACTGCCCTCACTGGGTTATAATTTGGTTATCATTTTAATTTTTACCTTTAAAGTACAGCATTTGAAAAGTATGATTTCATCTTTTGTAAAATCTTACAGTTGTTATTCATGATGTCACTTACTATAAAGAACACATGACAAATTCTTACTTTAGTGTAGTTTAAAGAAAAGAGATTTGTTGACCCAGAAAATTCATTTTTATTATCTCTGCAATTAGGAAATCATAATGATATAATCCAATATTTTTTTATTTGCTTTGACTGTCAGAAACCTTTAGTCAAATCTTGGACCAAAATTCACTCAACTCTAATGTCTGAAAGCATTCTTTCTGTGTTCTTTGTATATTTTTTTGGTTCAATTTTATTTTAAGCATCTTATGCTCTATTAATAGGTACAGATATCTTCAAGTCCTCTTAGAAAGAGGAAGAATCTAAAATAAAATCTTTCTTTAAAAAACAACAGCAAATCTCTCTTGTTCACCATTGCTTCACCAGAACCTAGGACAGTGTCTATCAATGATAAATATGTGTTAACAAATGAATTAATGTGTGAATCAGTGTTTTCTAATTCATATGTAACTGGGCTAAAAACTTGTTTTCACTCTGCATACTGTCATGCCTGATCTAGAAAATCTATGTAAAGACACACATACACACATGCCATTTTTGAGACAAGTGTAATCAATATATACATGACATGCAGGCGCACACACACATATATTTATTTACCTGCATAAAATATTTATTTATACATATGAAAATTGGATCTACAAATTCATATTAAAATGGCATTTTCCATCAATTTTCTTATTGGAATTTTATTGTTATTTGGCTGATAATTATGATCCTAACTGAAAAATAGGAAGAGCAAACGGCATGAGAAAGATAACAAGAGTAAGTTCCAGACAGAAAAAATTTTATGGGAGATATTCCAGGCCACACTGATCAGTAGGCAAAGCAAAATCTAGGATGCCTATCAACTTAGAAATGTCAGTGGTAGCACTATAAAGTGTTGAATCAGGTAACTTCAACTCCCAGTCTCATAACAAAACAGGCCGGGTACACAGGGGTGGGTGCACAAGAGGATGGGGAAAAAAAAGCAATTATCTTCTGGCCCCTGGATATGCCTTAGACGATATTTCTGAAAAGAATACTGGTTTGTTGGGCTGTTTTTCTTTTAAATTGCTTATTACAAACTCTTGAGGCAAACACTGTATTGAAGGGCTCCAGAATGATTCAGCGCTCTTATTTGTAAGCCTGAAGTCACATCTCTAATGCGGCTTTTGTCTGGAGAGGCAGTGGCTCAGCTCTGCTAACAATGCACCATTGCTGGATCCAGTAGCTCTTTTGTTGGCGCCAGCTGCTGCGATGTGAATACGGTTTTAGTTGTTGCTTACAAATCAACGCACCTGGGCATGGGGGGCTTTTCTATGCCCAGGCGGGGGCCTCTGAACACTCTTTTTGGTGGGGAAACACTTCAGCATCATCCAAAGAGGTGAAAGGAGGAGAAGACATGGCCACCCCATACACACTGCATGCGCCCAATAGGCAGAGAGGAGCCTCATCAAAGTAACTTGGAGAATTAATTCCTGCCGCTGACCGTCTGCTCTCCTGGTAAGGCCTTGTCACTCTGACCCCTGCAATCTCAAGCCACTTGCTTGAACCAGTAGGCTTTCACACACACACACACACACACTCACATGCCCTGTACATCTCCACTGCCTTGCATGGGCATGTCTGGCTAGGTGTTGTGTCTCATGTCCTGTTAGAGCCTCTAAATCAGAATCCCGGCACAGAGATGGAAAGAAATTTATTGATCATCTATTCTAACCACCCGTTTCTTTTACAAAAAAGAAGCTGAGACCAGAGAGGCAGAGTCCCCTCCAAAGTCACACAGGGCCTTTTTGAGAATCTAAGGCTCTTGCCCTGCTATCTGCTACACCTTTCAGCATTTTTCTTTTGGATGGGGCATTTGTGGAACCTCAGCACTGAGGCATTCCATGGCTGCCCCCTGAAGTCACCTATTGACGTCTCAGCTGGTTGAAGACGTGACCCCTCAGGAGTAGGAAAGCAAAGACTGAGACTTTCCTGGGCCCACCCGATAGCTGCACTAAGTGAGTGAATGACCTCCCCATTGGTGAATAGTTGTCTCATGTCCACCCAAGCCTCATGACAGGCTGTACGTTGGGTGCTAATAAATGCATTTGTGAGAGGGACTCACCCTGACCCGTGTATTCTGACTCCAAGGCCGACCTCTTCCCATCATAGCACACTTCTACCTCCCAGAGTTGAGGCCTGTACGCCACGGGCTTCTTTCTGTTCTTTGCACTGTGCTCCTGTACTCATTATGAAGGTCACCTCCTCGAGGAGTTTCCCAACCACCCAATCACTCTTATATTACCAGACTCCCTTGTCTTCCTATCCCATATCAATATCTGAAAGTTCATGCAAGTTCATTTGTTTACCTAATTACTCTGTCTCCTCTTGCCAGAACGGAAGTTCCCGAGATCAGGGATCTTATATGCCTTTATTTCCAATGCCTAGAACTGTGTCTGATGCACAATATGCCAGTATTTACTGAAAACATGAATGGTACTAATAGACATTCCCTTAACCCCTCCATTTTCTTTGAATGTTCACTAGAGAAATTGGCCAGGTTTGGAGTTCAGCTTAGGCTTGTGGTGCAAAAAGTGACCTGAAATACTTTTAGATTTTAGACTTATAAACTTAATAGCACTGGCACCACGCCTTAACCACCTAAGGTAGACAGGCCACAGACTCATTGGTAGGTGGAGATTTTTAAGATGGTATGTATTAAAAGAAAAGCATAATAAGAGTTTAATGCAAGGATATTATTTATGAGATATTAAAATCCTGTCTACAGACAGACAAGATTGCCAACACCTACCTTAGCCAGTCTATTCTCTAAAGACAGTATTTGTTTTTGTTTTTAAAGATTTATTCTTTTATTTATTTCTCTCCCCTCCCCCAGTTGTCTGCTCTCTGTGTCCATTCGCTGTATGTTCTTCTGTGATCACCTCTATCCTTATCAACGGCATCGGGAATTTGTGTTTCTTTTTCTTGTGTCAGCTCTCCGTGTGTGCAGCGCCATTCTTGGGCAGGCTGCACTTTCTTTCATGCTGAAGGCAAGGAGATGCTCCATCCCAATTCCACCCAACAAGTTAACCCTCCCATTCAAAGCTGAGTTTACCATAGATAAGCATTTTATTTCTCTTACAAATCTCATTTATCTTCTCAACAGCACCAAAGGGAAAGTTAGTTATGGCTATCCCTGTTTTCCAGGAGGTGAAGCTGAGACTCAAAAAATCTGTGAGATATCCAAGAATTAGAAAGCCCTACATAGTGGGATCTCATTGAAAATCTCAACAGAGAAAGAAACGGGCAGGCAGCTGAGAAGTATCCTGAGTAATTGCAATCACTTTGTATTATGCAAACTGAGGCCAGGATTAGAATCTTAGATCCTCAACTTGCATCATGACCACAAATCATCTCAAAAACCCCATGATCGGAAGCAAGTTCTTTCAAGTAATCCTGAGACCAGGAGAGCAGTCACAAGGGACAGGTTCATCATTGCTGAAAAGTTGAGTCCTTTCTATTTGCTACCTGGAGACATGAGTGTTTGCCACCAAATGAGGAGAATCTCACTGCCCAACAAAGTCTATATAAACCAATAGTAGGGGATTGGTCCAAAGACGAAAGGGTTGGAAAATTAGACTTTCAGGGAGAATTACGGGAATGGATGCTGCCATTCATTCCCTGAAAGAACCATCTAATATTTTACATATTGTATCATATACAAAGGGTTATCTGAAGGTGGGTAGTTATTTCCCAATTGTACTTTTCATAAAACAATGCCAACTGAGTTTAGATTTTATCAGAATGGATTTTTACTGGATCAAACACAGATATTTTTCTCTGTGGATATAGTGGGTCAAAAAATTGTAGTCAGGTGATAGAAGGAGTTTCAGATTTCAAGTGCAAGTTACTTAAACTCTCTGAGCCTCGGTTTCTTCATCATGAAAATGGAGAAGTTTATCATCTACTTTGCCAGGTTGCTGGGAAGAAGAAGATGTAAGTGAGATGTATTTACCCACACTTACAAAGTCAGAACTTGATTTCAGAGCTTCATCACAGCACCAGCGTATGGGAATCTGGAGAAGTCTTTATGCTCCTCTGCATGTGCAACAGCTTTTGGTACACATCCACCCCTTATATAAATTTCAACATTTTCCTAGGACCTAACTCTGGGATCTTTTGTTGAAAATTACAGAATTATTGCCACTCAAACAGTTCCAAGACTCAGCTTCCTACACTCCAGGAGGCTAATTTAGATGCAGCTGCTATTTACAAAGTGTTATCAGAGCCCTCAGGCCCGGTGTGCCCAAACACTACCACTGTAACTAAACCATCCAAACTAGCAGGAGGCAGCTACACTTGCCTGAGTATCAGTGCTGCTCGGTGACAATTTACTTCAGAGATGCTTAAGTCTGCAGGGGATATGCTTATCTGTTGCACGAATCTAGAATTCTGTTAATCCCACAATTAAGAATAAGAACACACTCTGTGTTTCAAGATCCTTCACTGAACCTGTGGTTATTTTGAAAATATGAGGCTTGGGGCAAACACACACATGATTAATTTGTCAGCCTTGGATCATTTGGGATCATTCAGTTCACCTAGGGGAATTCTTTAAAAATTGAAAGAGAGAAACTAAGCAGAAAATTTTTAGCTTTAAACACATTATTGTTGCTAATAATTCTACTTCGGTGGAGCAAGACCTCCTCAGTGGATCTGTTTTTCATTTGGACAAGAGCTACATTTGCTGAGAAATATTTCTGTAACATATTCCTTGTGCTGCATTAGCCATCCTAACATGGTCCACAGTGGCCTAAGCTGGTAAGCATTCTGGTACTTATGGAAAGGGCTTCATTTGTCCCAGCCAGGATTGAGAGTTGTACACAGTAAATTGCCTTCTGGGGCCCCTTCCCATAGTGTCACACAGTTCCTGGCCCTAGACCCTCAGGAAGGGCTGACACCAGCAGTGCCCCCTGGTGGGAAGGATGGCTCACAGCAGTCTCTGGCTTGGAAATCAGGGGTGGGGATGATTGACAGATGCTCCTGCCATCCAAGAACAGGCCAGGGGCCAGGACACAAAGCCACAGAAATCTGGAACTCCAGTTTCATGTGCAGTGGTCTTGATAACCATTACATTCGTCCAGCAAAGTAGAGTGAAATCCGGGAACCAGGAAGGGAGATTTTGATTATTTTGTCTTCCAATCCATGAACGTGGAATGCCCTTCCATTTATTTATGTCTTCTTCAGTTCCTTTTAGCAAATATTTTGTAGTTTTCTTAATACAGGTTCTTTATGTCCTTGGTTAGTTGATTCCTAAATATTTGATTCTTTTAGTCATTATTATAAATGGATTTTTTTTCTGATTTCCTCCTAAGATTGTTCATCAATAATGTATAGAAATGCTACTGATTTTGGCATATTAATCTTGTATCCTGCCACTTTGCTGAACTCATCTATTAGTTCTAGTAGCTTTGGTGTGGATTTTTGAGGATTTTCTAGATGTAGGATCATATCATCAGTGAATACTGAAGGTTTTACTTCTTCCTTTCTTATTTGTGTGCTTTTTATTTCTTTATCAAGCCTAATTGCTCTAGCTAGAACTTCTAGCACAGTATGGAATAACAGTGGTGGCATTGGGCATCCTTGTCTTATTCCTGATCTCAGCAAGAAAGCTTTCATTCTTTCACCATTGAGTACAATACTAGCTGTAGGTTTTTCATACTTTACTATATTGAGAATGCTTATTTCAATTCCTATCTTTTGGAGTGTTTTTATCAAAACAGGATGCTGTATTTTGTCAAATACCTTTTCTGCATCAGACAAGAGGATCATGTGATTTTTCTTCTTCAATTTATTAATGTGGCTTATTATACTAGTTTATTTTCTTATGTCAAACCACCCTTGTATACCTAGGATAAAGCCCACTTAATCGTGGTGTAGAATTATTTTCATGTGTTTTCAGATTCGGTTTGCAAGTATTTTGTTGAGGATTTTGGCATCTATCTTTATTAGATATATTGGTCTCTTATTGCTGCTTTTTTTTTGTATGTTTATCTAGTTTTTGTATTAAGGTGATGTTGACATCATAGAATGAGTCTAGGAACATTCTTTCCTGTTCAGATTTTTTTGGAAGAGCTTGAGCAAGGTTGGTATTTGTAGCAGTTTGATATGGTTATGAATTAAAAAAATAGATATTGGATTATGTTTATAATCTGGTCTGTACCTGGGCATAATTGAGTTATGATTAGGGCTTTGATTGGGCCACATCATTAGGGCATTGGGTCCCTGCCCCTTGGTGGGTGGGGACTCACAGATAAAAGACATGGCAAAGGACAGGGTCAAAGATTCTTAATGTTGGAGTTTTGATGTTGGAGTTTGATGCTGAATTCTTAAGCTGGAGTCCTGGGGAAAGAAACAGAGCCGTTTGCCTGATAGTCTATAGCTGGCCTTGTGGAGAAAACACAGGAGCTGAGCCCAGAGGAACCCAGGAAGCCTGAACCCTCACAGGTGTTGGCAGCCATCTTGCTCCAACACATGAAAATACTTTGGTGAGGGAAGTAACCTATGCTTTATAACCTGGTATCTGTAAGCTCCTACCCCAAATAAATAGCCTTTATAAAAACCAACCACTTTCTGGTATTTTGTATCAGCACCCCTTTGGCTGACTAATACAGTATTAGATTGTTTTTGAATGATTGATAACATTCACCTGTGAAACAATCTGGTCTTGGGCTTTTTCACTTTGGGAGTTTTTTTTTTTTTTTTTTTTTGTTTCCATTCATATTTTTTTATTGACTTTGTAATAATATTACATTAAAAATATATATGTGAGGTCCCATTCAACCCCACCCCCCCACCCCACCTCTCCCCCCCAAAAAACACTCGTTCCCATCATCATGACACATCCATTGGATTTGGTAAGTACATCTTTGGGCACCTCTGCACCTCATAGACAATGGTCCACATCATGGCCCATACTCTCCTCCATTCCATCCAGTGGGCCCTGTGAGGATTTACAATGTCCGGTGATTACCTCTGAAGCACCATCCGGGGCAGCTCCATGTCCCAAAGACACCTCCACCTCTCATCTCTTCCTGCCTTTCCCCATACCCATCGTCCACCATGTCCACTTTTCCCAATCCAATGCCACCTCTTCTATGTGGACATTGGATTGGTTGTGTCCATTGCACCTCTATGTCAAGAGGAGGCTCAGATTCCACCTGGATGCTGGATGCAATCCTCCCATTTTCAGTTGTAATCACTCTAGGCTCCATGGTGTGGTGGTTGTCCTTCTTCAACTCCATCTTAGCTGAGTGTGGTAAGTCCAATAGATCAGATTGTAGGTGCTGGAGTCTGTTGAGGCTCAGGACCTGGCTATCACATTGTCAGTCCAGAGATTCAAATCCCCTAAATATATCTTAAACCCCAACATTAACTGCACCTCCAGCACATTAGCATGAAAGTCTTATGAAGGGAGATCCCATCTGAGTCCAGATTCATCACACATAAACACCATTTCCAAAGAGGGGCCATCTGCCCTGGTAGTTAACCCCATCAGCCATGACCATAACTCCCATGGGTCTCTTTAGCCCTCAAAGGAACCAATATCTGGGGGTTGTATCTGCTTTATCTGTCTCTCTGACTCTGCTCAGTTGTGCATGAGGGCAATCCTTCTGCCAGCCTCCAGACTCTTTTTTAGAAACTCGTAGCCATATAAACTCATTTCTCCTTTCCATTACACTTTGGGAGGTTTTTGATGACTGTTTCATTCTCTTGTGATTGGTTTGTTGAGGTTTCTGTTTCTTCTAGGACCAGTGTAGGCTGTCCATGTGTTTCTAGGTATTTGCCCATTTCATCTACATTGTCTAGTTTTTTGGCATAGAGTTGTTCATAGTATTGTCTTATGATCTCCTTTATTTCTGCTGGGTCTGTAGTAATGTCCCCCCTCTCATTTCTGATTTCATTTATATGCATCTTCTCTGTTTTTCTTTGTCAGTCTAGCCAAAGGTTTGTATCTTGGGGCACCCAAGTTAGTTGCATAAATATTTATTATAGTTATTTTTTCTTGGTGAATTGCCCTCTTATTAATATATAATGACTTTCTTTATCCCTTACAACAATTTAGCATTTAAAAAATCTATTTCATCTAATATTACTATCACTACTCCAGCTCTTTTTTGTTACTATTTGTGTGGAATATCTTTTTCCAACCTTTCACTTTCAACATGGTTGTGTCCTTACATCTGAGGTGAGTCTCTTGTAGACAGCATATAGATGGCTCATATTTTTTTTTTATCCATTCTAACAGTCTATGTCTTTTGATTGGGGAGTTCAAGCCATTTATATTCAATGGTGTTACTATAAAGGTGTTTAGTTACTTTGTCCATTTTATCCTTGGGCTTTCCATTGTCTATCTTCCTGTTGACTGTGTTTTCACCCTGTAATCTACCCTTCCTAATAATATTCATTTCTACACTCTTCCAAGTCTCTCGCCCGTTTTTTTTCCTTTCAAGCTGCAGCACTCCCTTTAGTATCTCTTATAGTTCTGGTCTTTTGTCAACATACTCTCTCAGTTTTCATTTGCCTCTGAAGACTTTGAACTCACCCTCATTTTTGAAGAACCATTTTGCCAGATACAGAATTCTTGGCTTACAGTTTTTATCATTCAGTACCTTAAATACATCATACCACTTTCTTCTCACTCCCATGGTTTCTGATGAGAGGTTGGCACTTAATTTTATTGAGATTTCCTTTCATTTAATGCTTTGTTTTTCTCTTGTTGCTTTCAGAATCCTCTCTTTATCTCTGATATTTGTCATTCTGAATAGTAGGTGTCTCAGAGTAGGTCTATTCATATTTATTCTGTTTAGGATGCATTGTCCTTCTTGGATATTGATATTTATATCTTTCATGAGGATTGGGACATCTTCATTCATTATTTCCTCAAACATTCTTTCTGCACCTCTTCCATTCTCTTCTCCTTCTAGAACACCAATAACACATATGTTTGTGTGATGGGCATTGTCATTCAATTCCCTGAGACCCTATTCAATTTATTCCTTTCTATTCTCTTTCTGTTCCCTGTCTTTTCCAGTTCAAATGTTCTGTCCTTGAAACTACTAATTCTGTTGTTAAACAAGTCAAACCTCCTGTTACGTGCCTCAATGTATTTTTAATTTACCCATTGTGTCTTTCATTCCCTTAAGCTCTATTACTTTTCTTTGCAGACTTTCAAATAGTTCTATATGCTCACCAGTGTCTTTTTCATATCCTTTATCTACTTCATCATGTTTTCCTTCAATTCTTTGAATTGATTTAGGAGATTAGTGTCATTTTCACTGATTAGTTACATTAAATCCTTTATCTCATCATGATATTTGGTTGTTCCTTTGGCTGGGCCGTCTATTCCTGTTTCCTAGTATGGCTTTAATTTTTTGCTGATGTCTAGGCATCTGAATATGTTGGTGAACTTACTCTGAATGTCACTTTCTCTTGTCTAGTGTTGTTTCTTTTTTTTCCTCACAACTCTCCTTTGACTTTTGGTTCAACTTATTCTGAGTCTTTAAAAATGCCCAGCCCAAGTTTCAAAATTGGGCCAGGGACTCAATAATGGGGTACAGATTTTTCTCCCAGAAGTTGGGGGTAAAGAGCGACCATAAGAGTAGTTTTTCTCTTTGCAGTTTCCTGGCTAGCCACCAGATGGTGCTCATCAGCAAACTTTTCCAGGGAGTTTTTTCTTTCAACCTCCCTTTTCCTGTGTTTCTGGTCTGGCCAGAGCTGAGATTCAAAGCAAACCCTGCTTGCCAAACTCACTGAAGAGAAATCACTCTCCACCCTCCAGTGCACCCTCCCTCTTCCCTTTAACAGCTGACAGGGAGGAAGATGTCAATTCCCCTCTCAGTCAGCTGCAGTGAGCCAGGGGTTTTATCCAGGCTTAAAGTCTTGAGGGTGGGGAGTGGGTGCCCTTCCTGGCTGCCTTGGCATTTAGTAGCTCATGTTTGTGGTTTCAGGTTCTTCTTCTTAATGTCCCTCACCCTTCTGGGGGTTATGCAGCACTGTCCTAGTCTACTGACCCCCAAAGCCAGTCCCTCAGACAGATTTTAACCCTTTCTCCACTGTTTTTGTGAGAGAGTTGAGCCCTGCCTACCTACTCCAACATCATCTTCCTGAAACTCTTGATTATGTTTTGAGTTTCCTCTTGATAAGGAAGTATCTTGCAATATACTTGGAAAAAATTGTTGACATCATCTACTTTTCATTAGGGAATTTGTGAGTACTTCCCAAAGATTAGGTTGTGGGGAAATATTTATAGCACCACTCCAAAATCTCCAACAAGTGATAAATTCTTATTTGGGAGTGAATTTTTGGTTTACTGAATTCAGTGGCCCAAAGAAACCACTAAGTATACAAAAAGATAGATGTTTGCTTCCTCACTAGAAATAAGATAGAAGAAAAGGGGGAAAGAAGTATTACATCACCATATGAAGAAGACAGTAAATGCCACTAACCAAAGCCCTTACATATTACATACATGCATGCCCACACATATACACTCATATACATGGATACAAAAAAATAAGAGGACAAAAACCTACCAATTAAATCACAGGACTCAGTTTTTCTCTGAAAATAGGAGGGGGTAAATTAGTAGCTTACTAATGTTTCTTTTACCTTACACATTTATGATTCTATCAGAACCTTTGAAATCAAAGGGAAGTGGAAATATATAGCAAGAAAGTAGAGCTTGATTTATAATTGCTATATATCAGATTGCCAAAACTCAAATCAACCATGCTTGAGAAGAAAAAAGCAAAAGAAATTTTCAGAAAGAAATTGTGCCCAAAACAATGAGTGTAGACTATAGAAAACCACTGTAGTGGCATGGCTTCATAGTTACTGATTTGTAGATGACTTGGGGCTGCTGAATGTTTGCTGGGACTAGGAAGATCGTATGATGCAGTCTGGTTAGCCACATATGTCATCCTATAAATGTTCTCTCATACTCCTGGAGAGCCTTTGGGTCATTCTCATTATTCCCATATTTGGAGGATACACTTTTTTGTTGTTGTGTTGGAGGTACCGGGGATTGAACCCAGGACCTTGTATATGTAAAACAGGTGCTCAACCACTGAGCTACACACACTCCCCATGGAGGATTCTCTTGCAAAAATAAAAAGGAGTGATTACAGATAAATGAATGCCTGGAACAAATTGGAAGCCACTCATTTCCTCAGAATTAAGGGATAGCAGAATACTTCCCCCAAACTGCTTTACATCACAGACTTGCAGTGATTTAGTCCAGTTTCTCAAAATCTAGAGTGGAGGATGAGGCACAAACTGGAACATTTGGTTCAGAACAGAATGGTGACCTTTAGCAACTAGAAATGGAAATAAGAACTTGTCACAACCCAAGTTTTTTGGGGAGAATCCAAGAGAATCCCAAAAGGTCATAACCATGTGTTCTCCCTTTACCTCATTGTCTATTTCTTGTGTACAGTTGGTCCCATGGGCTTAAGAAAGCATATGGCTGACTCTGCCACAAAAATGTACCCTCATATTTAGAAAATAAATTAGAATACCAACATTACTGATGAAGCATCAGTATTTTCGATTACTAATATATAATACATATTCATGTAATTATAATATACATTATATTTATAAAGCATAGACCATAAAGGAATTTTCAGATTCAAACTTTAAGTCAATACTTGCTAGAATCTAAACTCCTCAATTTACTTCAACAAGGCAGCATGTATAGTAAAATGCTCCCTGAGCTGGTAGATCAAATCCCAATTCAGGTAGTCACCAACTCTGTGATTATTCTAGAAAGGCACTTAAATTCTCTGAACTTCAGGTTCTTCATATATAGAATGGAACTAATAATACCTGTCTGACAGGGTTGCTCTAAGGATGAAATAAGATCAGGAATGTGAACCAATGTAGCTGAGGGCCTGTCATACAGTAGACATCCCATCATGTTCCCTCTCTCTTTGCTTTCTTCCTTTCTTTTCTTAAAATCAAGGAGCTCAGGCAAACTGTAGTAATAATGACTCATTCAAACAGTATATCGATTTGTGAACTCAGGATATGCAGGTTGCATTGATTTACTGCCTCCCTTTTCACAAGTTACAATGGTAGAATATGGCACATCCATCTGTACAGGGGTTTACAGTGTGACAAAGGACTTCAGCACATCCTCTTCTGGTCCTCACGACAGCCTTATAATGTGACAGTTAGGAAACTCATTTGACCGGTGAGGGACTGAGGTTTAGGAAAACTAAGTGTTGTGGCCCAAAATAAGATATCAGAGCTAGAAACTACTTAAGTCTTCTGACCAAGTGTGCACTATGGCCCAGCACCCTCTTTCTCTGGGTCTCAAAGCTGTCCCTGAGGCCAAGCCCTTAGAACCTAGGGAGAGATGCAAACAAACACCCGACTTACCTTAGAAGACATGTTATCTGAGGGTACCAAGCCCAGGCATTGCCTTTGTGCTCAGTTGTGCTGATAATACACTTGATATCATGGAGAAGAGGGCTGGTGCAGCTACTCTTTTAACAATAGTTGAAGTGATGCCCCTCTCCAGTATCTGTGGTTTTAATGATTTGATTATTTCTGTAGTTTTATTTAGGAAGCCCAGCATGTATCAAGGAAGGCATTTAATAGGGCATGGGAGAGATTAAATGAATACAGTTTGTCATCTTTCCACTAGCTGAATTCATAAAACCGAAAGGAAGAATTCTGAGATAAAAGGAATTTGCTTGGGATCCTATTAAATGGAAACCCATCATGTGTGTTTCTTTGCTTATGCCGGAAAGGGCCTCAAAAGAACTAGGTAGCCACCCTGGCAAGCATACAGAACTGGCAGATACCATCATCTTTGCCTTCATATCAAAGATGCTCCCAAATTTTTTTAATGCTCCACTGAATTTCCCAAGGAACTGATTTTTAAGTATAGTCCAGATGGTGATGGATGAACATAATATTTCTTTGTCCTTCCCCAAGACAGGGTAATTGTGCATCATGTATGGCAGTTTGTGGCCATTTTTAATATTTAAATGGCATCTGAGTTGGAGATTAAAATTTATAAAGAGCCATGAAATCCCAGGGAAAGGGATAGGAAACCACTTCTACTTTCAAATGCCATAAAACAGATGGGCCCCCATTCCAGACTTCAACATTCAAAACAGTTCAATTTCTTGTCATGAGGGAAGCCCCCAAAAGGAAATCAATCTCTCTCTCTCTCTCTCTCTCTCGCTCTCTCTCTCACACACACACACACACACAAACACAAACGATGAAGTTAATTCTAGAGGACAAGATTAAATTTTGTTTTAAAAGTGTAGACTATAACCCCAGGACTCAGCATGTTGGCTAAGCAATAAATACTGATGGGAAAACACAGTAATGATCCTAAGTATAGGAAAATACTGCTAACTACCATGATCATCATTACCTTGAATTATCCTCAAACACTTTGCAGAGATGATATAATTATTCCCTTGTACATCCCTTGTTGGAAATGTATTCTTGTTTCTATCTTGAAGATAAATATAATATCTATTCTCAATTTATGTGTCATTTCTTCTGAAAAGCTTCATTATTTTTTTTTCTTGTTCATTTTCAAAATTTAAGACTTAGACACCTGAAGTAAAGTAAGTTTGTAGAGATTCAGGGGCAGAATAGCCTGTGTTGCTACAAATGATTGATTAAAATTCAGTGGTTTCCAGACTCTTTTAATCATGTGCCTTGCGAAATTATAAAATGTCCACAGAGACACAAAATAAATATGACTAGAAAGTCTAGTGTATTTTTCTGAACCCCAGTGGATCCTCTGTGCTTTCCTGTGGTACATGCAATCTCCCAAACCCCCTTTGGTGTAGGGATTGGGAGAGGAGAGGAGACGAGAGAGGGAAAGAATTAGCATAGTTCTCTTTTCCCTTCTTCTTTCTCCTTCCCTCAAATCAGCTCTGACAATTGAGTTCTACCAGGAGCCAAAGTATAAAGTAAAAGAGTAGTGGGAAGAAAAGTGAAAGAAGTAAAAGGCAGAAATTGTTAAGAAAACCAGAAAAAAAGTGGCAGCACTATGTGGCATAGCAGCTTCCAAATGGGTGCTTCTGTTAAAAAGCTCGTTCTGGGAAGCAGATGTGGCTCAAATGTTAGCGCGTCCATCTACCATATAGAGGGTCCAGGGTTTGATCCCCAGGGCCTCCTGACCCATGTGGTAAGCTGGCCCATGCACAGTGCTGTTGCTCACAAGGAGTGCTGTGCCACTTAGGGGCGCCGCTGCATAGGGGTGCCCCACGCACAAGGCATGCACCCTGCAAGGAGAGCCGCCCCACATGAAAAAAGCACAGCCCGCCCAGGAGCAGTGCCACAGACACGGAGAGCTGACGCAGCAAGATGACATAACAAAAAAGAAATGCGTTTTCCCAGTGCTGCCAGATAATGCAAGCAGACACAGAAGAACACACAGCAAATGGACACAGAGAGCAGACACTGGGAGTAAAGGGGAGAGAAATAAATAAAATAAATCTTTAAAAAAAAAAAAAAGCTTGTTCTCCTTTCAGGCAGGGGTGTTATGTTTGGAGTATTTGCAAAAAGTAGGAAGCAGTCAACAGTGCTTTTTCAATCTAGTGGGTGACACACTTTTCAATCAGCTAACCTGACTGCTAGTCTCCAAACATGGTTCAGCTCAAGTGGAGGGGGGTCCACCCAACTGTTTATGCTCTCTTCACAGACCCCTGGTTTATTTGCTTAATAATTCTGACCATGTGTTCCTTGAATAGTGGGCTATTGCCTTTTCTCTCTCCCCTGTAAAATGACAGGTGACAAATCCAGACATCCTTTATTTCATATTTTATGAGAGGCACTTTTCCCTCCCCCTCTGCTTTAAGGTGGTTTTTCCAATCATGATCTGTACCAGATGGGCTCGCCATAGTCTCACAAAGACACATGAATTTGCTCCAGTCTGCCAATCTCAAGTAACATA
Organism: Dasypus novemcinctus; assembly: GCF_030445035.2. Classification (NCBI taxonomy): domain Eukaryota; kingdom Metazoa; phylum Chordata; class Mammalia; order Cingulata; family Dasypodidae; genus Dasypus; species Dasypus novemcinctus. Next base: position 27,949,642 of record NC_080689.1, on the reverse strand, counting down.
GTCAGCTAGAAAGTTTGCCAGCTCCAAATGCTTCCAGCTGCATTGGTTGAATAAAATAAGGTAGATCCCTGTGATGAGATTCAAGGAAATGGACAAATGAACAAAGTCTTCAAGGGGAAGTTTTCTTTCCAAAAGGGTCACAAACCTCACAATTATATATTTGCCACCACTTCAGGAAAAGTTGGCATACAATATCACAGTTTTAAAACATGTGATTGGGGATTATTATCACATTATAAATGGAATCTCCATTTTAGGAAACTATTATTGACTTCCTAATTCTTTTAAATAGTAAGTATGCTTTGTGCGTTATTAGTATGACTTGACAAAATTGTGATATATTTATATATATATAATGTAATTATGTAGTTATATAAAGTCAGTGGTAATTCATACATGCATTTGTTCACTTAACAAGCACTTAGCCAGCTCTTTACACATGCTGGAGTTCATACCAAATGCTAGAGATACAAAAATAAACAAATTCTTGCCCTTGAAGAGCTCATAGTCAGCTAGAGAAGAAGGTGAGCAGGTACAATCTGAGAGCAGTGGTTCTCAAGCCACGGTGTGGGCATCAGAATCACCTGGAGGTCTTATTCAAACACAGGTTTGAACACAGGACCTCAGCTCCCCCCCCCCCCCCCCCCACCTCTGAGTTTCTGATTCAGGTGGGCCAAGAATTTGCATTTCTAAAAAGTCCCTAGGTGATGCTGCTGCTGCTGATTAGAGCCACTGATCTAGAAGCTAGCAGGGGCTGAGGAGAAGCGGGGGTCAGTGAGGACCTCACAGAAGAAGTGAGCTTTAAAGGCTGAGTGAGTAAAGATAAGGACAGAGGGATGGGATATGCCAAGTATATTTAGTTTTAAAAGGCAAAGGTAGGAAAAAGTGCATCTGGTTTGGGGAAAAACAAAAGCAAAACATTCTCTTTGGCCAGAATGAAGTTTGAGTTTGAAGTAGTTGTAAGAGATGAAGCCAGAGAAATGTATGGGCCCGGAGCTGTGATAAAGGGCCTTGTTTGAACATTGTCCTGTAGGTGATAGTGTAACCATGAACCCCCAGAGCTGGATTTCAGGCTGGGAGGAAAAACCTGACCAGAGAAACTATCCGCAGTTATCTCTCTTCAGAAGAGGCTACTTTCTGGGTCTCACACAGAACTTTCCCCCTTTTCTGTGGCAAATCTCACTGGAGGTGATGGGAGAGTAGAAAATGTGTGTTGTTGTATATAACCAGAACGGGGGGGGGGGGTCACGCCACTGAGCCATGAGCCACGAAGAGGGGACGTGTTAGTACCTTGAGAACTAACTGGCTAATTGTGATTACTCTCTTGGAAAACCCCAAGTTTTGCCCACCTCTGAGGCCCCTTTGTCACTCAAATTGGAGGCAGCACAGGCCAAGGAAGGAGGGATTGAGAGAGAGGAGCACCTGATAGCGTGAGGTGTGTTGAAATGTGCTTCTTGCCTTTCTCTCCAGGGGAAGATGATGACGACGATGACTGCGGGGAGGAGAAGCTGCCCTCCTGTTTCGACTACGTGATGCACTTTCTGACTGTGTTCTGGAAGGTCCTCTTTGCCTTCGTCCCCCCGACAGAATACTGGAATGGCTGGGCATGTTTCATTGTGTCCATCCTCATGATTGGCTTACTGACAGCCTTCATCGGAGACCTGGCTTCCCATTTCGGCTGCACCATTGGCCTGAAAGATTCCGTGACTGCAGTGGTGTTCGTTGCTCTTGGAACTTCAGTACCAGGTAGAAAATTCCTTCACATGTAATTCCCCCAGAAACTTGTTTGCCATCTTGATCCTTTCTGTGCTACCATTTCAATGCTCGATAGCAGATGGGGGCCTCTGAAGAACAAATATAAATAATGTCCCTGCCGGAACATCACCATGGTACTTCTCAAGGTTAGAAAGCTGGTCCACATTGTCATGATGATGGCAAAGCAATCTTGGAGGGACTGCATGTCCTGCATGGAGAGAGCAGATTGGTTTAAGAATAGATTGATTGCGGAGCTTCTCATTCAATTAGCACTTTCAAAAGAGAAAATAAAAATCACAAAATCATCTTCAGGAACATATTTAGTGAGGTTTGATGATTTCAATGAAACTGAACTCACTGGGTAACTGAGATAACATACTGAAGACCAGCTATGATATTTTCTTGACCCAAATATTAATGGGAGTTTATAAAAAGAAGTAGGGGTTAACAAGGACAAGGAAAAAGTAAACTTGGAAAAAATGAGAAGACAGAGTGTGTGGGAGGAGGGGCACCCGGCTTACCTCAGTGGCAAACAGTGCCGCAAGAGGTGACACCGCCTCTGCCCACTGGGCCTAGACAAGGTGACCACGCCTGACTAGGCCTTTGCTGCTAACGGCTAGCCGGCAGCGCCCTCCCCCTTCCTATCTCCCGCCTAGCCCAGCTCTCACTTCCCCTCCCCCCTCCCTTGAACCTAATCTCTTAGTACGCTGTTTGCCCAGCAACAGCTTACAACCACCTATCAGCTTAGCAACAGCTTCAGCCTATCAAGAGTTAACACATACTCTACTGGCCAATCACTAGCCCAATGCCAGAACATCGCCTTATATGGAAACAGCATTTGCCCTAGCCAATCAGAACCCGCCACACCACTCCCCAATCCTATAAATCTGCATCCCCTTCCACAATAGACCAGACTTGTGCCATCAGCCTGTCTCCGCGACTTCTTCCTGGGTCGTGCGCCCTCCACGCCTTTGGAGCCCCCGAGGGAAGCCTCAGCGGCCGTACGAGGCTTTCTTCCCCACGCCAGGGACCCCTCTCGTCCCACAACGGGACCCCACTCGTCCCTTAACAGGGACCCCGCTCGTCCCACAACGGGACCCCACTCGTCCCGCAACAGGGACCCCGCTCGTCCCATAACAGGGACCCCGTTTCGTCCCTCAAGAGTGTATATTTCATGTATGTCTCTTTATGCATTCCTTATAAGCTAAGTTTTTCTTCTAGCCAAATGATAGCTCATTATGGTTACTTGGATTTCTGAATAAGATATCCTTCTAAATATAACACTGACAACTTCATATATTCAAATCATAAGTTGTTTTGTTTCAAGAATATATTTACAACCAAAGGAACTGACCATCATGGTAGTTTATTGCTTCTATCTGAAGTTTTTACGGGAATTTATGTTTTGGGGTCCACTTTCCCTAAACCTAAGCCACCATCAGTTGGTGCCAAGTTAACACATAGGGTTGGCCATGGGTTTAACCCTGAGGAGAATATGTGCAGGTTATGATAATAAAGGCAAAATTCCATCTCTCATACAGCTATCCAAAATCAGCCTGCCTTTCTGGAAAGTAAGCAGTTCCTCCTAACACATGCAAATCTTGTTTTCAAAGGATAAAGCATGCTTTTTCTACATCAAGTTTTTGTTTCTGAAAAACGTGTTTTAGCCCCCAGCTCCTCATCTCTAATACCCCAAAACTGGCTCATTTTTCTATATGCCAGTATTCCAAAATGACTATGCTTATCTCTTGTATTAATAAATTCTTTCAAAAGTGTGGCAACCATATGATTAAAATTTATATTTTCTTAAAACTTTAACTGTGCATTCCAGTAAACTTTATTGTTTAGAGGAGTCATTTGTTCTGCCACAGCTCAAAACCCAGGTAGAGATATCAAAAGGTAAGAAAACATGTTTGGGGAGAATGCAACAGAATAATTTGTTGTCAAAATAGTTTCCCTACACTGCCATAAATTCTCCCCATTGTGAAACAGATTTCTTTGCTCTGTTATTGGGAGAATTCCTGTAATTTGCTTCATTATTAACTGTGCTACATGTTCCCCAAACAATATATTCATAGGTAATTTCAGACAATCATATCTATATAAACAGACATCCCCCCAGAAAAGCTGTGCAAATTGAACAAGATGCTGAATGAGCTTAATATTTCTGACTTTATTCTTCAACCCTGCTGATTCAGAGAGCAGTTTCATTGCATCCCCTGACTCCTCAAAAAAAAAAAAAAAAAAAAAAGTTATTGTTCCCAGACTACAAAGCCCAGTGGCTACAGGCAAAAAAGAATAAACAAAACTTGTTCTCCTCACTCACATTCTTCATTAATCAGCATTGGTCTTGGGGCACAGCTCTATCTCAAGGCTGATTTCTTGGCGCTTTTCTTAAAGGAGAGGGGCTCCAGGCTCCTCTCCAATATTGTTGCCTCTTTCTATGTGGGACCCTTAGATTCTGATGACCAGAAAAACATTGAAAACTTTCCCCACCAAGTCCTCCAGGCTTAAGGCAGGATTATATTTCTACATATCTCTTGAAAAATATTTTGTACCCTGTTGTTCAAAAACTATGGGAGAGTTTATGACTTTCCAGGTGAGACAGGGCTTCCTCCTTATACCTATTGTATCAAACTCTCATTTAATCTATCCCTGCTCTCCTCTCATGTGTGCCTCCAAAGAGCCAAAAGAACCCATTCCTTTTGTGCTGAATCCACCTTCTCCAGAGCTGCCTTACAAGAGGAGATAGGTTTCCTGTTCAGTCTCTTCTCATCTCTAAATTTTAGGGTGAGCCAGAGCTTGGTCTCCAGCCCTCTTTACCTTTCAGTCCATACACACTCCCCAGGTTATTCCATCTGTCCTTATGGCTTAAATGCCATCCATATGCCAGTTATTACCAAGTAGGTTATCTCTAGCCTCAACATCCCTCCTGATCTCCAGGTTTATAAACCACTGACTACTTCAGATCACTACCACATACCTGATTTGCAGCTCAAAATTACCGCTTCCAAACACAACTGTTGGTCTCCACTGCCCCATCCTTTTATCCTTCAACTGAAGGATAAAACTCTTCTTTCCAGATTTTTCCTTCCTCAGTAAACAGTATCACCACCCACCCAGTTATCCATAATCCCTGTTTCCCTCATCTTCACAATCCATCCATTTACAAGTCCCAACAAAACTTTCCTCTAAAGTAGAAATTATTTTTACACACAAATCAGACCCCATTATTTGGCTGCTTACAATCTTCCAAAGACTTCCTATTTCACTTAGAAAAGCTCCACATTCATCACTCTGGCTTACCAAGACCTGTATCATTTGGCTCCTGCCTATCTTTTCATTCTGTTCTATTCCTTGCCCACTCTTCTTCTGCTGCCCTGTCCTTTTTTCTCTCCTCCACACGCCAAGTTCATTCTTTCCTCAGAGTTTGCACTAGCTGTCTAAAATTCTCTTCCCCTCCATTTTCACAAGACCCAATCTTTTTTTTTCAATTATATCTCATCTTAAATGTCACCTCCAAAGAGGGCCTTCCTAACCACCCAATGTCAAGTGGTCAACACTTCTTCCTTATATCACTCTGTTCTCTGTGGAGTACTTGTTACTAACTCACCTCACTGAAATGGAAGCTTCGTGGGAGCAGAAACCTTGCCTCTTATAGACCTCCTAGAATGGTGCCTAGTGAACACATAAGTAAGACAATTGTGTGTGTGTGTTGTGTATATAAATGAATGAGTAAAGCAGTCATTTACACATTGGTATGAGTTGGTTCAATCAGACTGCTTTCTCCCTAACACCTTCAAGATAGAGCTAAGAATTAAAATTATGATAGAGGGAGATGACTAATAGATATTGTATACTATGGCTTATTTGGGGACAATAGGCAATGTCTGAGTGGGTTATTGTATTAAAAGTGGGTCATTGAATTAAAAAGTAAGCTTCAGGGCACTGTGGACCTGAGAACAGAGATGTTTTTCCTCTTTTACAATTTTGGCTGTGGTAGGAATGGTGACTGGAAACAAGATACGATTTTGTGTGCCGTCTTTATTCTTTTTTCCCTTATGATGTTTGCTTCCAAGACCCAGAAGTCAGGCCAGTAGATTTTAGGCTTTTTTCAATAGCCTGACATGGGACCATATTTATGTTATATTACCATGGGAAAACAGTCTCCAAATTCAAGGAAGATAAAATATAATAAAGAACATTTGGAACCCAGCCTTTTTTGTATTAGGGACCACCGTCATTCTACATTCTTTTAGCTTACAATTATTTACTTGGATAAAACATGGATATGTTGGGCCTTTACTTTCTAGCTTATACACTTGATTCCAAGAATGGATATTCCCTCACCTCTTGCTTACACCAGATGTAAAGAAAAGTAAGCATTTTTTTAAAATTACATGGCAAACTTTTATATATTAATGAGTTGGTAATAGTTTCAGTTCCTTAAATCTTACTTTGATCTTTCTCCCTGCATCATGATTGGCTTTGGCCTGATACACGACCATTGGCCCCTTTGTCTTCCCTTTATCAACAGTTCACTCCTGGAACCAAAACAATGAAATATCTAGTTGTTCCCTAACCCCTGAAATTATCAGATTTTCTGTTCCCTTCCAGTGTTTTGAGTAACTCTTATCCTTTGAATTCTTTCAACTAGGAATTATTTTCTTCTGGAGATTTTAAGGCAGGAAAGTAAAGGTATTAGATACTTTTAGGAGCCTTTCATTTTGTATATAGAACCTTTTTTAAAGATAAAATCTTATTTCATAGAAATATATTTAGTTTTTAAGATACATGGCTTCTAGACTTCAAAATACCATAGGAAGAATTTGATATAAAACTGGTTATATTGGTTAATCATTGTGTTATGGTGACAAGAGCTCTGTAACTGAAGTCAGGAACTCAGACATCTACCCATGTCTCAGTATGTGGCTTGAACCAATCTCTTGACTCCTTGAGCTTCAGTTTCCTTGCCTGTAAAAAACAACATAATAGCTAACAATGCAGACAGTTGATGAGAGAATTAAGTAATATCATGGATCACCAAGCACTTTTTCAACTGCAATTTGGTATAAAATGCAGGAAATAATTATCACTGTTTACACTGAACAACTCTCAAAAAAGCCAAAAGGAATAGAAGCCATCAGAAAATGAGAGCAGATAAGAAAAGCATTATGAGACAAGAAGGAAACTTTTGAAATTTACCACTAAAACTCTACTAGTTGCTAGGGAACTGCGTATACATTATCTAGTATCTTATTTAGATTACACCATTTGACTTGAAGTCCTTCTGCCTCTTCCCAACCTTTACTTTTTTTGTCCCTTAAAATCTTTTCTGCAAAACGAGATTTTTCTCTTTTTCGCACTTTGGTAGAAAACATTATATCATGTGTTTTGGTAATCAAAAAAACTCTTGGCTGATGATGATTTACATTTTTCTATTCTTAATTTATTGACTTCTAATAAACCTCAAAAACTTACAATATTCTCTAGTATATTTAAATAACAAGTACTTTAATTTACTATGTCCTGTTGCTTCACTTCTCAGTGGATCCTAAAGTAACTCATTCAGTTGTACAGGTAGTATACTGCAATCTCAAGGGGCACCATAATCTAAATGACACTCCTGGAAATATGCAGACACATATCCATGAATGTATATGGTGGCTAACACTGTCTATAGGCCATTGTATATTGTATAAGAGAATGAGCACCTGCAGTCTCACGCTACATGAGGAAAGGAGATTGAATTTATAAAATACCCATCTCAGATATTTTATAAATATACCTAGCATCTGGTCTGGTAGACACTCAGAAAATAATACATTTCTTTTCTCTTCTACTTCAATGTACTGAAAAATGGGCTTAGGCCTCATGGGGTATTTGGCTCAGCAATATTGCAACAATTGAACAATAGAAATCCACATAAATTCTTGGCTTTGTCGTCATATTATCCAGCATTAAGAGTGCTGCTGAGGTGGACACCCACAGTTGTATTCTTATTTCCTGCAATTCCCCTTCCTCTTTCTCTATGTGCTGTCTCCTCTGAACATTGGCGTTTCAAGTCAGATAGCCTCAGTTTTCAAGAGGATGTGTCATTGTTACAATGTGTGGATACATTTAATTGAATGATCAAACTTTCATAGTATCTTAAAGGGAAATGAGAACAGAACTTACCCTGAACCAAGATTGCCCCATGACTATGGTTCCAGTTCCCCCCAGAGGATCCTAGAACAGATAACTTCTGTTTTCAGATACTCTAATAAGCAGTCAGTTTCTTACCACCCCAAAAGTTCAGATCTATTGAGAACAAACCCTCAAACCTGTAGTGAGGCCAGGAGGCAAGGTCACTGCAGGGACAGTGCCAGGTGAACAGCACTGGGCAGCGCCAGTCACACCAATGGATTTCATAGGACCTTATCATCACCTTGTGGCAGCAAGGAGCTGCTTGGGAGTAAAATACTCCAGGCTTTCTAGGATGCTTTTCATCAATCGGTGACGTCATTACACTTGAAGGAAGTCTAAAAAAGCAAATACTTACAAGAACCAAGTGAAACAAAGGATGACTAGACACAAATTTCACAAGATTTGCTCCATAAATGGCATCAAAACTGCCTGTTATCCTACACTAGAAAACTCAGGGGTAAGCTGTGTGCAGTGGGCCCAAAGCATTTGTAAAAAGCTATGAAAGATCCATTTAGGAACAATTTTGTCGCCTTTAATGTTTTCACTCAAAAGAAGTTTGTATTCAATACTTTAAAGTCTTTCTGTTGGCAGTTACAATCCCTGAATTATTTTTCTCAGAGGCTTCTGGGGCAGCACTGCATGGGGCCCTGGCATTGAGTACAAGGCTGGAGAGGGGCCAGGATGGTAACAGTGATGTCATCTGCCATGAAGTGGTTCAGGGAGCAGGAATCCTTGCACACATCATGCCCAGTCTGAAGAATCGCAGTGTCTTTGGATTAATGCTGTAACCCCACACCAGCTCAGTCCCATAAACGCCAGAAGGGCAGCTGAAAATATTCCGTCCTCTTCCCTTGGGCCTTCTTACATCTTCTAGGCCAGCCAAAGCGAGGACACTGGACAGAAGCATCTTGCAGTTCAGGTGTGCGCAGATCTGCATGTTCTGTGGTGGGTGGAAGGAGGTCTATGAACGTGTGATATGAAAGAAATTTCCTTCTCTCAGTCTGAAGGTGATTGATTTCCAAAGGGAGAGAGCATCAAGTATAGGGACAACATTGGGCCGTTTTGCTCCATGGGGATTAACAAGCGTATGGGTCTCTAAGGAATGACTTGTGGGTAATGTTGAGGTGGAGAGTCCATTTCTCCCCTTTCACATTTGAAGATAATATAATGCGGTGCCCCAAAATTTCACTACATGAACAATAAGATGACTTTAAGGCCCATTGGCTGTTTTTGGAATAGAAGGTGAATAGAATGCTAATCCAGTTTAAAAGGCAAGTCTTGCAAGTGGCTATAAGAGCCCAGTGCCAGCTGGGGTGCCAGGATTGCTCCTCAGCACACAGACCTCACATCCCCCCTTTTTGTAAGCGTGAAAGAGAGTTACAGATTACTTGTTTATTCTCTGCTTCCTTCCAGGAAAGTATCTAAAGCCATAAAATGCCTTACATTCATTCTTCAGCCACCTTTTCTGGCAGACAATCCAAAAATGCTGAATCTTCAGGTGACCATATTTGAGAACCCTTGTTCAGCTCCTCACATATAAATCCTGTATTTTGTGCACAGCACAGAAATAGCTTATTTTGGTCCTATTATTTACAATCAGGAAATTATTTATTTCTTTTCTGTTTCCCTCCTCTGGCGCCCAGAGCACTTTTTAGCATGGCCCTCCGTAAATTGCCAACTATTATTAGGTTATCACTGTAGAAAATCGTGGTTGAGAAAACAAGCAAGATGTTCTGTGATTCCAAACTAAAATGAGCCCCACCAGCGTCTGCCAATGAGCCCAACAGAGAACTAATTATACCTTTTCCTTCCTGAGTTCTGGAAGAAAAACAACAAATAACCACAAATGTGCAAAATGAGCATGAAAATGTCCGTTTCTGAAGGAGTCTATGTATGGTGACGCTTCAGCTGATAGCAATATAGTACACCAGAACCCACAAACTAGCCCAATTGTCAGACTAGAGGATGGCGTCTCAGGTGGCTTCCAAGGAGCCTCAGTGCTCAGCATAAGGCTGCACTATAACATACTGCCAGCCCCTTAGTCTGTGCTTCCAGAGTTTTACTTCTAGGGACAAGAGAGGCAAATCACAGAAGAACCTGGCATTATTGACTTCTGCTATGTCAACTATTTGCATCCTGAGAGTTAGGATTAAGCCTTATGTCCTACACCTTCTATACCTGAGCCCAGTCTACAGTGGAATATTAAGGCCAAAGTCATATACAGAATAAAAAACTTAAGACAGCAGATACCAAAAGCTAACTGGAAAGCCCAAGCTGAGTCTCTAAGGCAATGTAACAGTCTTAAGCACCAAATATTCAGCAGTCTTCCCACTATACTGCTCATTATGGTATTTTAAAAGCAATTAATATCATTTCTTTTTTATTAAAAACTATAGAATAAACATTATATCTTGGGCAAAGGCATAGGCTACAGAGCTATTCTGCATGCATTTTCATTTATCCATTCCTTCCACAAATATTCAGTGAGTACCAGGTACTGTTCTATGTGGTAGAGATAGAGGAATAAACAAGATTAATGATATGTCTAGTCCCATGGAGTTTACACTAGTAATGGGAGGAGAAGAATACTTAAAAAACATGATAAAATCTCAAATAGTGATGAGGATGAACATTGTTGTGACAAAAATAAAACAAGCTCAATCATGGGAACATAGATTAGAGAGTGTATGGGTGTCTATTGGCAGGGGAGAAGGGTTTTTAATAGGGTCATTTGACTCCTTGCACTACTAACCTGCCCGCTCAAACTTCTTTTTCTCTATCCAAGCAGCTCTAGCCTTAGAAAGTGTGAGAAAGCATTAGATAGCACCTTCAACAATGAGTGAGTCACGCTAAGACTTTGCGAATTAATAATGGTTTCATGAGGGCAGAGCATTCGCAGGTAGCACTAAGACTGTTTTATATTAACAGTAACTGCATTTGCGGAGCTTCACTGTTTAAACAGTACATTCCTATCATTTCTCCCTGATACCCACAGAGGTCCTGGGAGTAACACATCACGCATGGTTTACACATCACCATGTAGGTATGTTGTTAGCAGGCCCAGAGCATTGGTAAAATCTGGCAAGAACGGGATTTGATGAAGCATCCTGGAAATGAACCCCAACATGAGGACCTGGCACCAGATCCACCTGACCCCCAGGGAGCTTCAGCTTCCTACCTAGAAAAATGGGATTGAGGGCAGAGGTTCCCACTTATCCCTTCTGAGGTTAGGAAGGGCAAACAGTAAAACATCTATGGTAGTGCTCTGGTAATTAGAATTATAAGATGCTGTAAAATAAAGATATATTTGTCAACTGGCATTTATTAAGCATCTACTGTAGGCCCGGAGCTGTGCTTGATACCTGGGATAGAAACATGAAGAGTGTTACATTAGAACACAGCCTCATTGTGTATTCTTAGCAGCTGGGGTAGAGCGCTGAGCCTTATTTTCTGGTGTTTGCATTATAAATTATATATCTAGTACAAACCCAAGTACAAATAATGAAAGACCTGGATATTACATTCCCTTCCCAGACATCTCAAGGGTGTGCATATATTAACAAGCTTGCAAAAAGTACTTGTCAGGTTAAGTGAACATGCGAAGCAATTTTGTGGATTGAAGTCGATTAAATATAGTGTTAGTAAATAAAATGTAATGTAGCTGTAATACAAAATACAAAATTAAGAGAGCAGATTGTGGCCTCACTCTATAACCCTTCATTGCTTGATAGGAGTGGTTGGAATGAAACTAAGACACAGACATTACATCCTCCCTTCATACTGGTTCTGGGCAAACTTTTAAATCAGTTCAACGTGTCTTTTAGGATTTTTATTTACCTTGGTGCCTGTCCTGGGTCAGGGCTCCAGGCCGGCCCTTCATCTCTTCCACTCACTCTCCAGAACCTCTGGAACATACCTACTTTGTATGGTTTGCCTTTCACCTAAGGAACTATCTAGCAGAGCCAGGAATTCAGACATCATGTCCGGAAGATTAGAAAAGGCTAAATTCAACTCTTCCTGCATTCCCAGACAGATTCTCGTATTTAGATGAATCTATTTTTTAAGGTGTATTTATTACCTTTTTAATTACACAAGTAATAAATAACACGTTTGTAAAGAAAATGGGGTATAATAAGCAAACATTGAAACAGAAATCACACACTCCCACCACCCTATTGCATTCTTGTATCTATCTTTCAAATTTTAAAATCCTGAGACATTAAAATAAATTGCATATCAAGGCGTATGGAACTGTACAGCACAAAGTGTAAACCAAATTTTCAACTACAGACTTCGGTGAGTAGCAATGCTACTATCAGTTCAATTACGGGTCCATCTTGTAACAAATGCGCCACACTAATCTAAGATGTCAATAATAGGGGTAACTATGTGTGTGGGTGCAGGGGAGCGGGGCTTATATGGGAATTCCCTATACTTTCAGTATAAATTTTTCTGAAATCTACAACTTCTCTAAAAACAGAGTTAAAAAAAATAAATTACATAAAAATGGGCATACAAATATGTCATGTATTTGCCCTTACTTTATGTATGAACTCATGCTAGGCATAAGTGCATGACCAGCTTGCTCACTTAGCAGTGTGTCATGAACATTTTTCTTTGTTAATTAGTGTGTCTTTACAGCCTCATTTTAACAGCTGCACAATGTTATGTTGGATGAAGTTGTAATGTATTTTATCAAAAATAATGGACAATTCAATTGTTTCTAATTTTTCTGTAACATAAAAACTCTACAGTGGGACTTGAGAAGCAAAGAGAAGAAGAGCATTTGGGAAGGTTCAAATGAGATGGATTGTCCATAAATAGAACAAAGCACAGATAAGAGAAACAGGCTATATCAAAAGAAAGGGGGGGCGGGGTTGCTAGGAAGGGAGGCAAAGTGAATTGGAGGACACCAGTTTGTGCAGGGGCAGGCGTAAGGACATTATTGAGGCAAGAAGTGAATTTAAATTGCATCTACACAATAGCAAATAGCTCAGAAAACAACAGTTCAGCTATTTATATTAGCCCCACATATACCCTTCCCTTTTCCTTTTTAAAATTAGAAAACATTGCTCGACTAAATTTTACCTACTATTTTGCCCTCACAGACCTACTGTTATTAAAGTAAATGTTTATTATAAAAGTAACAGAGTCACAGATCAAACTAGAAAATACCCCAAACTTGATGCTATTTCAAAACTAGGTTCATTCACAACGATTTTATGTCTGATAAAGACAGTGTAAGTGTAATTCCAGCAAAAGCTAGGGACTCAGTCAGTGATCGATCTCTATTTTTGTTCCAAAAGAATGAGGGATTTTTCCCTGAAAACACCCTGGCACAGCTGATCCCTTCTTAATCTGTGTCTGAACCATGCCCGTATAATACTCTGCTAAAGGAGTCAGGATGGCGTTTCTATCTAGAACAGTTTTATTCATTTTCATTCAGGTGAACAACTGGTTTAACGTGCATGTAGAGTCAGAGGTAAGCTTAATAAAGCATCTTGAAATTTTCTTTGAACGCTTTTCCATTTTCAGATTTAGGATGTGTCAGTTTTATAGTTCCTGCCAACACCCTATGGACTTGTAGGTAAGAAGATGGGTTTTAGTGAGAGCCACAGCTCTTTGGTTCCAGTCCAAACGTCACTCTTACGGGGACTATGACTTTGGGCAAATTGCTTATACTCTGGTCTTCAGTTTTCTCATCTATAAAACAGGGATAATAATAGTACCGACCTCATAGAGCTGTTTTGTGGATTGAATGAGAATCTATATATAGTGCCTAGCCTCAGTAAATGTTAAATTAACTATTGTTGTCTTCATCACCCTCTCCTATCAGGACATCGAGGACACCATAACAAAAGATTTCAATACCATCAACATATCCTCTGATATCACCTGAACAAAGAATTCTGAATAATAGGTTGCATTTCTTGAGCCCCTGCTAATTTCCAGCAACCATGCAAAGTCATTTTGTATTAATTCTTTTAGTCATCATAAAAGCTTTATAAAATTTATTTTCCCTATTTTACCGATAAGTATCAGAGGCTCAGAGAGGTTAACTCTCACAAGGTCACAAGGTCACACAGCCAGTGTGTGGAAATAGACTAGAGTCAGGACTTACTCCAAAGCACTTGTTTGTTTTTACTGCTGTTATTAGATATATTATGGCGGCTGCAGGTCTTAGGAAAAGTATTCTTCTGTAACAGAGTCCTTCCCACAGAGGAGCACCGATTCTGCTGAAAGATAATCCCGTCCTGGGTGTGTTTGGAGTGGGGTGTCCTCCTTTTCTTTTGATAACATGGACCAAATTCGAGGTGGGAAAGCAGATCAAAAAGCACTGTTGGCTTGTGCTGATTCTCTTCCCTGCCATGTGTTCTTTAGAAATTAAACCCCTATTATTTTTCTCTTTTAGTTAGTATTAGTGTCTTTTTTTTAACTTAAAATATATAATACATGGATTTCAGATACATAATGGGAAAAATAAGCCCCAGGAGTACCCCTGCAAAGTACAAACATTCAAGTTAACATTTTGAAATGAAAAACATCAATTTGTTATTTGATAACAAAAATGGTTGCCTTTCGTTGATCCTCATGTCAGAGCCAGCTATTTAGCTGATTTAAGCACTGCAGAAACTAAGGCTCTAAGTGGTAATTAATGGATCTCAATCCAGTTGGGGGAGCTTTAAAAAATAAAGCTTCTCAGACCACATTCCAGACCAATGAAGTAGAAACTTGGTGGGGCTGGGAAGTTGGTATCCTTTAAGTCTTGAAGCTGTAGAGTTGCCCTGCTGATTCTGACTTGGAGCTGGGGACCAAATGACCATCACTGCCGTCTACTTGAGCTCCTTTCTCCCCTTCCTTTTCTTCTCTTTCAAAAGCAGAACATGTCACTGTTTCTGTTTCTTTTCTACTCTCTTCGGAGACAACATTTATGGGCTGAGGTTTTATGTGGTTTAAATGTTTTTCCCTTTTTCAGTTTGTATGCCTTCCCTCCTAACCGGTCATCAATCAAACATCAGTAGTTTTTGAGATTCATCTCCTAAACTTTAGTTAGAAGTCAAATAAGGGCTCTTTGCATGTGAACCACTGAAATGATTGTGTCTTTGTGAGTGAAGGAGTGTGGCTTTCATATTTACTTGGGTAAATAAATATCTCTTCTAAGACAGAACCTTGTTTAAGGCCTTCGGTGACACCAGAAGAATGATCACTTATATAAGAGGTATTTCTGCTTGAATTCCAAAAGAGCAAGACAGAAGGGAAGAAGGACTATATAGAAAGGAATCTGTATGTTGGTTGAGGAAAGATTCCTGCCCAGAGCCCCTACTAAGACTTGAACCAGAAGGTCCCTAATATCTTTTGAGGCTTAGGTTCTGTAAAAATTCAAAATAAGTTGGAATCTCTTTGAGTTTTCAGAATAATCTTATCCTCTATCCCATTTTTAAGTGCATAGAATTGTAAAATTAATGTCTTAAAGATGTATAACCCCCCAAGTTTAGAAGCATTAACATAAGCCAAAATTCCCTGCCACGTATGGATTCTCCTGGGATCTGACTCTGTTGATTTATAAAGAATAGCTCATAGTATTGAGCCTTCATAAAGTGCCATCCCCTATTCCCAGAGCTATTCATGTTAATTCATTTCCTTCAAAACCCAAAGAAGTTGGCAAGCTTCTGACCTGGTAAGTAAAGGGACCAGGATTCAGCTGGTTTAGGTAGATTGCCCCCATCCCTTAGCCTTTGAGTATAGCTTTTCTGGGCCAGGGGTTTTGTAATTTGGGAGTGTAAGAACTTTCTAAATAAGTAGCCCCAGCTCTTCCACCAAGATTACTCAAGTTGTTCTCTGAGCAAAGTGGCCATTTTATATCTGAGGGCATCAGTGTCTCTAAGAGAAATCAGCTGCTCTTTACTGATCCCCAGTGAGGTGCTACCCTGAAACCCAAACCATCTATTCATTACAGTAGGGTCCCTCAAAACTATGTGCATTTAGCACAGTAGTCCCATTTCCAAGCCTTAGAGCTGCATTTCTAAACCTTGGTGTAAATAAAAATTATATATGGCAGTGTTAAAATGCAGATTCCTGTGCCCCTTGCATAGAAAGTCTGATTATTTGGGTGTAGGTTGGAAGTCCCATATCTTCATGTTTTATAACAAAACAGTAGATGTTTCTGGTGCCAGCAGTGTGCAAATTTTTTTGGTATTAGACCCGACCTTTGAAACATAGTCTTCTCTGCCACCATTTATATTATGGCTTCACTTATATAGAAGCATGGCTGGTCAAAGTGATTTGGAGTAAATACTTTTGTCAACATTTCTTATCCATTTTTAAAGGGTAAATGACTCTCAGCTCTGTGGTTTGATTTCATAAATACTAACACACTTTGATCAGTGTCAATATCTTCAAGTCTTAAGATCTTTCGCCTTAGCATCTTTGAATATTTAAGTCATTTATTCTTTAAAGTGGAAGATATTTATTACCATTAGTCAATTCTAATGAAGAAGTGTAGTTATGTTCCTGCAAACAGAAAATAACGCCAAGTCATATGTGTGAACTTGGGTTTTTGCAGTGTACTCTGTGCGCCACCACAGTGGTAATGCTAAAGCAAGTATTGGGGATATTCTAGTCTAAAACCTTCATTTTAGATGAGGAAAATGGAACCTGAGAAAGCGAAGTGATTTGCCCAAGAACATGCAGATAGTTAGAAGAGCCAGAGTATCTACTCGACGAGGCTTCTCTCAGTGCTACACCATGAAGCTCTGCATACCTGGCTTGTCTCTTTTATTGTCCGTAACTAAAAGGTGCTGGGGAAGGCAACCACCCTTTCATCACAAGGGCCTACTCCACGTAAAATCACTCTTAGTCTCTGTTCCTGAGCACAAATCACTTGAAAATCAAACATCTGGCCCCCAGAGCTTGCTAAGAGTGAAGAATAAGATAAATCATCTAGGGTGAAACCCTTGCTTTCGTAATGCACAAACCCTTTATCTGACCTACAGAACTGTAAGAACTACCCTTTTTACAAATGAGATGTTTAAGGCTTAGTCTATAAATAGATACAAGGTTTGATCAATTTTGGCAAAAACTAACTTCTGGAGGAAAAGGGAGGGGATTGGCCAATTTTGCATATTGCCCAGATGACTTGGCCAAGGTATTAACAGTGAACTTGAGGCAGATCTGCGCAGAACAGTTATGTCCTGACTCTGTGATGCATAGTTTGATTAGAGCCACACTGCTTCCCAAACAGATCTTTTCTATTATTGATTTACAGTTTCCAGGTACCAAGGAGGCAGAACCAAAAGTCAAAGACTGTATGACTAATCTAAAATTTATTGGAACTCAAGATGGTAGTTAAAAAAAAGTTTCTATTAGAAATGTGGCCTGCAGTATGTGTGCAAGAAAACACATATATGCTAGAGTCAGTGTGTCTTAATGTGTGCCAATCACATTAGAAATCTGAGTCCTATATGTTTGTTTTTAATGGGCCAAGCCCAGAATATGATTATAACCCATATGGGACCAAGGCAGTAGTTATTTCTTGGATTTTACTTTGGGTAATGGTTTTTGAACCATTTGCTATGTTCAACAACTGGCAGGTTTCAGGCTGTGTGTTGCAAGGTCGTGCTTGGTGGCGCCCAACCTATGGTTTGTGATGTGTTGCTCTGTGCACCAAGCAGCAAAGCAGTGAGAGAAGAGCGTTTGGGGAGAATCCATCGCACTTCATTTGGCAGAGATGTCTCTAAAGGAACTAAGGTTAATGACTTGGGTTTGCCTATGTTTCTACATCTTTTTAAATGTGGCTTTTGAATTGAAAATATGCAAAAGGTCTGATGCCTACAGCTTAATAAAGTCTACCAGACTCCAAGAGGCCCAAAGTATGGTTTATTTATGTGACAGGCTAGTCACTCATTCGACTACTAAATTTTAGGGAATCCAGAGAGAGGCATCTGGAAATGGGAATCTGTTCTTACAAGCAAGAATTCCCATGCAGTATTCACACAAAACAACTATGGAAAAATGACTTGAGGTAGCAGAAATCACTGCAGGTTCAGGTGTGCTCTGCATTCAGGGCACAGGGATTGGTTTGGTTTTCAGAGTTCTGGACCCAGGAATCTTTGAGTTTAGACCTCCCTCCCTTCTGGTTGGCAAAGTGGCAGAGGAAACTCTCAGCAAGTTTCTGAGTGGAGAGAGGGCACCTAGGCTGTCCAGGGTGCCATGCCCTGCGTGCCAGGGGAGGGCAGCAGGTGTATGCTGGGGAACTGCTCCAGGTCACCTGCACAGCAACACGGGGAGGAAACCGCTCCCTGCAGGACTGCCCCACCCAGCACGGCCATCTGTTCCCCTCCAGCCAGTGCCAGCAGCCATCTCAGCTCAGAACAACCTCTCAGGTGTTCCTCGGTGGCAGCTGGGCTGTAAGCTGCGTTCTCTTTCCTTGTGTTCTTGTTGCTTTATTTTCCTTGCTCAGGTGCCTGTCCTTGAAAAAGAAAAGCAAAATTACTTCATAACAACGTCTTTATTTTTTTAAGGCTGCTGCTGTGGCAACTCCTAATAACTCTTAATAATGAAGTACAAGAGACCATAGAGATTGGTCCTGCTTTGCTTTTACTCTCCAGCCTCTGTGATTGGACTGGAAAGAGTGATTATGAATCCTTCACCAGGGAGGATTAACAAACTGCCTGTGACTTCTTCAGTCTTTCTTTTCTCCCACTGACACAGGAAAGAGGGTTCAGTGAGAACCTCTTTCAGAGTCTCTGAGGAAAAGGAACAGTGTACCTTGAAATGGGATAAGAGGGAAGGAAAACTCATTCATCTTCTTGGAAGGGACAACATGGTGTGGACAGAGCATGGGCTCTGAAATGAAAAGACTTGGTTTAAGAATTCTTGTTCTTCTGTCTAGGAAAGACTTGATATCACAACATCACTGTTTCCCAAATTGTAAAATGGGGATTGAGTCAGAATGTATAGTACCATGTGTAGCATAGTGCCTGGCCAGAGGAAATGCTGTTTGCCTTAGTTTCTTTAATTATGAAATAGTAACTAAAACCTGCCTTCCGTCACCAGCAGAGGTCAGAAGCAATGAGATGGAACCTCAGAGGTGACCAGCTCTCTTTCAGAAACAATGTGATGCTATAGGTACAATAGCCTCTGAGCAGCCTAAATGACCTTCATGCCCATTTTAAAGCATGAGAATCTTCAGTCTGGTAGAGACTCACGTGCTTTATGTATCGTGCCCATTGGTGATTACAGAGGAAGGGTGGCAGCAATAGAAGGGAGACACTTGTCCAACTACTATGCATAAAACCTACACATATACTCAGAGTATGCCAGGGACTTCAGAACACTGGAGAGGATGATCTAACTTATAGTTATAAAATAACTGCCATACCTGCCTTTACATATGTGAATTCAATTTAATAAGTATTAACATATACTATAAACCTACTGTGCAAAGTATTTTCAATATGAAAAGGCTTTGAAATTGGTAAGTCCTTTTGCTCAGTCACGTGGTCAAGAAATTGAGTATCTTGTAAATTCTGTTTATGGACTTAGTAGGGGGCTATTTCAGATCCCAACCCAACCTTTAACTGATCAAGCCTGCTCTACTTAAATGCCCTTTCCAAAACATTAAAGAGAACTACTCTTGTACTTTGTACCAAGAAGAATGTAAGTCTTTTGCAAACAACATTTCAACTAACAACAGCCCTCTGAAGTGGGTTTTATAATCCCCCTTTCACCGATTAGGAAATTGAGGCTCAGAGAAGTTAAGTAATCTGCCCAGGGTCACACAGTCAGTGGTAAAGGCAAGATTGGAAACTCTCTGGTCCAAACGTGATCTGAACTCCTGTGCTGAACTCATCATGAATCATAAATCACTCTAATCCTACTGCTGTAATAGACTATGACTTTCTTATATCCAGGAAAAGATCTATTTGGGATTACTGATGCGCAGAGAGCTTTGAGAATGGCCATTGGTGCCCATGGCACAGGGAAAGGCAAGAATCACAATGAATAAGCATTGGCCTTGAATGTAGAAGGCCTAGTTCAAGTCCTAATATGGCTGCTTCTTAGTTGGGCAGTGTTGTACCCATGGTTTTTCTTCTCTAAGCCTAGTTTCCTCCCCTATGAAGTTTCCTTACCTCATAGAGTTGTTGTCACAATCAAAAGTGGTAACTAGGTGGCTCCGCTTTCCTATTCTTAAAGCTTTTGGCAAATGTCAGCTACTGTTATAGTTCAATTATTTTCAATCCCACTATTGACTTGTTCCTGAATCTTTGTAAATATCTCGTGACACCTTAATGTTCTCATCTATAAACTAGAGCTAACAAAACAGCATCTTTTGGTAATACCCTGCAGCAGCCATTTTCAACCTGTAATGCCTAAGAGTCTTTGGGGCTATTATTAAAACAGATTCCTAGGCCTTAGTTGCTGATTCAGCATGGCCGGATAGAGCCTTATAATATTTCCTCTTAAGAAGGAAGGCCCCCATGAGATGCTGGTATTTACGGCTTGTGATCCCTCTTTGTAAAATGCTGCCCTGTAAGTTCCATTATAAAGACCTGTGGTATCTACAGGTAAAGAACTTGGCCAAGATCACCCAGTCAGTCAGTAGCAGAGCTAGCACCCAGCCCTCAACTCTTGATTTCTAGATCCTGTTCTTTGGACCACACGACTAAGCCTCAGAAGAACATTGAAGCCCTCTCCTGGTCACTGGATTTATTTTACATTGGGGTTTAATTGTGGAGTACACAGCTACAGCTTCCAGCACTCTGCAGACATCTCTAAACAGTTAATTGAGTGCCGTTGCCTCTTTCTTTTTTCTTTGCAGACACATTTGCAAGCAAAGTGGCAGCCACCCAGGACCAGTATGCAGATGCATCCATAGGTAACGTCACCGGCAGCAACGCAGTGAATGTCTTCCTGGGGATTGGCGTGGCCTGGTCCATCGCTGCCATCTACCATGCAGCCAACGGGGAACAGTTCAAAGTGTCCCCTGGCACGCTAGCTTTCTCTGTCACTCTCTTCACCATTTTTGCTTTCATCAATGTGGGGGTCCTACTGTATCGGCGGAGGCCAGAAATTGGAGGTGAGCTGGGTGGGCCCCGGACTGCCAAGCTCCTCACATCCTGCCTCTTTGTGCTCCTGTGGCTCTTGTACATTTTCTTCTCCTCCCTGGAGGCCTACTGCCACATAAAAGGCTTCTAAAGGAACAATCAGATATAGTAAATTTATATATATATATATATATACATATATATATACATAAAGATTTATGTATAATGAACAGAGGAAACTGACATTTGTCATGTTCACTTACCTGCTGATGGAATCCAACTTTCAAGAGCATACTCTGTACTAGGGCCGACATGAGAAACCATCACCTCCCATTCCCAGGGACATCATCATGTTGAACAAGGCACGGAGGCAGGACCATCCATCTTTGCAGCTCGGCCTAGAAGGGTTGTACAATCTCCAGGTTGATAAATCATTAAGGCTTTGATTTGTTTTCTTGCTTTTGCTTTTGTTTTTGGTGGGATTGGGGAGGTGTTGATGCTTGGCTTTACTTTTGTTTTTGTGTTGTTGTTTTTTCCCTGCTGGGAGGGTCAGGAGTTTTTGCCTCTCTTTTTGAAAGGTGATGACTGAGCCAAATACAAATGGGATTTTGGTAATATGTTAAATCATTAAGATTCCCCCTCCCCCACCCCCAATTTTTTAAAAATTATTTTAGTTAAGAAAGGATCTGGGCATGGAAGAGAAGAAGAAAGAAGCATATGTTCACTATTTTACCAAATTTCTTGCTTATCTCCAGAATTTGAGTAGAAGTGAATCTGCCTCCAAGAAGAAGCTCAAATAGAGCCAGGAAAAGTTATGGTTCTAGGTACGATCTGATATTTAAAGATATGATGGCTGATACTCTTGTTCAACAAGTACAGGGATAATGTGCCTAGATTCCCAGGAACATGCAAAATCCCTTATTTCTTATCTTTTTAGCTCTGGACTATGATTAGTAAGGCCCTTACCCTGACGTTCCAGCCCAGCTACCCCTTCTCAGTCCCCAGTCCCAAACCTCTTCCTCCTACCTCCCACGCTCCATGCAAACAGGAAGAATAACCCCATTCAAGGAGCACATCATACTGTTCCATCTGCATCCATATGTGTCCCATGTTGCTGTTGCCTAGGATTGTCCGTCAGTTTTATTTTCAAAAGCATCCATGGCCTGCACAATCCTGTTCCAGTCATGACTGAACATTTGCTCCTTCTTCATGTGCCTGTTTGGGAATGTTGTTGTGAAACTTGTTACACAGTGCATGGATGAAAAACAAAGCAAAGTGTATTTGTATATAGTAGAGTATAGCTTATTCCATTGTCCAATTCACCAACATTGATCAGACATTGAAGGCATAAGCGAGCTGTTCTTTCACTTAAGTTGGTACTTTTGTGCTGTTAGTTTGATATTACTAGGGATAAAAGGAGAAAATGGCTTATCTGTTCATGGATCTGCACATTCATTTCTAAGAAGCAATAATTGTCATATGGAAAATTAAAGTTATTGAGAGGTTCAGCAGGCAAACTGCAAAGTATATGGAAAATTAGCCATGTGGAACGCATCAGAGGCCTCTAAGAATCACCAATCAAGTCAGGAAGGCCAAGGAGGAAGGCATCGTAAAGAATGGGTGAGTTAGACAGATGTGCCTGGGCCTTGAGAGCCTTCATTTCTACAACACCCCTTTCCCCCAAAGTATTTATTTCACATCTGCTCTGTCTGGCACAGATGTTAGATTGTGCTGGTTTGTTCTTTTTGTTTTTTAATGTAAAATGCTATTTTGAGCCCTATTTCTTTCACCATGCAGACCCCTCTAATTGTATCTGCAGTTTGTGAGTAGGAAAGAAGTCAGATGATCAATGGGCCTTCCAAAGTGTGTCTCCCCTACATAAGCAATTAAATGAGAAGATCAGTGCCTCCCAGGAGGATTGCATGGGAGATTTTTAACCCTTTAAAGAATGGCTCTTTCTATTTTAAATTACCAAAGAACATGAATAAACCCAAAATTCTTTCCAAAGTAATGAATCCACTAATGAGGAAAAATGGAATGACCTTGCTCACCTCTTAGTGATGTCACTGCCTATGGGAATCCCAAGCCAGAGACTTCCCTGTATTGATACAAAGATACTTAAGAAATAAAAGCTGTTGAAACTTATTTTCTCTTCTTCCATTCAATAATCATGATCATGTATCAATTAATAAATATTTGGTAATTGAATAAATAATTAAAAGCTGGCTACCCACACAACATGCCAGGTTCTGTGCTACAAGCAAGACAGCCCAGATCCCTGCCCTCAAGGGGTTAGAGTTAATGTAATTGCTATTTCCATGAGTAAATCCTAACACAGTTATGTGGAGACAGTTTCATCTTGTGAGGAAAAACACAATTATGAAACTCTTTAACATAAACACACTGAAACTGTATAAATACAATTGTCCAAGGGTCTTGAATCCTGGGATTTTCTTCAAGCAGGAGGTAATAAATATAGCCTCTGAAGAGAATCCTATTACTCCTTGGCCAGTCCTGCAGGTCTGTACAGCTCCCATTTTAAACCAAGAAAAGTGCAGTCCTTTTGGTGTCTGAGATCAGTGGGAAGGCCCAGTTCATCCCAGTTTTTATCTTCCTTGGGAAATAACTTTTCTATATCCCACCCCTTTCGATTGCTCCTCTCTACCAGAGACTTAGACCTGATCCATCATGGCCCAGGACAGGTGGCCTTGATCCTTTGGGGGCACCTGCTAACGTGTGCTTTATTTATTATTTATTTGCTTGAGATCTACCAACTGAGAAGCTAGCCTAGCAACACCAAGTAATGTAGTTAACGGATGTGAGTTGTTTAAATATTAGAAGGAGTTTGCACCTATTTTTAGCCGTATTTGGAATGACAATAATCCCATAGCAAATTTTCACTGAGAACTTTAAGTAATTCTTTCTTGCCGTTGGTCAATTTCAATTTCAAAGACTTTTAGTTTGTTTGCTTTTTAAATTTTCATGCCATAGGGAAAATATTGATTCTGGTTTTTCAGGGTTGTTAATTATTATAGTTGTGTAAAATTATTTCATTTTATTTGTTCAATTATTTCATTTTGTGTGTATTGTACACAGCTTTAGGGGGAAAAGTATAGTAATTGTGCTTTTCCTTATAAATGATACACATTATTGACACAGACAAATAAAGTTTTTAATTATTTCAGATTTAACCACTAGTGATACAGCATATTCTGTATGGAATGTTTTCTCTCTTTTCATTGTCATCTACTTCATTTTTTGTTTTCATATTTCGAAGAAATAAAGACCAAAAAGGTGTTACTGTGCAGTTGGTATCCTCATCCAAAAGAATGAGAACAGACATCCAGTATTCACACTCTTGCAGATGCCAGCCCTTTGGTCATGCAAAGTTTCATTTTTAATTTCTCAAGAGAACACTTAAATGTCAGCATATTTGCCTATCCTATAGTGCTGAGATAAATATTGGAAAGCTATGTAATCTTGATATTCTTCAATTTCACTAATTGTTTTTTAACATATTTTGGTACTACTCTACTTGCATCTTTTCTGCATCCAAAACATGAACACATGAACAGTTTCATGCCAGACCACTTTTTACCATATAGAGTATTATATCAAATCAATCAAACTCGAATTAACTGATCATTGGAAATGCTTCCTAAGGAATAACTAATTGATTTGCTTTTTTAGTATCATATACTGTTTTCCTCTTGCTTCTCAGTAGAACATCTGCCTGGCGCTAATAAGTTCTGACTGTCTAATTATATAAGTTATTGATTTCATGTATCACACAACCAAACCTGTGTACAGAAAGGTATACAAAAGTGGAATTAGCATTTGTGGAAAAAAACTTTTACCTCTGAAGTTTGTATGCTTATTTGCAAGTCTACTTTCATATCAGTGGATTTATTTCTTACTATAATTGATAGGATTTGTTTACTGATCATCCTTAAAATTTTCTTTAGAATTCTCCATTATATCTATATGTAGAATATTCATTACATGTGGCAGCTCCTGTACAGCACACTTTTATACATGAATGACATAGGGATAATTTAAATATTTTCTTGGGGTCAAATGATTGATTTGGCTCCTGATTACCAGTCATTGATTTAACAAAATATGAACAGCCAACATTTACTTCTTTAAATAGCAAAAAGATTAAGTCAATGACCAGAGCAGCCTTGACCCTATAACAACCCTTCTTTAGCAGAATGTTATGGCCCAACAATTCTCAGTCTTCTCTAAGCTAATTTTAACTCCTTCAGAGATTCAGGTTCAAGCCTTCTACTGGTGACGATTTTGTGGCACTCTGCTTTCTGTGGTTCATAGCATAAATACTAAGATTGGTGGTGGTGGTGGTGGTGGTGATGGTGGTGGTATCCAAATATAGTATTATACTATATAGAAGATGCTGTTCCAAACAACCCACAGAGATTCTGATAGGCAGCTGTCCTCCACAATGAGAATCCCTGATGGCAGCCATTTCCTTTGTGGTCTCACTGTCATTGGGACAGAAAGCTGGTGCACACCCTGCCTTTTCCTCATGGGGCTTGAGACTCCACAGCCCAAGGCCCCTGATCTTAACCTGTCAAAAAAAAAAAAAAAATTCTGAGACTGACTAGTTGCTCTACATACTTTGTGAAAGCAACTAGAAAAAGAATAAAGTTTCCTCTGGTAGAGGAAGCCCTCCATTCTCCAATAGTGACGTTTCACCTTCTCAAGAACATACTTCAGCTCTACAAATGCATATTCTGTTTAGCAGCCCCTATAAGATTTCTTTCAATGTTTCCTGGCCCAAGATATAGACTTTCTTTTTATTTATTTTTTTCTTTTAAATGTTACATTCAAAAAATATGAGGTCCCCATATACTCCCCACCCCACCCACGCCATCCCTCCCACATCAACAAACTCTTCCATCATTGTGGCACATCCACTGCACCCAGCGAATACATTCTGGAGAACCGCTGCAGCACATGGACAGTGGTCCACATTGTAGTCCACACTCTTCCCCCAGTCCACTCAGTGGGCCATGACAGGACACACAACGTCCAGCATCCATCCCTGCAGTATCACCTAGGACAACTCCAAATCCTGAAAATGCCCCCACACCATATCTCTTCTTCCCTCTCCTGACCATGAGCCACCATGGCCACCCTCTCCACATCACTACTACAGTTTCTTCCCTTACTAATCACAATAGTTCCCCATCAGAACACCAGTAAGTTCTCTCTAATCCTAGACTCTCTTTTGATTCTGATCTCCTGTTTCCAATTTTGGGCAATTGCATCCAGAACATGTCCTATGTGTAGTTTCTTAACTCAAGAAGACTGGCCATTTCATGTTTCACAATGTACAATATTGGATTTCACCATGACCTACAATTGGCATTTGGCTTTTGTTGTAATAATCACTCCACTTTGCCAAGGTAATCTGCTATTTGCAAATCTGAGCAAAGATAAATGAGCATTTCCATTGAAAAACAAGTGACTATATTGTGTAGATAAGACATACAAAATCCTGTTTATCTTAGGGAGAAAGACACACGCTGTTATGAATGGATTAGGTTCATTAGCTTTCTTTCAGATCTAAGTTCAGATTTTTCATACTGGACTGCATTTCTGCTCTTCTTTTATACTTATAGCCACATTCACCATCTTCATATCACACAGCACATTTCAAGTTTTCGGGAGTCCTGATGATGTTCCACCTACAAGAATAGCATAGGAAGGGTACTCGCTTGTGGTAGTTATTTATTTCATTTTTGGAGCTTAATTGGGCCACTGTTTATCATATACAAAAGCAGCATCCACTGAGAGGTGGCAGTCCTAAGGGAGAAAGCACTTCAGCTTCCCAGCCCATAAGAAATGGTGAGTACTTAGCTTTCTGTGACTTGTCTCCTGCCTGTCAAGATGTCCTAAAAGATTCATTCAGAGGCTCCCCAATTTCAGTTTTGTCAAAGGTCCTCTTATTGTAAGGGACATTTCAGTTAATAGTCATTGTGAAAATTGTGGTTTATTTTGATGTATTTATTTGTAGGAAATAGCTTTACTTCATAACTTCAAAATGCAACATGAATTAGTAGTTAAAACTCTGATCCCCATTTTTCCAGATTTTCCTGACTACAATTACTTTACCCCTCTGTTATCAAAAGAGTTCTTCAATGCTTCTTTACCATCTACAATCTTTAAAATCACACCGCCCTAACCCTTTTCAGCATGTCAGAGAGGTGTCACCTTTGGGAATAGGTAAACTCCCTCTTCCTCTTTCCTAAGCCAGCCTTTATAGTTCTCCCATTACACTCATTATCCTTAGTGAGGCTCACCTGTCAGCAATGGGAAAAGGCTCATGCTAAAAGTGATCATTATGGACATATTTTTCTTATCGTGAACTTGTCATAGGTAAGCTCAAACATAATGACATTCTACCCAGAAAACAGTCACTAGAACATAGTATGGTATCTCATAAAATGTCAATATCTTCCTTTTTAAGCCGTGAAATTAGTAAATTTTACAGTGTAATGTTCTGAAAATTTCATTTATCAATGGCTGATTCAATTTTGATGTTGACATTTCAGAATTGATTTAATATTTAAAACAATTGATTAATACATCAGGTAGAATTTGCCCTCATGTTTAGCCCAAACTAGCCACAGAGCCAGACAGATTGGCCCGCAGTTAAAAGGTCTCTGAAACATGTGCCTTTTAATGACCAGCAGATAGATGTGTTGTTTTCCATATTCTATCACAGGTTATCACCTCAACCAATGAAAAACAAACAAGCAACAAAAATTTGAAATGCTAATTATAATATTATTCCTATAAGATTCAGACAAGGTTTCAGGATCAAATCCCTTCTATCCCATCTCTTCCTAGAGCCTAGAGATACACATATAAATACCAAAATAGACGACATGAGTCACAGTACTTGAACAGCACTTCTGGATATCTAGGATTGCCCTAAAAGCCCATGTCACATTAGCATTCCTTTTTAGTAGAGCCCTTTTATAAACAGAAAGAGGGGAAAGGGCATGATAGGATGTACATTCCTTACATTTTTTTTCCTTTTTAGGTAGAGATGCCAATTCTGATAATGTCCCTTATATAGATTCTTCTTCAAAAATAAGTCGATTTTTGAAACAAGGGAAGAAAGAAATTCCTCTCCACCCCCTTTAGCAAACATTTCTGATAGAAAATCTTTAGAATCAATTAGGGTTCCTTTCTGACTGTTCCAATTACCCTCAGCTTTTTGGGGTATGTTGCAAACAGCTCTTGGAAAAAATATCCTGGTCTAGGTCAAAACCTGGGGATTAAAAGGAAAAGAGTTTATATTTTCCCTTGAAACACAGGACTCAGCAGGGGAGCTCCCATGCATCAGTTCACGTTTTCTAGAAATGTGCTTTGACATGTTGGAAACAGAGGAAAATGACTGCCACAGATATTAGATACCAAATCTCCCACCATCATGTAGATCCTCCACTAAGTGTAGTTTAGCTTCAGTATTCTTAACTGCACCAACCCACAACTTTCATAGGCATTGGTCATCTTGTTCCTAGCATTTACCCTCCAAGATTCTACTAGGAGGCAAACTAGCTCTTTTAACTAGTTTGTGTATGAGATTTCTCCAAGGGGTCCTGTCAGAAGAGGAGTGATGGTTGCAGATGCCAATTCATTGGAACCTATTTAATCAACTGCTACTTTACATATTAGCCCCTGCTTGGACATGGACCTCAGAAATATCAGAAGAACTTTGTTTTATTGCTATTTTACCAACAAGCAGAGGATACTATGAAGTGCAAACTGAAAGTTATTGTTATTAGCACAACAGTTATTGTTAAAATTGACAAGGAAATATTGTCTTTGATGTTTCAGTTTGAGCCCCTTAAGATAAGGTTTTTGCTGCTATCAGTAACCCTATAGGAAATTTGATATTCCAAATCTTCTTTGAAACAGCTGATGCTATGGGAAATATATGCATGAGGCTTAAAATATTCTTGTTATTCTCAGATTGTTCTTACAGATTCTTCCTGGTTTTACATTAAAAAAGAAATGGGCACTTTTCTCATCAAAATGGATTGGGATTTTTTCCAATACCTGGCTCCATTTTGTGGAGAAATGAGTCTAGCACCCAAAGAAGCTGTGAGCAGTGAGTTGCGTCAACGACCTTGCTTCTCTGCCCCCTTTTCCTACTTCAGGCTCTAAATTCCTGTGCATGGGCTTCAGAAAAAACTACAGATGGTGAGAGAAAGTCAAAAGGAAAACAGTTGTCCTTCCTTTCAAAATGGACTAAATTTGCTTATTCCTTTCAAAAGATGCTTTGAAATGCCAAATCTGAAGCAAAGATTGTATTTTTGCAAAGCTATCAGGAAAATGTATGTTAATTATTGAAACGTAGGATATAGTAACACAGCAGTGCCCAACCACTGCTCTCTTGGCCCATTCATAGAGTATCCAGAGGCAAACGAGTCAGCTGAGGGGACAGGTCACTATTAATGTCATAACCACATCACCATTCAAATACTAGATGGAGCTGGAAGTAGGCAAACAGGTGGAGCCAATCCCAGATCGTGGACCAATCCACCACGCTTGCTCACCCCTGTGATCGAGAAGGCCTATGAACATTAGAATAATACCAGAAGTATTTTTTTCACTTGATGTGAATATTACTTAGAGTGATTCTTTTTTGCTCAGAGTCCAGGCTGGTTTGCTTGACTCAAACCTTTCCAGAGTCATGCAGCTCAATAACATGCTTGTTGCCTGCATGGAGAGTGAACCTTTTTTATTTTCAAACTTATAACCATAGAACCAATTTTTAAAAACACTGAGAAAGTAATACATCCAAGTGGATTGGACCTAGTGATGAGGAATCTAAACTTGCATTTTCCTTCCCCTCTCATATACTGACACTCCAACTCTAGAAGTAATTTCATCAGCAAAATGAAATAATATTCATTATGTTGCTGTTTAGAATTAACCATTAACCAACAGCAGATCAATGAATGGTATAATTGTGACTTCACCCAGAGACGAGACCCTGGGTTTTCCAAGGAAAGAAATCAGCATCGGTTTGGGTCCCTTTCAAGCAACTGACAAAATAGTCAACAATGTTTGGAAACAATGATGGACGGTTCAGCACAAGCTGCTGGGTTATTGAGGAGGGATTCTCTTAGAGTTTCTTGAGGGTTTGCTCTTCCTTGTAAGTTTCTGTCTGTCCTGGTTCCCAGGGGAATATTTCCCCATACTCATTCTGTGGGAGAATACTAACATAGCTCCAGACTCTGCCTTTGATTTCCTCATTCTCCCAGGAGAAGCAGTCCATTCCTCCTCCCTTCCAAATCAATAAGGGTTGAGAGATGCAGAAAGTGTTTGGACAGTACTCATCAATTAAAATTCAGGACTGGATACTGGAGTTAGAGAAATGTCAACTGGGTAATTTCTTCAGGGAAAAAAAAATAAGAAGGAAATTAAACCAAAAAGGGCAGAAAATTAATCAGTTTAGCAGTCTTTGTTCCAGGATCATCGGCTCACTTTATATTCTGTTCAATATTACTTTTTAAAAACTTTTAAAAATATGTATACAATCAAGGCAATGGAGAAAATTTAAAATTGAATGTCAGAGTCCATTATTTTGTTTTCAATCATACAATTCTACAAATCTCAATATTTACTTTGTACAAAGCATCATATTTGGTACCTGGAAATGGCATGAAGAATTCAAGACCAAGTAATTTAAGAGAATTAACACTATCCTTTGATTTAATCAGGAAGAGCCCAGTTATGGAACTCTAATTAAATTAATGTTCCATTCTGGTCTAGAGATATTTTTTCAAATTGAGATTGCTTAATGGGGCCATTCTGAAACCTGTCAAGGAATTTTCCATTAATAGAAATTTACTGATTTTTGTTTTATTTCACATTCTGTTTTTCACCAATGAGATAAATGGATTCAGGGTTAAGTGACACATCCACAGGTGCCTCCAGTGAGCCAAACCCTGTGTTGTTAACATAGGGTCTTTCATTTAACTTTCCAAGTTGGGAAGAATTTGTTGCAGAGATCATTTGCCTTACCGTTGGCGAATTTTTCTTTTGGTTGTTGACACTAGTTCATCGTTGGATTTTGGCATGAACGCCACATCAGCGACCTTCATAAGGCTGAACCCACTAGTCTTCTAAATGCAAACTTCAGGTTTGTACAGTTTCCCACAATAATTCCACTTCCTTTTTGGAGGAAGAAATTCACAGCAGTTGTTTGATACTGAAGTATGTAAATTACATACAGGATGCAGCATTGGCCAGGCAGAAAGATATTAAAAGACACAAGTATGTGTAAAACAAGATGAGAAAAGAATTGCATTTACTACAGATTCAAAAATCTTTTAAGCATCTCATTATGAAGAGAATGACTACTCAAAAATATACCCAAAAAGTCTTCAAGCCCACCCCTAAGAATCGCCCCCCGCTCTCCACAGCCCACATGCCCAATTAGCTGTGTGAAATTGCACCTTTCACTGATGGAGAAAATGTAGTGAAAGGATCTAGGCATTTCCACAGGAAAAGAAAAGAAAAAAACCAACCGTGGTGAACTCTCCTTATATAAAAAACAAAGAATGTTTTAGTGAAGTAAAAGTAAGCTTTCACTTGAAGGAATCCCAGTTACAACGTCATCAGAAACGGCAAAACCGTTTCAATATCATAACAGTAATATTTTCTAACTTTATTAGCACTGCGGCACAAAGCCAAATATGGCCAGGGGAAAGGTAAACACAAATTCCTGACATTGCAACAGAGAAAGTGATCGTGTCAGCCTCATTTGAGAGAGAAAATTACAACATATAATATTTTTGTTTAAGTATAGTAGCTGCTCTGACTTCTACCTAGGGATAAAATTACTTTTCCTTCTCTCATAAATTTCTATATAGAGCTGCTGTTCGGTTGCCATAAGCATTGTATTTTTATATTTCAATAAATCCCTCCAGTTAAATATAACCCACTTTTCAGATGTTATTAGGAAATTCTAAATTGGAAAGGTGTTTTTCTCAGTCTTTTGTTTTTTTAAACAAATATGCGCCATAAGCATTTTCTGATGATGAGTGCCTTAAGCAACCCTAGAAGCTCTGTCAATCAGCGGGCATGTGATTGGTTAAGGCACAGAACCTGTAGATAAATTTAGCCTTCCTTCGGCACAGGTAGCCTCTCATTCACACAAACTCGCACCTCTATCTTCTTTAACTCTGCATCAGCCTGGCCTCTTGAATTGACCCAGGTCTACCTACCAGTCAAACAAACTGCAATCTCTAATTACGTATTCTGACAGCTTGCTCAACTTTTATCACCAACCAGATTTAATGTTTGCCCCTCAATGTTCTTTCCTTAAGTATGCTCCTTTCTATAGGTCCTTGCATTTAAAACACTTTAGAAAAGTATTTTTCTAGAAAAAGTCGAAAACCTTTCGGTCAAGAAACTGAACAAATTTAGCCGCAAATATGTTAATCATCCTGAAGTGATAACACCTATTTAGCAAGAGAGGACTTGAATGCTATTAATACAATATTACCCTCTGAAGAGAGGCATTAAAATCTTCTACAAATAGTCCTTCAGGGGCTCAATATGAAAAAAATTATATTCTCTTCATAGGAAGGTCATGGGTTAGAGAACAAGTTTAAGTCACACTTTAGTTACACGTTTGCCCTCTATGCTAATATGGTACTAGAGTCTCTATAAGTTAACTAGGACCAACAGAATCTGTCCTTAATGCGTGCATTATAGAAATGTCTAGGGGTGGGGTGGGGTGGGCGGGGGGGCAATACCGACCTTCACATTCCACAATAAAGGTTTGTCCTGGGCGTGAAATTAAAATGGTTTGGTCGACTGTAGTGCATTTTAGAAGAAGCTATTATAGTGATTCTTGAAGTTTGGTCCCTAGACCAAATGCATCAACGTCACTTGGAAATTTGTTAGAAATGCAAGTTCTTGGGTCTCACCTATGATCCCTACCTAGGCCAGACCCAAGGAATCAGACATTCTGGATGTGGGCCCAGCAATGTGTGTTTTAACAAGCCCTTGGGGTGCCTCTGATGTATGCTCAGGTTTAAGAACCCTTTGTCTACTATTCTGTATGCCTGTGGCCAAGAAGAGTTAATGCCACTCACTGTTTAACTACTTCCTTCCAGAAAGATGCTTAAAAGCTTAAATGGTAGGTTCCTACTATTCACAATATATTCATATATATGGGCAGAACTGTCTTCCATTCAAACTTACAATATTATTTGAAGGGAAAATCCTTACAAATATTCTTTTCTGGTGTAATTGAGCTTCTTAGTAGGCTCTCAAATCAAAGAGACTTCTAATCAGCTTTTCAAGTACTTTTAAAAACCAACAGCTGATCTGCTTGGCCTGACTGTCCAATGGCCTTGAAAATGACCTTGAGCAATTTTCTCTTAATTGATTAGCCCTGGCTAGTTTACCTTCATGCTAAGCCACTGTAAAACAGTACTGAGTTATCCTGAAAGACACATTCTGCTGGGTGGACATGGACTGACTGACCTAAAACTATCCCTGGCTATGAGTGATGGTTTAGGTTTAGAAGGAGATGTTTTCAAGGTGTCACGTGGTCCATAAAGCCTGAAAACCACACCCAATGTAGAATTGATCTCCTGGCCTCCAGAAGCTCCCTTTTAGTTTCTTTCATTTGAACTGATGCAGAACTGGGAGTGGAGAGTGAGCAAATACCTGCTTACAAAACTGGTTTAGAGAAGGGAATTTAAGATTGTGAGTTATGTATGTGTATACATGTATGAGTATATTTTGTTAAATCAATCCTGAAAAGATTACATATATATAAAACATCCGTATGTGTTTTGACCCTTCCATTTGATCCAGGAAAGTAATTCAAAGTCTTTAAAAGAAAGCTTAAAATGTAAGCACAACACTGATATACCTGTCTGCCTTAGTTGGTCAGAGCTGCCATGACAAATACCACAAACTGGTTTTAGCTTAACAAAAGAAAGAGATAACCTTGTCAGATATTTTGGAATGGCTATTTCTTTTTCAGAAATTAGAACACATGATGCATAATTTCATGTTTTTCCTGCTTCTCTAAAATCTGTATTTCTTCTCCTGTTTCTGGCCAAATCACTTGGGTGTGTATGTCTATCTCTGAGAGCATTTTCTCATTGGCTCTTTCTCAACGGTCCTATTTCTCTCTCTCAACTTGATCACAAGTAGCTCCAGCTAAAGCACAGTCCCTCCTCCCTCTGTCTCCACCTTCATGTACATCTTCATTTCCATGGTCTTTTATTTAATTCAAGTTTTTTAAGACACTTCTTAGAATGATCTCCAATATCAAACCTCTTTGGTGATGGGAAGTACAACCTTTTGGGGAAAGGGGCTGGATCAAATTGACTGGAATTCACTCAGATCCATCACCAAAATCCATAGCCTCAATTATCTCCCCAGACTTTTGTAGCCCACAGTAGTTTTTATAGAAGCTCTTGTGCCCGAGGCAAAGTTAGAGTAGTGGCTTGCCTTTGTCCACAAACCATGGCTTGAGTTATTGGTTCACACCTTGAAATCTTGAAACAAACCTGGATTAAAAATTTCTCTCAGAAGGTTTAGGGTGAAAAACTTACATATCCTATAGTCCCTGTTCTTGTGCTATATTTAAAAGGCCTTGATATTAGAAGGTAACAGATAGTTGCTTTTAATTCCCCAACAGCTTTGCCTCTCAGTGCCATTCATGGTGATTTTCAGAAGTCAGTGGTGCAATTCAACACTATTCTAATAAGCCATAATAATAATTGTTGGCATAACTGTTATTACAATGGGACTTCCCCGGGGTTTCATTTATTAATTTGTGTAGTCAGTAGAAAGCTCACACTGAGGAAACATTTGTAGCTTCCTAGGCAAGGGCAAGGGCAGGAACTAGCATTCTAGACCTACTGTATACATGTAAAAATCACTGCTCGGTGCCCCTGGAGGTATTCTAAGAGACAAGAATAAGAAGAGAGAATTCAGGTAGGAAACAATGTTAGAACTTCTCTTGGCCTTATTCTGGTTACCGATGGCAATTCTTTCCCACTGAAGAGGTATGGTGGATACTTTGAATAGCAGTCTCATCCTGAGCTAGCACAAGAGGCCATCCACAGAGACAAGGGTGACATATCAGGGTGCCAGAAACCTCCTCTTCCTAAGAGGTGATCGTGAATTCCCCGCACAGGGCAAAAATGGAAAGAAGAACACTTTTGCCTCTGTATTCACAGTTCAAAGATCCATCACAAATACCTTGCAAAGACAGGAAGAGTGGGAAGAACAGAGGGAAAATTGGAGAGAAAGCGATCTTGCCTTGAACAACTAATGTTCCTCTAGTTGGTCCTGAACATTGTTCAAATGACTAATGCTATTTTTTAAAGTAACTTTACTGCATTTTGCAATCCCTAAGTGGCAGTGTGTCGGTAATACATATGGGCACTTGACCGAATTTTTCAGTTTTTATTCTTTCATGCCAATGAATGTATTCTATAAGACTTACCATTGTGAGTACATGCACACACATACACACATAAAGGTATATACATCATATATGACTCATATTGTGGGAAACACAATGTATACCAT
Organism: Dasypus novemcinctus; assembly: GCF_030445035.2. Lineage (NCBI taxonomy): Eukaryota > Metazoa > Chordata > Mammalia > Cingulata > Dasypodidae > Dasypus > Dasypus novemcinctus. The sequence continues at coordinate 27,914,042 of NC_080689.1, read as the reverse complement.
TTTAAAAGATTCCAGTGGATCCTTCCAGTGTGTTTCAGTGACACGATTTTGTGGAGGAATAAAAGTACATACACACCCTCTTTGCTAACCATATTGTTAAAATTATGATCTTAAGCAACATTGTTAGAAATGTTTGTGTAAAATGTCTTCTCTGGTATGAATGAATTAATATAATTTGAAGTTTAACTTTCAAAAAGAATATGTGCTAATCTCAAATATTTTTATATCTGTAGTGTTTTCAAGTGTAGTGAACAAGTGACCATATACCTGACATCACCAAGGAGGAAAATGGTCTAAAATAAATGTCAAAGGTGGAGGAAGTGATTTTATAAAGCTTCTGCCAAAGACCAGAGTTTAAAGATCTGTAAAGTGTAGATTAACTTCTTTTATTATGAATGTAATTGTAAGAAATGCTCACCCTATCATTCTCTATCTTTTGAAAGTCAATATTTTGTATCTCTAAGGACCAAGGAAAATCTTTTTTAAGCCAATGTATTACACAGAAGCCTTGGAAATGAGAACTAAACCAACTCGGACCAACCAGAGAATGCTAGATTAGAATTCTACCATTTGACACTAAATTTTTCAGTCTTTCCTATAATTGTCATACTGTACTAAACTACGTTTGGGTATTTTAGCTAATCCTTCCAAATTAAATCACCAACATTAATGATAGGTCTTGTCTAACACGGAAGGCTTTAAAATGTTCCCTTTCTAGCCTACATGAAGTTAAATGACCATCTAATATTCCCACCTAGCCATTTCATGTAAGTTAACTCAGAGGGCTAACAACGTTGCACAAAAGGTTTGCAGACAATGTGCACGGAGGAGGATATTTAATTCGTGCAGTCAGCAAGAACTAGCCATTTAAAAATATATTCAAATATTTTGTAAATAAAATTTTTGATTCCTATAGTTTTGTTCAAACTATCTTTTAAAATAATTAGGTCTTATTTAAATTTTAGAAATAATCTGTTATAAATTAGATGTTGCTTTGTTGACTCTGTGATTCAATGTACACTCAGCCATATTCCTGTGGGGAACTATCAATCCTATTGACTTTCTTGGCATGTGCCAGAGATTAGTAGTTTCTTTAAGGACTGCAAGTATGAAGACAAGAAATTCCTAAATGAAATGCTACTGAAGAAATTAGAAACCTATTGTATAAAATGTATTTTTAAAATCTTAAGATATATGTGATTTACACTGCCTGTTGATCTAGTCTCTTTGTGAAATAACCACAGCATAATATTTGTTAAGACTCCAAAACACCAAATATTTGTGATGTTTGTATAGCACCGTTGTTATAAAATGTATTTCAAATGGTAAGCATCTTTGTTGTAACCACGTGAGCCCACAGAAGAATAAATTCCTGCTGTTATGTACAACCAGCTCTCAGAATTGAGATTCCCTGCAGCTGCTCTTTCACCAATAAATGAAAATTAATTGTGAAAAACAATTTTTAAGAATTGAGTTTATGATCACTGTGCATTTTATTATGAATGAATTCAGAGACTTTTATTTTTACCAGAAATGCGCTCTCTCAGCCAGTAAATGCAACTGCTGACTTCAACCATGCTATCATTTCAATGGTTTCTATATTCTTGACCTAACTACCAAAAAAATGGAAGCTTATTGCAAGGTGTGTCCTAACAAATGTACAATAAATGACTTTTCCTGCATGCTGCCTGAGATATGTAGTAATTTGAAATGTCTTATCAAAAAAAAGTATATATTCCATAGCCCAGAATTGGACTGGCAATGTTTCTCATGTGTATAATTGATGGTATGTTCATTTCAAACTCAGAAGCATTGTCTGTCATACATGTATGTCATATGTGACATTTAATCTTCTTAAACTGTAATCCATAAAGCATTCATTGCCTGACTAACAATTCTGTACAAACCATTGTCTTAGGACACAAATCATTGTTTTCCTAGTCTTACCATATTTCCTAATACTGAAATATAAATGTTTATAAATTATCCATTCATTATTTTGTCGACTTTTATGTATCTTCAGTATGACTCTGTTAACTAACCAGAACAAAGGAGGAGTAATGCTTTACCCTATCATATTCCAGTCCAGACTCAGGGACATTTTAACTTACAGCAAAAATGCATTCATTCATTCAACAAGTATTTATATGCATCAATTGTGAATCAGGTTTTATTTCAAATCATGGAAAAATTCTTGAGAACCAGAGAAATCACAAACCTATATTCCTCAGTGAGGACTTCTAAACTCTCCCTACACCATTCTCCTATAATTTTCATGTAGTTTTTTTTTCTTCTATATTATAAGCTAAGAATGAAATTATCCCCATAGGAGTCTTGGATTAAGATGCAGTGCATTTGACCCAGGAAAATGCAACTATCACTCCCAGGAATATTGAGGCTTAGTGTCAAATTTAAAATAAATTAAAGCCTAATTTAAGAGATTTGACCCTAATTCTGGAAGAAACACTTAAAACTTAAAAGGTTCTCTCTTGAAAACTGTACATTGTGTCTGTTTTAAAACATTATCCTTACAATCTTTGCTACACATAAATGCAGCATTGCATCACATTTCTTAAAATGGTACACTGCAGGTGATCAAGGAATTCTGTACAAGAGAAAGAAAATGACTGATGAAAGGATAAATACATATCAACCGAATACCACAAAAGGAGGTGGAGAACACACCCAAAAGGTTTTCTCAGGGATGGTGAACTTTTATGTACCATGTCTGTCTGCAGCTTCTGTGAAGTGTTTGTGCATGTGCACACACACACAGGCCAGGTTCACATCTCCCACCACATGCCCAATTTTCTTACTTAAGGAGATGTTTTCACCAGTTTTCAAAGGTGAGTTGTGGCCATGACAGAGATAAGCGAAACTCAGATCCAACCAGGTCAGAAGGCAGGTAATCTGTGCCCACTCAGAGTGAAGTCCCAAGCTCCAAGACAGTTGCATATTTTGGAAGCAACATGAAAACTTCTGACCCCTGCTGTTATGGAGCTTGGAGTGATGAAATTGATAAGTAGCCTCTGCCTTGGCCTTGGTATTACAGATTAATTTTTGCGGGATGTGAAATTCCTCTGTACCTGTTAAAAAACAATGGCACCTTGCCATTCTCATGTATTCATCATTTATTAAGTTGCTGTAAATATTTGCTGAGCACTGGGGGTGAGATAAGATCTATATATATGGCCTCACTTCTGCAAGACTCAACAAAACCCATCAATGCTGGTTTGTGGAGTCAGACAACTCTGAATTCAAATCCCAGCTTTCTACCTCTGTAATCTTGTGAAAGTTCGTTTGCCATTCTGAGCTCCAATTTCCTTGTCTGTAAAATAAGACTAATAGTATCTACTCTCTGGGTTGTTGTAAAGATTAAATGAGACAGTTGACATTTTAAGTGTCTGCCACAGTGCCAGATACTCATAAGGCATGCAGTAAATGCCAGTTGGTATTTCTATGCCCCATATCCCAAGTTCCTTTATGCCAACATCTTCCAAATTGAAAGATTAAAAAATCAGATGACCTACACTCTTTCTTCATTGTAGTACTGTTAACCAGTTTATTGAGTGCTCCCTATTGACCAAGCAAAGAATGTACTAAGTACTTTACTGGATTATCTCCCTAATCCTCACACACAAAATATTATTAAAGAGGGATAATTTTCACCCTTTCTTACATGTGAGGAATTTGAAGTTTAGAAAAATTAACTACTTGCCCAAAATCAGATAGCTACAAAGTGGCAGAACAAGAATTTGAATTTAAGTATTTGACTCCAAACCTCAAGTATATAATCGTCTTATTTTGCCTCTCTTTAACAATCTTGAAAATATCTATTTGCTTTGAGAGAACTCCCAAGATAACATAAAATAGTGACAAATGTCTACCAATATACACAACTGTGCGATCACCATGATCATCAGTCAAGGCTTCTGTTCAGATTTGTTGTGCAATACTGTCATACTAACAATCCTCCTCATTATCATAGATCTTATCATTTGTGATAAGAGATTACAGAGAATATCATATCAGAAGAGAGACTTTAACTAATATCCCCAGATACAAGGAAAGCACACTAAGTTTTTCATGCCTCATCAGAGTCGCCTTGGAAACAACTCATCCAACATCACTCTTCAATATTTCAGGCAACCATGAAGAAACAATGTATTTGTTTCTTGATGTTCTGCCCTTGTTTAGCTGTAGATATCTGATATAGGACCAAAAATAAATCCAATTTCATTCACAAACTGGCAATTCAATATTCTTTTCTTTTAACAAAGCAAGTTACAGAGTTGTCCAGGAAGACAACAACAAAGACACTGACTGTGGCAGATAATCCACGAATGGGAACAATTCCCAAATTAGACATGGGTATATCACAAATTCTCTTTTATTGCAAATGATCTCTTTGTCCTAGGATTACCCGTAGCAGTAGCTCTAGTGCAGCACTGTTCACCATTTGTGAACAGCTATGATTTTCAAATTGTACCTCGTCTCTATGCAAATTGAGTAACCCAGGCAGGGAAAGACAAAATACTCAGATCCAGAAATTTGCCAGAAAACTCTTTCTTTTTATTTCAACCACAATAATCAACCATGTTTAAGTATAGTCTCCTAGGATCTTACAATTTTATAGGCTTATGTATGTGGAGTCATAAATGTCCTTCCTAGAAACTGTCTACCATTCAGTGGCAAACAGAACTCCACTGCACCTCGAGGCATAATGATGGGCACAACACAAATATGCAGTTAGTGGAAGTTCACATTCGAGCCTGGGTTGCCATCTTAGCACTGACGTTTTTCAGTGCCTCTGCCTCCATATTTCATTTACTAGCTGAAAATAGAAAGCCATGAAATATTTGCAATATATCAAGTTCCAAAATGATAAATCTTAATGTGTGACGGAAACCTAACGTGGTCCCAGGCATGTCCCATCTACTGAAAAAGGAATCAGAATATCTGAGCTATTGCATTGGCTTTCATTACCCAGGGTCTGCAATTGTAGGGGAATTTTTCTTGTTTTTATAGCAATAAAAATGATTTAAATGAGCTACATGCAAAAGATGATTAAGTCGAGGCCCTTTTTCTTACTATATATCACTTTAAACAAGGTACAAGTGTAGTAAGAGTCCAAATGCACAACCTTGAAAAATACAATGAAAGGTCAAGCTCTCATCAAATAGCTTCCACTGTCATGACAGTTCTATGGCTTTTACTTTCTGAGAAAACAAAACAAACAAACAACAACAACAACAAAAACTTTAACAGCCTTCTTTGGTTGTCATGAAAATTATAGGACAAACAACCAAGCAGGTTTCCTAGGGGGACGAAAGGCATATAGCCATTTGTTTTAAAGATCTAGCCAATAAATTCCAAGCCCGTGTAAGTCCCAGCACTAAAGAAGCCAGGACCTAAAGATGAGAATGAAAAATCTTGTTCTTGATTAATTGCAGGGCTCTCATGTTTAGGAGAAGTGTGATAAGAAATGAGGTAAGGCAAAAACCATGGTCCTGCTGTTACTGATTACAGAAATTTTGTATTTTAGCAACTAAAGCCACTTGATGTCCCATTCCTTACACATTAGTGAAGGGTCCTACTAAGCTATGATTCCAGAAATTCCAAAGAAAAGACTATCTCAAATACCCAACTAATCTCCATCTGTTGACAAAGAGAGCTGAGTGATTTCTCTCAAACATCACTTCCTAAAAGCTTTTTTGTTCAGAAAGAATAAACTACCACCATGCCTATGTCTTTCTGAAGATGATTTCAAGCAAAGTCCAGATGTTTGTTCTGTTCATCAAGTGACTCGCCAGTGTCAAAACCCAATTAAATGCATCACCAGTCGGTGCTCGGTAATAATCCCTCGGTGCCAGGGACACTCATGCCTGGGAGTCACGCCACACACTAGGGGAAAGGTAGTGTGTTTATATGCTGGGTTTGACTTAGAGAGAGGCCACATTTGAGCAACATGGAGGCTTTCAGGAGGTAACCCTCAGGCAATGTATAAAACTAGGCTAAGTTTCAATTTCACAAAAACAAGGTTCATAAGTACAGCCATCAGTATCAAGGGCCTGGCGTAATGGTCTGTCCTCCTGCGCATGTACTTGGTACATGTACTGCCCATGTACTTGGGAGATCCTTGCTACTCTATTAGATAATGTAGCAAGACTTCCCAGAATGGAATTCAATATTCTTTCAGTTATTGTGTGGGTCTCCACCCACCAACAAAGTGCCCCAAGAACACTTGAACATATTCATCTGCCTTAGAGGCATGCCCTAGGTGTACCCCTTCCCACACATCTCCCCATCTCTGACACCCCCCCCACAAGTTATCTTCCCCTGCCATAGTTGTGACCCTTCTGCAAATCCAAAATCTCCCCAAAAACAAAGCCAAAAAAGTTAATTAAAATAATAAGAAACAAATAAAGTACAAAAATAAAAATAAAAAAATTTTTTCATTGTGTCTTTCATGACCATAAGATCTGTTATCTTTTGTGTACAGTGACGATTTCTTCTGTAATGTTCCCCCAGTGTTTTTGTGGGTTTTTTTTTTTTTTTTGCTTTATCGTCAAAGAAGTTTTAGGTTACAGAAGGAAGATGAGGCTGTGGGGTATATGGAAATGCCCCTATATTTTCGATGTAACATTTATGTACTCTGAAGCTTCTTTCAAAATATAAATAAATAAATAAATAATAAAATTTTAGGAACCCAGTTAAAATACACACACAGTATGCAAAAAAAGGACAATAACCATATCGGGGTCCTTTAGAATTGAAGGATGAGATAGAAACAACCACAGTCCTTGTGTCAGACTTCAAGTTCAGTCCAAAAGGGTGCTTTGTTTTACTTGTCCCAGGAAGCCTGAGGCAGAGTAACACGTTTTACAGTCCCAGGAGGCACAGTGCTTGCCCTGCTGGTGACCTTTAAAAATCACTCTGCACCCGTTTCCACTTTGTATAGTGGGAGAAGCAAATAACCAGACCACTAGTCTTCCTTCCAACTTTAAAATCCCACGATCCTAAGTGTCACTGTATTACAGTCCCCTAACTCCTACTATTTCTCCAGAAGTCACCCCAGAGTACTGGCTAAGAGCAGAAATTTTGGAGACTACCTGGATTCAAATCCTGGCTTTCCTAAGCTGTGTAATCATGCCAGGTGGTTTACTTTCTCTGTGCCTCAGTTTCCTCATCCATAAAATGGGGAGACTAGCCCATGGTGTTGTTGTAAATATGGAATGAGTTATTATATACAAAACCTTAGACGAGTGCCTGGCCCTCAGTGAGTGCTGTGTACCTGTCAACTGCCATCATCACTGCCTGTAGCTGCAGAGCTGCGACCGCCCTATTTGCTCTCCATCCTTATGGGAAATGTAACTTAAGTCTTAATTCATGCTTTAGAAAATGGAGAGAGATGCAGGAAATAGAAGCCATTGAGACAATTAGGAAGAGGCAATAGGAAAAATACAAAAGTAAAAGAAACTGTTGACAGAAATTGAAAGCGAAAGGGCTTATTTAAATGTAGAAAAAGAGGAGATAAGGTTTAAAAGGAAGATTTGTAGCAAGGAAGGAAACTGGTGGGTTCCAGTATTGATACAATTACAGTGATGCCTGCTGAAGTACTCCAGTAATTTCTGTTTTGTTACTGTATTAAAAACAATAATAATATCAATAGTTAACCTTTAATAATAAGTACCAGCTCGGCATTTGGCATGTACTGGAGTCAGGTATTTTTATTATTACCTCCACATTTCTAAGAGGAAAACTTGAGAATTAAAGACAAGTCACTGATGTGGGGACTTCCATGGCTCAGCCAGGCAAAGCACCAGGACATGAGAAGCTGACCTGGAGCCTGCACATGGACCGACTGTGCCCCTCTCACTTCCACACAGGGGGACACAGGTTGAATTCTGATCAAAACCAGTTGTTGAACTGAACGGAAATGGTTGACAGCAATTAAGAAATCTGCTCCTGGAATTTTCTCTTCCAGTCTCCTCTTTGTGGACTTCTTATGTGTTATTAAGTTAATAGTTTTATATTGTATACTTCCACCAATAGCTGCCAAATTCTTATTCTGGAAGATAGTCTTAATGAATCTAGTATATGTACTTGAAAAAAAAAAAAACAGCACTGTTCCAGAAAGTTGTATAATTGCAGGACAAGGCCTCGGTAATCAGTAGAATACAAGTAATCCTCATATTATGGGTAAAAAAAAAAAAAAAAAGTCCCTAATAACGTAAATCATGGCTAACTTTCCCACATAGGGGAAAAGTGAAAAATAAGTGGATTAATTCATACACATAAACATTTATACTTGATAAAATTATTACCTTTTAGAATACTGAAATGTATCACATTTTCTAACCTGAGTACATAAAGTTCCCTAAAATGCATATTTGATTTTCACAGAAAAATCATATTTAATTGCAGAAATTATGTTGTATGTGACATTGCATCATAGAATGCAATGAAAAAAAATGAAATTTTTTAAATCTTACAAATTCTTTCATAGTTCCTTCAATGTTTTTTAATGCAAAAGGTCAGAAGATGAAACAACATGTTCAATGTAATCATAAAATTCAGAGAATATATTCACAAAACTCTTTGAAGAACCCTAGGAAAGGAAAATATGCAGGGTCACTGATCATCAAATAATTTCTACACTGTCCTCTTTGTCTCATTGTAACAACAGTGGAGAACTATATCCATGATAGATACAAGAGATCAACCCATTGTTCAACATTGGGATGGGGTTAATTTCCTCCAACTGACAAGACGACAAATGATCATTTATACCCTATTTGTGAGAAATCCCTTAGGATAACATGTATTTAATTGAACCAGTGCTTTAAGAGTAATTATTTTGCCTCAAAGACTGCCTATAAGAATATAGGCCTAAATCTACTCTGATCGGCTAGGGTATTTCCTGTTTATCCACTTATAATTAGAAACATTTAATAAACTATTAGCTTTCTGTAATTGGTTAAATGGAATTAAAGATGAGTTGGAGAGTTTTAAAACCCATAAAAACATGATTTACTATTTTTTTCCTCATCTGCCAGAATATAGAAATCTTTCTTGACTTTTTCTGGAGGTCTGTTTGATTAAATTGCTATTTTTATTCATTCAGAAGGTATTCCGGAAATTAACTCAAAGCCTCAAAAGCAATATGTTTGACTTAGGTTTGGCTCTCCTGTATGGAATAGAAGGATGGATGAGTGGATGAAGGGATAGAAAGTTCAGAGGGACAGTCAGGGTCTGATGACTAAATGGGACTAACTATGGTGGATGTGGCTACTGGGGGAATATTTCAGTCCCAAGAAATTAGAGCAGTGGCTTTCAACCCTGACCAGACACTCACAGCACCTGGGAAATGTTTAATATAAACACTTGGCTCAAGACCCACTACAGACCAAAAATCTTTGGGGGTGGTTGGGAGGGGATGGGGAGCTTAAGTATGGGTATTTTCCAAAAGTTTTAAGAGTTGCCATATTCTGCAAATAACAATACAGGATATCCAGTTATGTTTGGATTTCAGATGAACAATGAATAATTTTGTAATACTAGTTTCCTAGGGCAGCTATTACAAATGACCATAAACCAGGTGGATTCAAAGAAAGAAATGTATTCTTTCACAATCCGGGAGGGTAGAATCAGAAATGAAGGTGTCAGCTGGGCCATCTGTCCTCTGAAGGCTCTCGGGCAGGATCCTTTCCTGTCTCTAGCTTGTGGTGGCTCCCAGCTCTCCTGGGGTTCCTGGCCTGTTGTTGCCTCACTCAATCTCAGCCTCCATTTCCACATGGCCTTCTTCCCCGTGTGTGTCTCCTCCTCCTATAAAGACACCAGTCTTTGGATTTAGGGCACACCTTAATCCAGTAGCACCTCGTCTTAACTTGATTACATCTTCAAGGACCCTATTTCCAAATAAATTTATATTCTGAGGTTTCAGGTGGGCATGAATTATGGGGGGATACAGTTCAGCCCTCTGCAGTATGTCCCAAATATTTCATGGGACATACTAACACTAAAAAATTGTGTTTTTTTATTGGAAATTCAAACTTACCTGGGAATCCTATAGTCTACCTTGCAACTCTTAGCCCCAGTGATTCTAATATATGGTATGAAAAACCACTGAATTAGTCTAAGTTGAGACAAGTGAGTCAAGTATGACATTAAAAGATTATGACAGCAGCATGACTAGGATATCCAGGACACCTAGCATTTGGCAACTGACAGTGAGGACATGGGTTCAGAAGCAATCAGAAGCAAGCAGAAGTCTAGTCCCTGGGAGGACAAATGTGATCAAAGAAAAATTCCAATTTCAAAGAAATTGGGACCTATAGTAAGGAACCTAGGGAGAACAAGACAGGGACCCAACTGTTAAAAAAGTTGTTCTATGGGGATTTGTTCATTTGTTTTGGGTTTTTTGTTTGTTTTTAGGAGGTACCAGGGATTGAACCCAGGACTTCATACATGAGAAGCAGGTGCTCAGCCACTAAGCTAGCTACATCTGCTCCCCAGTGAGAATTGGCAGTTTTTTTGGTTTTTGGTTATTTGTTTGTTTTTAGGCGGTATCAGGTATCGAACCTGGGACCTTGTAATGGAAAGTAGGCACTCAACCACTTGAGCTACGTCTGCTCCCCTCTATGAGTTTTGCTGTTCAGAACACTGGTATGGAAACTGAGTTAGGAAGTGAGGACAGAATTCACAACTGGGCTAGACACTTGGCTCAGCCACCAAAGTATGGGTCCAGGACCCCGTATATTCTCTGCTAAGGGAGGGATTCATCCCAGAACGTAGGGTGCATCTTGCTGATGATTAAAGTGGGTGAATACCTTTTCATAGTTTTGGCAACTTGGGTGGCCTCTTTTGCAAGGGTCTGTTCATCTCTCTTGTCCATTTTTCTGATAGCTTCCCTTTACTTATCTATTTATTTAGTCTATGTATTTAGCTTTTCCATTTACATATAGAAATTACTGGAGTTTTTAATTGTATATTTGAAGATGATTGTGTCTCACTCCCACACCCAGTGAACAATTTCATATAACCTCTCAGAAAATGAGGTAGATAATTCATTATATTCCTTGGACTCACTATTTATCTACCTTTCAGTTTTTCCCAGGATCTGCAGTGATTGGTAGCATCCGTTTTCAGATTTTTGAAATGTGACATTCCATAAGTACCAAAGTGCACTAGAGAAAGGACCTGTAACTTGTTAATACCTAAGTAAACTGAGATTCCACAGGTGACTACTCTCACTCCAGGTATTCAATATCCTTCCAAAACGTACTCTTTCTTTCTTTTCCTTTAACCTTAACCTTTAACTCATATCAAGAGTTATCCTTCCAGGTGCCAGTGGACCCTCCTAGACTTCTGCTGTCTCATACAGCCCATACCTGTCCTTGTACTGAACCTGAGCAGATGACGCAAGATGAATTCACTGTCCCTGAGTCCTAATCTGGCATTTTCCCTGCCTCTCCACTACCACATGCCTGTTTGAAAATTTGGCTTTAATCATCTCTTCCCACCACCTCCCTGGCCATTACACAAGGTGAGGATTGTCCTGTAAATTTTCCCTCCTTAAAAAGGGAGTCATATTTATCCATATCCTTACTAATTCCCAAAAAATAATAGACACAATCTCTGCAGCTTTATTTGGAGTAGCAAAGTATCTTTTAGGTTAGACTCATTAGTCTGAAATGACTGCACTCAGTGTTAGTGTGGATGTTTATAGAGAGCACATGATAGATTGGGTCATGAGAATTTTTTAAAAAAAGAAATCATATAAAGATTTAATTATTCCTAGGTCAGAGCACATAATTGGGAGTGCCAGATGCCAGTGTAAGTAAGCCTTTTAAAAATCTTTTGAAAAAATCAACATAATGGTAAGTTATTTTATTCTTTCACAAATGCACAGCCATGAAATAAATGAAAATGAAGTATCCTATTGCTCTTTGAATAGTTATCTGTGGCTAAGGATAATAAATTCCAGTAAAAGCATCATACACTGATTCAAAAAAGGCTCTCAAAAAACTTCGATAGAAACGAAGATGATATTCCTCTGGAAAATTGTTAGATGATTCAATAGTGCCCTATTGATGATAATCCTAATGCTGCATATTTTAGGTGCTTAAATAAAATTATTTATGAGACATGAAGATGGAAAAATGCTGTATTATTAAGTAAAACTTCATAAAGAGCTATTTTGGTATATATATGTAACTGGATGGATTAAAAATAAATATATTTTGACAGATTCATTTGCACCCTGAAAAGTTTACATATTCCAGTTGAACAAAACCTTTTCTGCGACTGTCATACTTCCCATTGGGAAAATGGGGAAGCACCTTTAATTCGGAGTCTGTTTGTACTTGGGCTTGTGTATTAGTCATTCACAGAGTTAAGTGAACCGAGGCCCAGGAAGTTGATGTTACAGTTGAGAGTATCATACAGTGTGATTAATGGTGGAGGGTGGACTAGACCCTGGGCAGGAGTAGAAAGTAGAGAGGACAATAAACTGTGAGGATTGATACAATGTTAGGAAGACAACAGAAATGTTAGTTGTTTTTTTTTCCTCAAAAGAACTATGTTTTATCCTTCTTACTGCAAAAGTAATACATTTGTAGGACTGGTGGTTTTTGTTTCTTATCTTTTGTGAACCAATTCCCGTCTATCCCATAAAGTGTTGCCAGTGTTGTCTACCCTGGCATTCTCCTGGTCAGCAACAGGAAAGGCCCAAGACACCACTGTTAGCCCAGGAGAGTGCCTCCGTCCCTGGACACAGCTACCACGTGTCATATGATCCAAGAGGGCCCAAGCAGAATACTTCTGGAGAAATTTTTTCTCTGGGGATACAAAGCAGGAATACTGGCCATGTTCCATTCACATGGAGGAGGCTCATCTAGAATGAAGGCAACACTGAGAGCAAAACAAATGAAGAAATCTAGCAAAGCAGAGTCCCCTCCATTGAACTGCTTGTTCCAGCTGTTCTTGAAACAGTATTCCTAGACTTCCCAGTCATATGAACCCCTAAATTTCCCTTTTTACTTAAAATCAACCAGGAATCTTACATGTAAATTGAAGAAAACATAGACAATGAAAAAGAAGAAAATATACATCAGCCACAGTCACTACCGAGGGATGAGCACAGAACACACATATGCTCAGCTGCTCGAGGAAGTATGCTGTTTCATAAAAGGTGTTTTTCACTAACACTCCCTTGCATAAATTTTAATTTTAATGTTGTCACTGATATTAACCAACTGTGTGAGAAAAGGCCATCTCTTAAAATCCCTGGTTATCCGTCTGTCAAGTAAAGAACTTGTAATTAAGTCACTAAGATCTAGTCAGGTTGGTAAAGTGAGACCAGCTGATAGAAGAATTCAAATGCCAGCTGGAGAAGTGGACAGCGGTGAACTACAGTGGACACCTAAACCAGAGTGTCCTTGACAATTCCGTTTTTCTATATTCCTTGATTTCTTTTTCTTTCAGGGCACCATTTGAAATTTTAGATAGTTCCCGAAACAAAGTCTCACCATTAACTTTCTTTTTTCTCTAGGTTCATGCACTTTCCTGGAAATAAGTGTTTGTTTCTCTTATTAAATGAAGTAGATCTGATTATACATAAGCCATGGCTGAGGCCTTGGCTCTGAAGAGTAGGAGTTTTGAGAGCTCACTATTCCTACTGCTTTTGTAGACTTAAGTCTATGCTCTTATTTAAGATACTCCCTTAAAACCAAGTTAAATTGCTAGTACCTCACCAGGTGATATAGCCTCAGTTGGCCTCTCATCTAAAAATAGCCTGTATCTAGATTTCCTTTCAGACGTTTCTAAATTTGATTCCCATTTCCTTTCTGAGAGTACTCACAGGATAGTGGCAAAAGTAGGTTATTAACCTTTCATCTATCCTGGGAACTCTAGAAACCTGGGAAGGGATCCTCTCCAAAAGGTCTCTAAAATATAAAAGACTTCCTGAGGGAAGATGAGTGATCCCATTTATATGGTGTGTGGCATTTGCTCCTTCTTTCAGTAAATTCCTTGAAGGACATGATTTCTAGCAGCCCTTCTTGGAACTGGTGGATTCCATAATGTATAATATGATTCCTAAATGGACAATATGCAAATCTAGACATGGAGCCAGAGTCTGCAGTCAGTTAAGTGCCCGTATCACTTTGCCACAGCCTCTTCCCCATCTATGGCATGGCTTTATTTCCCAACATGAGTGGCTTCCTTTGAGTTAACCTTTAATGTTCCAACCCTTTCAGCGATATCTGGTCCCTAGATCAGTGACTTTTAAAGATTATTTCTTTGCACTGGCACTCTCTTCAAATAAAATCTGTAGAGGAGACTATGGGGGTGGAGGAGAAGGAGAGTGAGAGTTCCCTGTGCTTTTTTTTAGTGCATCTGTTCTCCAGGTCATCACCTGCATGGAGATATGAGGTGCTTCCAAACATTAAATGTCTCCCTGTGGGAAGTAGGAAGACAATCAGTATTTCTGAGTACACTCTCAGTGCACTCAGGGAATTTATGTTTATTATGTTCATTGCCATAACCACTCAGTCTGTAAATGTTATCATCTTGCCTTTTCTTTTTCTTTCTTTTAAAAGAAGACATTATGTCTCACAGAGGCCACTATCCCAATGTCACCTGGTAAGTCAAAGAGCTAGAATTAAGGCGCTGGTTTGTGACTCTACCAAGATTAGACCAGACCCTTATTTCAGAGAAATTCCTGAGAGAACACAGAGAAAGGATTGTTATTCTCTCAGAGTGGTTCTGTCACAGCCGATGAATCACTGTTTGTTCTTGAGTAATTGCTGACACTTCTGCTGCAGGTCTATTGGGTAGAGCTGGATAAATTGAGTTGGGGGAGCAGTAAGGGACTGGGGAGACACATTCGAGCTTCCTCACACTGGTTGTCTTCCAACCTGCAACATACAATACTGGACACCACTACTAAGGTCTGCCTTAATTTCTTTTCCTGGTAGATTTAAAGACAGAGCTACTTATCTGAGCTGAACAACTCTTGTCAGAAGGAGAGCTGTGATTTCAGTAAAATGCCACAGGGATGACAAAGATAAAAGAAGGAAGATAACAACAATGCATCCTTTGGAGAGTGCAGTGTATTCACAGTCCAAAGAAGACTTGACCACCTTAGCTCTGTGGGGTGAGTGGTCACATCAATATGCCAGACAGGGATGTGGCCTGAAGACGGCCATTCTTTATGGGTGAAATAAAGCAAAATGTTGGTTTCAAATTCTTTCCATTAACCTCACACCTCCCCTTCACACAACAAACACACACATTCACACAGACACGTATTAGCACAAATGTTTGATCTTTTGCCTTTGGAATTCTTAGAATGGTATGTTGACTTAGCCATGTTCCCTGGTACATACAGTGAATAAATAGGAAAAGGGACTGCTTTTTAGCCTTCAAGAGATAATAGGGGGAAGCGGGCTTGGCCCAATGGATAGGGCGTCTGTCTACCACATGGGAGGTCCGCGGTTCAAACCCCGGGCCTCCTTGACACGTGTGGAGCTGGCCCATGCACAGTGCTGATGCACACAAGGAGTGCCATGCCACACAGGGGTGTCCTCCACATAGGGGAGCCCCACACGCAAGGAGCGCGCCCCGTAAGGAGAGCCGCCCAGTGCAAAAGAAAGTGCAGCCTGCCCAGGAATGGCGCCATACACACGGAGAGCTGACACAGCAAGATGACGCAACAAAAAGAAACACAGATTCCCGGTGCCACTGATAAGGATAGAAGTGGTCACAGAAGAACACATAGCAAATGGACACAGAGAGCAAACAACTGGGGGGGGGGGGAAGGGGAGAGAAATAAATAAAAAATAAATCTTAAAAAAAAAGAGAGAGATAATAGGGAGGTTTTCTAGCAGAAGATAAAATGGTGCTCCTCTGCCTTTCAGTTCTTTGGGTGACATAGGTGATCTTAATTCCCTCATGTCTGCTCCACCCTTCATCATGCCCAGGAAGAAAATAGAGGCAGAAGCCAAGCCCAGATGTCTCTGCTGCCTGAAATGAAAAGTCTTCTTTGACACTGCTCCTCCTTTCATTTACTGGGGATGGAAGGAGAAATTGTTTTAAGTTAATATTAAATAGAAATGTGATTGTGACGCAAAAGGAGGAGAAAGACATCGAGTTTAGCTAATGAAAATTGAGTTCAATTAGTAAATTTAGGGGAAAGTGCAGAGCAGATCTTGCAAAAGGAAAAAATAAATAAATAATAGAGAAAAAGGCAGAATAATAAACCAGTTTAACCCTGTGATCATTTGAATTTTATGAATCCCAGAAAAAGATTATGTTCTTGAACTAATCCATTCCCACAGGAATGTATGGGGCCCTTTGAGTGCATTAAATTTTGTTAAGGGATCTTTGATTAGAGTTTTTCAGGGCTTTTGCTTGGACAACATTGATGAGGTATGCCGCAGGTTGGGTCTTCACCCTCTTGCTGGGTCTTATATTTGAGAAAATAAAGACAGATGCAGAGAGAGGAGCCCTGCCATTTTGACTCTGCCATGTGAGAGAGAGTACACCAGGTTTGCCTACAGCTGTAGAAAGACAGAGAAGCCCTGAGAGGCACAAGGAGATGAGGCCCATGGAGAGATGCCTGACACCCACAGCTGAGCTCAAGGAGAAAGTAGAGAGAGACCAGCAGATCCACTATCTTGCCTTGCCACTTGACAGGGCTCCAGGATCTGCTAGCAGCTGATCTTTGGTAAGAAAGCATCTCTGATGATCTGGACATTTTTGCAGCCTTGGAGCTATAAGCTTTTATGCCAGATACATTCCCTTTATAAAAGCCAACCCATTTCTGGTATATTGCACTGGCAGCCTTTAGCAAACTAAGACAAACCCCAATAGTGAGAATAGTCATGACACCAAATGAATCGAACCAAGTAGGATAAAGGTCCAGTTAGGGTAGCACTGTATGCACACCACTCCCATCTACCCTGAGTATTATATATTCCCCTGATTGGTAGTAGATTTCAATGAGAAAAATGGCATGCAAATAAAGAAAACTCTAAGAAGGAAGTGGGGATTCACAGATTCTAGTTTCCTCCATCATGGAGGCAGTTCTGAGAAAGCAGTTCTTGGGGAAGTTTGCAATGCAAATGAAGACTATATAAAGGAGTTAACTAGCTCTCCTGAAGAGAGAGAGAAACAGATCCTCAATACTAAAGACCTGTTCTTCTGCTGTTTCTGGTAAAAACCATGTTAACAATAAATCTTATTTCTACATCATACCTAGCATAATACAGCTTAACGCTGCCTCGTGGCAAGAAATCAGAAATCCAGCACTGGACAACTACAGATGCTCGCACTTGTGGATGCCTTCTTGTCACTTGAATTCCTCTCCTGCCCTTGTCTTCGCTCTGGGGAGCTGGACTTTCCCAGAGTAGAGTGGTAGACAAGAATTCAATAGCTACAACTGACCAATGATGGTGTGGCCAGGGACAACCAACCTCTTGTGCTGCAGGTTGTTTGAAGATGATAAAGAGACTGGTTGGAGTAGCAGGGGTTTGTGGCACCTCTCAAGCAAAATAGTAGCCTGAGCCTTTGTTCTGGTTGGTGCAGGGACTGGGATAAGAGCCTTTTCAGTTACTGGGGCCTTAATTGTGGGCTGATGATCTTAACATTCCTACTGTAGATAACAAAGTAAGGATCAGACATCAAACAGATTGCACCACCTGTTGCTAAGTCTGGTTTTGAATAGACACCACCAAATTAGTTTAAAACATCATGGTAGTGGCAGAGTGAGGAGCTCCTAGAGTCAGTTTTTGCTACAGGGCAATTAGCAAACACCCAGAGCTCTCGGGAGCTAGCTGAAGCACCTGTTTGGGGGCTCCAGGAGGCCAGAAGAGCATCCTGCAATGTCCTTGAAAGAGTGGCAGGAGGAGACTGTTCATCTGCAGAGAAGACTCATAAGTAGAGTGCTCTGCGCCATGGAGGCCAGTGCCCATACTCCACTGGAGGCACAAGCCGCCTCAGGAGCTGTTCCATAGCTGGAATTGAAAGCTACACTTCCCCCAAAATGGGGAGGAAGAGATGGTTGGGCACCAACAAAGTTTAAGCCTGTCCAAGTCAGAAAGAGGCCGGTAGTTGCCATCTTAACTCTGTACCTGGCACAAGGGGAAGTGGGGTGGACTGAAAATCACAGTGCTGGTGGGGACTGGCTTCTTTCCATCCAGATTAGATTGCAGTTCTAGCCTAAGCCCCAAGCCCACCTCCAACAGGGAGGAAGCTGGGGGTCCTGCACCAGCATCTCTGGAAAATTACTGGCCAAGCCACAGAGGCAAGTGATCATCCTACTTTGGCAGCACAAGACACCCCAGGAGCTCTTCTGTGGCTGGAATTGGAAGCTCCATCTCCCAAAAACAGGGGAGGAAGAGACAGTTGGCCACCGATTTCAGCTACTGATTAGTAGATTCAGCTGGCTAAGATATAACCCTAGGAACAGCTAGGGTGTGAATCTGTCCAAGTTGGAATGAGGCCAATAGCTGCCATTTTGGCTCTGCCCCCAGACAAAAATCACAGTGATGGTAGTAACTGGTTTTTTTCACCCAGATCACCCTGCTGACCTAGCCCAGGCCTCAGACCCACCTCTGGCAGGGAGGAGGCTGGCGGACACCAAACCAGCCTATTCAGGTAACTGCAAGTACCATCAGCTGGCACATACTGAATAATCGCAACTGCGGTCATCCTGGACCTGCACTGAATAGATTGCTGCCCATACCTGCAGCCCCATCCCCACCCCAGGCAGGGGAGAAAGGGGCGTGAAACTTCATCAGTCTGGGCAACTACAGTCTGGGCCTGCACAACTTGGATTGTTCCACACAACTGTGACTCTGTCCCTACTCCTGGCAAAGGAAAAAGTTGGGAGAAGCTTCATTGGTCCCTGGGACAATGAAGGCAGCTTGAGCCTCCACAGCTTATAGCACCAACTACATCCTTGGCTCCTACTGCACAACCAGCAAGAGAGAAAGGGCAAAAAGCCCTAAACTAAAGAGAAAAACTATACCCAGAATAAATACTCTAGTAAGCCAGATTCTAAGACACCAACAAAAAATTACAATCCACACCAAGAAACAGGAAGCTATGGCCCAGTTAAAGGAACAAGATAAGCTTCCAGAGGACATAAAGGATTTGAGACAACTAATCATAGATGTTCAAACAAATCTTCTTAATAAATTCAATGAGATAGCTAAAGAGATTAAGGATATTAAGAAGACATTAGATGAGCACAAAGAAGTTGAGAGCATACATAGAAAAATAACAGATCTTATGGAAATGAAAGGCACAATAAATGAAATTTTAAAAAAACATTGGAATCATAGCAGATTTGAGGAGGCAGAAGAAAGGATTGGTGAACTTGAAGAAATGGCTTCTGAAAGTGAACATACAAAAGAACAGATGAAGAAAAGAATAGAATGGAAAAAATTGAACAAGGTCTCAGGGAATTAAATGACAGCAAAAGGCATGCAAACATACATGTCATGGTTGTCCCAGAAGGAGAAGAAAAGGGAAAAGGGGCAGAAGAAATATTTGAAGAAGCAACGGTAGAAAATTTTCCAACCCTATTGAAGGACATAGATATCCATGTCCAAGAATCACAACATACTCCTATCCAAAAAAAAATCTGAATAGACCAATTTCAAGAGACATACTAATCAGAATATCAAATGCCAAAGACAAAGAGAGAATTCTGAGAACAGCAAGAGAAAAGCAATGCATAACATAAAGGGATACCCAATAAGATTAAGTGTTGATTTCTCACCAGAAACCATGGAGGCAAGAAGACAGTGGTATGATATATTTGAGATACTACAAGAGAAAAACTTCCAGCCAAGAATCTTATATCCAGCAGGACTGTCTTTCAAAAATGAGGGAGAGATTAGAATGTTCACAGATAAACAGAAACTGAGAGAATTTCGAATCAAGAGACCAGATTTTCAGGAAATACTAAAGAGTGTGCTAGAGCCTGAAAAGAAAAGACAGGAGAGAGAGGCCTGAAAGAGAATCTAGAAATGAAGATTATATCAATAAAAGTAACTAAAAGTGTCAAAAGAATGGTAAAAATAAAAATGACAGATAAAGCTCAAATAGTCAGGAATAAACTTAACCAACGATGTAAAGCACTTGTATTCAGAAAACTGCAATGCAGTCTTAAAAGAAATCAAAACAGGCCTAAAACACTGGAAGAACATTCCATGCTCATATTTTGGAAGACTAAATATCATTAAGATGACAGTTCTACTCAAATTGATATACAGATTCAATGCAATCCTGATAAAAATTCCACCAGCATTTTTAAAAAATTGAAAACACAATTATCAAATTTATTTGGAAGGGTAAGGGGTCCTAAATAGTCAGAAACATCTTAAAAAGGAAAAGTGAACCCTCATCTCCAGACTTTAAATCATATTACCTAGGTATAGTGGTAAAAACAACAACAACAACAACAACATGGTACTGGCATAAAGACAGACACATAGGCCAATGGAACCAAACTGATGCTTCAGAAAGAGACCCTCACACGTATGGTCAAGTGATTTTTGACGAGCCTTATAAACCCACCCAGCTCAGGCAGAACAGTCCATTCAACAAATGGTGCTGAGAGAACTGGAAATCCATAGCCAAAAGAAAGAAAAAGGACCCCTTATCTAAAACTTATCCACACCGTATCCAAAAATTAACTCAAAATGGATCAAAAACCTAAAATTAAAAGCAAGAACCATAAAGCTTCTAGAAGAAATCGTAGGAAAATACCTTCAAGACCTGGTGGTAGGTGGTAGATTCTTACAGGAGATAAGAGGAGGACTGAGATGGACTACTGGTGCTTAATGTATGGAGAAGTCTTAATTGGATTTACTGTAAAAGTACAGAAATTATAGAGTGGATGGTAACAAATAGTGAGTAACAGCTATTTTATAAATGGGGATCTGGCTGAAAATGGTAGTCTAGGTATGTAAACACAATTGACAGAATGCTACAGAATAGTCTATGAACTGAATAGCACAGTAGACCAAGAGGTGGATGAGAATTATGGTTGATGATACAGATGCAAACGTGTCCTTTGTGAACTGGAGCAGATGTACACCACTACTGCAGGGTGGTGGGAATGTAGAGAAGCATGGGAAAAATACAACTGGAGTGACCTATGGACTGTGGTTGGCAGCAATAATATAATATTCTTGCATCTATGCCAAAGATGTACTGTGTTGATAATGAGGCAGTATGGAAAACGTGACCCAGATGCAGCAAGATGGCACAACAAAAAGAGATGCAGACTCCCGAGCCACTGAAAAAAAAAATTGCAAGCAGACAAAGAAGAACGCACAGTGAATGGACACAGAAAGCAGAGAAGGGGGGGATGGCGTTTTGGGGGTGAGGAGGGAGGGGAGAGAAATTTTTAAAAAATAAATCTTAAAAAAAAAAAAGAAAAGAAAATGTGAGCCAAATGTGCATTATGGACGTGGTAACAATTAGATGATATTATCTTATCTGCAACAAATGTTTCCCCACAGTGTGGTGTGTTGACAGAAGGGTGTTGTTCGAGTATTCTGCACATGGGCATGATTGTTTCATAAGTTTATAACTTCTGTCACAAAAAATATGTTTAAAAAATAATAATAGGTGGATTGGGGAAAAAAATACACCAAAAGTAAGATAAGGACTATAATTTGTAGTAAGATGTTGATAATATTCTTTCATAATTTGTAACAAACATCTCACAACAATGCAAGGTGCTGGTGGAGGGTTGATGTATGAGACCCCTGTATGATGTTATGCATGTTTGCTTTGTAAGTTCACAACTTTCACTATATAATTATTTATGTATGTTCATATATAAACGATATAAAGATAATAATAATAGGGTGGATTGGGGGAAAACACTTTGGTTAGTAGTAATATTTTGACAATGCTCTTTAATCTTTAGTTAAAAATGTTTAACAACAATGCAAGATATTGGTGGTACTTGAGTTATGAGAGCCCTGTATGATATTATATGTGTTGTTTTGTAAGTTCACACCTATTACTACACACTTATTGTTTATGTATGTTTATGTATGAGTGATATACTTCAATAAATTTTTTAAAAATTGAAAAAAACACCATGAGACTCATTTTACATGTACATTTTACATTCTCTCCCTTCAGCACCACAATAACTCCTTGAAATAGTTACTATTACTACTTTAAAGATAAGGAATTTCAGATTACTTTCTCACAGAGGTTTGTATTTCACCCAGTCACACAATGTGGCAGTTTGATATTATTTATTGATTCCAAAAAGAGATATTGATTATGTTTGTAAACTGGTCTGTTCCTCTGGGCATGATACCCTTTGTTTAATTTAAATTCAAAGTCTACGTTTGCTTGATTAAGTCAAGATTAGTGCTTTGATTCGACCACATCATTAGTGTGTCTGTAGGGCTGAGTCCCGGTCCCTTCATGGACTATATAAACAGGTACTCAAGGAGAACACAGAAGGAGATACACAGAGAATATACACAGAGGAAGAGAGAGCGCTCCATAGGCACCACAGAAGCCCCAGAAAGAGAGATGAGCCATTTGCCTGATAATTTACAGCTGATCTTGTGAAGAGAATTGAACAGCTGAGTTCAGAAAGAAATCAGCCCTCGGAAGAGAGATGAGCCCTATGTCATCCTAAAGCTGAACTATGTTGCTTTAAGAGGGAAAAGAAAGGCTAACATCGTCAGATCTTGGTTCAACACATGGCAAGAGAGTTTGGTAAGGAAGTAACCTTGAGTTGGACTCTTCAGGGCTTGTAACTGTAAGCTTTTACACCAAATAAATACCCTTTATAACAGCCAACAGATTTCGGGTACTTTGTGTCAGTACCCCTTTGGCTGACTAATACACATGTCTACCAAGTAGCAGAGTAAAAATTCAAACTCAGGATTCCAAGGTCAGAGGCCCTTCCCCCACTGTGTCTCCTATTAAAAAAAACAGTGGGACCCTCACCCCTGCCATTTATGATCACAAATGTCTGTAGGCAGCATTAGCTAAACCTTTCAGGTTGAAAACTAGCTGGGAGGAAGATGGGAGGAAGATAGTGCTGCTGGCAGCTGTAGAGAGAATATGGATAGTGGAAGGAAAGGAGGCAAGTATTGAGTCAACAAGCCTCACCAACCTCTGGATGTTGCCACATTGGCTGACTGGCTCTGAGAAATTACTGCCTTGGAAAACTGGGCCTAGAATTTTGGAGGGCAGCAAAATCAGCCACTACAAACTGGTAAAATGGTGCAATAACTGGCAGTTAGCTGTTGGAATAGAACTCTGGGGAAAACAGAATAGCAAAATCCTAGAAAAAGAAAAGTAGGTTTGGACTGTAAAGGGGGGACAGTTCATCATGAGTACTGATTGTCTCCACTTAAGAGGTAGAGTGACGCCAGGGTCTAGAGTTCGTGCTCTATGCCAAAGGCAATCAGAAAGGGTAGGTACCTCAGGAGAAAGAAGTATTGTAAGAGGCAGCAACTTTCATTGTTCTGGCAACCCACACTGCAACTTGGCTAACTCTCCAAGGTGTTTCAAGAGAGGACCAGCTGGAGAAATTTGCAATCTGAGGAAGGAGACTTGCCCCACCACCCATACTGACACTGAGGAAAAAAATGCTTTAGTATAAGACATCAATATTCTTTGAAAACTCCCGTGTGGAGTGGCAGAGCAGAGGATCAGGAAAAACTCTTTTAGGCTGTTGTCTTTAACACCTTCATGTGATTGAGTTCTTTATATAGTTTACAGTAGTCAAAACCCATAATTCAACATATTATCTTTCTGATATCTCAAGAGGTAGGGTAGATATTATTTCTTTTCTACAGATGAGAAAACTGAGACTCAGAGAATAAAGTTCCCCTTCACATCCTTTTTCCTACTGCTGGGTGTCTCTACCCCATTATACTGCCAACTGTACAACGGGGGATTTAATGCCTGGAGTATGGCTGAGCCCAAATGTGTGACATCTAAAATGTGGCAAGAAAAAGGACAAAAAGATCACTTAAATCTCCAAAAGCCTGCTTTTTTGAGAGCTATTAAATATCAGCCAAAGGGGGAAACTTTTCTCCCATATTTAGAGCCATATGTGGAATGACAATCACCTTCCTCTCATTCTCTGAGCTGTGTCCTCACCTTCTCCTGCCTTGATTTCATGCTCTCTTCACCTCTTCCTGACATGTGCAACCCCCCATGGGTAACTAGTATCAGGTATTAGACTTGTTCCAGCCCATAAGGGCTCCAGCTGAAGTTTCTGTCCTTTGTATTTCAGTGCTGCTATTGAGTCTTTTTCTGCCCTCTCATTTAGATTTTTTTTAAAGATTTTTTTTACTTATTTATTTCCCTTCCCCCTTCCTGCCCCCCCCCCCCCTTTTGTCTGCTTTCTGCGTCCGTCTGCTGCGTGTTCTTCTGTGTCCACTTGCATTCTTGTCAGCCGCACCTGGAATCTGTGTCTCTTTTTGTTCCATCATCTTGTTGTGTCAGCTCTCCGTGTGTGCGGCACCACTCCTGGGCAGGCTGCGCTTTATTTGTGTGGGGTGACTCTCCTTGAGGAGAGCACTCCTTGCGCATTGGGCTACAGTATGCAGGGACACCCCTGCATGGTGCAGCACTCCTTGCATGCATCAGCACTGCATGTGGGCTTGCTCACCACACAGGCTAGGAGGCCCTGGGTTTGAACCCTGGACCTCCTATGTGATAGGCAGATACTCTATTAGTTGAGCCAAACCTGCTTCCCTCATTTAGATTTCTAATGTTACCTATTAGATTCTTATATCTGCAGATTGCAGATTGCTGGGTCCCAATGCCCAAGTTTCTTATTCAGGACTTCTGGGACAGAGCTCAAGAATTTGCATTTTTAACAAGTTCCCAGGTGATACTGGAGACCATGCCTTGAACCACCACTCTGAGATACTGTTGGGAGCATCATGGGAGGGCTGCTCTTTATCCTCTTTATCTGAGTCTTGCCTGGTGATGTGCCTGGGAAGTTGAAGGGAAAGCAAATTTAAGCTGCAGAGCCTCAAACTCCCTGGGAAATCAAGTGCATATGTCAAAAATTTGTGTGTCCTGCCATGGCCCACTGGGTGGAATAGGGGAGAGTGTAGACTACAATGAAGACCCTGTCCATGTGGTATAGCAGTGCTCCAAAATGTATTCACCAGGTGCAGTGAATGTGCCACGTTGATGGAAGAGGTTGTTGATGTGGGAGGAGTGGGGGAGGGGGGGGTGGGTATATGGGAACCTCATATTTTTTGAATGTAACATTTAAAAGAAAATAAAGAAAAAATATATATGTTTGTCATCTACAATTGAAGTTACCAGGATAAATTCCTGAAAGAAGTAAATTTATATCTGGATACTTAAAATACTCACAAAGTGACATATATTAGCTATAAGTAAAGCTGCAAATGAAGGTGGAATAATTCCCTCCCAGCTCCACCCACCAATTTCTATAGCTCAAAAGTCTTGAGGGGCTGTGCTATAGTTCCCAATAACCACATACAATAACAGAAAGGTCACCTGCAATGCCTGCTCCTCTTCTCACCCATCAGAGTCATTCTTTAGATTAAGGAAGTGCCACTTAAATTACAAACATGTTGGCCAGTCAATCAATATAATGGCATAAGACACTCCAAGGTGCTGCTCCTCCACAGAATCTCAACTGGTAGAGCCATTTTCCTCAAAACTCCAGAAAAAAAAGTTAAAGGGTTGTAGTAACTGGGTGAGTACCAAATCAAGAAAATGCATCTTTTAAAACTATAGGAATGGGGAGTAGATATAGCTCAGTGGTTGAGTACCTGCTTTGCATGTATAAGGTTCTGGGTTCATTCCTTAGTACTTCCTTAAAAACAAAAACAAAAAACTGTAAGATATCCTCTAACCTTTTCCTTGCCCAGTGTGGAGCCAGGCTATGTTCCCACTGTGATCTCTGGATCTTCTCCAGAAGAGAGCAGAGTAACTCGTATTCCCATACTGAGGTTCCTGTATATCCCTGTCAGTCTACCTGGTGGCAGCCTAAAGAACTTTTACTCATCCTTCCAGGACTTGCACTGCAGGTAGAAGTAGCTTGCAGACAGCTAAAAGCAGTGTTATAAACAATTAAGTCAGAGCAGACTGGGGCAAAGGATTACTGGCTTTAAGATATACAATTGAGCACTCTGGAGGAGAACAAGGTCTATCTCATAAGGAGTGGAGGGGACATTTGGATTCCTATAAATGGGGGAATTCCTAAGGCCACAAGTCCAGGATAAGACAAAGTCTCAGAAAAGAGAAAGAGGACCTGCATTTCACTTTTGCATTGGGCTAAATTTCTGTATAGGAGGGATAACTCTAAAGGAAATCACCAGCCAATACAGAGCCAATTTGCAAAGACTTTAAATGTTTTTTTATATTTTTGCACCAGTTTGTTTGCTTTTGTTAACTCCTGGCACTCAAGGAAATCTCTCTTATCTCACTAGCTGGATACAAATTTAAGGAACAGACAGCTCAGGGGCTAAACCCTCGAGTTAACACATTAAAATATTAAATGTATGGTGTGCAAGAGAATATTACAATACAAACAATACAATACATGAAATTATGGCCCATCCACAAAAACAAGACAAAACTTCAGAAACTATCAGTGAACAAGACCAGACTTTGGACATACTAAGCAAAGATTTAAAAAAAAAAAAATCTTTGATGTGCTCAAGCAGAAAAAGAAGAATATGGAGAAAGAACTAAACAATATCAGGAAAATAATGCATGAGCAATATGAGAACTTCAATAAAGATATAAAAATTTTAAAAAGGAACGAAACAGACATACTAGAGTGACTGCCACAATAATTGAAGTGAAAAAATCCTTAGAGGGTTTGACCAGCAGATTGGAGCTAATAGAAAAAAGAATCAGTGAACTTGAAGACAAAATAATTGAAATGATTGAGGTTGAGGAGCAAAAAGGAAAAAAGTAAATGAAGCATAAGAGACCTGTGGGACATCATCAAGTATACCAATATACACATTATGAGAGTGCCAGAAGGAGAATAAAGAGAAAAAAGGGCAAAAGTAATATTCAAAGGAATTGTGGCAGCAAACTTCCCAAATTTAATGAAAGACATGGTTATACACATTCAAAAATCAATCTCAATGAACCTAAACCAGATAAACTTGAAGAGAACCACACTCAGACACATAGTAGTCAAACTAATGCCAAGGACCAAGAGAGTTCTCAAAGCTGCAAGAGGAAAAGAATGTGTTATGTACAAGGGAGCCCAAGTAAGACTACCTGTCTATTTCTCATCAGAAACCATGGAGGCAAGAAGGCAATGGGACAAAATAATTAATGTGCTGAAAGAAAATAATTGCAGGCCTAGACTTTTACATCTGTTGAGACTAAATTTCAAAAATAAGGCAGAGATTAAGACATTCTCAGATAAACAAAAACTGAGGAAGTTTGTCCCTACTAGATCTGCCCTATAAGTAATGCAAAAGGGAGTTCTTCAAACTGAAATGAAAGGACACTAGGCAGTGGATTGAAGTAGCATTGAGAAATAAAGATCTCAGGTAAAGGTAACCATATGGGTAATTATAAATGCTTTTACTATTGTATTGAAATTTTGATCTATAACTCCATTTTTTCCTTCTTACAGGTTCTAAACTGCAAATGCATAAAAAGCAATGATGATAAAGTTTTGGTTTTGGACATATAATGTATAAAGATAAAATTTGTAAGAAGTACATTAAAAAGGTGGAGGGACAGAGGGGCATAGAAATAGTGTTTGTGTATGTTTTTGAAGTTAAGCTGGTGTTTTAGTTTCCTGGATACTAAAACAAATACCATGCAATGGATTGGCTTAAACATTAGACATTTATTGGCTTACAGTTTTGAGGCTAGGGAAGTCCAAAACCAAGGCATCACCAAGGTGGTTCTTTCTCACAGAAGACTGTGGTATTCTGGAGTTGGCTCCTGGCCATCCTTAGTCCTGACTTTTCTGTCACGTGGTAGTGCATATGGCAGCATCTTCTCCTTTCTCTTCTGGGTTCCACTGACTTCCAGTTTCTCATGGCACCCTGTGGCTTGTTGAATTTCATTCTGCTTATGAAGTTCCCCAGTAGTAGGATTAGGACCAATCCTAGTTCACTTAACAGAAAACTTCCTGTTTACAATGGGTTCACACCCACAGGAATGGATTATACTTAAGAACATATTTTCACCATAGTTGGTATCAAAGCAAGCATGATTGCTATAGGTTTTGGATATTAAATATAAGTTCCATGGTATCCAAAAGAATATATCTGAAAAATACATACAGAGGGGAAGAGAAAGAACTCAAAATATACACTACAGACCACCAAATACCGAAGTACAGAAGAATTGAGGGACAAAAAAATATAAGACTTACAAAGACCAAATAGCAAACGAGCAGAAGAAAGTAGTCCATTATCAGTAGTTACTTTAAATGTCAATGAATTACATTTCCCAGTCAAAAGATAGAGGTTTGCAGCTGGATAAAAAAGCATGACCAAACTTCATGCTGTCTACAAGAAAATCACCTTAAATTCAAAAACACAAGTAGGTTGAAAGTGAAAGAATGGAAAATTTTTATATACCATGCAGTAATAACCAAAGGAGAGCTGGGGTAGCTATACTATATCAGATAAAATAGACTTTAAGTCAAAAATTTTTACTAGGGACAAAAAAGGACACTATATACTGATAAAGGTGTCAGTTCAATAGGGAGACATAAAAACTGTAAATGGATTTATGCTAATGGTAGAGCCCCAAAATACATAAAGCAAATATTAACAATTTGAAGGGAGAAATAGATGGTTCAACTTTAATAGTAGGAGACTTCAATACACCACTTTCAATAATGAAGAGAACATCCAGACAGAAGATCAATAAGTAAATAGAGGACTTGAACAATACTATAAACTAACAGGACATAACAGACATATATAGAACACTTCACCCAAAAAAACAGCAGAATACATATTTTTCTCTAGTACAAATAGTTCATTCTACAGGATAGATCATATGTTAAGTCACAAAACAAGTCTCATTAAATGTTAAAATATTGAAATCATGCAATATATCTTCCCCAATCATAATGGAATGAAGCAAGAAATCAATAACAGAGGGAGAAATTGGAAAATTCACAAATATGTAGAAATTAAACAATACATTTTTAAGCAACCAATGGGTCAAAGAGGAAATCACAAAAGAAATTAGGAAATATCATCAGGTAAATGAAAATGAAAATACAATATACCAAAACATGGGATTATGGGATGCAGCAAAGGCAGTGCTGGGAGGGAAATTTATAGCTCTAAAAGCTTACATTAAACAAGAAGAAAGTTCTCAAAAGAAAGATTTAACCTCATAACAGAAAGATCTAGAAAAACAGGAGCAAATGAAACTGAAAGCAAGCGGAAGGAAATAACAAAGACTAGAGATAAATGAAATAGAGAAGAAAAAATAGAATCAACACAAGCAAAAGTTGGTTAAATTTTTTAAAATTAAAAAACGCTCATAGGACTTAAAACACAGTGTAACCTAATGTAAGCTATGAACTCTAGTTCATAGTATAATTATAATAGAACTGTTTCACTGATTGTAACCAAGTTACTACATCAATGCAAACTGCAAATAATAGGGAAAACTCTGGAGGAAGGAGTGTGTGGGAACTCTATTTTCTGCATGATTTTTCTGTAAACCTATAATTTCTCTAATAAAAAATAAGGTTTAAAAAATGCAAACACATTTAGGAGGTCTTAAAGCAACTAGAGGCTGTGAGTGTGGTAGTGAGGACTGCAGGGCTTGGAGTCAGGCTGCCTGATTAAAATTTCTACTCATCAAGGTACAAGCAATTATGACCATGGGCAAATCACTCAACCTCTCTGTGCCTAAGTTCCATCTTTCAAAAGAGGCTAGGCACACACAGCGAATGGATACAGAGAGCAGACAACTGGGGGGAAGGAGAGAGAAATAAAAAAATCTTTACAAAATAAAAAAAGAGGCTAGGAATACTATCTCCTTCCCAGGTTGGTTATCTAGATATAATAAACTAATCCAATTGCTGGCACATATGAAACTCTCACATGTGCTGTTGGTTTCGTCCCAGTATTTTCCATGAACATCTTAGCATGAATTCCTTTACCAGGTAAACAGCCTGCCAATGAGTAAAGCAGGAATTACAAAATTATTGGGAATTGTGTTATGGGTTCATGGCGTTGGAGAATTACCTTAGGAGAGCAGGGCATGGAAGAGGCACACAGAAGAAAGGACACAAAAGGAAGACAAATGATGGTGAAATAGGAAATGCAGGGATACCAAAGGTTAAATACTTATGCCACAATTTTGCTGATGGCTGAAAGAAAGGGCTCCTATGTTATGAATTAAACCAAATGATCCTGGTATGTGTTTGTTTATGCTTTTCTTTCTGGAATTGAAGATCGATCCATATCAACTAAATTCAACAGGAGGAGTTCTTGGATGTCTTTCCCTCCAAATAACATTTAGATGAGTTAAGTGTAAATGAGTATGAAACAGATGGATTAAATTGCCATTTGAAGTACACAGGGGGTTGAGAAGTAAATGAAAAAGGCAGTTAGCAAAATAAATCCTGAGTTAACCGAATCTAAAACACTTGAAAAGGTATTTGCAATGTGGTATATACCTGGATGCAGCTGCAGACCTCCAGACCCTGAACCCTCTGTTCTCTCTGTCACTGATTTTCCAGAGTCTCCGTCTTCTACCCATATCCCTTTGCATTCACCAAGAGCCACAAAGACAAGCAGCATTAGCTCATTTTCATCATGAGAAAAAAATTGCAATTATTTTATTATGCCTTTAACATTGAAGCTGCTTTAGAAATTCTCTATTTTTGAAACTGGCCTTCCAGGCTTACTTGTATTTTTTGCTCTTGAAAAGAGCAATAACAGGAGAACAAAGCTAATGACCTATGGATTGAAATCCATAGTGGCTGAATTTATTTGTGTAATCGGCAGGTGTATATCAAACACCTGTAATGTGTGTTGCATAGATGGATGAATGAATGAATGAATGAATGAGTGGATGAATGAGTCAGCTATTGTGTCCTAATTCAGATAGTGGTTGACATCGATATGAAATGACATGCCCTCAAAGACATTTTGCTTTAGAAGGGAGATGAAGAATGTACACAAAGATCAGGACAAAATGAATGAAATGTTTCCACATTAATGGCCAAAGGGCTACAGGAGTTTAGCAACCAGAGTCACAGAGAGAAACAAACTTAATTAGAAATTAGGAAAGAGATCAGAATCCTTGTTCTAGCTTTACCACTAAGTGTTTCCTAATGGCACATCACTCTGGGCCTCTGTTTCCCTACCTGAGATGGTTAAACTAGATTATTTTAATTTTTTTGTAAATGAGCCTTAACACAGAAGTCCCATATATTAAATAGGTAAGAAAAGAGCTTTCCCAGGAGAGGTTGGGTTGAATCCCCACTTACCATGTCACCCAAGACTGATGAAAGAAACACCTCTGGACTAGATGCTTGAAGATTCCATCAATTCTGAAATTTTAGCCTACAAAATCATTCCCAGACAGGATAAACAAAAGAGATGTCTTCAAAGGAGAAGGAGATCCCTGGCCAACAGTTAAGGAATCCCAAGGCAGGAACACTTCCTCCTGGCAGAAATCTCCATGTGTCTCATATGTCCTGCAGTGATAAGCTCTTCCATTCTCAGGGGGCAAGGTAAATAGGAGGGTTATTGGCTTTGGAGTCCAGTGGCTGAGTTCAAATCTTGATTCTGCTGTTACTATGACTATATGACTTTGGACAATCACTTCATTTCTCTGCATCTAAATTTCTATGCCTTTAAATGGTTTAAATGATCCCTAGGCAGGGTTGTTGTATTTAAGTGAACAGTATATTTTAACAAGCCTGATTCAGCATTTGTATTGGCTTTCTTCCCTTGTTATTTTTATTTTGTTTTTGTTTTTTTTAGCAAATAAATATCAGTACAGTTTGTCCTTTATATTTAATGGATTTTGCTGTTATATCCAAACTACATTACCTGTTTTTCTTGTAATGACCAACAGCCATGATAAATGGGTTCATAATAGAGCATAAAAAACTCATTTTTCCATCTGAGTAATGAACTCATAACAATGACATCATGGTACAATGATTCCATAGATCACAGCCATCATTGTTTCCTCTACTGCAATATTGCCTTCCCCTGACGTACAGAAGCAGATGAGAATTAGACAGATATACTCCAAATTTCATCAAAATACTCTGGTTTCTTACAATCTCCACCTTTTTTTTTTTTCTCTTCATATTCATGTTCCCAAGGAAAGATCAAACTAACTTGCATAAATCTTGGTACTGAGAAGATTTCTGTCCCTGAATTCTTGTCTCCTTTCCTATTCTGGGAAGCTGGGTGAAACAATCCATGAATGAACCTAAAATTACCTTCACTTCTAACTTGTGAGTTAAAAGCTTCCCAGACAAAACTCTGCTTCCACATGAAAGGTGCTCATCCATTGATAACACCACGATCAGCAGTAGCTAAGACAATTATTTTAGTGGTCCTCTGTAGGTTCATTTACCTAGCATTCCTTTTATTGCCCTTTATAATGCAATTTCCCTCCCAACTTTCACATGATCAAAGGGTTTCTATTTTTCATCATTATCTGAAAATTTTTTGGCCATAATTTCTTTAAATAGCTTACTGCCCCCTACTGCTAAGACTTTAATTTAATGTATGTTAGAACTCTGGATATTATTCCACAGGTCACTGAGGTTCTGTTCATACTTATCACAGCTCTTTAAAAGTCCTTCTTTGCTAATTCTATCGTCTCTGTCATTTCTGAGTATGTTTCTGTTGTCTGATTTTTCTCCTGGTTATGGTCATGTTTTCCTGCTGTCTCATACATCAAATAATTTATGATCAGATGCTAGATATTCTGAAGGTCACATTGTGAATGTCTAGATTTTGTTTACTTCCTTAAAAACAGTTCTGCTTTGTTCTGGAAGGCAATTAGCTTATTGTGGATTATAAAATCATTTTGAGCCTTGTTATAAAGCTTTGTTAGAATGGGTTTATATAGGCACTGAGGAGTTTTCAGCTTATAGTTCCCTTGTAAGTTGTTCTGTCCCCAGAACTTGTTCTTTTCCTGCCTTTGTTGAGTTTCACCTACACATTTGCAGATTTGTATTTTTCCAAGGAATTGAGGGAATCCCTACGCAGAGTTATATAATATTCTGGATAGCTTCCTCCTCGCCAGAATTTCTGCCCACAAATTATAGCCACCTTAGTCACTCTAAACTAATTTCTGTCTTCTCAATTCAGCAAAATTAGCTCTGCTTGAGTTCCCTCTGTCTTTACACAGTCCATAAATTGCTCCGGGCAGTAAGCTGGGATGATATATTGCTCACCTTGTTTGTTTCCCATTTCTCAGGATCCACAGTATTGTGCTGCCTATTTTCAAATGTTTAGAAACAGTTATTTCATATTTTTTGTCCAGTTTTCAAATTTTTTACAGTGCAAGGGCTGGTCAAGTACCAGTTACTCCATCATGACCAGAAGAAAAGCAAAAGATACTACTTTTGTAAGTCTACTATGGACCTTTTGCTTTGTATTCATTATCTTTATTCTTTGCAACTCCTGTTGAAGGGTTGGTATTCTGTTCTCATTTTAGGTACAAAAGATCAGAAGTCTGAAAAATCATTTCACTTGCCCCAGATCATTTAGCTACTACCCACACATCTATGGCCAACTGATTTTTGACAAGTGTATCAGTCCACTCAATGGGGAAGGAATAGTCTCATCAACAAATGGTGTTGGTTAAACTGGATATCCACATACAAGCAAATAAATTAGATCCCTACCTCACAACATATTAGAAAAATAACTCAAAATGGATGAACAACCCCCCTCCCCCAAAAAAAGAACTAAACTCATAAAACTCTTAGAAGGAGACATAGGGGAAAATCTACAGGAATTGTATTAGACAATGATTCTTAGATCATTCCTCTTGTACATCTATAGCTATTCTAGTTTTATAATTACATTTCTCCTCCTACCATAATCCTTTTCTACTGATGTTTTAAGATGACTCTTTCTCACATGGGGAAATAGTAGCCCTGGGGTTATGACAGAGGACAAACAGGTATAATTTCCTGCAGATTAAATTGTATTCAATAGTAAGTGTTTTTAAAGATTACTTTTTAAAATTTTTGAAACAAATGAATATCTATTATGGAGTAGAATTTATAAGCAACATGAAAATTTAAGATAAAATTGAAGACTTTAGAGAAATAATGCTTTTGCCAGTAGACTGCTTTGGGATATTTCCCCAGAACACCAGAAGTATACCAGATGTGTAAGTTCACTCTTCTTTGCTAGGGGCAAAAACTTTTGAGAAGCATATAGGTCTGAAGATGTATGAAGAGCATTAGGGAGGATAAGAAGGTTGGTAAGAGAGTCTGAGAATAAAATGGTGTCCATTCTTCAACTATAGGATGCAGGGCCATTTCACCTCTCAATATTTTCTGGTCTGTAATGGTTTTATTTTATATCATAGTGTAGCCTGACTGCATTTATGAAGGAAGACCTTATCTTACCCTTCCTTCCTCCCTCTACTACAGTGACTCTAAAATTGTGCATCTATAAGAATCACTAAGGGAACTTTTGAACATCTAGACTCCTAGTCCATACTTCTTCAAAGAGTCAGATTCTATAGTCTGAAGTAGGATTCAGGAATCTGCATTCCTATCAAGTCTCCCAGGTGATCCTGATGGTCTTCTGACTATACAAGGAACCACAGGACCATTTTATCTCCCAGGTGTTGCCCAGGACTCCTCCCCAAGCCTAGGGAGGATATGAAACGTACCAGTATTTCTCATTAGTGGCCAAGTAGGTACAGGAAAATCAACCAAGATAAAGGAAAACTCATTTAAGTCGTATTTTCTAGCCTAATTATTTTATTTGACCAAGCAAAAATCAATTCATTAATGCTATAAACATTCATGAATGATCTATGAACTTGGAACTGAGGCTAAAAAAATCATGATCATACATTCCCTTAACTCAAGCAGTTCACACACTAGGGAAAAAACAGATATGTAAGCAGTTAAGTTATGACATACATCTGATAAGTACAATTCCAGAGAGAGGAAGAGGGTAAAGGGAGTACAAAACAGCTTTTATTGACTGTCCCCAAGCAGTCAGTAAAAGCTACATTAAGTCTTTAACATTTAGGCTAGGAGTTGAAGGATAAGAACAGTTAATCAGCTAAACTAGGGGCAAAGAACATGTGCAAAGTGTTTTGTTATGATCCATCTGTCCTATTCGTGGAATGGCCAGAAATTCAATGTGGTGAAGGACTAAGAGATGAGATGTGGGGAGAAAAGCCCTTCATTTCAACCTCTAACACGTGGATTGACCAAGAGCTAAAGAGAAGAGTGTTATGTGGTAAGGAGGGAAAGGGCGTAAGGATAAAGAGGAAGAGGATTGCTTAAATCCCAATGAAACACAACCAGGAGCCGTCTCAATGCCTCTCCAGAGCCAGAGAGTGTTTAAATGCCCAGAAAATTGTACCCAGATGTTTTGACATGGGGACCTCATTTCCCATGAAGTCAATTAGATGCATTTGGTGTTTATACATAGAGTTCTGGTCTCTGCCAGATTATTAAGCACTCCAAAGGGATGTGTTATTCAACCCTGTCATGTCTCCCCAGTGTAATTGTCATGTATGTGTCTGGAGTTAATTGATGCTTGCTCACATTTTAATAATTAGTCAGGTGGTGGTAATAAAAACTGAACAGAAAAACCTGGGCTGAGTTTCATTTAATGACTGTTTGGATCATGAAAATTAATAGCAGAAGAGTCTAAGCACAACCTGCTTTGAATTTGGGCGTTGAAGTAGAGGAGGGCTGAGGTAGGTCTGTGATTTCCTCAGCTGTGTCTCCAATTGAGTGGGGGGGAGGGGTGTGGATGGGGAGATAGTGCTGAGTTGAGTTTGAGATTGTTTTAACTCCCAGGACAAAGATATTGTAATGATCAGTAAAGGAGATAAAATTCATCTTTAGAACACTGCCTTCTCCTTTCCTTCATCCTTTCATACTCTTGACACTTCTTCCCTCAAAGTATTTTCATGTGACCCCATTTTTCCCATTCCCCACTAGAAAATTGCACCAAGACCTGTCTGACTGGGAGGACCCCCTGAGAACTACCTTGACATACCATGGCCAGTAGGAAAGGTAAATGGGGAGCTCCAGCAAATGTATCTGTGGTAGAACCACAGATAGTTCTACCAAAGGCCCAGAAACCTCTGCAATAAAGGTTTGCATCACTCCATTAGACAAAGAAATCCCATCAGTTGAGGCTTTGGCTAAAGTCAAGGAGAACATAGAATGAGTAATATCACAGTGAATTCGTTTATATTATCTATAGCCTTCCAGGTAGTTGGGAAATAATTATTTTAGCTTCTGCATGCATTTTTATTACTTGCTGGTTTATCTTTACCACTGAAGCCTGGACCTCTCTAGTGAACACCAGACTTCTCTATCTAGCTGACTTCTTGATCTGTGCACTTAGAAGTCTAAAAGGCATCTTTTAAAGCACAGACTCTTTATTTGCCCCCTACCCCTTGCCTGCTCTTTGCCAATCTTCTCCATCTCAATCAATGTCCACGTCCAAGTTTCCACTTGTACTGGTCCCAACCATGACATCAGCCTTTGCTCTTCTCTTTTTCTCACATGCATATTTAATCCATTAAGCAAATACACTTGGCATTCTATGAAAGTTGAAAGTCTACTTAGTTCTCATCATCTCTACTACTATCTCCTGGTCAAAGTCACTATCATTTCCCTTCTGGATTACTGAAATTGCTTCCTAACTAATCTCCCTCCTTTTAGCCTTTTCTGGAGAGTCAACTTCCCATATATCACCCAGAGCAACCCATTTAAAAATATATATAATCCTTCCTTCTCAGCATTTTACCATCGCATAGGGCCCTAAGAAGCACTAAAAGCATGTTGCAGCACCTAAGCACCGGATGCTCAACAAACTATCCCTGTTTTTGCACCTCACCCATCAATAGGTCCCCACAAGCTAAGGGAGTGTCTCCCTCTCATAATATTCCTCAGGAATAGACTCAAGTATGCATTGACCACAGATGAGGTAAAGAAAATATGTATGCAGTGCTTCATCAGAATTGACAGCAAGATTTGAACTGATGTCACATACCCTGTTGGGTTCATGGATGTCATTAGCATCAAAAAGACAGGTGAGCATTTCCTACACCAATGGCCATTTCACTATTCACTGTATCACAGCTGAAGAGGCAAAGTACAAGTTGTGCAAAGTAAGGAAGGTATCTCTGGGTTCAAAGGGAATCCCACACCTGGTGACTCATGATGCTCACATCCTTGGCTACCCAGATCTTTTTGTCAAGGTGAATGACACAATACAGATTGAGTTAGGCACTAGCAAGATAACTGACTTTATCAAATTTGACCCAGGCAATGCATGCATGGTGATCAGTGGGGCCAACCTCAGCCGTGTTGGTGTGATCACCAACAGAGAAAGACACCCTGGTTCTTTTGATGTAATGCAAGTGAAGGATGCCAATGGCAACAGCTTTGCCACAAGGCTTTCCAACATTTTGTCATCGGCAAAGGTAATAAACCTTGGATTTCCTGCCCAGGGAAAAAGGAATTCGACTTACCATTGCTGAAGAGAGAGATAAAATATATTCTTATTGTTTCTCTGTTTAAAACCCTCCAATACCTTCTGAAGCATTCAGAAAAAATTAAAGTGCTTCCAACATCTTACATGATTAGGTTGCCCCTCAATTGGGTGACTAAATTCTACCACTCTCCCTCCTGCCCTCTTTGCTCCAGCCACACTGACCTCCTTGCTCTTCCTTGAACAAGCCAAGCAAAGTCATGCCTCAGGGCTTTGTTTTGCCCTCTGCCTGAAAGTCTCTTCCCCAGATATCCTCAGGACTCCTTCCTCTCTCCTTCTCAACTATACTGCCATAGCAACTTCACAGTGAGTCCTTCCCTGATTGCCCTATTTAAATAGCAAGGCACCTTTCCTGTTCCATTTTATAGCACTTATCACTTATCACCATCTAACTTACTCTATTTCTTTTATTTATGTATTATCTGTCTCCCAAAAATAAAATAATATCTATAGAGGGCAGAGATTTTCGTCTCTTTTGTAAACCACAGCAATGAGTAGATAGTCAATAGTCTTCTTTTAAATGATTGAATATATATCGCCAATGCTCTCCAACCAAGGCTGGCAGGAGCATACCTGTGGTTGAACAAGTTGACTTTATCACTCTTTGCAGCAACAGAGAAAGTGCACCATGGAGAATTGTGGGGCGTCTTGGTAAGAGAGTGCTACAAATGACTTTTTACAGGATTTGCGCTTGTGCAAAGCAATTTTGGAGACAGTTTAAGGAAGGAGGGCTTTGCTGTGGATTTGATGCTATTAGGAAGCAGGGTTAATTCTGTTTGGATAGCTTAATAAATCTTATGTAAAAGGAGGCAAGACTATACCCAGATTAAAACTGTAATGGAAAAGAAGTAGTAGTCACTTGTATTACCTATTTTTAATCATTTTTGTGTATTGGGCAATGTTCATGCTTTGTCTATATTCAGATTTGATTATAGAATGGTCTTGTATTTGTTTCAATCCATTATAGTCATAGGAAGATCTTGTCAAATGCTGATGCTCCATGAAATTGTTTATGTTGAATAGGAGAATCTCAAAGCCTACCTGATAATGCCAAGTCAATTTCTGGATGTCAGGGGTTGCTTTTCTCTTTACACACACATGTGCAAGCATCCATATACTTTATATATATATATATATAAGGTTTCCTACTCTTTTCTATTCCATTCACATATTAATAACATAACCTATTGTGGAGGGTGGTAAACTTACTATTTAATGCACATAGGTTACAGCCATTGCTATGGGGTCACAATAAAATTGGAGGAAGAATGAACACTTTCCAGAGATCCTGGACATAAGGCCAGATTTATTAAGAAGGCTTGGTGTTG
Source organism: Dasypus novemcinctus (assembly GCF_030445035.2). Taxonomy (NCBI): domain Eukaryota; kingdom Metazoa; phylum Chordata; class Mammalia; order Cingulata; family Dasypodidae; genus Dasypus; species Dasypus novemcinctus. The sequence goes on along the minus strand of NC_080689.1, from coordinate 27,874,957 downwards.
AGTTGCTTTCTTTATGAGGGGCATATGGTTTGGTGCATAAGTGAGATTACTCTGCATATGAAGAGTCCTCAATCTTCAGGACAAAAATAGAGGGTCCAGATATTTCCATTGGCAGCCCCTGCTTTCAGGCTAAGAAATAATTTTATTGAACTCTTACTGTATGCCAGCCACTGTTCTAAGCATTTCACATGTGTTGACACATTTGATCTTCACAACAACTTCATGAAGTCAGCATTATAATTATCCTCACAACTCCAAATGAGAAAACTGAAGCAGAGGGAGGTTAGTCATCTTGCCTAGGACTTCAGGTATTCTCTGGTTACTGGCTTTAACAAGGCCTGACTAGTTGCCTCTTTCTTTCATCCAGAGAACCACCAGTGTTCTTCCAATAATTTATTCTTGTTAAAGATAACAATAGCTGGCAATTTTTGCTTGCATCCAAAGAACTATTATATTCTAATCTCACCCATTAGAAGGTTCCCCTTCACCTCCACCATTTTGCTTTCTCTTAAGAATTGGTATGGGTGTAATTAGGGTTAATAGCTAGTAAATTGTGTGTGTGTATGTGTACTTGAGACTCCACAGGAGAAAACTTTATTTTCAAAGATGTCTCCTAGGTTTGTAATACCTAAAGCCTAGAGGAATAAATAATTGCAAAATTCCTGGCACTACAATCTTTCATGTTAGAGCTGTTTGGGGAGGAAATCTGCTCATAGGTGACTCCCCTAAAGTCACATCACATCACATAATGGATTCCTAGCCCTAGCAATAAACCCCAAGCTTCTCTATGTTTAGCTTGAGACCTCAGGGAAAAGATTTACTCCTCCCCTCATAATCAAATATTCTTAAAAACCCATATACCACTAATGTTCTGAAAGTGGATTTAGAGTATAAGTTATTTGGCCAAGTGATGAAAACATTTTTTAAAAACATTCTTTCCTATTGCTGTCTTTCCAGGCTCCTTCCTTCCCTCCTTCCCGCCCCCATCTCTGTTATTTTCAAGAGGCCAAAAGAGGATACTCTAGTGATTTTCTGGTTTCTAGTCTTTAAAATGCTTCAACAGTAACATTAGAGATGTAAATTAGATAGAGATGTTGATTTGTTAAATGTGGCCAATAATTTCCTCATTTAATAAAAACATCAAAATGGTCTTTGGAGTCAGTTCCTTTAGAACTGTCTTACATAGTTTGATATGACAAATTTGCCAATTGCCGATGAAACTGGCAGTAAAAATGAAAACCCAAGGAAATGATTAATCTAAACCACATTCAACATGGATGCACTTACCAAATATGCTTTTCAAAAAATAACCCTTAGTTTGCCAACCATATACAAAGGCATAGAAGGTACTTTGCATTGAGTATCTCAGAACAGTTTCCAGGGTCCCCTAGAATTGTTTACATCCAAGGTCAGAAGAACCAGTCCCAGCAGAGGACTCACAAGGAATCAAAACAACCTTGGTTATTAACTCAAAGTAGACAGTCCAACTCCAACTCCCATGTCCACATGAGCCTGTCTCATGCTCCATAGACAAGCAAAATGAGAAGCTGAATATAGAGAGAAACAACAAAAGGAATATACAGCCAACTATATTAATGGGGATGAAAGGGTGTAAATTATTCACATTGGTGAATACGAATTCATTCATTCATTCATTCTTTTATTCCACAAATATTTTTACTATACATGCTGGGGAAACCATGGTGAGGAAGAGTTCCAGCTTTGATGAAGTATGGATTACAAGCAGTAAATAAAATTTAAAGGTGTGAAAAATGCTATGAAATGTGAAGCAGAGGGTGTGACGGAAGCAAGCATTGGAAAAAGTAATCTGGAGGTCAAGTTAGACCTGTCTGAGGAAGGAAGAGCTAATATGAAGCAGGAAGAATAAACAGGAGTTAACAGAGAAGACCACAATGGAGAGAGTTGTAGGAAAGAGTAGATTTAAAGACCTTGAGGTGAAAAAGAGAAACTGAAAGACACCCAGTGAGGGATAGCCAAAAGGCAGAAGAAGAGCAGGGTAAGAAAGGGTGGAAAAGTGGGCTCAGTCAAAGCTGTTGAACCAAGGTTTAGACTTAATTTTAGCAGCAAATATATGCCTTTGCAGAATGTTGTCATAAAAACAGGAGAGAAAATATAATAAGACTTGCAATTTTGAAAGTTTATTCTGGCTATATATTGAAGACTGAATTTGACAAGGACAAGAAAGAATAACTTAACTCACTAAAGATATATTTTGTGTCTACTGGTGTGCCAAATACTTTTCTAAGTGCTAGAGATAGAACAGCGAGGAAAGATGAACTGATCTGAGATTTACGAGAGAGCCTCTGTAAGATTTACTGCTAGTTTGGCAGTAGATGTAGGCAGGGAGATAGAGGATTTAGGGAGGAGGCCTAAGTCTCTGTCTTGAGTCATTTACGGAAATGCAGTTTTAGAAACCTGAGGGATGAGTAGGTTTGTGGGAGGTGATGTTAAGTTCAGTCTTGGGCATGTCTTCAGACTGTTTTAAGGTATACAGAAACATGCAAGTGGAGAAATCAAATAAGAAGTTGTACACAAGTGGCTGGGACTCAGCTGGGGACAGGGATGATTTGGCTAGTCAATGAAACCATGAAAGTAGATGAGTTGGAGTAGGAAGAGTATAGAGATTCAAAAATAGAGACCCAAGTACTCTAACATTTATAGGCCACTTAGAGGATGAGCTGAAAGGAAACTGAAAAGGAATAAGCACAGAAGCCAGAAGGAGCGGAGTTTTGAGGAGGCAGAGTAGTAAATGATATCGAATGTTTCCATGGGGGCAAGTAAGATAATGACTGACAATTATCCCTTATTTAAATTAATAAGTGAAAGTCATCCATGGACTTGGCAAAAGCAGTTACAGTGCCTGGGTGAGGTGGGGTGGGGGCGGAACCACATAATGGTGGTTGGAGGGGTGAGTGAGAGATTAGCAGTCAGTGAAGACAGCTTCTTTACCAAGTTGCTGGAGGGGAACAATGGAATAAAGCCAGCCAACCAAGAAATTATCTGGGTTCAGATGAGTAAAAATGAGGCATTGTTACTACAGTAGTAATTAAATTAAAAGTCCTGAAATTAGGCAAGACTTAACAAAAGAATGAGCTCCTGGAAATGAGGGAGGGTGGGACTGAGAACAGAACTGTAGGAATTGGACATTTACAGGAGAGCTACCTCTTATGTTGCAGCAGGACAGAAGGAGAAAGATATGATTAAAAGGCAGGTATATTTGGGAATTTTGCAGCACAAAGTTGAGGTAGTTCTTTTCTGACAGCTTCTATTTTCTCTGTAAGAGAAGAGGAAGGTCCATCAACTTAATTAGAGGAAATATTGATTTGGAAAATTGAGGACAGGTGTACAGCTTGACATAGGAGTGTGAGCTGAGTAAAAGATTCCTGGTGGCACTGTGTATTAGTCAGCCAAAGGGGTGCTGATGCAAAACACCAGAAATCTGCTGGGCATTATAAAGGGTATTTATTCGGGGTAGGAGCTTACAGATACCAGGCCATAAAGCATAAGTTATCTCCCTCACCAAAGTCTATTTGGAGCAAGATGGCTGCCAACATCTGCGAGTGTTTCGGCTTCCTGAGTTTCTATGTTCCTGGGGCTTGTCTTTCTCTGGGTTCAAGGTTCCTTCCTTCCTGGTGCTGGCTTCTCTTTCCTCTGGGTGCTGACTTCCTGGGTCTTCAGCATCAAACTCTAACATCAGAAATCCCCAACTTTGTTCTTTGCCATGCCTTTTATCTATGAGTCCCCAACCACCAAGGGGTGAGGACGCAAAGCCCTAATCATAACTCAATCATGCCCAGGTACAGATCAGATTACAAGCATAAGCCAACATTTCTTTTTGGATTCATCAATTATACCGAACTGCTACATACTGAATACTCAGATAGGGATGATGCCCACAAATTTATGGTGGTGTCAATCTGTACCAAAGTGGAATTTTCTTAAGAAATGCCCAATAGATAGACATAGGCACATGAAAAAGCTGGTGATTGGTTCATCCAAGGTTTGGGGCTTCTCCAAGTTGGTTAATGAACAAAGGCAGGGGAAGCTGGGTTATTGGCATGAGAAACAAAGACTTGAGAGACATTCTCCCTCTAGTTTTTCCTTCTTGCCAGTTAAGGCAGGCATCAGCTCTTTGAGAAGGAGCCTCTATCTTTCTGGTCTTAGGTTTCTTGTTGAGTGAGTTCTGCTAGAATTACACTTCTGGGATTCCTCAGATCCTTTGCACTCCCTTCTCCAAGACAGTGTGATATATCTGGTGAACTTGGGAGAAGATCCTGTACTTGGGTTGGTGTCTCCTGAGTTTCCTCCCTCTTGGTCCCGATTCATGCATTATCTGCTCTCTGCCTCAGGACAGCTCCCTGACGTAAGCTTCATTCCTTCCTGGAGAACAAGTTAGTGGAGTTCTGCCAGGTGCTGAATGCATAAGACGTTCTAGTTCAGGACCGGAGTAGTAGAAAGTCCATGATGAACACATGTGGATAGTCATTTTCTCAAATCAGTTTCATCAGGAGTAAAGCAAACAGCTTTATCTCCAACTTTCAGTCTCCTGCATCTCCTTTATCAGATGGTTCCAAACTCAGAAAGGAAATATATGGGTTGAGTATTAGTTTCCTATTGCTGCCTAATAAATTACCACAAACTTAGTGACTTAAATTAATGCAAATGTATTACCTTACAGATCTGTAGGTATATTTTCTGGGTATTAGACAATGGACATCTTCTTATTTTACCTATCACAGGTTGTAGGCTAACACTCCACTTGCTGGCTCAGTGCTTCCTACCTTGGGAGAGATTTGTGGAAGGGCAAGAAGTAATGTTAGCCATGTAACCCAATCCTTCCCAGGTTTGTTTCCAGAAGCCTAATCCATTGCAGAGATTTTGTTAGGTGACTTGCAAGATTTAAGGAGAAAGAGTGCTCTAAGGAAAACATGAAAAAGGAAGAATTTTCCCCCCAGGCTGAAAGGAGGTTTTCAGAGCTAGGGAGGTGGAGAGAGAGATCTGCAGATCTTACAGGCGATGGGGTACCTGGCACCCACCTGCAAATATAGAAGAAGAAAGAGCTAAGTGTGCTTGTGGGGAGCAGGACCAGAGCACAGGGTTCCCAGGCCTAGAAAAAATTCCCATTGCCAATGGGAATGGTATGAAGACAGAGAACCACCAGACTTCAAGAAATCACAATGACTTGGACAATGCTCTAGTGACCAGGATAGAACTGAGAGCAAGGGCCCTTCTCCCATTTCCTGAACCATGATGTTTTAGTTTTCTAACAAACTACCATAAACACCAACAACAACTTGGCAGCTTAAAACAACAGAAATGTATTCTTTCACACTTTGGAAGCCAGAGGTCTGAAATCAAGGTCTCGGCAGGGCTGCACCCCCTCTGAAGGCTCTAAGGCAGGATCCTTCCTCACCACATCTTGGCTTACAGCTGCACCTCTCCAATCTCTGCCTTCCTCTTCAAATGGCCCTCTTACAGGAAATGCCTTTGGACTAAGGGCCCTCCTTTATCCAGCATGATTCCAATTAACTAGCTGCATCTGCAAAGATCCAGTTTCCAAAGAAGGTCACATTCTGAGGCTCTGGGTGGGCACAAATTTTGGGAGGACACTATTCAACCAAGTACATGTTTACAGAAGCTTGCTCAAAATAAGCATAGCATTTTCCCAAAACCCTTCCTTATGTTAGGAAAGTCTCCCATTTGTCTATGGTTTTTCTTCTTCCACTTCTTCAGTTTTCACTCATGATTTCCTAAACCAGGCAATTTCTTAGAGAGCACATTAGAATATTTGAATTTTAAATAAAAAAAATCACTCCTTTTCAGTAAATGGACCAATGCCCTGAATTGTTCCGTTTTTCTAGCCAGCTGAGAGACACTAGGTGCCAGCTGGCTGGTCTGAAGATTGATGCATGTAATGTGCAGCACAGAGGTTGGTGGTGGTGAATAACCACTTTTGGTAAAATTTCCGCTGAAGGTTACTATCTAGGGATCTAGCTGAAATGGGGCAAATTTACATTCCCCTTAAGGAAACCTGAGTTAACTAGCCCCACATATCCAAATTTCTAACAATTCTGGCAAGCCCCTTAATCTAGCTCTTCTGGGAAAAGCAAAACAAAACAGAAGTCTAGAGGGGATTATGTTGTGGAGGATGCCTAAAATAAATTGAGATGCAAAACCAGACAGTTGGGGTGGTGGGCACGCACACCTCACAGAGTTCAGCTGCAGCCTGTGCTAATGCCCTGGGGCTTTGAAATGGAGCAAGGGGCTCCAGCAGAGTAGGTCATTCAAGGAGTGAGCAGCCTTGATACCCCACATCTGTGGGTGGTTAAGCTTCCTTCCCCCACTTTCCCATCACTACAGTTCAAGCTCAACACTGCTTTTGGTCAACCATGTCCAAGAAATCTCTCGCTGGGGTGACTGACTGCCAGCAAGGCTCTCTAGTTCACAGTTTGGATTTTTTCCTTGAGTACTATTTGCTAGACTTTTCCTCCTGGAGAGAGTTTTACCTTTATTCTCAGTTGACGTAGCAGTTATTCAGCAGATTTTTATGAATGTACTTAACGTGGAGCTGTCCAGCATCCTATCTCCATTTCTTCTACTCACCACTTGGTCTTCCTTTAGGGAGAAGACCCCATTATGTGGAACCTTGTGAAAGGGGAATTTCCAACACCTACTTCTGCCTGCAGGCTTCTCCTAAGGAAGCTCATATGATCTAAGCCCAGTCAATAGGATGCTTGTTCCCCACACATGCAATCTTGAGCAACTGAAAGGCTGAAGGAAATTTAGAGGTCAAACTGTTCAAAGGTGGTGGAAGAGCAGTGGCACTTGGACCAAAGTGGTTTTGCAACATGACTTTGATGGGTATCTGGCTTCTTATGCTCTGCGACTCCCTTGGTTTACCGTCCATGTTCCATTCTTGCATCTTGTGTTCCTATCAATTTAGGGATTCTCTCCTGGTATCTTCCTGGCAAGTTTCCTTCTTGCTTAAGACAGTTAGTTTTCTTGCAATCAAGAACCTGACTGATAGGTTTCTGCAAAGCTTTTATCCCATCAGTCAAGATAGAAGTTCTCCCATATTTTGATTTTTTAAAAAATTGAGCTAGGATGGGGATACAGACAGAAGGAAGATGAGAACAGATCAGCGAGAACTTGGGCCAGTTCTTCACATTATTCCTGAGCATAGTACAGTTACTTCCAGCACAGATAAGAGAGAATGAAAGTGTTAGGAGGGACAGTGAGAGAGGCAATCCCAGGCTGTTTACTATACATTTTCTGTGTTGGCAACATTATTGCTTCTGAGGAGATACTGAGAACTCCCAAAACTGAGGACACACAGAAATTCAAGAGCAATCACTAAGTTTCCAATACCAAATATTGAACATTTTGATGATCTACATATAATCATACGCACAAACAACTCTATTTTATCAGAACTCATGTAGATTAACAGTGGCACAAAATAATTGAAATGAAAATGCAATGGAAGGAAAAAGATTTTTTTAACTGGAAGATACAACCAAAAGGTGCTGATATTTAGTTCAAATTTCATGGAAATCCAAGGCCATTCTAAGCACCATCGTGAGATTCCAGTCCATCTTTCCCTTCCTTCACATTGATAAACAGGGCTGTACTTAATCAGGAAAACTCTTAATTTATTTAATACCTTTTAGTTAAAGAAAAGTAAAGTAGTTTAGGAACTTGAAAAAACACTAATACCTAGACCCAACCTGAAGTAACAGCCAACAAAAGTCTACAGAGAAGTGGGAAAAAAAAAAAAGTAGAAATATTCTAGAGAAGACACATATCCTGTGAGACATAATAAGAGGTTACTTTGCCAAATTAAATAACATAGCTATTACAGGCTTTCATTAAGCCACCACTACCAACCACAATAGATAAAAAATGAAAGAGCACACCCATCAACATAATGGCACTGATTCGTTAACTCCAAAAGTACTATGTGAAAGCTAAACAGCTGTTTATTAAGTACGGAAACATGAACATGTAAATGACAAAGCTAGGGAATTTTTGTAAACCAAATAGGAATAGAGACTGTTTAGTTATCACATCTAAAGCCCTATTATCAAAGAACTCTGAGTACTATAGTGTGGTTCATTTAGTTATAGGATATTAACTTGTATTGTATATATTAGGAATATTAGGGAAATTGTGAACTCACAAAATATGCATAATGTGCAAAACTCCCATTAAACACGCCTCCCCCAACAGCTTACATTGTTGTATAACACTTGTTACAGACTGTGAGAGAACATCATCAGACTATTACCACTAACTATGGTCTATAGCTACATTTGTAATGTTTTTTGCATGCCCCCTTATTATTTTTCTCTTTTTTTTTTTTAAATGTTACACTCAAAAAATATGAGATCCCCACCCCTCCTCACCCCACTCCTCCCACATCAACAAACTCTTTCATCATCGTGGGACATTCATTGCATTTGGTGAATACATTTTGGAGCACTGCTGCACCACATGGATAATGGTTTACATTGTAGTTTACACTCTCCCCCAGTCTACCCAGTGGCCATGGCAGGACATACAATGTCCAGCATCTGTCCCTGCAATATCACCCAGGACAACTCCAAGTCCTGAAAATGCCCCCACACCATATCTCTTCTTCCCTCTCCCTATCCTCAGCAGCTCCCATGGCCACTTTCTCCACATCAATGCTACAATTTCTTCCATTACCAATCAGAATAGTTCCATAGTAGAATATCAGTAAGTCCACTCTAATCCACACTCTATTCCTCCATCCTGTGGACCCTGGGTTGGTTATGTCCACACCACCTCTATATCAAGAGGGGGCTTAGATTCTACATGGATGAAGGGTACAATTCTCCCGCTCTCAGTTACAGGCATTCTTGGCTCCCTGGTGTGGCAGTTGACCTTCTTCACCTCCCTATTACCTGGCTGGGGTAAGTCCAATAAACCAGAGTGTAGGAGTTGCAAGTCTGCTGAGGCTCAGGACCTGCCTGTCACATGGACAGTCCAGAGATTCAGGTCTCCTGAGTATACACCAACCCCAGCACCAACCACAGGTCTGGTAAAACAGAAGAGGCATGTGTAGAAAGATCACATCTGAGTCCAACTCCATCACACTCAGAAACACAAACTCCGAAGTAGGGCCAACTGACGTGACACTAAATTCCAGAGCCATCTGCCATGACCATAGAACCTGTGGGTCTCTGTAGCCCTCAGGAGAACCAGTACCTGGGCTTGCATTTACTTTGGCTGTAGTAGATACAAGCCCCCCTATTATTAACACAGTACCTTCTTTGACACTGATGCAAGAATATTAAATATTTCTTTTAACTATAGCCTATAAGATATATTAATTGTATTTTCCCACATATCTCCATATTTTTACCACTTTGCAACAGTGTTACCCATTTGATCTAGTTCACAGGAGAACATTCTTGTATTTGTACTATTATCCACAATCCTCACCCACCTCTGGGTTCACTATTATTCAGTCCTAGGTTATTTTCTAGCTTTCTTCCAATTGATATGTACCTCCCTAGACTATGCCTTTCAGTCACAGTCCCATTTACAAACCAGCTGTGTTAGTTATACTCACTGTAATGTATTGCCATCCACTCTATCCATTTCCACACCTGGACAATCAAGCTAATTAAAAATTCTACATACATTAAGCATCAGTACCCTTTCTCAGCCCTCATCCTATCTCCTAGTAACCTATAGTCTAAGTTTTGACTCTGTGCATTTATTCTTCAGATCTAGTTATATTAGTGCAACCATACAATATTTGTCCTTTTGTGTCTGGCTTATTCACTCAGCATGACTTCAAGTTTCATCCATGGTATCTTATGTGTCCCACTTTCTCTTCTTCTTACAGCAGTACAATATTCCATCATATGTATACACCGCATTCTGCTTATTAACTTGTATTTTTTCTTTAAAGAACACTTACCTAGTGTTAATGTGGCTGAAACCACCTATTTGTGATACATCAATTGTCTACTATAAATAAATTCTGAAATATAGGAAGAGCCTAAAAAGCAAGGCATAGGAATCCAAGTTTATTTAATTTGAATGGTTTGGCATTAGCAATGATATGAGAAAGTTTAATTTGGGTGTTTTTCCTCCACATTACCAGTTTCCCTCCTACAAAATGGGAAGAAAGCAAAATGAGAGTATGCACATCTTGAATATTCCTGAAATGCCTTTCATTCCCCCCAATGTCTGCATTGTTTGCATTTGCGGGTGACCAATACATTGGGTAAGAACAATAATTTATTTGCACTTAGATCTTTCAACAGCACTCTGGAAACAGAAGATGGCATAGATAGACAGTATCTGCTGTCAAATGAAAATGCACTGTCCATTTTGATCCCCGCACCCGTTGCTCTGCTGTCCTTGTCAGAGGTAAATGGAGACAGCCAAGCCAATGAGAACAGATCCAGTGCATTCGCCGAAACTCGCTCTTTCTCCAAATAGTGCCCACCCCCTTCTTCCCCCACCCTATGCTGCATTTCTGTCAGTTGCTGCCAAAGGAGCAGAAAAGAAAGGCTTAGAAAAGAGAAACTGGGCCCCGACAGCAAAGTGCACAGCGCCCCTGGCTGAAGATCCATGGCCTGGCAGCCACCAGTCGGTCCAGCCACCGCCGGGCTCAGCTGCCACCTGTGCGCAGCAGCCAGTGGAAATGAATAGGCCTGCAGCCCTGGTTGGAGGCCAGGTCATGGATTCTTAAGTGAAAGGAAAGGCAGAACAGATTTCTTGTGGAGTAGAGAGTTAAGAAAATATTTGGAACAGGCAACATCTGAAATTAAAATCCTAATTTCTTCAATAACAAGAGAGGAAAATTGTCAAGCTCTTAAAAAGCAGTCACTTCTCCGCATTTCCCCCCAACTAATACTGTTTGGAGGTTGATTACTGCATATGTAGAAGTCATCACTACTAAATCATTACTATCCTTTGCCATTCATTACTCTTTTCTTTTTTTTTTTTTTAAGATTTATTTATTTATTTAATTTCCCCCCCTCCCCTGGTTGTCTGTTCTTGGTGTCTGTTTGCTGTGCTGCCTCTTGTTTCTTTGTCCGCTTCTGTTGTCGTCAGCGGCACGGGAAGTGTGGGCGGCACCATTCCTGGGCAGGCTGCACTTTCTTCTAACGCTGGGTGGCTCTCCTCACGGGCGCACTCCTTGCGCATGGGGCTCCCCCACGCGGGGGACACCTTGCGTGGCATGGCACTCCTTGCGCGCATCAGCACTGCGCATGGCCAGCTCCACACGGGTCAAGGAGGCCCGGGGTTTGAACCGCGGACCTCCCATATGGTAGACGGACACCCTAACCACTGGGTCAAAGTCCGTTTCCCCATTAACCTTTTCTTAACACAGCATTAAATATAGACCCTTAAGTAATTCTTTCCTTACATAAAAATTACATGGAAATACTTTATGAATGAAAATCTCTTATTTTTATCATGATGACTGCTCTCTAGAAGCATCTGGCATAAACTCCTTATAACAATATCCTTACTCAGAGTTTTACAATTAACTTCTTTGAGGCAGAAGTATGGTGAGATGAGAAGAACAAATATTTTCTGAAGTAAACTAGCGAAGCAGACTTGATCTTGTTTCACAGAACTGGTTGGGTCTTACCTTTTTCTCCTGATTTTCCTCTGCCAATCAGATTACGGTATTTATTTAGACTTCCTCCATACAGGTATGAACATACAGCACCACATTATAACCCGGGCAGAGGATGGATTTGTGCACAATAATCACTATCTGGGCATCAAAGAATGACAAAGATTATTAATATCACAAAGTATGAATCCTGGAAGGATCATCTCTTCTTCAAATCCTTTCAGTCTGATTTCGAGGTTTTCACCTGGGCTAAAGAATCACTTTCTACATCATCAGGAAGGATTCCAAGAACTTCACATTGTGCTTGTTTGGCATCATTACCAGCCGCTGGCCTTTTCACCTAGATTCTGGGGCTAGCCTTCCCAGGACCACAGGGCCCGTATCCTTGTGCTTATCCACAAGTGGTAGACTGGTCTATCAACTGATCTATTGAAGTTTGGGAAATTATCCAGATATGGAATAAATGGTAGTCTGCTGTACCAAAGACAGAAATCTGATTGCTCTTTAAGATTTACTCCAGTCAGTCCTGAGCAGGGAATAAAATGAATATCCTTTTGGGGATTGAAGCCAACTTTTTTCAAAACTGGCCCTAGTTTCTCTTCACTCATGTCTCTCATTGCTACAATTTACCATTTCATCATCCATCTTATTAATAAGCACAATTAAATGTTTTATACCTGCTGTCTTTTCCAACATTGCATATTCACTTGTCTGTCCTCCTCTTTCAAATCCAGTTTCAGACTCACCTTTTCTGGTAGAGATGGCAGGACAGCCAGGTCAGCTTGAGGAGCACCACCAGTCATGTTTGGCACAAAAGTCTTGTGGTCAGGGGCATCTAGAATTGTGAATTGCTTCTTTTCTGTTTCAAAATAGGCACAACTCACTTCTGTTTTATCCTTGTCTAGTTCTTCCTGATTTTTGTCTAAGGCCCAAGACAAATACCAAGGTTTCTCGGTTTTTTTCTTTAGCTTCTCTTTTATATTTCTCAAGAGTCCTTTTTTCTATCATTCCAGTCAAATACATTATTTGTCCTCCAAAAGTTGACTTGGCAGCATCTATATGCCCAACGAATACTATATTTACATGTTCTTTTTTAGGAGCACCTGGCAGTATTACCACAGATTTAGGTTTTGGTATTTCCTCTTCCTCCTCCATTATTTCTTGGACACTTTCCTCTGGGGGCCTTCCACCTCCCAAGGAGCCATCCCCTGGCTCTGATCCACTTACTTCTTTCTTTGTGTTCCCATGATTCTTATGGAGACATTTCTATCTGCATTTTCAACAAAATGTTCTGAAAGTTCCATGCTAACAGCTAACTTTAGACCTTCATACAATAATGACAGTTCCTCTTGAGAAGGTTCCACAGGCTCCGTGACTGTTGACAGTGGCATAAGCCGGGCCAGCAGGAAAAACAGCACAAACTCTGTGGGGCGGGCACTGGGCACCAAGGGTTTGGCCTTGACATTGCCAGCTGAAGGCTCTACTGCGGTGTTCACGCTGGCACTCAGCTGCTCCGCCAAATAGGTGCCGTCCCTGTAGGGTCTGGGGAGGGGGGTTCCATGTCTGCCCGGTCCAGCAATCCATTGCTCAGTCACTGCTGAGAATTATCCATGTGCTCTTGAGAAGAATATATATTCTGTTTTCCTTGGGTAAACGTTTTTTATGTATATATATGTGTCTGTTTGGTTTAGGTGGCTTAGAGTATCATTCAAGACTTGTACTACCTTACTGATTTGACTAAACATTCTATGCTTCTGGAAAGTGGTGTATTAAAATTTCCTACTATTAAGGTAGAACCATCAATTTCTCCCTTCAAATCTGTCAAAATTTGCTTCATATATTTTGGGGCTTTGCTGTTAGGTCTATAGATACTTGTAATTATTACAACTTCCTGTTGAATTGTCCCCTTTAGCAGTATATAATGACCACCTTTGCCCCTCATAGCTGTTTTTGATCTGATATTAGTATAGCAACCTCATTTCTCTTTGGTTATTACTTGATGATATATTTTTCCCATCATTTCACTCTCAACTTTCAAGTGTCACTGAATTTAAGATGAGGCTCTTACAGACAGCATATAGTTGGGCCATGCTTTTTTATCCATTCTGCCAATCTTTTTTTTTTTTTTTTTATCTTTAAAGAAGCTTTAGATTACATAAATCTTTCATTAAAAAATATATGGGAGGGAAGTAGCTGTGGCTCAATCAGTTGGGCTCCCATCTACCATATGTGAGGCCCTAGGTTCGTGTCCTGGGGCCTCCTTGTTAAGGCAGTTTCACCTGCACACCGTGAGAGCCACCAGCTCTCAAGCGCTGCAGAGAGCCAACTCAGCAAGGTGATGCAACAAAAAGGGAGACAAGTGAAAACACAGAAGAGCGTGCAGCGAATGGACACAGAGAGCAAAACAAGCAAGCTGCAAGGGGGTGGGGAAATAAATAAAAATAAAATACAGACATACAGAAGAATGCACAGTGAATGGACAGAGAGAGCAGACAGAAAGCAAGCTGCAAGGGGAGGATAAAAAATATATATATATATATATATACAGGATTCCCATTTGCCCCACTCCCTCCCCCCTCCCACACTTTCCCACATTAACAACATCCTTCATTAATGTGGTACATTTGTTACAATTGATAAAACCATGTGGAAGCATTGCTACTAACCATGGACTACAGTTTACATTATAGTTTATACTCTGTCCCTCACAATTTTGTAAGTTTTTGGATTTGGTTAGCAAGTATTTTGCATCCATAATGAATATGAATGCAAAATATATGGATTTTTGCATCCATATTCAGTAAAGAAATTGGTTTGTAATTTTCTTTTTTCATACTATCTTTATTTGGCTTTGGTATTAGGGTGATGTTAGCAGCATAGAATGAGTTTGGTAGCATTCATTCCTGTGCAATTTTTTTGGAAGAATTTGAGCAAGATTGATGTTAGATCTCCTTTAAATGATTGGTAGAATTTCACCTGTGATGCCACCTGGTCCAGGACTTTTCATTTTGAGGAGGTTTTTGATGACTGTTTCAATTTCTTTACTTGCAACTGGTTTGTTGAGGTCTTCTATTTCTTCTAGGGTCAATGTGATTTTTTTTCATGTATTTCCAGAAATTTGTCCATTTCATCAACATTGTTTACTTTGTTGGCATACATCTGTTCATAGTATCATCTTATGATCTCTTTTATTTCTTCTTGATTGATTCTTATTTCTGAATTTATTATTTGTAACTTCTCTCTTTTTTTCTTTGTTAATCTAGCTAAGGATTTGTAAATTTTGTCGATCTTCTCAAAGAACCAAATAGTTCAGTTGATTTTCTCTATAGTTTTTTTCCCCTATTTCATTTATTTCTGATCTAATCTTTTCTATTTCTTTCTGCTTGCTTTGGGACTGTTTTGATGGTTTTTTCCTAACTCGTCCAAGCATGCAGTTAGGTCTTTGATTTTATCTCTTTCTTCTTCTTTATTATAAGCTTTGAATGCTATAAATTTCCCTCTCAGCACTGTCTTTGCTTTATTCCATAAGATTTTGTTGTATATTGTGTTCTCATTTTCATTTTTCTTGAGGTATTTACTGATTTCTCTTGTAATTTCTTCCTTAACCTATTGATTATTAAAGAGTGTGTTTTGTTCAATCTCCATATATTTGTGAATTTCCCTTTTTCTACTTGTTATTAATTTTCAACTTACTTCCCTTATGATCAGAGAAAATGTTTTGTATAATTTCAACATTTTTATATTTATTGAAGTCTGACAGGTGTCCCAACATATAGTCCTATCCTGAAGAAAGAACCATGAGCACTTGAGAAGAATGTATATCCTGCTGTTTTGGGATGTAATGCTCTATAAATGTCTATTAGACCTAATTCATTTATCATATTATTCAAGCTCTCAGTTTCCTCATTTATCTTCTGTCAAGATATTCTAGCTAATACTGAGATTGGAGTGTTGAAGTCTCAAGCTATTATTGTAGAGACATTCATTTCTCCCTTCAGTTTTGCCAGGGTGTTTCTCATGTATTTTTGGGCATCTATGTCAGGTGCATAAATATTTATTATTATTATTTCTTCTTGGTGGATTGTCCCTTTTATTAATAGATAGTAACCTACTTATCTTCAATAACAGTTTTGCATTTAAAATCAATTTTATCCGATATTAGTATCACTACACCATCTCTTTTTTTTTAATTGCTGTTAGCGTGGAATATCTTTTCTCAACCTTTCACTTTCAACTTGATTGTGTCCTTGCATCTAAGGTGAGTCTCTTATAGACAATAAATAGATGGCTCATGTTTTTTTAATCTGTTCTATTGATCATTGTCTTTTAATTGGAGAGTTCAATCCATTAACAAGCAGTGTTACTACTATAAAGATGTTACTTATTTTGTCCACTTTACCCCTTGGCTTTCTGTTGTCATATCTTACTATTGTCCATTTTTTAACCTTTTCAATTTCTCTTACTTACGTTCTTCATTTCTACACTTTTCTCCATAGCTCTCTCCCTTGTCTTTTCCTATCAGGCTATAACACACCCTTTATTATCTCTTGTAGATTTGTGTATTTGGTCTCGTGCTTACATACTCTCTGTTTTTGTTTGCCTGTGAAGACTTTAAACTTGCGTTCATTTCTGAAGGATAGTTTTGCCAGATAAAGAATTCTCAGCTGGCAGTTTTTCTCTTTCAGTACCTTAAATATATCATACCACTGCCTTCTTGTCTCCATGGTTTCTGAAGAGAGATCAGCACTTAGTCTTATTAAGTCTTCCTTGTAAGTAATAAATTGCTTTTCTCTTGCTGCTCTCAAAATCCTCTTTATCTTTGGCCTTTGACAATGTGAAGAGTTGATGTCTTGGAGCAGTTTTATTCAGATTTATTCTGTTTGGGATATGTTGTCCTTCTTGAATACTGATATTCATGTCTTTCATAAGAGTTGGAAATTTTTCAATTAGTATTTCCCCAAACGTTCTTTCCTATCTTTGCATGTTTCATGTTGTCATTCAGTTTCCTGAAACCCTGCTCACTTTTTTGCCTTTTTTCTCTGTCTTTTCTCCTATCTTTTCAATTGCAAATGTGCTGTCTTCAAATTCACTTATTCATTCCTCTAACATTTCAAATCTGTTGTTATATGCTTCTAATGTATTTTTAATCTTATCCATTGTCTTTCATTTCCATAAGCTCTGTTACATTTTTTGCAGGTTTTCACATTGTTCCTTATGTTCACCCAGTGTCTTCTTAATATCCTTTATCTCTTTAGTCATATTTTCCTTCCTCTCCTTAAATTGTTTAAGGAGGTTTGTTTGAACATCATTTACTAGTTGTCTTAAATCCTGAGTCTCATCTAGAGTCTTGTTTTGTTCCTTTGACTGGGCCATAGCTTCCTATTTCTTAGTATGGGTTTTTTTTTTTTTGTTTTTTTTTTTTGATAGTTAGGCATCTACTTATATTAATAATTTTGCACTGTTGGTCAAGTTCTGTCTCTTGCCTAGTGGTTTTATTTCACATCTCTTCTTTGATTTGTAGTTTAATTTCTTCTAAAATTGTACTATTGCCCTGTTCAAGTAGTAAAAATTGTGTCAGGGAGCCACTAATGGGGCCCAACTGGGTCTATGGTGCCTGGGATAGTAGACTGGGAAAGACCTGTCTGTCTTCTTTCACTTTCCCAGCTGGCCAGCAAATGGCATTCCTTGGCAAACCCTTCCAAAGAGAGGAATCCTTCAATTACCAGTACCTCTCCTGAACTAGCAAATTACGGTAGTTATAGTTACTGAAGAGAAAACACAGTCAGCCCTCCACTGCACCCTCCATCTTCCCAAGGAGGAGTTTTCTCTTTCCCTTCTCCATTGGCTGCTCAGCCTCAAGTTTTACTGAGGCTGTTCTCCTTGGGGGTGGGGGGCATCCCCAGCTGTGGGAGTATTAACCCATAATTTTCCCTTTGGCCTTGCAGTCTCTGTGTTCCCAGTCCCTCCTGGACAATGTATGTGGCACTCTCCTGGCCTGCAGAGGTCCCCAGAGCAACTCCCTTGGACTAGCTCTATGCCATGCCCCCTATTTTGCAAGAGAGCTGTGCTCTACCTGAGTTACTCCCATGTGATCTAAGATATGTTTGTTTGGTATGTACACATTCTTGTCTTAGTCATGGGTGTTTTCTGTATTTTTATACTCTTCCTTTGGAAGGGCCATCATTTCCTCTTTCTTTTCTTGTACTTTTTTGATGCACACTGAATACATTTTGATATTTAATATTTAGTGTTAACTCTAGAATTAGTTCCCTGAGATGTCTGTTTCTTGGTTTTGTAACCAGCTGGTGGTAAAACAGAGATTCTCTTGAGCTTCAGCCCTCCTATCAGAAAGGTCTGCCCAACACAAATACAGTCTGCAGGTTTTTCCATCTTTCTGAGTTTGTGTCTTGTCCTGGGCTTTTGCTTGTGAGTTGTTTTTGGAGCTCCCGTGTTTAAAGGAGTTTAATTGTCCCCTCTGTTTCCCAGGAGTCAGACCTCCCTCTCCCAGGTATTTGAAGCTTTGAAGCCTTTGTCCCAGAGTGCCCACTTCTGTCGTTTTAACACTCCTTTTGTTGTCTCAAGCTGCTTTTGCCTGGAGGGAAAATTCTTGGAGGAGAGTACCATGGAGAAGACTTTCCCTAGTCAATCTTTCCCAGTTAAAACAGAACCAGGGCCCCACAAAGGGGGCACAGACCATCTCCAATATGCCCTGGAAAGAGATCAGGAAGGGTGCCAGGAGCTTCTTCAACGAGTCCCAAAAGATAAGCTTTCCTGGCCAGCCTAACAAATGCAGCTCTTCAGCTAACTGTTCCCTGCAACTCTGAGGAAGTGCATCATCTTTAAGTCTCCACTGCCACGGCCCCATAGGGGCAGGTTGAAACAATGCCTGCCACTGCCCTTGTCTGGGCAGGCTGAGACAATGGCTGCCCTCAGAGCCAGGCTCCCAGCAATCTGAATCTGCTAATCAAAAGCCATGATCAGCCATCAGCCATGCCCACACTTGTTCTGAGGGCAGAGAATAGCAGTTAGTCAGGGGCTAGACTCCCCATGGCCTGCTGTGAGAATGGGAAATGGGTGCTGGTAGCTGCTGCATGGAGAGAGCAATTTACAATCCTTTAACATAATTTATCAGCCTCTTCCCCCTGCTCTTCCCTGGATGCTGTACAGTTTTTCTGGCCTCTGGGGTTTCAAAATAGTTGTTTGAGATGGTTCTTGCCTGTTTAATGGTTGTTTTGATAGAATTGAGTTCTGGAGCACCCTAATCTGCCTTCTTACCACAATTCTCAATCCCTTTGCATTTAACTTCTATAGTAAATAATTCCTAAATACAGTGCTAATCATTTTGTAAAATGCAAGGTCTGCATTTCCAAAAGCTATAGGACGTCCCCATCTGAATGTTCCGACAGCAGTGCAAACTCACATAACAAAAATGCCTCTGTTCTGACCCGCCTGATGCCCCACCCTCCAGAATGCACAGGTTATAGATGCTAAACTAGCTTGTTGTCTCCTTCACTTTACTAAGGTCACCACCAAATATCCAGCCACTTGTAGAGAAAGATGGGTTGGGTTGGTAAAAAGAGAATGCAAATTATGAGAGAAAAAAGCAAAAATAGGTTAAGTTAGGAACGATAAAGAGACATCATTGTTGCAAAATATTAAAAACTGTGTAAGAGTACTACATGCAACTCTGTGGCAACAAATATGAGAAACTAAGGCTCATACATTTGATTCTGCCTTCCATAAAGAAGCATATATTGACTCAACAAATAACATTCTCAATGCTATTACTTTAGGTGAGCAATTGGTTTTAAATATCAACAAAAAACACAGATATTGAAATTTCTAGGGAGCACTTATAAGCTTAAACTAAGGATTTTGTTTTAGGTTTTAATTAGAATTAGGTATTATGATTTCCATTATCAGAAAGCAATGTTTTTTGAGTACTTATTATGTGCCAGACAGTATTCTAGGTACCTCACATTTTTTTCTCTTTATATCAGCTCTATGAGAAAGAAACTCTGCAGAATTCCCATCAGACAGATGAGGAAGCAGAAGCTTAAAGAGGTTAAACAGTTAGTCTAAGATCAACTGGCTATAATAGAAAGTGGTAGGACATGGAATGGAACCTAGGAAGTCTAATTTCAAAGTTGGTTGTGTTAATCTGGTAAAGCTTAACCATTAATCTAGGCTATGGAGTAACTACAAAATAGTACCCAAACCATCATGGCCTAAAATAACAACAGTTTACTTCTTGCCCATGCAAGGTCCAAGTCAGTCAAGCCACAATCCAGGACAATTGCTCCTGTGAATCTGTGGTCCAAATTGCTTCCATTTTGTAGCTCTACCACCTCATCATATAGCTATCCTGATTGTTATGGCAGGAAAAAAATGCTGGTGGCTTCACATTGACTTTTTTTTTTTTAATATTTATTTATTATTATTTTTTTTAATTACATTAAAAAATATATATGAGGTCCCATTCAACCCCACCGCCCCCGCCCCCCACTCCCCCCACAGCAACACTCTCTCCCATCATCGTGATACATCCATTGCACCTGGTAAGTTCATCTCTGAGCATCACTGCACCCCATAGTCAATGGTCCACATCATAGCCCAGACTCTCTCACGTTCCATCCAGTGGGCCCTGGGGGGATCTACAGTGTCCCGTAATTGTCCGTGAAGCACTATCCAGGACAACTCCACGTCCCGAAAACGCCTCCACATCTCATCTCTTCCTCCCGTTCCCCACACCCAGCAGCCCCCATGGCTACCGTTCCCACACCCATTTCACATTTCCTCTGTGGACATTGGATTGGTTGTGTCCATTGCACACCTATGTCAAGTGAGGGCTTAGATTCCACATGGGTACTGGATGCACTCTTCCCGCTTCTAGTTGTAGACACTCTAGGCTCCATGCTTTTAAATACTTCAGCTTGGAAGTGACGCAAGCCATTTCTGCTCATGGCTCATTTCTTAGGACTAGTTACATGGCCACAAACTAACTGCAAGGGAAGTAAGAGAATGATGTCTTCCTGAGTGCATAAGAAGAGAAAAATGAAGTGGAATTTGGTGTCTCTGCCACAATGAGCTCAACCACTCAATTTGAAAATTCTTGAAGAGCTTGCATTATACATGATATATAATGTGGTTCAACAGAATGCTTTTGGGGAAGGGTAATGCCTGTATACAAAAGGAGTATTTCAGTGAGGAAACTGAGAATTTTGAGACCCTATGCTGGTTTGAGTTGTTTGTGGCTATCAGGAAACCCTTTTCTTAAAGTGAACCCATTCCTGTGCCTGTAAACCCACAGTAGAGAAGACCGTTTGATTAGATTGCTTTTGATGATTAGATTGCTTCAGTTAAGGGTCTTTGATTAGATTGCAGGACCCAGGTAAGTCTTAAGCCTCTTACTGGAGTCTTTTATAAATAGAGACCTAAAAAGTCACAGACAGAACAGAAGCTGCAGAGCCAGAGAGAAAGGACCCAGAGGCTGGAAGCTGGAATCAGTGGAGCATAGGGGCATGGAAAGAGGACCCCAAGATGCAGAGAGAGAAGGTGTACAGAGAATAAGAAGCTGAACCAACAATGCCTGGAGGAGAGGAGGGTGAGGAGTGGACACTGCTGTGTGCCCAACTGCCCACAACTGGGCTCGGGGAGAAAGTGAGCCTGGAGGAGAAGGCAGAGACCAGCAGAACTGCCATTGTGTCTTGCCACATGGAGGGAGTCCAGGATCACCAGCAACCAAACTTGAGTGAGACAGCATCTCTAATGATGCTTTGATTTGGACATTTTCACAGCCTCAGAACTGCAAACTTTTAACCTAATAAATTCCCATTGTAAAAGCCAATCTATTTCTGGTATATTGCTCCCCACAGCATTTAACAAACTAAATAAAACAGACCCCAAGGACATGATCAATCTCCAAGAGGTCATTACTAACTTATAATGGAATGAAAATTAGAGCAATTCGCTTGCTTCCTAGAAGGAGGATCAAGAACAAAGAATATATTCAA
Organism: Dasypus novemcinctus; assembly: GCF_030445035.2. Lineage (NCBI taxonomy): Eukaryota > Metazoa > Chordata > Mammalia > Cingulata > Dasypodidae > Dasypus > Dasypus novemcinctus. The sequence goes on along the minus strand of NC_080689.1, from coordinate 27,853,294 downwards.
TAGTCAACAGAGGATCAGAAGAGCCCAATCAGAACCAACACCAGCCTAAAGAACCAGTGTGCCATTCTTGCTATGTGAGGAAAGGGGAAGCTTAGGAGGAAGAAAGTGAGTAGAGAGTCTGGGAAATGGCATGAGACTGCAGGCTGAGGTGGCCCCTCCCCATAACCCAAGTCTTTAGTAAAGTTGACTAAATGAAATATTTAGGATACATGATTTTAATTTTTTGTGAATGATGAAAGGGTTTCACATCTGTGTTGATGTGAGACTATTCAGAGGCAGTCAGTCGAATTCAGAAGCCGGAAACCAAGGAAGCCATGAGACAGTAAGTCCCCATGAGCCCAAATCCACAGTGGTGTAGGATAGCTCATGTCAGTCCTTTCTGGTGGCCTCCCTCCTTGGGGTTTTGGAAAAGTCCCAGGATATTATGCAGAGTCGAGCAGCAGGGAACCTCCCTAGGGAGTCAGTCATCATCAGTGGTCTTCATTAGTCAGGTACCTCTAGCTCCTCAGGCCTCCCCATCCCCAGCTTCTGTTGCCTGAACAGGATAGAGATCTCCAGAAGCGTAGGTCTGCCTCACTTGGAGCCATGGAAGCACTGGCCAGGCTGAGAGTGCCTGTGTTTCCAAAACATAATGGTCTATCTGAGAGCACCAAGAAGTCACACTCTTTTTTTTTTTTAATATGTATTTTTTATTAGAGAAATTGTGAGCTTACAAAACAATCATGCAGAATGTGCAGAATTCCCATGCATCACTCTTCCACCAATACCTTACACTGTGTAGAACATTTGTTACAAATTATGAAAGAACATCATCAGACTGTTGACCATAGCTTAAATTTGGTATATTTTTTCAGTACACCCTTATTAATACTACCATGTATTAATATTGTACATTTGTTATAGTTCATGAGAGAATGCTTTCATATTTGTACTGTTAACCACAGTCCATCTTCAACCACATGGTCCACTGTATTACATAGTCCCATGTCTTGTACAATATTTTCAAACAAGAAGTCACACTCTTAAGCTCTGGTCATCGTCCCAAGGCATAGTCACAGATTGGGAGGGTCCCTGAGGGCCCAGAGTCTCCTAGACCTCTAGCTTCCCTCCATTCTTGGGTAGGAGCTCCTTCTCTCTTACTAGGATCAGGGGCTCCCTGCTTTGCACTTTCCCTCCACAATATCCAGAATAATCTCCACAACAGTCTTAGTTCTTTATAAAAGACAGGAAATTGCACTGTCTTCAAATACTGTCCACTTTCAGTTCTTCAAAACTCCAAAACAAGGAAATACTGAGGGCTCAAATGCTTTGAATGGGGAAGAAAGAAGAAATTTCAAAACGAAACAAAGCAAAACCCAACCACATGACCATGTATGAAATACACACATGTATATAAATACACACACAAACCACCCGTGCAATGAGAAAAAAACATGCAAGGATGATAACAGTAATTATTTCTGAGAGTTAGGATTACAGAATTCTATTTTTTCTGTTTTCCAAACTTTCTGTGATGAACATATGTAACAGTTATAATAAAAAAACCATCAACCCCCTAGGCCAATATGATTTCACCAGAAACAGGTGTGGACAGTTTCCAGACTCCTCAAGCTCCTGCTTTTCTTTTCTCTTCCAGAGGGCTTCCTCCAGCACCCAGAGGACATGCTTTGCCTGAGGGCACCTGGAAAGTGCTGTGGATTTGATGATTCCAGAGCAAAGGGCTACTTCTCAGATGATGGGGGAGCTGAGAGTCAGAAGATAAATTTCATGACTCTGCATCCTCTGGTAGTAAAACTCTAATAAGTCTCCAGCAAGATTTCCACCCCGATTGCCCATGTTGAGACTTGCTCGTTGACATACCTTGTATACACTTTCCTCCATTCCCTGTCTCATCTTCCCAAGTTCTGTACTTCCTGGGGACACTTTCCAAATAAACCATTCCTAGCAGGGTCCACTCTGGGGGGTGAGAAATAAACTAAGACAGAGGGAAGGTCAATATCTTCCAATCACAAGCTCATTCACATCCATCTGTAATGCATTGAGCTCTGCTGAGAGCTTGCACTGACCTGAGTTATGAGGTTCCTTGAGCCAATAACCCCGGATTTACTAAGTACCAAGCTTGCTACTTTATCTCTGTACCTCTGCATTGCCTAGCTTAGAGCTCTGTCCTCCCTAGACATGCTTTTAAATGCCTATGGAATTCAATTAGCCTTTAATTCACCATGGCTATAATAGAGACTTGCTCTCTTAAATGAGCCAGCATCAGGATGAATTACAATTTGCAGCATAAACAAAGTGTGCCCCTGAAAGAGGCCCTATGTGGTGATAGTGGGTCTTCTTTATGACTCACCACAGCACCCAAGAGCATGGTTGACTGAAGTCAATTCTGTTGATTAATTTACAGATCAGTTCAAATGGGCACCATTTCAATGATGGTAAATGGCACACATTTAAAGAGGCTTCACTTCCCCTGCCCATCTCCTCTGGAATAGTCACATCCTTTGAGGCCAGCAGTATCTCCACAATGGTTAGTTGCCCTCAAAGAGTAAATATGAGCTCACTGACATTTCTCAATATGAGCTCTCCATGAGTCATTACTTCACAATTTGCTGGTAAATGAGAATTTACATTGATAACGATGACACAGAGGCACCAATTGCATGATTCTGAAGTGTTTTCATCAAAGAAAAATTGAATTATGTTTGCTCAATTGTTGTATCATTCTTCAAAAATTGGCAGGCCATCTGAGGGAAGCTAAGTACCCCCCAGTTAACCAGAACATTTTATTAAAAGCGAGACTCCAAGCGTGCTGGGCAATCTGAAGTACACAGGACTTTATCTTCTACATCACTAGCTTAGTTAACAGTCCTGTCTCTCTTTCCTCAAGACTAGCATATGGCTCACCTCTTCCAGCTGGATATGCTGAAAGCAAGGAAGAAGGTGAAGAGGGGAGAGTGGGGTCCATAATTGCTTGATGTTTGGAGTCAGAAACAAGTCTGTAATCTTTGTTCCCACACTTAAACTAGCTCATCATGACCTAGTAGATTGGTTTTGAAAAACAAAGGTGAGCATTATTTCATGGTCTTTTTAAATGCCCAGAAAAGAGTCTCATGCCTTTGATGGTATTTAAAAATACCCCTGTACTACCTCTGCCCATGTACCCAGCTTTAAGTCATGCCCAGTAGTAACTATGAATTCAAAAGAATAAAAAAAGGTGTCATCCTCAGTGAGTGATGAGCAACGTGGGGAGAAAAGTACCAGTGTATCTGGGGTTGGTACTCGGACTAGGAAGGGAGGAAGAATAAGAGAGTCATTAGAGCTGTGAGTTTTGAAGTTAGGTTGCCTGGTTCCATCGCTCACCACTTAAACTTCTAAGCTTCGATTTCCTTATCAACTAAGGGGACACAATAATCATCCTAGACAATAGGATTGGTATAAGGATTGCATGAGATAATGCATGTAAAACTCCTAGCGCAGTCCTTAAGCTGTAGTAAATTACCTGTAAAAGAAAGAAGCTGATTCTGAACAGATTGATTTCTTTCTCTAAAAAATCATTTCCCTTTACTTCACTTTAATTTAATGTAGCTTATACTTTAAATTAATAGCTGCCTTCCTTCCTTTCTGATTTGCTTATATTCTCTGTGTGTTATCAATTAGAGTCTCAGCTATTCTGGAAACAAGGCCTGATTCACCATGGGTGTGACCACTTACACTGATAGTAATTACACTCACAGCACTGGTTGCTCTTGAACCTTAACTAGAGCTGTCTTCAAAGGCAATGACCAGCTAGCTTTCTCCAGCCACTGGCTTCCCAATTACGTACTTTCCTGCCTAGCTTATCCTTGTTCTCAACATGGTATTTAGGAACCAATTCTCTCTAGCTCTTAGCTCAGTTAATCCAGCCTGAAAGGCTTTGGCTCAATTTGAAAAATTAAGGGGTAATAAGGAAATAGGACGTGAGTTGGTAAGCAACCAAGGACAATGGAAATTCTGACATGATTCACAAATAAAGGTCAATGAAGAAGGTGAATGGGTGGAAGTAAATAAATATAATCAGAGACAGGGAAGAACAGCAAATTTCTGTGCTGTCTTATATTTAGACAACACCAAAAGAAACAATTGGGTTACCAATGAATGTGTAGTTATATCAAATTTGGAGTTTGTTTATGCATCATTCATTCATTCATTCAATAATTCATTCATATTCAATGCATATATATATACACACGTGTGCGACACTGTTTGGGATGCTGAGGCATAATGCTGAACAAAACAAAAAACAAATCTCTACCAGCAAAGAATTAAATTAGGCTGCCTGCTGGCATTTGACCAACTTAGCATTTCAAGTCCTGTGGGTCTGAAAATAGCAAGTTTCATGGGTTTAAAAGAGCCCAAAGATTGCCACTTACTCTTTTGCTGATTGTTTTAGCAGGAGGCTCTTGGAGGAGGCATACTTGTTCATAGAAAGTCATTGAAAATGCTAGGGGAATAAAACATATAAAGAGGAAGGATAAAAACTTTCATAAACTTAAAGGTTAACAAAGGCAAACCCATCAAAACCAGGAAATGTACTGATACCCTTAACTGATGTATTCTCTGTATTCTCAGAGCTAAGGCTTTTGAAACAATCTCCAGTTACTTAGCTTCCATGCCATGGTAACTAAAACTGAAGAAATTAAGTTTAATCTACCACTTTTCCTAAGATAACTCAGTTAAAAGCCAGTAAATGGAAGCAGCAGCTCTTGGTCCATAATTACACATTTTCAACCCAGAAATGTTAGAACCTAGAAACAAGGCTATTACAAATCTCTCATCTCATTCTCCACAAGATAAAGGAAGAAGATACATATTGATAAAGGACTAGCATGGTAGGTTGAATTATGTACCCCTAGTTCCTTTGGTTATGAACTCATTGTAAATAGAATCTCTTGAAGGTGTTACTTTTAGCCAAGGTGTGGCCCAACTAAAAGAGGGTAAGTCTTAATCAGATTACTGGAATCCTTACAATGAAGGTCTGGAAGTCACAGAAACCAGAAAGGTGAGGACATCATTATTTGAAGGAAAGCAGAGGTAAAAGTGAAGGAATCTCAAGGATTATCAACAGTCCACACCAGAACACTATAGACTTAGGGTAGAAAGCATCGCCTTGCTGATGCATTGATTTGGGACTTCTCCTAGCCTCAAAACTGTCAGCCAATAAATTCCTGTTGTTTAAGTAAATCTATTTTGTGGTATTTTTCATAGCAGCATGGCAAACCAAGAGAACTAATGATTCTAATTCTTACTATCTGCAGATTTTATTCAGAAAAATCTACTTAACAAATGAAAGATAGATGACATCAAAAGCAGCTGTCAAGTGAACGGTGTTTAGTAAATACTGTCACTTCTTTTATTTACTATTGCACAAAATAGTAACTAATGTCACAAATTCTACTACAACCAGATAATTTGAAAATACTCAGTAATTTATCATTTCCCCCGTCTCTAGATTCCAGCTCCCCATCCCCAGACTTTCACTGCAACATGTAGCTAGCTCTGTTTCTAGCCATCATTATAGCTTTTTTTTGTATTTACTTGGATGGTTATTTGATTGGTCTCTTTCCCCATCACCAAATTAAGCATGCCATGAGAGCAGAGAATAAGATGGTTTTTGCTTACAACTGAATCATTAGCACCCATTACATAGTAGGCTCTCAATAAATGTTTATTAAATGAATCAACTCTCTATGACCTATAAGACTATGGAATTGGTTAAACGCTAAACATATCATAGGAGGCAAAGCTGGTATGAATAAATCATGAGGAGCTGGGGAGAGGACCAGGGAATTAAATCATCTGTAATAAGTTGCAAATTGTGCCTGTGGGAAAGCCAAGTTCAAATTCCAGGAAAGGACATGCATAGATCCACAAAAGCAGATGTGATGATATCAGCTTCCTCAGCAGTTGTCAGCCTGATTTTATCATTTAGTCATCATCATCGTCATCATCATCATCATCTGCAGCCACTTCTATGTGAGGTGTTTTACAAATGTTACTCCTAATCTCCCATAACCCCCTGAGTTAGGCATTATTATTCCCATTTTTCAGCTGAAGACATTGTCTCTCGTGGTTCTTAAGCAGGAGAATGGCAAATGGAGCTCATCCCTGCTCCGAATACATTCTGCCTCCTCCTATGACTGGCTCAGGAATGACAGTTTGGGTTTTTTTCCAGAGAGGTGTATTCAGTACCATCTTAGATTTCCTAGCACCACAGCTTTGCCTCTCCATCTGATTTGGTTTAAGCCCACTGGTGGTCACTGTATTCATTTTATTTTTTCAAAGAAAACCTTTCTTCCTGTGGTTTCTTGGTTTCTCACAGGGACCAGTTCTGACAGCTCTGGCAACTCTAGGAAAAGAGTAGACGTGGCAGCCCTGGACCCTTCTGGGAAGAATATTCTAAGGTAAAATGCCAAAATAATTCCCTTTCTTGACTTACAAGATATAACCAGCTTAAGGATACCATTCTTTCCTTACTGGGAGGCCATGGGGTATGAAAGAAGGAGCAGTTTGTTAGAGGATCCTTCATATAGCATAACTTTCTTTTTAGTTTTCTTGATATGGAAAATTCAACAGTTGAGTGAAGGAAGGTGTTATATCTTAATCATATTTTTGTTGTACTTTGCCACCTATAGGCACAATTATTTTCAGAATAGAAACTTCATAAATATTTACAGAATTTAACTGTTTGTTTTTGTCGTTGTTGTTATGGATCACACACATCCTAGGGAAGAAAGGAAGATCTAATTTGGAGATGATAATGAAGGCTTAAGGAATACATTTCTTGAATGTGATGGCAAACACTTAGTAGAATTGAGCATTATACAAAAGTACATGACTCTTCCCAGCCTGCTATGACATTTAAATAGGCATTGACCTATAATTCTAAGGCGTGAAGCATCATCAGAGCAGGTCCGTAGAGATTAGAATTGGATTTATAGTGTTTTGTCTTCCTTCTCATTAATGGCTATTTGAGAAAATGGATCATTTTTCTGGTTGACCCAATCATACATATATGTAGTTATACACTATGAAATTTCAGCTGCCAAATGGGTGGCTAGTTGGAAAAAGTGGGAAGTCATGGTAAGTTCAGTGCAGCTAGCATAGGTTAGCTAGTTTATCCTCCCTAGTTGTCAAGAACAATTTCCCCTTCTCTTCATTAGATCTCAATAACTAGAATATGACAAAGGCTAGTTATACGCCTTCCAACTTCAAAATATATGGTCCTTTGTCAAAATATTGATAAATGTAGTAAGTAAATGACCTGAAGGGGAGACTCATCTCTTGGGTAACATTTCAAGTTGAATGTGTTCCCCACTTTAGGGAAATCCAATTAATGAGATTCTAAGATTTTAACCAAAATTTGTGTTTAAATTATGTATTGGAGGAAGGAGGAGGGGATTTATTGAAATTACTGAAATATTTAAATCTGTTCTACTATACAAGATTCTCTGAAGGGTTCCTTTAAATGGTGTGATAAGGCATTTTAAAAAAAAGAGAATTTAATGGCATAGATAAAATTAATATAGTGTAGCAAGTCTCCTCCTTCATATACTTGACCTTTGGATTCAATTCAACAAGCTTACAAGGACGGCTTGGCTCTGATAGATACGGGAGATGTGGGGAGACCACACAGAGCCAATGAATTGCCTCACCTATAATGGACACAAAAATATATGATTTCCTTTTCTTCCAAATTGTCTTGGATTCCAAGAGCAGTGACCAGAATGTAATAGAATTCCCAGATGAATTAACCTTAATGTTTTTAATAAATTTGATGCAGCAATCACTGACATGAAAGCAGAACTTAATTAAAAATGAAGTGCAAACGAGCTGGAACCAAAAAGAGAGGAAGTTCTACTAAAACCAAAGCTATCTTTCCTTTCATATCCTCCACACTGAAGCACACAAAACAGGTAGTAGTAAGCAGAGAGAGGGTATGTTAATGTCCTATTTGGATAAAAATAACCATGCTAATAGTAATAGTGTGGGCAATTATAATGATTTAAAGCATTGTCCATGTCAAACTGTATGCTTGGCAATATCATAGTAATAACTCACAGAGGTAAATCTGAAAGGCCGGTTTTAATTATTAATAGCAATCATAATGTTCCTCCAATAAACAGGGATTCTCTCAATAGCAGAGATTAAGAAAATGCATGTTTAAAAGTCTAGAAAAAGAATTCTGAGGATTACCCCAAATGGCACTGAATTTCAGTCCACTTCTCCCTGGAACCTGGCTATTGAGAAAATTCCCTGTTTCTCACTTCTTCACCTATCCTGCTAATAAACACCTATCACCAAAAGTTTCTCAAATATTTCACTGTTTCTTGCAAACTGAGAAAGCTTAGCCAACTCCCTTGGCTAATTCCAAGTTAGCCTTACTGCTCAAAGCTCACCCCACTGCTTAAAGAGATGCCAGGAAGGGAAGAAAAAACATCCCCCCACTTTTGTGCGCCACACAATCACCGTACTTGTAGTCTTGCATTCCACCCAAAGATATAAGACTTCAGAGAAATTTTTAAACTGCATATCATCATGAAAAGATTAGGAGTCCTTAATCTATACTCCCCACTAAAACTCCTAAAACTCCTAACAGTGTGGGGTAAAAATACTTGATAAGTCAAGTAATGGTTAGTCAGTATCCCATAAATCACCTCCTACCTAGTCCAGCAGATAGATGGAGAAGCAGTTCTATATTCCAGTAGCTCAGGTATACTGAATATTGCTTTCCAGTCCCAAATTTCACCATATTTCCTCTCTAGTGTCTATAGTTCTGTACCCTTATATTTAAAATTTATCCCTCATAAGTAGCATATCGTTGGGTTTTATTTTATAATCTTTTCAATCCTTATCTTCAAATAGAGATATTTTCAGCAGGTTTACTTAAAATGGAATTACCGATATATTTGCATTTAAAGTAGCATGTACTGTTAACTTCCTCTCTGCCCCAACTATTCTATGTTTTTCTTTTTTTCTCTCTCCTGCCTTGGCTTCTTTTAGATTGACTGAATATTTTCTTATTACTAGTCTATCTTCCTCTTGATTACCTTGTTTTCTTTGCACAATCCTACTTGAGGCTTATATCTCTCCTTCATGGTTTGTGTAATTTCTGGAAAATTACTATTATTCTTCAAATATTGCTTCTCTCTCTTAGTCTCACCTTTTACTTATTTGAACATTTTAAGCACAGTTACTTTAAATTCTAGGTCTAATAACTCCTTTTCTGGATCTCTTACGGATCTATTTCCTTTGTTTCTTGTTTCTACTGGTTTCTGATTACAAACTCAAATTTCCTCATATTATATGAAAAATGTAGAGAAAATTTGAGGTTCTATGATATGGTATCTTTCTCCTAAGAAATTTAAATTTTGCTCATGGACCTAGATGAGGGACACTTACAATTCCAAATCATCTCAGTTCAATTAGGGTGTGCCATGATTCAAAACCTGACTATTTTCAGTTTACCCTTAGTCCCAGGGAATACCTCTTTGGGGCCCTAACACAAAGTCGGGGGGTGGCAGATTTCACTTCTTTAATGAACTCTTTTTAAATTTTTTTTTCATTTTTGAAGAAGCTTAAGATTACATAAATGTTACATCAAAAAAATAGGGGATTCCCATATACCTCAATCCCTCTTCCTCCCACACATTCCCCCATCAACAACATCTTTCATTAGTGTAGTACATTTGTTAAAATTGATGAACACATATTTAAGCATAGCTACTAACCACGGACTGTAGTTTACTTTTTAGCTTACACTTAGCCCCACCAATTTTATAGGTATTTAACAAAATATATAATGGTCTGTTTCTGGCATTGCAATCTCATGCAGGATAATTCCAATGTCCCCAAAATGCCCCATGTTACACCTATTCCTCTCTCTCCCTTCCCTCAAAACCTCTGGTGGCCGCTGCTTTTATATCAATGATACAAGTTCATCCATTGCTAGAATAATAATGTCTACTTTAGTCCACAGTTGCATTCCCCCGTTATGTTTGGTTAGTCCTCAATCTTGAGGGTTTCTGGATGGAAATGCCCACTCTGTTTCCGATTGAGAGAGATCCCATGGGGCAGATGGATGGAACTGTCTTGCTTGCAGTTGTAGATGCACTCTATTTTGGGGGATGGGCATGGTCCATCATCATCCTTTTGTTAGATGTCCTGGGCAAGTCCAATGAACTGGAGAATTGGTGTAAGTCTTCTGAGATTCAGGGCTCAACCAGCATATGAGCAGACAGAAGATGTAAGTCTTTGAGACATATATTTAATGAGTATAGTGCTAATTACAGGTTCAAATTAAAGGGACAGAGACCATGTATGGTTGTGTAAATAGACTTATTTATATAAGTCTAATTCTGTTACATTGGTGAGCATATATTCCAAATTAAGACCTGCTGACAGGGTGCCAAATTCCTAAGATTGTTTAGAAGTCTCTAGAGCCCTCAGGAGCTCTGATGTTTGAGGCACTGTTTACTGTGGCGGTCAATGAGATTCTGTTGAGACGTGCATAAACATAACCTCTGGAATGACCTCCTGACTCACTCTGAAATCTCTTAGCCATAGAAACTCATTTGTATTTAATAATTCCCACTTTTGGTCGAGGTCTTTTTCAAGATGCATCACTAGGCAGGACTTGGAAATCATCTCTTGGTGCCAGGGAGGCTCATCCCTGGGAGTCATGTCTCATGCAGGGGAAGGTAATGTATTTATATGCTGAATTTGGCTTAGAGAGGGGCCACATTTGAGCAAAAAGGAGGCTTTCAGGAGATAACTTTTAGGCAATATATAATACTAGGCTAAGTTCCAATTTCAAAAGAAAAAGTTCATAATTACAATCATCAGTATCAAGAGCCTGGTATAATGGTCTATTCTTCACTAGGCACTGCCCATGTACTCAGGGAATTCTTGCCACTCTTAGAGAATGCAGCAGGACTTCCCAGGATGGAGTTAATATTCTTTTGGTTATTGTGTGGGACCCCACCCACCAAGACAATGCCCCATGACCACTTTAACATATTTATATGCCATAGAGGCATGCCCCAGGTGCACCCCTCCCCACACACCCTCCCATCATCTACACCTGCACCAGTGACCCTCCTCTGGCATAGTTGTGACCCTTCTGTGATCCAAAACCTCCTCAAAGACAAAGCCAAAAAGAATTAAAAACAAAAATTAGAAAATAAAAAATAAAATAAATTTTTTCATTGTCTTTCCTTCACTGTAAGATCTGTTATCTTTGATGTACATTGATAATTTCTTCCATATGTTCCCTTAGTGTCTTTTTTTTTTTTTTTTTTTTTTTTCTTTCTCTTCAAAGAAGCTTTAGGTTACAAAACATCACATAGGAAATATAGGGGATTTCCCTATACCCAACCCCCTGTCTCCTCACACTCACCCCTATTAATAACATTTTACAGGTGTATGTATAAATTTGTTACATCTGATGTATAAATATTGAAGCATTGCTACTAACCATGGTCAATGGTTTACATTATGGTTTACATTTTGCACTGTACACTTTTATAGGTTTTGACAAGATTAACATGTCCTATACCCCTCATTGCAAGATCTTGCAGAACAATTCCAGTGCCTGAAAATGCCCTATGTTACATCTAATCTATTCCTCTCCCCACTTCCCTCAGAACCTATGGTAACCAATAAGTTTCAATTTTTGAAGAATTATGTTCATAGTCACATGCAATAATACTGAGAGCTTGACATGGTGCTCTATTTTCTTATATTAGACACTGACTATGTTCTCGAGAAATCCTTGCTCCTTTAATTAAGAACAAAATCAGACTCTCCAGAATGGGAACTCTTAATTCCAATATTTGTTCCACTAGCCCTGTGAACATGTCCAAATCTCTGCTTAGCTTTTCAGCCTTTGAACTTCCTTATCTAAGAATGATAGAAACCTCTAAGGGAGGCTTTAAATGTCAGCCTCACTTCTTAGGATTTCCTTCCCTCAGATATTTGATCCATAAATATTCACTGTCTTGCTATTTTCATATGCCTTAAAGTAGATGTTTTCCATGGTTTAGCCACCTTTTCCATTATTCCCAGAGGGATGATTGGCCCCAGTCACATAGCTCACCATTATCAGAAGTGGGACTCCCAGGTTCTGGAATCTCACCATTACAGAGCTGTCTTTGGCTGAAGGCTTTGTTCTCTATTTAAAATTCAAACACCAGAGAGGAGCACATTAAGACTCATCATTCATTTGCCTTTTCAGAGTGATGAAGGTGTTTATTCTTTCTGGGGTGGTAGGGTTAGGGATAGAGAACACAAGGAAATGTGGGGTCCTTGATTACATTTTTGCTGGTGGGAAGGCGTTCCCAGATCCCTTTGGATATTTAAATAACAGGGATAAACCAACTCTGGGTGTACACATTGATCTACAAATACAATTTTTTATTCTGATTTTGAAGATGCTGCTGCCGCGACAGGTTTTTGCGCTTAGAGTGCCTCACTAGAAAAGCCATATAAAGACAACAATCCATCCATCTGGGGCTGCCAATGGCAAGGTCAGTCTCATTTGTACTCTTATCCCTTAGCATGAAAAGCCTGCTCAACCTTAGCCTGATAAGCATCTCTGATGACTTTCTCAGGGAAGAACTGGCTGCTAATTGTGAAACGATTCTCTTGGTATTTCACGAAGTTTGTGCTCCCAGTCAAGGGTGAATGTGACTATTTATTTAATTAAGGATGTATTCTTGAGCACACATACATATATATGTATATATTTACCTTCAAGGTGATATGGAAGATAAAAAGATGAATCTTCTTAGAGAAAAGATCTTCAGATATAGAGAATGTAGATTATTTCTCAATGTTTGGTCCAGGAATAGAAACAAAGATACTGACACATACCTTCCCTACCCCACCCTACACACATTCACCCATGCAGAAAGCATATGGATATCCCTGGGGTTGGGGGATAATTATTAATCACATTCCTCTACCCTGTAGGATTTTGAAACCAACTGATAAGACACAGGCTTTGGACAAATGACAATGACAATAATAGCATCATTCTGATTAGGCTAAATGAAAGTGACTGGCTTGACCAATAACGAGAGTTGTTCTTCCTAATATACCTCTCTAAGCTGTGCTTTGTTCCACCAAACAAAGCCCCTCACCGTCATCCCTTTTAGGGACAGGGCCTCCCTAGAGAGCTCTCGGCAGGAAAGAGCAGAAAAGCACTGTTAAGGACAGGTCATTCAAGAGGGCCCCAGGCAGGGCTAAGCCCGCCATCCTCCATTTTTCATCCACATTTGCTTATCACATAAGTCATCCATTTCCCAGGAGCATACAATGAGGGATAAAGAGAGGCCAAACATATTCCTCCCATTCTCTTCCATGGGGCAGTGGAGGAGAAGTTACTTCCTATCTATGAAAACTTGAAAAGGAGATAATTCCTACTCTGTAGCAATAGTGGAAACTTCACATAACAGAGTAGTACTTGGTTTTCAGCTGATCTAGATTCACATGTGACAAGTCTCTTAGACACAAATCTTGGTAGCATATAAAACAAGTTGGTTGAGATTTCTAAAACACTGTGTTGTTATAGCAATCCTATATACTATATTCTCATAGCATAGTCTAAATAGCACATTATATATAGTTTATAGTATAGTACACACATGTACACACATGTAAGTTTGGTTTCCTTGTCACATTATGTGATAGCTTGTCTTAATTATGCAAAAATTTAGTTGTTGGAGATAAACATTTTTGTAAAAAAAACAAGTTCTGATGGAATCAATTGGAAACTGAAATAGATTACCAGTGCACCATATGACAAGTGTTGTGGCCTATGATGTTTGTTCTGTCACCGCTTATCTTTCTTAGCTCATTTGTGAAGAGGTTTCCTTCTCTACCTCTAACTATCCCATCCACAGATAACAGCTTCCCTACTTCTTAAATACTTGCCGTCATGCAATTTCCTCAAGATTTTACCTGTTTCTCAAATCGTACCTGCTTCTTAAAAGCAGCAAAAACATAGAGAGAATAGGAATGACTTGAATTTTGCTTTCAGGCCAAATGGGAGTAAAAGTCAAATTTAAAGGTGTCCATTTTAGGCATCACCATCCGAGGGTCCTCAGGATGGAGGAATAAAATATGGATTAGAGTGGGCTTACAGGTATTCTACTAGAGAATTATTGGGACTCTGGCAATGGAAGAAATTACCTCACTGATGCGGAGACAGTGGCCACGGGAGTTGCTGAAGGCAGGGAGAGGGAAAAAGAGGTGTGATAAGGGAGCATTTTCAGGACTTGGAGTTGTCCTGAATGATATTGCAGGGACAGATGCAGGACATTATATATCCTGCCATAACCCACTGAATGGACTGGGGGAGAGTGTAAACTACAATGTAAACTATAATCCATGATATGTAGTAGTGCTCCAGAATGTATTCATCAAATGTAATGAATGTGCCACAATGATGAAAGAGGTTGCCATTGTGGGAGGAATGGGGGGTGTGGGTAGTGGGGTATATGGAAATCTCTTCTATTTTTTAATGTAACATTTTGTGTGATCTATGTCTCTTTAAGAAAAAACAATTAAAAATGAAAAAAAAAGGTGTCCATTTTGAACACCATGGTCAGTCACATATCTATGAGTTATAATATTCAGTTCAAAATTATAGGTCTCCACTGAAAAATAGTCAGCTGTACTCTTCACCTTACTGAGCACCAGCCCTGGGCCTTCTCACCTTTGATGCACAACCAGCACACCTTCAAAGGAAAGAATCAAGGAGCCTAAAGATGGGGCTTAGCAGCTGAAAGTGCTATTAGTAAAAATGCTTTTGAGTACAGCCTGTCCAGCAGTGGCGCCGCACACACAGAGAGCCGACGCAGAAAGATGACGCAACAAAAAGAGACACAGATTCCCGGTGCCGCTGACAAGAATACAAGCGGACACAGAAGAACACGCGGCAAATGGACATAGAGAGCAGCCAACTGGGGGGGGTGGGGTGGGGAAGGGAAGAGAAATAAATAAAAAATAAATCTTAAAAAAAAAAATGCTTTTGAGACCCACTGCAGGGTCCTGGCCAAACAAAGTAAAGCCCGTTGGGAGGGCAGGTGCAAAACCAACACTGAAGTGAGCAGTCAACAGGCGCATAGGGAGTGATTGTCTAGAAAATATTCACAAGGAACATTTACATGGCCAAGCATCATAGGTCTGGGACTGACAGAAAGCGAACAGACTGTACAGAGCTGAGATCTTTGACTTACAGAAACTAGGCTTGCTATTTTCTCACATGAACCTCAGTAGAGATGCGGAAAAATGAAATAACACTAATTTAACCAAAGACTGAATACATGCACTAGATTATCATATTCCCCAATTCTCACTCTTCTTTTTAAAAGGAAACTTTTAACAAAATTTACAAAAAGTTAAGAGGATGATACACTGTACCATCTGTGCTCTCACCAACTGACTTTAAAAAATAAGAGATTATAAACACATATGTAGCCTTTCTTATTTGCCTTAACTGCCCTCTGCTCCCACAGAGAAACACTATCCTGGATTTGGATTATCTTTCCCATACAGACACTTTAACCACGTGTAAGCAATCTATAAACAATATTATAATGTTTAGATGGTTTTAAAATATAAATAAATTAGTACCCCACTGTTAATATCACATTTGCAACTTGCATCTTTTCACTCAACATTATGCTTTTCAGATTTAGAAGGCAAGGAGTAGTAATTTAATATTTTGGAGCAGGGGAATGACAAGAACTTTCCTTTGTTTTGACTTGGTCATAATCTTGGGAATAATCAAAGTAGACAAGTAATAATTGAAATAATACCTACTCTAAGATCCCATCTAGGTTGCTATCAAATCCACCTATATAAAAAGCTAGTATCCTTCAAATATTTGAACAAAGATCATTTCTATATATATACATCTTAACACACCATTTCTTCTTTCAGGAATATGATTTCACTGTCCCACAATTTGCCCCTTCCTGTCCTTTCTAACTGCTACCATCCCTCTAATATAAAGAGAAATCTTTAGATAATGGCATATCTAATGGTGGAGAGTAGATTGAATCAATCATATGAAGGACAAGTCAGTGAGTACTATGATTTATCATGCTTGATCTCAGAAAAACAGGAGTCATCTTTGAAGGGTTACTATAGAGTGACTGTAAAAGGTACGGATTCTCCAGGTCATTTGAAAAGAAGTCCCATTACATTACAGTTAAACAATTCACAGGGCCTGTCTTCCTGAAGTGTAAGCAAGCTCCTTGAGGGTCGGCCTGTGTTTCTACTCCTCTTATCCCAGGGTCTAGCTTAAGCTTTGTACAAAGCAAGTTCACAATAAATATTTGTTGAAAAACCTGATGATGATGAAAATAACTGGAACAAAAAAAATGCAACATTAACACAATTTCAGGTTTCAATTTTCAAGATTACTGACCTGTTGCATTTTTATGTAAACTCTCCTAATTCCTCCTAATTTTTCTATCACAAACATCCTTTCTGGTGTTCTTTCAGTCTCATTAGTAAAAAGGGAAAGGTTGCCATTCTTGAATACTAATTATCCTGACATTTTCATACCTAAGGCTAAATGTACCATCAATGAGCTTTAACCTTATCAATTAGAGCCCTGCACCACTGTGCTGACAGGAGGGCAGCTGGTTCCCAGGGGTACTCTGTCACGGCTACACATCAAGATCTGCTAGGATTCATCAAATCCTGCTTCATCCAGACCTTGGAAGGAAAAAATATAACAAATATTTCAGAAAGACAATGTTTTACAATAAGAAATAGAACTACCAAGCAGAATGGAAAATGCACATTGTCGAGCTTGGGCATCCTCTTTCTCACACAGGGCTGAAGACTTGTTGATGACATTTGCTATCCAGAAGGTCACCTATGTGGACGTACATATGTGTGTGCATTTTTACTGACTTGCAAAGGGTTCCTGATATCCTAAGCCAGAGGTGGTATCCTGCTTGACCTTGACAATCTCACCTTTCACAGAGGTCTATTTTACAACTACCAGAATTTCAAAGTAAAATTGTATATGCCTGCTTGTAGTTGTCTTTGAGTCCTTGTTTGTCCTACTATTAGTCCTTATTTCAAAAAAAATCTGATTAAGCCCTGATCCCAAAAGAACATCTAATGAGGGTGCTGGGAAAGGTATATGTGATGGATGAGCTTTAGTGCCACAAAACTCCAGGAGGTTCTTTCTATACGAAAATAATCCTATCTGGATCTACAGACATCTAAAGATTAGTTAAAATTACAATCTTAAGAAAGATGCACATCTCTTTGAGAACATTATTATATAGTAGTTCACTAGAAATCTAAAAATTTTCTATTAATTCATAATCTGGATTGATGAGGATATAGACAGGAAAACAGATGAATAATACACATAATGGAAAAAAGAACCCTCAAATGAGATTAATTCCCTGTGACATTTTAACAAATATTTTACAATAACAGAATATGTGAATTGAAAAAAATTTAATAATAGATTTTTAGAACAATCTCATAATTATGTTTATGTTGGCTTTATATTGCCAAAATCTGTTTCCCTGTCTATATAACTTTAAAAATTTTATCAGGACATTAGAACATCTGAACCAAACAATAAATTATTTAAAAACTAACCACTGATATGATCAAAATTAATGCTAAAAGCAAAAATGCTGAATCCATCATACAAAAGCCACATTTGCCCCAGCTACAACAAGCCATTCCACATCAAAACCCACATAGTAGGTCTCCCATAATGCCCAGTCAACAAATATTTACAGACTGCATTTAATCTCAAGTAACTGGAGTCCAGTCAGATCATTTGTTAGGAGCCCCATTATATATTGCCTAAATAATTTGAGGAATGTCAACAAAATTCTTAGAAAAGCAGAACAATTATGAGTTTCTGCTGATGTTAGGATCAATAATTTAAGTAATCCCCCTGAAAATTTAATAAAGTCTGAGCTCATTCAAACCAAAATTCATTAACTCCAAGTCCAAAGACTTAAGATAAGATATCTGGTTTCCATCTAGTAAAATTAAGATGGGTTTGTGTTCTACAAAATCAGTCATGTTGTCATTTGAGGAACACCCCAAGCTAAGTTCAAAGCCAAATACCAGCTTCTGCATTAATCTTAAAGGACAGAGTCTAGCAGCAAACTTCATGGAGTGGGAGGAGAAGGAAAAAAGAGGTTCACACATTGACTCTGCCTTATCCAGTAGGTGTAAAATAGGGGAAAAGAAGAAGTAAATTGATATCCATTGCCTTAGGCCAATAGGAAAATGCCACACATTAAAATATATGAAACAAACTTTGAGTATTTTCTTTAATAATTTTTACCTCATTTAAATATAATTATAAACCAGCAGCTAGGGGATTCACATCCCTGCTTTCAGCAGCCACAGTTAAGGAATACCGAAGCTTCGTCTGCACAGCATGTTACAGGATGCAGAACAGAGTTCCAGTACAAATCCCGGCTTTTCAGTCACTTACAAATCCTCTGGCCATGAGTGGGTTAGGTAACATCCCTGAGCCTCCGTTTCTTCTTGGCAGGACTATAAGAGCTCAGGAAAAGATAGTTATTGCTATTTCATTTGACTATATGTGTCCCCTCTTGTCAGAAAACATACAGGGAAGCAACACGGGCTTAGGGTTGAGTTGTGGGTTTGAATTTTAGGTCAGCCAAATAGTGCCACTTTATTCAGGAACAGTAACGAACATCTTCAGGTTGTTTTTGCTTTTTTTTTTTAACAAATCAATTTATTGATACATATTAATAAACCTACAATTCATCCAATGAGTACAATCATGGTTTTTGCTATAATCATATATTTGTGTTCATCACTTCAATCATTATTAGAGCATTTTCATTATTTCAGTAATAAAGTAATAAACAAAAACAAACAAACAAGAAAACTCCTCACCTCTTGATTGCTTTCTGCTTCCCCCACTGTGCATAGCTGCTATTTCTGGCTATTCTGTCCAATATGTATAATCAATGGCTTTTAGTACAATCACAATGTTTTACATTCATTATCTCAAAAATTTTAGAACGATTTCATTACTCCAGAAAGAAAGACTCCAGGTTTTTATTTCCCTCACCTGTAGAATGGGGTTAAGAGAATTTTAAGCATTTCACGGTAAGGTTTTCAAGGGAGGGGCTGCCACCTAGCAGGCACTACTCAGAAGAGTGGCTGGAGCAGTGATTACTGCCGTTGCTGTCGTTATTTTATTATTAGCATCAGGTGTTGGTTGTTGGGTCTGAAAGAGGCTGGGGGTTGACTGAATAATCAGGTAAAGGAAGAAGGGAGCTAGGAGGTGGAGCTGCCCTGACAGAAGGAAAGGAAAGTATTGAGGGGGGGAGATGAGGAATGGTCCAAGAGAAATAGGAGCGAAATCTTTAAAAACGTCGGGCTGAGAAGTCCCTTATGGGAGAAAGGGAGCAGCCAGTAACCTAGTAAAATGGTTGTGGGATGAGAAACAGAAGGCAAGGGGGTGGCAGGGGTGGGGGAATTCCAGCAAAATCCCCAAGCGAGCATATTAAGTATAATTCCAGAGAATCCTGTGAGAAAAGCGTGCCATCACCACCACCAATTGAAGCCCCGCAGCAAGGTGGGATGCTGCTGTTATTCAGGCATCTAGGAAGAATCACTTTACGGTTACACTGAGAGAATACGACAAATACACACAAATTCTATAGGGTGTTCACTCTCCTACTGCCTTCGAGCACAGGGAAAGGAAAGAGGGTAATGGGGAAAAGAGTACATCAATTTCGGTAGATTCCCCCGCAGTACTGAATAGTAGAAGTCATGGGGAGAAGGGACATGAAGTTTCCATCAGGCTTCTGGGCTTCAAATACCAAAAACATTAGGTCTTCTAGTCCAGTGGTCACTGCAGATGATTCAGGAGAAATTTCTGAGAAGGAATTTACTGCTAACACAAACCAGCCTTTCCAAACCACAACTAGCCAATTGGACTTGAAGAAAATCAAAGACTTCTCTGGGAAATATGATATAGCACTCCCACTTTCCGGAATGCAGTGAGGCCTTCCTAGTTCTGTACCATGGAGGAATGTCCCAAGGTCCCTCTCGGGAGACTGTACGCCATCTCTAATAACATAGATTCTAGGATGAGAAAGATATTTAGTCCACCCACCTGTTTCACCTCACTTCCTCTCTTGCCCAACATATCCAGCTGCTAGGATGCAGAACCTCTTCATCAGCAAGGAAATGAAAGTTTGTTCATGATAGAGCAGAGGGAATCCTGGTAACCTGATATTAAAAGCCTCCTGGCTTCTGCAACAAGTTCAAAGAAACAAGCATTTCTTGAAACATTGTGTAAAACTACCAAGCTCTGATGATACAATTGAGGCACCCTCCTAGCAAGGATAGCTCAGCCCTGAGCAAAACAAACCAAACACAGGCTGAACATGAACAAAAACAGCCAGGGAAGGGTTATGGAGAGGAGAGCAGTGAGAAGTCAGTAAACGGACAAACCTAAAGGCTAGAGGATGGGGAACAAAAGGGACAGGAAATCTGTATCTATCCAAGAAGTTGAAGACAGGAGTCGACTAAGGGTGGAAATATTTGCAGAGGATGGGGTATGCGAAGCAGAGACAATAAAACAAACTTTTTGCTTCTGTAGTCTTAACTTACAGCTTAAATATGACTGCTTCTGTGAAAAGCCATAGTAAAGCTGTCTGTCTTCTGTGACTGACAATGTAGACTACCACACAGAGAGCTGCTGCTTGCCATTTTTTGCATGAAACTGTGATTTCCGAGGCAAAAACATTGGTAAGAATGCATATTCCTGGAATTTACATTAAACCAACCAAATGATTTTGCTGACCTAGTATGGTCATAATCCTACTTTAGGATAACGAGTGGAAAATACCCGTCATCATTGGGTTTCATCAGTGAAAAGATGCAAGGATACATTTCGCTTTGCTCTGTATAACTCATTTGCCTGCTCTTCACCAACTCTTGAAGCCTGAATGGGACAGTAGTCCTCAAGGGGAATTAATTAAATTGTAGCAGAGTATTTATTGAGAATCTATTAGGTAAGTGATGCTATACTGTGTCTTACGTCTGCTATACTTTTTTTTTTTAAAGTTTATTTTTATTTATTTCTCTCCCCTTCCCTGCCCCACCCCACCCCCAGTTGTCTGCTTTTTGTGTCCATTTGCTGTGTGTTCTTCTGTGCCTACTTGTATTCTTGTCAGCAGCACCTGGAAACTGTCTTGTTTTGTTGCACCATCTTGCTGCATCAGCTCTCCGTGTGTGCAGTGCCATTCCTGAGCAGGCTGCACTTTTTTTGCGCTGGGCGCCTCTCCTTACGGGGTGCACTCCTTGTGCATGGGCTCCCCTACATGGGGGACACCCCTGCATGGCATGGCACTCCTTGCGCACATCAGCACTGCGCATGAGCCTGCACATTACATGGGTCAGGAGGCCCTGGGTTTGAACCTCGGCCCTCCCATGTGGTAGGCAGACTCCCTATCCATTGGGCCAAATCTGCTTTCCTCTGCTATACCTTTTAATCCTCATAATCACTCTGCAAGTAAGTGATTATTACTGTTTTAGATTGCCAGACTGCTAAGGCAAACACCACATAAATGTTTGCTTAACGACAGAAATTTACTGTCTCACGGTTTCAAAGGCTAGAAGGCTTGCTTCCTCATGGGTTCAGAAATGTTCGTGTCTGGCCAGCTATCCTTGCATTCTTGGCTTTCCCATCCCGTGGTTCAATTGACTTCTGGTTTTCAGCTCCTCTTTGTGACTTTTCTCTCTCTTCTAACTTCTTCTGCTCATACAGTACTCCAGCAGTCCAGATTAAGGCCCAACCTCATTCAGTTGGCCACATCTTAACTAAGATAACTTCTTCAAGAGATCTTATTTACAATGTGTTCACACTCACAGGAATGCGGACCAAGCGAGAACATGTCTAAATTGGGGTATGTAATTCAATCCACCCCAATTACTACCCATCTTCTAAAGTTGAGGAAACAGGACTCAGAGACACTATAAAACTTGCCAAAGGACACAGAGCCAGTTCACGGCAAGGCTGAAATTTAAATGTTGTCTGCTCTTTCTAAGTGTGGCTTGGGAATAATGGGCCTCCTGGGAGTGCTCTCCAGGAATCCTAAGGGACTAGAATCTTTCGAGTTTATAATACAACAAAATGTATATGCTTATTTGGGGCAGAGAGGGTTAGGTTGATAAGTTGTGTATACACAACCAGGTAGGACTCATCAAGACTGGAAAATTTTTTCCATTAATTCTGGTGATATGTTTCTCAGAAAGAAACTGGAGAGGAAGGAATAGATATGGAATGAGAAGGCTGAATCACAGTCCAGTCACCTGCCTACCCTCCTATATGAATTATCCTTTAATGGCACAGCCAGAGACAGTCACAAACCATGATGCCACCCTGGAGGAAATACTGATAGGGATCCTTTTAATAATTGATTAACTTGTACAGCCTGCAACATATAACCAACCATTCAGATCATATTACAGTGATTTGAAAACTACGCAATTTCTGCAATCATTGACTACTGTATATTTTGATGGTAGTAAGGACTTAGTTGTTTGGTTGCCCCATTTTAGGTTTCACTTTGAGTACTTTGATCATTTCTCTTGTGGTTAAAACAAACAAAAAAAATCACAATCATTGGACAGGAGACACCATCAGTTGAGGTTTTTTGTTTAGGTTTTTTTGTTTGGTTGGTTTTTCCCAGGTACTGTCAATTCATTTCCTGCTCAGTAGCATTACACATGTACTTAGCCAAGGTCATATTTGTCCAACCTCTTTAAATGTCAGTATAACACTTTAGTATGCCCTTGCCCAAGGCTGTAAATATGTTTTGGTGGGGTTTTTTTTCTTTCTTCTTTTAATAGTTTGAGATAACTCAGGTATTTTCCAAAAGGACAGAAAAGCTAAAAGCAAACTGGTGGTTTCCAAGGCAAGGTAACTAACTCACTTAACAGTGGATTGTTTGGGGCTTTGAATTTCCATTATTCAGCCCTCTAAAGAGCTGGATGGTAGAGAAGGACTCTGGCCAATGACACACCTCAATTACATTAGGAGACTATGAGCCAGCACTGTTGTTTCCAAGATGCTGCTGTTATAATTTGCAACGTAAATAAATGGGTAGTCTCTGAGCACGTTACTGCAAATTGTGGTGCCTGAAACAGACTTTTTCAAAGTTTTAAGCATGGCTTGTGGTCAATAAAATAATAGTTCTTCAGTTTATTTTACCAAAGGCCCATCTGTCCTCCTTCCTTCCTTTCTACCCCTGCTGGTGTTTGGATCTTCAAGTGTGCAATTTGAAAGCCCATTTAGATCATGATGACATAAAAATGTAGGGTTTGCATATTTAAGGTCAAGCAGACAATATAGTGGTCTATAATAAATGCCCAGTTCCCAAAATATAGAGATAAGATCTCTAAAGAAGAAATTATGAATATTCAACAAATGATTCAGAAGGGGTTGTAATACCCTGCTGCTTAAGAATTAGGACATAATCAAGAATTGGGGAGCACTCAAGATCAACATAGCCTCCCAATAATTAATGGAAACTATAATATAAAAGAGTCTTGTGTACCTGTAACTGTCTGAAGAAGAAAGGTGTTCAAGAGGCTCAGTAGTCTGCATGGAGACTTTTTGAATGTATCCCTTGGCAGATACTTCCCATTCATCAGTAGTGCCTTGTCTATGGTAGAGCAGGAATGACTCAGCATCCATTAGGCTGCTATAAAACTTGGCTGTTTCAGGACAGTTTGCTTTCCTTTGTTCTGACTCCATGATTTCAAAGCAATTTTATGATCATTAATCTAGTGTACAAAACACAGTGATATCAAAAAGATGCCCTGGATACTGGCCACATCACTCTAGTTACTGGAAAGGCATTCATCACACCTCAAATCAAGATATCGATCTCTTGGTTTACCATGTATTTCTTAGGGTGGTTAGATAGTGTGCGTTAGTACCCAGAACCTCAGAAACTGGCCAAACAGCATCAAGCAGTCCTACCAAGGAATATCCAGTGAGGATTTAGCTAGCAGTACCTGGCTTCTCTCAGTAGCTCTTCATTTTTAAAAGCAAGAAAGACAAAATGTTCTCCTGGCCTAAGTGCCATGTGTGCTTTCAACAGATGATTCAAATGCATTCCCCACTCTCATAATTATGCTTTGTTCTGGTAAACAATAGTTCTGAAGGCAGATGTTGGAACAATAAGGAGTCATTTTTATTGTGAAACCTTGATAAGTATATTTCAATCTTGTGTGATTTCTCGTTCTAGCACCCAAAGGAAAGGTGTCTAGTCTAGTTTACCTCAATTGAATGCCCTCAGCACACTGAAAACTCATTTATGGGGAACAAGATACCCCAAATACTTGCAGTACTGAGGCAAAAATCTGTGCTAGGTGCCTGCGTGAGGTTTCAGGCCCTTGAAATTGGTAAATAATATAATTTCTTTATGAAAGTTGCCATTGTCCCTTTATTTCCTTCACTGGAATGTTCTCAAGTATAATCAGTACTAGCCAATTGCCCCCTCTTCCTTGGAGCTGTAGGTCCTTCATAAAATATACTTTTCAGTGATTATGTATCTAAATTACATATAAAAATGAGTAAGTATCTAGAAGGTTCAATGCTGCTTTATTTATGAGGGCAGATAAGGCTTAAAGTTTGGCTTGGGCTTGAACTTGGAGGTCAGTAATTTGGAAAATAGACTTGAAAAGACGGTAGGACAAAAAAAGAATACTAATTATAGCTACCACTTTTCTTGTACCAGACACCATACTGGGAGCTTTTGACACATTTATAATTTCTCCCAATTACTTTGCAAGTAGTTATTATCCAGCTTTCATGAACTGAGAAACTGAAGTTTAGAAGTTAAGTAACATTCCCAAGGTCACACAGCCAGTGAGTAAGAAAGCCATGTCTACCTGATATCTAAAGATTTGTTTATTCAAATACACTAAAATATATCTTAAGCCACTGTATATCTTAAGCCAACAAATAACTTTAAACTTTAAACTTAGCCTCTCTTTGTCTGAGTTCATTCATCTATAAAATAAAGGTAGCACACTAAGTAATTGTTTAGTTTCCTTTGTGCCTTGAATCTGTATATGTTAATTCCACTGTTAAAGGCCACACTTATACCATGTAGCAATGAATCCCTAAGATTTGCATATTCTATTTATAATCTATTGATTAAACATTATGATTAAACACTTACTCCTAATGGGCAATTACAAAATTTGGACCTGGAGGGCAACAAATTGCCATGACCCTTCACAAAAGTTTGAGTGTAGCCAACAGAAAAGAATAAACGTCCCTCAGTGAATGCTACTTATAGTCATGTAATCACATGATAATCCTTTGAGGGATGAGTCCCCCAAAGAAAAACTGTAGCTGTCAAAGTTCTAACAGTATCTTTGAGATGCTTTGTTCTAAATTTTTCTTCCAGCCATCTCTCTCCCTTATGCAGATATAAGTAACTGGGAGCTAAAACAATACAGATGGGAGTTTCTGCAAAATCCTAGGTTCAAATAATCTAGTCCATTATAAGATCCCATGTCAGTATATTTTGCTTCAAATAAGTTAAAAGATTTTGGAAATATAGGAAAACAGTTAAAATCAGACATCCTGTTCTGCCATGGATAGTCTAGATGATAGAGGGTTAGATATACTAACTCCCTAAGAAAATGGGACAAGATGTAATGTTTACCTTAAGGAGTCGTTGTGAGAAATAAGTGAGATAAGTATATACCCAGTCAAAGCCACCATTCTTTCATGCCTAGTCTACCGCAGCAGCACCCCCATTGGTCTCTCTGCTTCTACCGTATTCTCTACAGGCTTCTCTCTATGCAGCAGCCAAAGGGATCCTGATAGAAATGTGAGATGATCTGCCACCTCCCTCACAGTGAAAGCCAATGTCCTTACAAGTGCTATAAGCCCTTCCATGATCTGCAGTCTCTCCTGACTCCTCCTGCCCCTTACTTCCCTGGCCTTTTCTTGGCCACTCTCCTCTTGAATGCTGTCTTGGCTGCACTGGCCTCCTTGCTATCTCTTGAATGCACCCACCAGGCATACCCTTGCCTCAGGACCCTTTAGCTAGCTGCTTCCCCTGCCTGGAATTCTCCTTCTCCAAATATACGCATCACTCATTCCCTCCCTTTCTTCAGTGAGCACCTTCTCAATGAGGCCTTATTTGGTATTCTTTGCAAAATTATAAATCCTCTGCACCCCAAACTTCTTTTCTCCCTTCTCTGCTATAATTTTTTCCTTGGTTTTTATCACCATCTAATAGACTATACATTTTATTTATTTGTCTTACTTATTGCCTGTTTTACCCTCTAGAATCTAAGCTACAAAGAAGAGATCTTTTTCTGATTTGCTCACTGCTATAGTACCAATTTTTAGAAGCATGTCTCACATACTAGTGTTCAATAAGTATTTGTTGATAAAAGGAAGGAAGGAAGGAAAGAAAGAAGGAAGGGAAGGAGGGAGGGAGGAGGGAGGGGAGAAAGAAAGATTGAGTGAGTGAAAAATGAATAATTTGGACATTGTCTCCATAAACAAGAGGCTACTATCATAACTTAGGCGATCAGCCTTCCCTCTTCTCCCTCTTCCTTAGAAGCCAAACTTCTTCAAGAAATATTTAATAATAATATCATTAGTGGAGTAAAAAGAAGCTTCTTTTCACTATGGCAGAAGTATAGCTTTTACAGTAGGGAAGTCATGCCACATTTAATAAAAATAGTAAATTGAAAATCTGTTTCTGCCTCTCGTCATGTCTAAGAGTCCATCAAATGACAGAAAGCATATTTATTCAAAAGACAAGTTGATAATAGCACTTAAAAATTAGAAAAATTACAATGCTCCAAAATTTGGGGGAGATTCCTGAAAAAATAGAAAGAATATGGGATCAGTTTGACAGAAAACCAAGGTTAGTGAAAAACACCACCCAAAACAAACATAAAGGAAGTGATTTCTCAAGTGCTCCAACTTCAGAGGCAACAAAGACAAGAAGTGGGAGGAGTCCTGGGGCCAAACATCAAGGGCACTGAATGGGATCCCACAGGAAGAGCAGAGGGATGGGAGCTTGCCCTACCTGGGTACAGAGCCAGGCGTCTGTTCTCAGGCAGCTTGTGAGGTCCTCGGCTGCTGGCATTTCTCTCCCTCCCTGGCTTTTCCTCACAAAGCTTGATAAAAGATCCTATAATCAGAGGCAGAGAAAAAAGAACGGAGAACAAGGATTTTCAACCACGAAGATATATAGGCAGACAAACAAAAATCAACAAACATTTGAAGGAAATTAACACCAAGAAAAGATTTAACAAATTCAACAACCCAACAACCAACCTGAGTAAACAATGGAAATGGAAATAGAAAAATGATTTTAAATAAGTATAAGTTACATGCTCAGAGAGCCTAGAGAGGATATTGCCATCATAATATA
Source organism: Dasypus novemcinctus (assembly GCF_030445035.2). Lineage (NCBI taxonomy): Eukaryota > Metazoa > Chordata > Mammalia > Cingulata > Dasypodidae > Dasypus > Dasypus novemcinctus. The sequence continues at coordinate 27,825,785 of NC_080689.1, read as the reverse complement.
AGAACAAGCTATTTTAAAAAAAAAAAAAAATTAGACATCTTGGAAATTTAGAATTTCATTAACAAAATAAGATTTGGATAGGTAGACTAAATAGCAGATTGGATTAAACTGAAGAGTGAATTAGAATGTTAGAAAGACAAACTGAGGACTTTTCCCAGAATGAAATTCAAACAAAGTAACTGTTGGAAAGTATGAGGAAAAAGTTAAGAGACCAGGAGGAAAGACAGATGAGTTATAATATTTATGTAATAGAGTTCATTAAGATAGAATGCAGAGAATGAAGGTAGGAATAATGAGAGAAATAATAGAAAGATATCTGAGCCCCAATTAAATTATACATGGAAAGAGCCCCTGAAATGCTGAAATCACATACCTTGTAAAGGTAAAATTTCAGAATACTTAACAAGAAAATTAATTCCTAAAAACTTCCATCCAAAACAAACAACGAAAGAAAAAGTATCCAATTGGTATCAGATTAATGGATGAATATCTTTAAAGTTTTAAGAAAAAATATTTGGAATGATGAACCTTCTTCCCAGCCAAACTAAGATTCCAGTGAGAGGACTGTGGTAGTTTGAGATTATTTTATGAATCCAAAAAAGAGAAAGATTATTTTTATAAACTAATCTATTCTTCTGGGTGTGGTACTCTTTTGAGTTTATTAAATTCAGTTGAGGGGACTTTAATTAGTTTACTTGATGAGATCACCTTAGGACTTTGGGTTGGACTACCTTCAGTGGGGCTCAGTTTGTGTCCCTGCCCCTTTGTTGGATCTGATATAAATGGACTCACACAGACAGACACAGAAGCAAAAGAAAACTGTCATTTTTCATTCTGCAATGTGAGAGAGAAGATTGCCTAAGCACAAAACTTCAAGAGGCTGGGCCCACAGAGCAGCTCAAGAGGAGACCAGCCCTGCTATATGCCTGATAGCTTGCAGCCGAACTTGGGAAGAGAGTGGAATAGCTGAGACTGATATTGGAAGCTCAGAAAGAGACAAGCCCTATGCCAGCTTGCAGCTGAAATCAGGAAGAAAGTGGAGCAGCTGAGCCTGAGAGAGGAATCCTGGAGGGGAAGGCAGAAACCAGGCAGAGATTGCCTGCCATCTTGCTTCAACACAGGGCAGCTGACTTTGGTGAGAAAGCACCTCTTTATGATGCCTCAAGTTGGACTTTTCATTGCCCTGGTAAGTTTTTACTGTAAGTTTTACTGCAAATAAATACCCTTTATAAAAGCCAACACATTTCGGTACTTTGCATTGGCAGCCCTTTGGCAAGCTAAAATAAGGACGTAATTGAAATATTTGCTATAAGAAAAATAGGAAGTTTAGCATCCATGGCCCTTCTGAAAGAAAATTATGTGAAGATATACACCAGAAAAAAGTGAATGCTAGAAAGAAGCCATCATATTCAAGAAATAGTGGTGATTAAAAAAACAAAACCCATAAAATATATCATTAAATCTAAGTAATTGTTGACAAAGAAGAGAATTGTTGACAATGAAAGACAGTTGGAAGGCTCTGGAAAAACTCACATAAATAGATAATTTATAATTAAACTAAAGAACACAAAATTCAAGAATATCTGAAAGCAACCTGTTGGGGGAAAGAGTTATATTACTTATAAGAAATGAATTAGACTTCTCATCAGCAATAATAAAATCAAGGAAACATAAAAGTATTATCTTCAAAGTGCTGAGAGAAAACAATTCTCAACCTCTAATTGAATATCTAGCTAACATAAAGAGGAGAAACTAAAAAATGAAAGAATTTACAACTAACAGACTGTCACTCAAGGAAGAGCTAAAGTATAAATTTTAGGAAAAATAAACTGACCCAGAATGCAAGACTGAAATGCAGGAAGAATAATGAAATAGAAATTGGCAAAAATGTAGATAAATCTAAACAAACTTAATTAACTCTAGATTTAGACAAGTGAAGTCAAGTATCCCCATTAAATTTTAAATGAAGCAATAACAAGGATAGAAATAGAATGTTTATTTTCCAAATCACTAGTGGGCTAAATAAATAAAAGACAACAAAGATATGTATTATATACACTATATATAAAGATATACATATATTTTATATAATCCCCAAATTACAAAATAAACTAAAGTGGCAATTAAAATACATGATGCAACAGATTGGATTGACAAATAAAGTCCAGTAATGTGCTTCTTATATTTTAATGTAAGGCCCTATAAAGTCTAATGTAGAAGGATGAAAAAATACATATCAGGCAAAAATAACACAAAGAATGTTGCTTTAGTTGCATTACTGGAGAAAAAGAGGATTGTTACAAAATGATAAGAAAGTAAAAATTGCTAGAAAGATAAATACATCTAAATTTGTACTTATTTATGAAACCACAAAAAAGCATAAAATGACAGAATTACAAGGAAAACAAATAATTCCATAAACACGTGTCAAATGTTAATACTATTATCTCAGTAACTGGTAGGTCAACAAAGAATTAATTAGGAGAGATACAAAATTATTTTAACAACTCAATGAAACTGATTTAATTGACAATTTTAGAACTCTGCCTCCCAAAACTAGAGAAAGAGAATGCTTAATGAGCACCCACGATCTCTTGATAAAATTTGACAATTTAATAGGTCAAAAAATAAGTTCTAAAAAATCACTCAGAGTTGTTTTGACAAAGACTACAATCTTTAACCATTAAGAAATTCTTAGGAATTAATAACTCAAAAATAATGTTTTAAAATTTATGTATTTGAAATTTTTAAAATACTTCTAAATAAAATATATCAAACAAGAATTCATAATGGAAACGAGAAGCTGTAACAGAACATTTATGTAAATAGTACATACAAAAACTGTAGCAAAAGCAGTATTTGGAAAGAAATTTGTAATATTAAAGGATTATATCTGAACAAACAGAAAAGAAAAATTAAGTAACTAAACATCTAAGTCAAGAATCTCAAAATAGAAAAAGTGATTAAACCTAAAGAAAGTAAAAGGAATAAAATATTAGAGCATGAATAAAACAGTGCTATAAACCATAAAAAGGATAACTGTATAAAATGCAAGGCTTCTCTATTACAAGGCACCAGAAACTTAGTGGAAAAAAACAGGTCCCCAGGCTGGAAGAAGATATTTGCAATGTATCTGCGCATATGTATTAAGTGCCATATTTTAGTTTTTTAAATGCTGCCAAAGCAATATACCAGAAATGAGTTGGCTTTTATAATAAAGATTTATTAACTTATGAGTTTACAGTTCTGAGGCCATGAAAGTGTCCAAATGAAGGCATCATCAGAGATGCCTTCTCCCTGAGAGGAGCTGTGGGTGATCAGGCACATAGCATCGGCTCGTCTTTCCTCTCTCCTCCAGGCCTTGTTGCTTTCAGCTTCTGGCTCAAGTGTCCTCGCTCAGTTTCTGAGTTCCGCCGATTTCATCTTCTAGCTTCCGGGGACTTCTCTCTCAGCTTCTGGGTTCCTCTCTGTCTTGGCAGCTCTGAGTCTGGGGCTTTTTATTCCTCTGTTTATAAAGGACTCCAGGAAGAGGATTAAGATTTAAGACCCACCCTCGGACACCCAATTTAATCAATGTCCCTTAACTGAAGTAATATAATCAAAAGGTCTCACCTACAATAGGTTTTCACACACAGAAATGGATAACTTGAAGAACAGGATTTTCTGTGGTCCACTAAAGCTTCAAACTGCCACAGCCCCCACTGTAAACTCTACACATGAGTATGCTTTATGTAATGAGATGTAAGTGGAAGTAATGTATGTGACAACTTGGAAATCTCCTTTAGAGATAGAGGACACTCACATTCTCTCATTTCTCCATTCTGCCTGAAATACTGATTGGATGTCTGGGATTCTAGGGACCTTCTAATTTTTAACTAAGGAGTTTGTACATATTAATTCTGATTATTACTATATCTAGACTTGTTTCTACTATCTTACTTTCAAGAAGCAGACTATTCTAACTGTATGCACACTTTTCCATTGAGTTGGGAAGTTAGAAATACTTCTCCACACATTATATGAAACCAGCATAGCTTTGAGAAGTATGGGAATGGAAAATCTTACTCTTGAGCATATATGCAAATGCCATAAATAAAATAAAAAGAGTATAAAAAAGATAATACCTCATGACCAAGTCTAGTTTATCCTAGAAATTAAGGTGTTTGTACATTAAGAGGGAGAAAACAATATAATCATCTCAATAGATGCAAATAAACACATTTGATCAAGCACAACACCAATTCATGATTTAAATAAAGAAAAACTTTTAGCATAGTAGGACTAGACAGAGACAATGGCACCTACCACATATTCCATGTGCTCCCATCTATTTTCCTATCCTCTCTTACAGTTAGGCTAGGCCTATGTGTCTAGTTCTGGGCCAATGGACAGTTAAAGGAAGTAAGTATGTACCACTTTCAAGTCAAGTCAGTTAGAAGCCATTGTACATTAGCTATCTCTCTTTTCTGTTGTCATAGTGACATTGGAGTCCATATATTCCAGAAGGCGTAGTTACAAGAGGGAGGAGGGTCACACAACCTGCACTGAACTTTATGCAAGCAAGAAGTAAGTCTTTATTTTATTAAGCCACTGAGATTTTTTACATTTTGTTGTTAGTTTGGTTTGATGTTTTACCATTCTACAATATAGCTTAGCCTACTCTGACTAAAGCAGAAGTGAACTTTCCTAACTTAATTTTAAGAATATCTATTTTTAAAATCTATTTTGAAAAAGATATCATTTGTAATAGCAACAATCTCTACATACAAATCTAGCAAAATGTGCTTAAGACTTGCATGGAGAAAATTATAAAACTTTAATGAAAGATAAATACGTGAGAGCTACGCCATGCTTTGGATAAGAATACCTAATAGTTTAACGGTTTAAATTACCCAAAATATTCCATAGATTCAATGTAGTTCTAATTTTTAAAAGGGGAGCTTTAAAAAGAAAAAAAACTTGACAAATTATTCTAAAATCTATATGAATAGCCAAAGGCTTAAGAATAATCAAGGGGATGGCAGTGACCCCACGGATTGGGGACCCAGTCAGGCAGCCCAGAAAAAGGGAGATTATACAAACAGATGTAAAAACCCACTAACAACATGTGTAGACCTGTCTACAAGGCTGGGACAGAATGTGAGGTGTGAAGAATCAGTTTCAACCAAGAGGTGTATCAAAAAAAAGAATGCCATCTCATACTGGTTTATGTTTATTTTCCACTGACCGAATCTGTGAAGATATCCTTGACCTTTACTCCATCTGACTATGATCCAGCTTAACCAAGTGGTATCACCAGGAACCCAGCACATTCCAAACTAGTGATGTTTATCCAGACAGAAATGAGAGGAAGATTGTCCCCATCAATAATTGAAGCAACCCTGCCTTCTAACTTAGTGAGCTTCATTATCAATCCAAAAGATGGACTAATGGCAGTCCAGATGGCAGGACGAGAATGCAGTCGTAGGGGTCATACATCAGTCTGGAAGAAGTGAGGCTGTCCTACTCTAAAATTGTGTGGCAGTTACTGCAGTTTACCACTAAAGCATTTTGCATGAATACTGGTAAACTATTCTAGATAGTATTCTTATATATTATTGAAGGTACTTTGTGAAAATAAGAACTCATAGTTATACAAGAGAACAGCATTAAATGTAGTTGTAATCTCACCTAAAAAAAAAAAAAAGAATAATCAAGGTATTCCTCACAAGAAAAAGGTATGAAGATTTGCCATAAGAATTAAGACAGTGTGGTCATTGATGCACAGTTTACCAATGGAACAGAAGAAAGGACCAAGAGAGAGACATTCACATATATGGCAATTTGATATATGAGAAAGGAGCATTGCAGATAGTGGGAAAAGGAGGGTCTGCTCAGTACATGATCAGGGAAAACTAGTTATTCATATGGAAAACAAAAAGAAACTGAATCCCTACCTCACACCTTATGTAGGTTTCAAAAAGATAAAATATAAATAACACCATCAAACTCATATATTTTTAGGAACAAATTTAGAGAGCCCTTCATGGAAAAACTTTTTAAAAATCATTAAAAGTCATTAAAGGAGATCTAAATGAGTGGAGAGATATAATACAGTCACTCATGGGAAGAGACAATGGTGTAAAAGTAATAAATCTTTCCAAACTAAATTATAATTTCCATATGTCTGGTCATGACTTACAGAATAGGTTATGCTGAAGTTTGATGGCCACTTAAGCCCAAAAACATAAATCAGGCAACTTTCATATAACAAAATAGTAACAGTTTATTAGGGAGCCTACAAACTGTAAAGCTAGTCCTAGGAGGATGTAGGAGGTTCAGAGTAGTGCCCTGTACTACTCAGGGGGTTACAGGGGGTTATATGGGCATGTGGCAGTTTGATATTACTTATGAATTCCAAAAAGAGTTATTGATTATGTTTGTAAACTGGTCTTCTGGGCATGATACCCCTTTGATCATATTAAATTTAGAGGTTTCACTTTTACTTTATTAAATCAAGATTAGGGCTTTCATTCGACCATGTCATTAGAGCATGCTCCCCCCGCCTTGGTGACTATATAAGCAGACTCTCCATCAAGAACACGGAAGTTGGTACACAGAGAAGAAGAACACAGAGGAAGAGAAATAACTCCTTAGACAGGACAGAGGTGCCAGGAGCCTGATAGTTTGCAGCTGAGACTGAAGGAGAACTAGCCCTGGGAAGCTAGACGAGCCCTATGCCAGCCTACAGCTGAGACCGGAAGAAGCTGGACCCACAGAGTCTTAAGAGGAAAGAAGGCTGAACCCTGGCAGATATTGGCAGCCATCTTGCTTCAACACATGGCAACAGACTTTGGATGAGAAAGTACCTCTTATGGTACCTTCAGTTGGACTCTTTAGGGTCTTGTGACTGTAAGCGTCTATCTCAAATGAATACCCTATATAAAAGCCAACAGATTTCTGGAACTTTACATCAGTACCCCTTAGGGCTGACTAATATAGGGCAAGAACAAGGAAGGCACAGAGCCAAGTCGAGATTTGCAAAATCATAAACATGCTTCTTTGAAGTTACTGATATGTAGTAGGAGTGGTACTAGTACAGATCGCAATCATGCTGAGGAATGTACACGTGCACTTTAAGATGTTTAAGATGGACTTGGTGGGGGTGGAGGGAAGTTGTCTTACATACGAATTTATAATTTCTCTGGTTTATGGCCTCACACTATGTAATTAATATCAAAATTCCAATGGGAATTTTAGAGAAATCTGACAACTGTGTCCCTAAAACTCATCTGGGAAAGCAAAATACTAAGAATAGACATAAGAAATATAAAGAAGAAGACTATAAACAAGAACAAGGTGGGAGCTCTGTACAACCAGATGCTACAGCTGGGTGGTTAAGTTTACAAAATCTGGAGTCAGACTGCCTGGATTTGAATCCTAATTCTGCCACATATTGCATATATGATTTTGGTTGAGTTCTTTCACAGGTTTATTGCAAAGATTAAATGACTTCATATGGTAAAGCCCTTAAAACTTTACCTGGCACATAGTAGTAATAATGTTTTATTATTAAAATTTGACATGTTTTATTATTAAAATTTAAAAATTAACGAATTATAATAATAGACAATTCATGGAAGTAGAAACCTGAGTGTTCAAAAACATACGGAAAAATTTCTCAACTTCACTAGCAACTAAGGAAACACAAGTTAAAGCAATATGAACCATCATTTCATAGCCATCAGATAAGAAAACATTAAAGCATCTTAAAATACTAAGTACTGAGGAAGACCTTCAAAGAAAAGATCATTCTTATGCAGGAGGTTAAAATGTCACAGTCTCTCAGAAAAACAGCCCAATAATGTTTGTTAAAGCTGAATCAGACCAAAGACTAGAATCTGACATTCCACTCTTTGGTGAATACCCTAGAGAAATTCTTTCAAGTAGTGTTGCATAAGGAGACATACACAGGAGGAGACGGGGCAAGATGGCCTCAGAGTAAGTGCACCATCATCATCTCTCCTCCAAAAAAAAGGCAGCTGAGTGGGAACAAAATCCTGCCTGAGTGAGCTGTTTTGGGCACCCACAAAGCAGGAGGCTTCTGGACATCGATCTGGAGAGAGTGCGACAAAAAGAGAGATTGCTCAAGGTAAAACCGCAGGTTTCTGGCGCTGGTGCCTGAAGCTGTGGGAAGGATAAACCCTTCCCTTAAGGCAGATAGCCATGGCATTCCCCAAACCCCACCAGTCACATGGCAGCATTCCCTGAACCCTGCATACCCCGAACCCATGGTCCCCAAACACAGCGCTCCCTGAATTCTGAACCCTGGCATTCCCTGAGCCAGGACAAACTCCAAGAGTGGAGGGTTCTGGTGAAGGGTGCAGAGGAGCCCAAGGAGTGTGGGTTCAATTATCTGGTTCCCCCTTTTTGAGCTTTGAGGAGAATACCAGCTGGCTTGAGGAGAAACTAGGAATAGGTGAGAGGTGAATCTATTGAGGCAGCACGATTTACCTAAACAACCTGGGACAGGGAAAATTAGTCTGGGAGGAGATGGAGTGAGGCAATTAACTAGTCCTGTGCAACTCTCCTAAGGGAGGGGGACAGTAGGATGTGCTTGGTAGGCTTCCAATAGCATATTTAGTGTTCCTGGCAAGGTGTGGGTGCTCTCAAAGAGACTGAGAGTCATTATTTTCTGTGGTGAGTTGGTTCACTAGGGTTCCATTTGAATCTTAGAGGGGAGCTCTCACACAGCCTTCCTCCTGCCTGAGAGAAAGGAAAGTGAGGAAGGGAGAAAGGGAAAAGGACAGACTCCTAATCATTTTATTCAATTGCAGAGAGGACGCCTTTCTTGAGGGCTTGTCTGGGTTTTCTTTTGTTGTTGTTATGTTCTTGTCTTTCCTTCCTCTTTATCCTCCCACCCTCCTTTTTTTTCTCTTTTTTTACTATTAGGTGCTGCTGGTAGTGTTTCTTGTTTGCTGTGCTTCCTCACCCTTGATATCCTCTTTTCTGTGTGTACTGATTTTGACTACCAATGCAACCTCCTTTCCTTTACATCTTTCTATCCTCCATCTTATGTTGCTGCTCTTACATTCCACCTCTCTTTGTTTAGCCCCCAATTTTTCTGACTTTTTATTTCTAACACCTCTATTCTGTTTTCTATCTTTTATTAACTCTTTATGTTATTGTCCTTTCTTTTCTCTTTCCCTCTCCCCTGATCACACTGGCCTTTTAATTTAGACTATATTCTTCTCCAAATTCAGTTTCCTATCTCATTGTAGGTACTCTGATTTTTATTTCTATAACTCTACACAGCTTATGTGAGTTTAATACTCATTCTCCTAGGTCTTATATGGTCCTTCTGCTAACATTTACTATCAATACTACTATTACACCTTTTCTTTTCTTACCTCTTTTGCTTTCCCTGGCCTTACTCTTTTTCCTTCAAGAGAACTTAGACATCAACAAGGAAATAGAATAAGAAGAAAAAAGTGTCAAAAAGAAGACATAACACACATACACAAAATAGCACCTAAATAAAGCCTGAGACTAGAGAGAGGAGCTAATCAACTGAACAAACCCAACAAGATATAATTATGACCAGACAGCAACAAAAAATTACAAACCATACCAATAATCAGGAAGACATGGCTCAATCAAATGAACAAACTAAAAACCTGGAAGAGGAGCAGAACATCAAACAACTAATCAAAGCCCTCCAAATAAATATGGGCCAACCTAATGAAGTGAAGGAAGAGATTAAGGATATTAAGAAAATACTTGGAGAACATAGTGAAGAAATTGTAAACATACACAAAAATATAATGGATAGAATGGTGATGAATGGCACAGTCCAAGAAATAAAAAATACACCCTCAGCAAATAACAGCAGATTTGAAGAGGCAGAGGAAAGAATTAGTGATGTGGAAGACAGTACATCTGAAATCAAACAGATAGTAGGATTGATGGATGAAAAGATAGAAAAAATTCAGCAGGGACTTAGGGTGCTGAATGACAACACAAAATGCACAAACATATGCATTATAGACATCCAAGAGAGAAGAGAAGGGAAAGGGGACAAAAGGAGTGTTGGAGGAAATAATGTCTGGAAACTTCCCAAACCTATTGAGGGTGATAGATATACATGTCCAGGAAATGCAACACACCCCAAACAGTATAAATCCCAACAGACCTACCCCTGGACATACACTTGTGAAATTATCCAATGCTCAAGACAAAGAGAAAATACTGAAGGCAGTAAGAGAAAAGAGAACCATCACATAAACAAGGGAAGCTCAATAAGATTAAGTGCTGATTTCTCATCTGAAACTATGCAGGCAAAAAGGCAGTGATATGACACAGTCAAGATACTAAAAAAAAATTTCCAACCAAGAGTACTCTATCCAGCAAAGCTGGCATTCAAAAATGATGGAGAGTTCGAAATATTCACAGATAAACAAACTAAGAGTACACCAATAAGAAAACTGCCCTTCAAGAAATATTAAAAGGAGTTCTGCAGGAGGAAAGAAAAAAACTGGAGAGACAGAGTTGGAGGAAAGTGTAAGACCAACTAAAAAGACAAAAAGAGAAATAAAAACAACGTATGACCTACACAAATCCAAAGAAAATATGGCTAATGTAAGTAATTCCTTGAGAGCAATAACACTGAATGTCAATAGATTAAACTCACCTGTAATAGACACAATCTGGCAGGATGGATAAGGAAATATGACCCATCTATATGCCATCTGCAAGAAAGCCACCTTAGACCCAGATATTCAAGGAGGTTGAAAGTGAATGGCTGAGAAAAAATCCTACAAGCAAATAATAACCAAAAAACGGCAGAAGTAGCTATACTAATATTGGATAAAATAGACTTTAAGTGCAAAACTACTGTGAGAGACAAAGGTGGACACTACATATTAGTAAAAGGAGCAATCTTTCAAGAAGAAAGAACAATCATAAACATTTATGCACCTAACCAGAGTGCCTCCAAATACGTAAGGCAAACACTGGAAAAACTAAGTGGAGGAATAGATGCCTCTACAGTTATAGTGAGGGATTTTAATACACCATTATCACCATTAGACAGAACATCTCAACAGAGAATCAAGAAAGAAGCAAAGACTTTGAATAACATATTAGAGGATCTACAGAACATTACATCCATTCTCCAAGATAGACCACATACTAGGCCACAGAGAAAGTCTGAATGAATTCAAAAGATTGAAATCATACAAAATAATTTCTCTGACCACAGTGGAATGAAGCTGGAAATCTGCAAGGGCCAGAGACCCAGATTAGGCACAAAGATATGTAAGTTAAGCAATACACACTTAGACAAACAGTGGGTCAAGGAGGAAATCTCAAGAGAAATCAGTAGCTACCTTGAAACCAATGAGAATGACAATACAACATATCAAAACTTATGGGATACAGCAAAAGCTGTATGGAGAGGGGAATTTATAGTCATAAATCCATATACCAAAAAATAAGAAATAGCTAAAATCGAAGACCTAACTACACACTTGGAGGAATTTGTGAAAAAACAAAAAACTAACTCCAAAGGAAGAAGAAAGAAATAACAAAGATCAGAGCAGAACTTCAGAAAATAAGAAAGCACTAGAAAAAATAAACAAAGCAAAGAGCTGGTTCTTTGAGAAGATCAATAAAATTGATAAACCCTTAGCTAGACTAACAAAGGAAAAAGAGAAAAGATGAAAATACACAAAATAAGAAATGAGACAGGGGATATCATGACTGACTGCACAGAAACAAAGACTATCATAAGAGGATGCTCTGAAAAATTACATGCCAACAAGAAGGACAATTTAGAGGAAATGGACAAATTCCTAGAAAAACATAAGCCGCCTACATTGATGAACGAAGAAACTGATGATCTCAACAAACCAATCACAAGTAAAAAGATAGAATCTGTCACCAAAAACCTCCCAACTTAGAAGAGCCTGGACTAGGTGGCTTCACAGATGAATTTACCAAACACTCTTGAAAGAACTAACACCAATCTTGCTTAAACTCTTTCAAAAATTGAAACAAAAGGAACATAGCCTAAATTATTCTATGATGCCAACATTACCCTAATACCAAAGCCAAACAAAAACACCACAAGAAAGGAAAAGTACAGACCAATCTCTCTAATGAACCTAGATGCTAAAATCCTCAACAAAATACTCGCTAATCATATTCAACAACATATCATACAAATTATACACCATAACCAAGTGGGTTTCATCCATGCTATGCAAGGATGGTTCAACACAAGAAAATCAATGTACGACACGATGTAAATAGATCAAAAGAAAAAAAGAAAACATGATCATCTCTATTGACACAGAAAAAGCATTTGACAAAATACAGCACCCTTTCCTGATAAAAACACAGGAAAAGATAGGAATAGAAGGAAACTTTCTGAACACGATAAAGGGTATATATGAAAAATCCACAGCTAACATCATTTACAATGGTGAAATCCTAAAATCTTTCTCTAAGATCAGGAACAAGACAAGGATGCCCACTATCACCCCTTCTATTTAACATTGTCTTAAAAATACTTGCTCAAGCACTGAGGCAAGAACCAAATATAAAAGGCATCCAAATTGGAAAGGAAGAAGTCAAAATTTCACTATTTGCAGACAACATGATCTTATACATAGAAAGCCCTGAGAAATCTACAACAAAGTTTCTAGAACTTGTAAATGAGTTCAGTAAAGTCACAGGTTATAAGATCAATGTGCAAAAATCAGTACCATTTCTGTACACCAATAATGAGCAGTCTGAGGAGGAAATCAAGAAAAAATATCATTTACAACAGTAAATAAAAGAATCAAATACATAGGAATAAATTTAACTAAAGATGTAAAAGACTTATACTCAGAAAACTACACAACACTGTTAAAGGAAGTCAAAGGAGACTTAAATAAATGGAAGAATATTACTTGTTGGATAGGAAGACCAAATATCATCAAGATATCTATCCTACCCAAATTGATCTACAGATTTAACACAATTCCAATAAAAATCAACACAGCATTTTTTATGGACTAGGAAAAGTAACTATGAAATTTATTTGGAAGGGCAAGAGGCCCCAAATAGCCAAAGACATATTGAAAAAGAAAAATGAAATTGGAGGAAACACACTACCTGATTTTAAAACACACTACAAAGTTATAGAGGTTAAAATGGCATGGTATTGGCACAAGGATAGACATACTGACCAATAGAACTGAATTGAGAGTTCAGATATAGATCATTGCATATACAGTCATCTGATATTCGAGAAGCCCACCAAGCCCACTTAACTGGGAGAGAATGGCCTCTTCAACAAATGGTGCTTAGAGAATTGAATATTCATATGCAAAAGAATGAGAGAGGATTACCATCTCACACCTAACACAAAATTCAACTCAAGATGGATCAAAGATCTAAATATAAGAGCTAAGACCATAAAGATCCTGGAAGACAATGTAGAGAAGCATCTACAGAACCTTGTAAAAGGAAATGGCTTCATGAATTTCATACCAAAGCACGAGCAGCAAAAGAAAAAATAGATAAATGGGACCTCCTCAAAATTAAAGCCTTTGAACCTCAAAGGAGTTTATCAAGGAAGCAAAAAGACAGCCTACCCAATGGGAGAAAATATTTGGTAACCATATATCTGATAGGAGCCTAATATCCAAACATATATAAAGAAATCCTAAAGCTCAAAAATAAAGAGGCAAACAACCAATTAAAAAAATGGGCAAGAGATGTGAACACATGCTTCTCTAAAGAAGAAATATAAATGGCTAAAAAGCACATTAAAGAACGTTCAACATCAACATCACTAGCTATTGGTGAAATGCAAATCAAAACTACAATGAGATACCATCTTACACCCATTAGACTGGTGGCTATTAAAAAAACAGAGGACTACAAATGTTAGAGAGAATGTGGAGGAATGGGAACACTCGTCCACTACTAATGGTAACATAGAAGGATCCAGCCATTCTGGAGGACAACTTGATGGTTCCTCAAAAAACTAGCTATAGATTTTCCATATGACCCAGCAATTCCACTGCTAGGTATATACCCAGGAGAACTGAAAACAAGACACGAACCGATATATGCACACCAATGGTCATAGTGACATTATTCACTATTACCAAAAGTTCAGATCAACCCAAATGCCCATTAAGAGGTGAACAGATAAACAAAATGTGGCATATACATACAGTGGAATACTACTCAGTTGTAAGAAGGAATACAGTACTAATACATGGGATAATGTGGATGAATCTTGAGGACTTTATGTTGAGTGAAGCAAGGCAGGCATTGAAGGACAAATACAACATGAACTCTCTGATATGAATTAAGCAAATCAAGCTGTCTCAGAGAGCTAGAGACTGGAAGATAGGCTTATGGGAAATAGCAGGGGAGAGGAAGATTGTAAGCTGAAGCCTACATGGGAGAAATCTATAATAAAGTGGAGGTAAGTAGTTGTGCAGTGAAGGGATAAGACAAGGGCATAGAGATACTATTGGGTGGGGCTTTGCAGGGAGGCGAGGGTTGGGAGGATGGGTTGGATGGTCCATGGAATTGGGGGGAGAGTTTGGGGAGAGCAGGTGAATATGGGAGATTGTCAGTACATGGTTGAAACTATAATGTTGAGAAAACTCTTTAGAAAATGAAATAAGGAAGGGTTACTGGTTTAAGGTTTTGATGGGGGGCATCTGGCAGAGTATGCACCTGGGGCAGGCTTCTAGGGAGTGTGTGAGTGCTCATCTTGTCATAGTGTGTTATATCAGTGGGTGAAGACCCATACAATGAGTGGGAAGGTGTTATACCCCCAGCCTGGGGAGGCTTGATGTTCTCAAACAGAAGGGAGGATATCTCTCAAGAGCATGGGTGGCTCCCAGTGGGGAACAAAAGACTAATGTGTCAGACCTTCAGCATTGTTGCAAGTATCTATCAATTTTGTCCTTCAAGCAGTGAAGCTTGGTTGTCATTGTGGGCCCCGAGGGGAGGGGAAAAGAGGAATAGAATAGATGGAAGAGGTGGTTAACTGGCGGCAATGGAAGTGTTCCACAAGATCATTCAACAATGGATATAAGCCATGTTAAATTTCACCAAAAGTTTATAAAAGTGTAAAGTCTAAAATATAAACCATAATGTAAACCATAATGTAACCAAAAATTTATAAAAGTGTGCAGTCTAAAATATAAACCATAATGTAAACCATAACAGAACCATGGTTTGTAGCTATGTTTTAATATCTGTACATCAACTGTAGCAAATATAACATCCACATGTGAAAAGATCATTGCTGGGAAAGGGGAAAAAGGGATTGATGTTGGGTATATGGGAGTCCCCTATATTGCATATGTGACTTTACTGGGATCTAAAACTTTTTTGAAGACATAAAAAAAATTTTTTTTTTAAGTATTTAGACACTGAGGATGGAATGGAAGAGACTGCCTTGCCACTGTACATACAGGGCAATATATAGTACAGTGATGAAAGGCACAATGTCAAAAAAATTTTATGATATTTTTCATTTTTTAATGCCCCAATTTATTTTTTAATTTATTTTAGTTTTTCTAAATTATTATGTATTCTATTTCTAATCTTCAAACTTACCATTAACATTTCATGTTCCTACTAATTGAATTTGGCAATGTATTAGGCTTCATTTTCTAAAAAGTTTTGGATCACAGAGAGGTTCAGCTATGGCAGGGAAGGAGAACTGGTGTCAGGTGTCATTGATGGGGAATGCATGGGTAGGAGGGAGTTCTCCAGGGCATGCATAGAGGGTATGTAGATATGTTCGGATTTGTCGGATATTGTCATAGTGAGTAGAATTACACATGACAAGTGAGAGAGTGCTGAGTTCCCATTCCAGGCAACTCTGTAATATTCCCCAATGGAGCAGCAACAATCCCCCAAGTGCAAGGCCAAAGACCAATAAAGAAAGATGATCCAATGATGGGTCCTTGATACTGATGACTACGCTTATGACCTGTATGTGTGAAATATCAACTAGGTCTAGAGCTGCAGAGTGCCTAAGAGTTATCTCCCAAAAGCCTCCATGTTGCTAAAATGTGGCCACTCTCTAAGCCAAACTAAGCATGTAAATGTATTACCTTCTCCCCAGCATGGGATATGACTCCCAGGGATGAGCCTCACTGGTGCCAAGGGATTACTACCAATCACCAGCTGGTTATGCAACTAGAAAAAGACCTTGAGTAAAAAGGGGAAATGGCAAATACAAATGGGTTTATCTGGCTAAGAGCTTCAAAATAAGTCTGAGGTCATCAGAGGGGTTGTACTTATGCACATCTCAGCAGGACCCCAGAGACAGCCAAAGTAGATACAACCCCAGGCACTAGTGCTTCTAAAGGCTACAGAGATACCCAGGTTCTGTGGTCATGGCAGATGGCTCTGGAGTTCAGTGCCTTGTCAGTCGGCCCTACTTTGGAATTTGTGCTCCTGAGTGTAATGGAGTTGGACTCAGATGTGACTCTACACATGCTTCTTCTCTCACTTTTACTGAACCTGTGGTTCAGGGATTGGTGTATGCTCAGGAGACTTGAATCTCTGGACTGCCCATGTGCCAGCTTGGCTCTGAGCCTCAGCAGAGTTGCAGCACCTACTCTCCAGTTCGTTGGACTCACCCAGGCCAGCTGACAGGGAGGTGAGGATAGTCAACCACCACACTAGGCAACTGAGAGAGTCTACAGCAGCAAGCAGGAGAATCCCATCCGTCAGTCATGTGGGATCTAAGCCCCCTCTCCATTTAGAGGTGAAGTGGATATCATCTTCCCAGGGTCCACAGGATGGAGGAATAAAATATGGATTAGAGTGGACTTAGTGGTATTCTACTATAGAACTATTGTGACTCTAGCAATGGAAGAAATTACCTTATTGATGTGGAGACAGTGGCCACGGGAGTTGCTGAGGGCAGGGAGAGGGAAGAAGAGGTGTGATATGGGGGCATTTTTGGAACCTGGAGTTGTCTTGAATGATATCACAGGGACAGATGCAGGACATTATATTTCCTGCCATAACCCACTGAATGGACTGGGGGAGAGTGTAAAATACAATGTAAACTATAATCCATGTGGAGCAGCAGTACTCCAAAATGTATTCATCAAATCAACGAATGTTCCACAATGATGAAAGAGGTTGTTGATGTGGGAGGAGTCAGGAAGGGTGGGGAGTGGGTGTGATCTATGTATCTTTTTAAAAAAGACAATAGAAAAAAATTTTTTGAAGTACAAATACATGCAAAATGTTAAAAATAAATAAATAAGTAAATGTAAATAGAAGAGGTATTCTAGGTTTCTAGTGTTATTAGTCAATCACCTCTCTATTTTTTTTTCTATTTTTTTCTAAAACAATCTGCTACTACTCTCACCAATACTCTGCCCCTTTCTGCTTGTCTTCTTAAAGAAAAAAATCTTTAAGTATGCTTAGTATCTTCAATCAGGTAAAGTTTAGACTTTTAATTTCCAGCTTGGGCTCCCTTTTGGCTCCCTTTTGGGGCCCTGCTTGACTTTCCATGCAGTGACAGAAAGTCTTTTGTTCCTGCTGACCAATCTCTTAGGTAATAGTCTCTCTATGACTGGACCTAATAACGGGTGTTTAGTTTTGTAAGAAATCTCAATTTTTCCTCAAAGTTGTTGTACCATTCTACCTTCCCACCAGAATTGTGTGAGGCATCCAGTTCCTTCACATCCTGGCCAGCAATTCATATGTTCTTTTTTCTTACTTTAGACATTGGAATTAATGTATTGTGAGTTTGATTTGCATTTTCTTAAAGACTGGTGGTTTTGTGCATCTTTTGTAGGTGCTTATTTGACATCAATACATTGTCTTTTAGTTTAAGTGTTTGAAGTGTTTACCTATTATTTTGTTATTTTTGAATTCTGTGAGCTCTTAACATATTTTGGATACAAATCATTTAACGGATATATGATTTTCAAAACTTATCTGCATCTTATTTTCTAATTCCCTTAATGGTGTCTTTTGTTTTTGTTTTTGTTTTATTATACCATATATTTTATTTTATTTTATTTTATTTTATTTTATTTTATTTTATTTTTTTCCAAATTCTACTCAATTTATTCATTTTTTTTTTAAATATTACATTAAAAAATATGAGGTCCCCATTCACCCCCTCCGCCCCCACCCCACCACTCCGCCCACAGTAACACTCTCCCCCATCATCATGACACATCCATTGCATCTGGTGAGTACATCTCTGGGCATCGCTGCACCCCATGGCCTGTGGTCCACACCATAGCCCACACTCTCCCATGTTCCATCCAGTGGGCCATGGGAGGACATACAATGTCCGGCAATTGTCCCTGGAGCACCCCCCAGGACAACTCCAAGTCCCAAAAATGCCTCCACATCTCATCTCTTCCTCCCATTCCCCATACCCAGCAGCCACCATGGCCACTTTTCCCACACCAATGCCACATTTTCTCGATTATTAACCCAATAGTTCATGAAAGGAATATCATTAAGTCCACTCTAATCCTTACTATATTCCTCCTTCCTGTGGACCTTGGCTTGGTTGTGTCCATTCCACATCTATGTCAAGAGGGGGCCTAGATTCCACATGGATACTGGATGCAATCCTCCTGCTTTCAGTTGTAGGCACTCTAGGCTCCATGGTGTGGTGGTTGATATTCTTCAACTCCATGTTAGCTGAGTGGGGTAAGTCCAATAAATCAGAGTGTAGGAGCTGAAGTCTCTTGAGGCTCAGGGCCTGGCTATCATATTGTCAGTCCAGAGATTCAAATCCCCTACATATATCTTAAACCCCAGCACCAACTACAATTCCAGTAAAGTAGCATGAAAGGCTTGTGAAAAGAGATCACATCTGAGTCCAGCTCCATCACGCAGAAACACCAGCTCCAAAGAAGGGCCAACTGACATGGCAGTGAACCCCATCTGCCATGACCATAGAACCTGTGGGTCTCTTTAGCCCTCAAAAGTACCAATACCTGGGGTTGTATCTACTTTATCTGTCTCTGAGACTCCTCTCAGGTGTGCATAAGGGTAATCCTTCTGACAACCTCCAGACTCTTTTTTAGAGACTCATAGCCATATAAACTCATTTGTCCTTTCCATTTCCCCCTTACTTTAGGTCAAA
This sequence comes from Dasypus novemcinctus, assembly GCF_030445035.2. Classification (NCBI taxonomy): domain Eukaryota; kingdom Metazoa; phylum Chordata; class Mammalia; order Cingulata; family Dasypodidae; genus Dasypus; species Dasypus novemcinctus. The sequence goes on along the minus strand of NC_080689.1, from coordinate 27,806,647 downwards.
CAGCATTTTTAACTCCTGTTATTATATGTAGACAGGGATATTCTGCTGGTCCGTGTTGAATCTTCAATTCAAGGTCATTTTCTAGTTATGTCATCAGCTGATACTTGGTAGTGATCCCTCGGTGCCAGGGAGGCTCATCCCCAGGTGTCATGTCCCACGCTGGGAGGAAGACATTGCATTTACATGCTGAGTTTGACCTCGAGACTGGCCACATTTGAGTAACACGGAGGTTGTCAGGAGGGAACTCTTAGGCACAGTGCTGCTCTAGGCCTTGTTCTTATTTCAGGTGTATAGGCTCACAAACATAGTCATTAGTATCAGGGGCTCACTGTTGGACCCTCATTCCTTTCTGATCCTTACCGTTGCACCTGGGGGACTGCCGCTGCTCCCCTAGGGACCACGACAGAGCACCCCCAGCCAGGAACCCAGTACCCCCCCAGCTGTTGTTTTTAATTGTTTCCACTATGAGTATATCCAAACATTTCCATGCACCCTGGACACATGCCCTGTATAACTCCCTGTCAACCATATATCGCCTGTCAATAACATCCCATACCAGTATTCCTCCACTGCCATAGTTGAACCACTCTGTGATCCAAAACTTCCTGAAAAATGAAGCCCAATATAATGTCAGGTTCCCTTACTAGTAAAATGGAATATAGTGATGAGTTTAAAGGTTAGATATAGAATACATATTGATTTGGAAAAATCCTATCTTTTTCTTTTCTTTTTTCCTAATTATTGAGCTTCTCTTCACAAGAGCCTTAGATCACAGTAATTCATATATATAATATACAGTACTCCCACATATCCATTATAAAACCTTTTCCCTTCCACAGTGATAATCTTTTAACTTATTCATATCATATTTACTGAAACTGATGTACAGATATTGAGACAATAGTTTTCAAACAAGGTGACATTTGTGTTTACATTGTGGTTTATACTTTAGGCTATACAGTTTTCTAAATTTTTTAGTTATCCTATGTTTTACATTATGGTTTACATTATTAGTCTGTTTTATTTACTTAGTGATTGCAATTTTAGTGCCATAACTAATAAATCTTTGTCTAGGTCAAAAAAAAAAGGAAAATTTGCACAATAATGATCATTAAAATATAATTTTTTAGAAGAATTATTGGAGACTCTATTAATGTCCCTAAATGGGAGAATGAATAAATAATTTGCAATATGTTCAAACAAAAGAATACCATGCAAAAAAACATAAATGAATTGGAGTTGTGATTAGTTACATGAATAAATCTCAGAAAACATAGTGGTGAGTAGGGAATAAAAACAAGTTGTAGAAAGTTATGTACAATTTACCACTTACATAATTTTAAGTACACTCAAAACCATGCTAAATTAATATAAAAAACATATTTAATAAAGTATAAAAAGATGCATGAGGGTGAATAAATACCAAATTCAGAGTAGTGATTATTTCTGAAAGGGTAGGGTGGGGTAGAATAAGCAAAAGGAATAGAGAGAACAGCAGCCCCTATTAATATATTTGTAATGGGTAACTTCATTAAAATATATGAGGCAAATAAAACAGAATTGTTTAACAAAGTTTAGATTTTGTTTGTGTAGATATTTATTTTATTGTTCTCTATATTTCTATGTACTTGAAACATTTCATAATTTAAATAAAAGCTATGTATTATTGTTATCTCAAAAACAAAAATGTTAGAATGATCAAATTCTTGTTAAATAACTAAAGTGAAGAAACAGGAGGAGATGGATATGCTCGTATATGCTAATGCATTAATAAGGAACTAGGAGATGCTCGAAGACTAGTGGCCATGCCTACCTCTAGGGCACGTAACCAAAACGAAAAGGCAAAAAGGAAAGGAACTTCCATGTTTTGCTCTGTATACTTCTGCATTGTCTGACTCCTTGACTCTGAGAATATACTACTTGGGTAATAAAAGAAGCCATAAGAAGAAGAAGACATGCTGGAGCAGAGTGCAGAAGAACAATCAGTACCAAAAGACTTGGAGATTAGGCATCAACCATGCAGGAAAGATAGGGTCCTTCCTGAGAAAAATGTCCCATCCCTTGAGCAACAGTGAATTCCCTTCTGTGCACCTCAGAATGCTAAAGTTTTTGAGGCATTATTAGTGGGAAATAATTGCAGTGTTATCCTGAAGCTACATCTCTCAGCAGGAGGGGACTGTGTCACAGTGACACAAGGCCATAACTGTCCATTTCTTCACGAAGGACAGTTGTTTCCCAAGCCAAGGTGTATTCGTGAAATGGAACCAAACGAAACCATCTTGAGTGCCGTAGATTAATCGTGAGGCAGTGCTGGGAGGGGTTGGCTTTGAGAAGCTGCTCTTCTCATCTCCAAAGAGAGGGGAGCACATTCTCATTAATCACCATGAAATCAGAGCTCAGCAATAAAAGCAGCTGGCTTTAGAATGAGCTGTTTTCCAGGAGTCATTTATTTGCTTGATGTTATGTCACTGATAAACTGTGCCAACCACGATTCTTCGTGATGAAGCCAAGTTTACTCAGACGCACACCACTGCCTCCTGGAACAGCTAAGGCTAGAGCCCTCGATCTTTGTCAGGGACTCCAAACGATTTGGGCAATTCCAGAACAATTCTCTGGCAGTAGCTACCAGAGCCTGAGATGTAAATCATGCTCATCAAGGTACCTGAGGCAAAGTAAAGAAGGTATGGGGGTGCTGCAAAGAAGGGGCAACTTGGTGGAATTTTGTCTGAGAATCTCACCAAAGTCAGGATGATTGTCCTTCAGTGTTTCCTGAAATTCATATGATTGGAGCACTACCTAATAAAATACCCACCATTTCTTGAGGGCCTATCATATGACTGACTGCAGGATGCTGAATGCTATTTGTAACTACTTCTTTTAAGTCCTCACAATCCTCTGCAGGCAGCTGTATGCTCTCTGAGCCCAAGGTAGAGCTGGGTATCAGAAGGCTGGTGATGGGCTGACTTGGGGTAGAAATTCAGTTCTGTTACTTAGATGCTGAATAGCCTTTGGCAAATCATTTAGTTTTTCTGAGGTCAGATTCCTCCCCTTAAAATTGGGAATATTAATGCATAGATTGTTGTAAGGATAAAATAAAATCATAAATGTACAGGAAGGTTCCTTTTAATTTGTAGCTATTAATTGTTGTAGAAATTAAATAAACAGTCATAGAAAATACAGTGTTTCTCCAACATCCAACATACATCCAACACATCCCACTTATGCCTGCCCTCAATTTCACAGGCACCAAACCATCTTCCTTTTCTCTCAAGGAAACCATGTCTCCACCTCTTTCCTCAAAACAGCATCATTTCTCTTAAGGTCTAAGTATCTTGAGATTTTGATAATAATGTTTCGCTTTATTGGTGTTTATTTAGACTGCCATTTCCCCAAGATTAACTGGCATTTGGAGGTTTGCTGGACAGTTGGGAGATAGCCACAAGAGCTCTCAGAGGAAAGAGAATGGGGTGAGACATTTTGGACCTGACAGTGTTGACACAGCTTCCATAACTCCAGTGAGCTGCTGGGGAGTCCAGCCAAGGCCTACACTCCAAAATGACCTGCAACAAATTCCTCAGAGGTCAAAGCAAGAAACAGAGCAAGAAATGAGGCTGGTGCTCAAGTCCCTAAAATACAGCAATACAGACATATATCATTTTTCCATATCACATGACCCATCTTATGATCAGCTTCCACACCTACCTCCCTGCTACAAATACCCAACCAAATGTCTTCATATAGGTGACTGATTTCTTCTATCCCATTCTTAACGTATCCCAAGACTTAATGTAGTTTCCCTCAAAAGATGGCATATCATTGTAGATTTAGGGCTTGAAATTATTTAAATAAAAATAAAGACATTTCTCTTGTAAAAACACATATTAAATATTACAGCTCTCTTAAATTCCCTTTAACCACCACCTACCTTTAATCATTTTTATGCTTTTGTATGTACATATATAAATATGTACATATATGTATATATATAAATAAATATCCATACATATACATAATTAGAAGTCGCATAAATGGCAATACACTGCACTAGCTATTCTGCAACTGGCTATTCTGCAACAGTATGACTGGGACTACTGTCCCTGTTAGCTATGGTGTCCTGTTTATATAGACTTTCTATATAACTAGCTGAGGCTACTTATTGTCACTTAGAAAAGGAACTCCATTTCCAATTGAGAATACAGAGGAACAGAAGGAAACAATGGCACTGTTTCAGGAGTAACAGTTGTCCTGGTTCTCAGTTGAGAGTGACTCAACCCACACTTGACCCCGTATTTATAAGTGACAGTGCCAGGAATCAGACAAATCAATGTAGAAGAGACAGTCTTAGATTTCAGGGTTTCAAAACATAAAATCATAGATTTTCAGCAGGAGGAATCAGAAGAGATCAAATTCCAAATCCCATTTTTTACAGATAAGAAATTTGAGGCTAAGAAATATTATAAGTTTATCCAACATTATGCAGCCCAAGTTTCCTGGCTTTACCCCAGTGTCGTTGTTGTTATTGTTGTTTTCCTACTCCTCCCCCCACCCCCAGGTGTCCTTGGACCTCAGGAGTAATCAATAAAGCAATCTATATTTTACGAACAACAAACTCTAACAGTGTATCAGTTACAATTTGTGTGATACTTGATTGGTTCCTTGAGCTGGGACACTGCAGTAAAAATGGCTTTGATATAAAATCAGTCAACAGTGATGGTGACAAATTGATGTCCACCATTTCCAAAGGTTTAAGAAGTCAATATTTGCCAAGTGGGACAATAACTGGACTCCACCAGCCACAAATAAATTTATTTAAATGTTGCATGAGCCACACTTAACACAGTTCCTGGTATATAACAGGAGGCATTTTTATTTAAAGGTGCCCTCTTTGTTGGAAATTCTCCCTGAATTTAAAGACACAGAGGACCACTGAGTCCTCCTTGCCAGCACACTAGCCCAAGTCAGCTCCAACAGTTGCTTCATTTTAGTCAGGAAAGTGGTAATAATGGTTTATGGTGAGTACAGAGCCATTTGGGTCAATTCCAGTAAAGAAAACCTCATTTGATTTCGTTAGGAATAGTGTCTTCCCATTGTGGTAGTCAGCACTTTTCCTACCTGGCATCCCCACGCAGTTATGAGTGGAAATGGTTCCTAATCTTCCTCCAGGCCAGGCTTTCTTCAAGACTTCAGGCAGCTGCAAAGTGCCAGCTGGCAATTAGCTCATGAGCTAAGAGACTCTTCTCAGGTTTTTCCCATTTGCTATATTAACTAATTTATCCATTTGATTTTTTCCAAGGTCCTCATTCTAAATGAAAAGTAAACATGTCATTGTCCTTGGATAAGAGCCTCTTTGACCTTCTCCCTGAGAAGCTTATGAGAAGCAGATGCTACATGGTTATAATTTGGGTCCAGGGAAACCCATCAGCATTCTAATCAGAGATGTATAAACCAGATGTTGACCAGTGTCCTGACCCCTTGAGATCTAGATAAAATGAGCCCCTGTTTCATGCCTGGTGCAAGTCCAAAATATCTGCCCTCCCTCCAGAGTTTCCTGCACATTCCTGGGCAGCCTCATTCTCATGGTCCCCTCTGCAGCTAGTGTCTTGTTTCTCATATGCTCACTCTGTCTGCCCAGCACTGAATTCCCCAAATGGCCAACTTAGCCCTATCGCAATATTCAGTCCAATAAATCAAATATATCCCCAAAGCATGTGTGATTGTAAAATGCTAAACATAAGATGGGGGGTGGAAAAGGAGGGTATCACATCTTTTTTAGATTTATTTATTTCTCTTCCCTTCCCCCTTCCCCTAGTTGTCTGCTGTCTGTGCCCATTCACTGTGTGTTCTGCGTCCACTTGCATTCTTGTCAGCAGCACCGGGAATCTGTCTCTTTTTGTTGCATCATCTTGCTGCGTCAGCTCTCCGTGTATGTGGCGCCACTCCTGGGCAGGCTGCACTTTTGTCGTTCAGGGTGGTTCTCCTTACGGGGCACAGTCCTTGGGCGTGGGGCTCCCCTACACAGGGGACACCCCTGTGTGGCAGGGCACTCCTTGCACGCATCAGCACTGCACGTGGGCCGGCTCACCACATAGGTCAGGAGGCCCTGGGTTTGAACCCTGGACCTCCCATGTGGTAGGCAGACACTTTATCAGTTGAGCCAAATCCGCTTCCCATTACATCTTAACTTTGATGTATCCCTGTTCTTAATATAGCTTTCAGTCACCCCTCCTTGGGGAGTTTCCACTGGCTGCTCCATTCCATGAAGGCCAGCTTTGCTCTGTCTTTCAGGCTTCTTTATTCTTGTCCAAACTTCTATCTCTTTTTCTCACCTTCTTCTTCCTGGAACTCCAAATTCCTCTTCTGCTATGCAAAGCATTCAACTCTCCACAAATAAGATGGCAAAACTTTGTCCCAGCTTACCTTCATTCAAGCCACCCACAAACTCTTGAGCAGAATCATCTAACAGGTCCCATGCTCCTTCGAGGGTGGTTGTCACGCTTGTCATAGCTAATAGCAGTTTGTTAATTTGGTTCATTTTGTTACAGATGAATCAATCTCTTGGTTTTCTAATGCTTGCTTTGGAACAAGGCCAGAAAGGCACATTGAGAATATTGAGCTTTGCATGAGGGGCATCCCCTGGAGTTCTGGGGGGCCCAGATGTACAGCCATTTGCAGCTGCCTTAAATAGGATCAAGGAACCAGTTGTGATTGTAGGAATTGACAAGCGTGTGGAGAAATATTCAAAGTATAAGTCGAAAGGAGTTAACTGTGAAATTTTGTAAGAAGAAAACAGAATGAAGAAGGATGGAGAGGAAAGGGAGGAAGAAAAGAGAAGCACAAAAAGGTATTTGGAAAGAAAAAGGGGGAGTCCCCAATAGCAGAAGAAGAAGTGGATATGAAAGGGAATATGAAAGAATGTAGAGCTGGAGTGAGCAGTGGGAGAATGGAGGTGGCCGAGAACAGAGGCCCGCCCTGCCCACATTTTCTCCCGGCTCTACTGTCCTCTTGACTCGTCACCTAGCCTGTAGGTAAACACCAGTGTGGTCTAAAGGAATAGAGCCTAGTGCTCTGCTGAGTATCTGTGGACTAGTAATTTTATTCTCTGATCAGTTTGGTTTGCCTCTGGAAGATAGTAAAGTAATTAAACTCAATGTACAGGTCTCTTCCAGTCCTGACATTAAATGACTCTATATGGGATAGGATAACTAATTCTTCACTTTCTTATCCCTATATGTACATGCTTTGCTTACTCCTTTATTTTCTTCTTCCTTTCCCTCCTTCCTAATTTGGGGTGAGTAGAGCCAGAAGCCAGGAAGCTCACACTGGGTCAAGCATCCACCACAGTTCTTATGCTGTCTAACATCATCCCTAAAACCCCAGAGGGACGTGATATGTTCAAATGCATCTTTGAAACATGATTGCAGCCATTTTAGATATCGTGTGATACCAGGTTAAGTCGACATACATAAACTCAGTTCACTCTTTTACTACTGAAATTGATCTAAAAGGCCAAAATCCTGGGTATACTTATATGCTTGTTCAACATTCATCAAGGGCAGAGTTTGCAGGCCTGTGCTGTATTCTGTGGGGATCCCAGAGCCAAAATAATGTGGAGTGAGAACCAGAAGTACCCCAGTCAAGGAAGTATAGGACTGGTGAGAGAGAGCACGGAGGCCTCCAGCAGCCCTTGTCAAAATTCCTGCTCTTAAAGCTCTGTCTCTAAAATCTTTCAGGAGGAAAACTGTTAGAGAATTGGAGAATCAAATTCATTAGATGCTGTCAATGGCTGGTGGATTTTTTTAAAAGGGCAACACTTAGCAAGCTATATAAATGAATTTCTAAGTGTATAACTTAGGCCATGTAATAGACTAAAGAGAAATATAGATATGTTTGAGCAGAAATGCCTCTGAAATTATACTACACAGACTATTAATTTCTCTACCTCTAAATAAAGTTGCAGTTTTTCACCATGTGCTGTTACTAAAAAGGAAAAAAAAAAAGAGGAAAAGGAGGAAAAGGCTGGGAGATAAAAGAAGATTAAGAAACAGAATGAGTACCAGGGACAAGGAGTCCCCTGTTATACCTGGAGCAGGCTTTATTTATATAAAGAAACTGGCTGTAGTGATTAAGCGCCTTCAAATTAGGTCAGAGATTGGCCAGCAGTGACAGTTGTAGAAGTTTTAGAAGAAACCCTGAGAAAGAGATTTCCATGGTCAAGTATATTTTGGAAATGCTGCCTATTATACTCCTTTCTTTGATATTCACAGTATGTATTAAAGACCCTGAGGAGTCTTATAGTAAAATAAAAAATTCTGACCCAATAAGCTCAGCCTTGCCCAAACTGATTTCACCATGGAACCCTTTTTTTTACATAATGCCTATTAGCACATTGCAGATCTGGTATTCCAGGGACACACTTTGGTAATGACTGACCCAACATCTTTCTGGTGTTCATGATTAACCAACCTTTCCTCTGCCACAGGAAGATGAGACCTGGGAGCCATATAGCATTAAACATAAAGTGACTCCTGATTGGTGTTGACAGATGAAAGGCAAGTTGCAGAGAGGGTAGAGGGAGAGGAATCATTCTAACAGGTGTATTCCTATTTGAAAAATGTGCAGATTAGCCAAATATGTTGAGATCCTCATTACTCTTTCACTTTTTATCTGTTGCTCAAAACAAGTGAAGGACCATGTGATACTGAGTTGCCTTTGCAAGATATACTGTCTGTCCTTCCTCCCACACAGAGGCATTTTTCCTCCTAATTATTCCTCGGGGAATAATCTTGGTTTACCATTAATGTAAGAGGGGACTGTCTTGCTTAGAAGTGCCACAAAACCAAAGACTCTCATGACTACATCTGAATAGCTAGCACAAGTACATGGGATACAGGGGAAATACAACACAACACTGTCTAAGAACTCCTGAGTACTGAGTCTCCATCAGGCTAAGCCACCAGACCACTTACACCTAGCTGTGGTTGCCTCACTTGTAAAAATGAAAGTTAAGGACTAGACTCGACTTAAAATTTCCATTCTACTCTAACAAAACAGGAGGCAGGATAATAAAGTAACTAAATCTTCTGACTTTAACACCAGACCACTCTGAATTTGGATCCCAGCTCCATTTACTGTCAGCATGCTTGGGCAATTATGGAACTTCTCTTTACTTGGGGATAATAATCTTCCCAAATTATTCATTAATATTTGGTTGACCTACTGTGAAGATTAAGTGAAATGTTATATCAAAAGTATTTACATCCTGGCACATAAAAAGTGATCTATAAATACTCCTATTATCATGATCACTAGCTTCCTCCACCACTGAAGTCTGGATATCTAGGTAATAGATGGGCAGAAAAAAAGTCAGATTGGGCCATATGAAGTCAACAGGCACATGTAGCATTACAGCTTGGCTCTGTTAGCCTACACCAAGTACTAGAACTTTCTACTGTTAGATCATTCACTGAGAGCTTGAAATGGATTTAAAAAAATACAACGTAAATTAGATCATCTCACCACTCTGCTTAAAATTCATTAATGGTTTCCAACTGCATCTAGAATAAAATACCAAATGCCTCTCAATCCTGGCATTATCGGCACCGTTCTCCTCTCAGCCTCACCTTCCACCACTCTCCTCCTCACTAGCTACGCTCCAGCTGCACAGCTCTGCCTCAAGGACGCTGCTCGCGCCACTGCCTCAGCCTGGACTGCTCTTGCCCACGTTCCTTGCATGGCCAGTTCTTGCTCATCTTTCAGCTGCAGTTCACTTCCTCAGGGAGGCCTTCCCTAGCCTCTAAGATGGCTTCCAATCCCCTCCACTCCCCTCTAAATCCCATATTTGTTACCTTAGTATCCTGTAATCAATTCATGGTTTCAATAATTTGCATCCAGCTACTATATCCACAGGCCCATCTTAACGATGGCAATGTATGCAGGAAGGAGGGAAAATTAGGAGTTATCTGAGTCCTCATCTTTTAGCACGAGAGCCCACTACTCCCCAACTATAGCCTCCACGACTACTAATTCAGAGCCTTAAAAGAGAAAGAATCAGGTCAGCAGGTAATGTTAGGGATTCATCACTGGTCCAGTCAACTATGGTGAGGAGATGGGGCCTTGTCATGCAAATGTGACCTATCTTGGTGGGCATGAGCAGGGTAGAGTACCTGAAATGTATCTGAGCAGTGTTCCAATGCTGTAGAGCAGAGTAGAATGATGCTCTGAACAAAAGCTAGAAAATTTCTGCTCATTCAAGACCAACTCAGCAGCTCTCCTTCTCCTCTCCCAGGAGGCCTTCTCTGGCCCCCTGAAAACTTCTAAGCACACTGACCGCTTCCTGCTTTCTGAAATCACCCACATTAAAACATGGATGTCATTGTACTAGATTTGTTGTGATTAGTGCCTCTCCCCTACTAGGCTGAGAGCACATAGCCAGAGTGCCTGGCTCATATTAGATGTTTAACAATTCTTAATAAATGGATGAATAAATTAATGCTTGAATGAATTAACTGATTAATTAAAAATTAACTCATGACTGCAACTGTTAATAAAAGGAGAGCAGAAAACAGAGAACCATACCGTGCAATGTTGGGCGAGGCATTAGAGGTGTTGATCTGTAGTCATACGGATATACAGAGAGAGAACATAAAATCTGTGTATCCTGGTGACTGGTGGCTAGTCAACTTTCAGTAACAGATAGTTGTTCATTGTGATGATGGTGGTGGTGGTGGTGGTGGAGGTGGTGATAATGATGATGATAATTCCAGCACTTAGTGATGAGATATATGAAACATTTTTTCACTTCTGATAAACAGATGAAAATTTTCCAGTACTTCCATCTTTTCCTCTCTCCGCACACATTTAAAGGTCACTTTTAAAAGGAACTATTTAATTCTGTTTCTATGGGAGGATAATTAAAGTTAAAAAGAACTCTGTACTTCAGAGGATGCATTAAGGTAAACTGAAATTAAAATCAAAGGAATAATCCCATTTTTGTCCTCAACATCTTGAAGCTCTTTTGGTTTGCCGCAAAGGACGGTAATCCAGTTTTTATCTTTTACTTTGCTTGAATACAGCTGCTTCCTTTTGCTGAAGCAGCTGGAATTTATCTCATTTTCAAAGTTTTGCTTCAGAATTTGGCTTTTTCCCTTTTTTTCCAGGCCTGGTGTAAATAAGGACATGGGCTAAGAGACCAAAAACATAAAACTAAGAGCAGCCAGCTAAGTATTTCTAAACTCAGCTTTAGCTATGAGCATTGCTGGGGCTCCCATCCATCACCAATTTTCCAGGAATGTGTGTAGATGTCGGGTTGGGAGATGAATTATAGAGTCTGCCTAAAGGAGCCAGTGTCAAAAAGGATGGAGCTTTGGAGAAACAGATAGTTTTGTGACAAACTAATTGTATATGTTCTTGGAATGATGACATCATCTGAATAGAAAGGAAATTTCATAATAATTGGGGTAACATGAATGAAGCCCTTTAGAGCATCATCCATGCATAGTAATCCTGGAAATAGTCTGTGTTACAGAGTTCCCTGACAAATGGATATCACTATATCAGATCTCAGTCTCTGACCTTCCAAAACAGGAATGTTTCTGGGAGCACTGGGAAATGTTTGTTAAGAGAAAAATGTAGTTGCTTTCCACATATTAATAATAGAGATGGCGATTCCATAATAATTAACATTAATTATATATTAATGATAAGCACAATCATCAACAATGTTTTATTTAAAGTAACTTACAATTATAGACACTTGAATTTGAATCCTGACTTTACCACTTACTAGCTATGTGACCTCTGAATCATCTAATCTGTACCTCAGTTTCCACATCTGTACAGTAAGGGTTAACAATAGCATCTACCTCACAGGATAAATGAGGTATAAATGCTATATAATTACTAACTCAATTATTTATGAGTTCCTACCACATATCTGGCAGAATAAAAATCATTTTACATTTGCTCTGACTAATCAATGACATATGTTATCCTTATACTGTTGACGTAGAAACTGGGACTTTACGTAACATGCCCAAGATCACAAGTCTAGTAAGTGGCAGAAGTCTCTGCTCTTAATTATGGTTCTACCCTGAAGTAAGGGACAGATGAAGTAGGGGATGGAAGGATGGAAAATTGAATGAAGGAAAGAATTAACAAACAGACTCAAATAAATGCTATAACAAGTTCGCTTTGTGATTCATGTCATGAATTCAGACAGAGAGAGAGATTTATAAGCCATTATTTCTCTAGAGTGGAGGGAACCTTGGAATGAATCTCATTATGTTCTCCATACTTCTTCCAGACAGTAATGTTTTTAAACAGGGAAAATCTGATTAAAATTAAAACTTATTTAACAAAAGTGAATAAGTGAATGAACCAAGAGATAAATCTTCAGTAGTGAAAAGGAAGAAATGTTGCAGAAGGTAATGGGACAGGTGTAACCTGGCAGTGGGCTTCCTGGTGGGAGGTGGGAAGGGAGGGAGGGTAGAGAGGGTTGCAAATAGAATGAAGGGGCCCCCCCCTGCTCTTCTGTCCTATTGTTCTGATTCACAGCAGGACCTGTGTGAAGCTGGGAAGCTGACTCTGAGAGGGAGTTTAACGTGCAGGATATTTATTTGAAAGTGCCCTTAGGATCAACTACAATGGGAGAGGGGGAAGGAAGTAGGATTGGGCAGAGGGAGAAGTCGAGGCCTGAAGCAGAGCCCACAGCTTCAGCCATCCCTTCGGAGGCGCTCTGGAGCTAAAAGTGCCATCAGATTTGACCTACGTTGGGGCTAATTGGCCTGGTTGAAGTGCTGACTCCAGGATCAGTGACCCACTGGCTGTGGGATATGGATTAGGGGCTTTCTGTCCTGGAAGGGCTGAGAGCGCGCGGCAGTCTGCGGACCGCCTCCCCCCAGCCACTGAAACATCAGTCCTTCCTTGAAAAGGGATTCAGGGGTGCACCTCAGTGTCCATCCCAGCACCCAGGTCACTCTTTCCCCACCTGTCCTCCAACAACCACCTGCATGAGAGTCAACCAAAAGGAAGAGATTCCTGGGCCTCGACTCCTCCGTAATGAATCGGAGCCTGTAAGGGTAAGGCCCGGGACGAAGCCCTTTAGGAAGCTTCACAGGTGCTGCTGATTCACGGTGAAGTTCGAGAAAAACTGTAGATAGGCGAATAAAGAAGCTTCCTGCCAAACGAAAGAGGAACTTGAAAGAGAAAACACCCAAGCCCTGCTACCCATCCTGCACTGTTCAATATACTTTACAAAGTAGACGCCTGCCTTAAAATAGACTTCCTCCAGTGGCCTCGGCGACTCCTGTAAGCGGGTTTTCCTCCGCGGGCAGGGAAGCCTTCTCGGCGGCCGGCGGTCCGTCGTGCCCGTCTGCCCACAGACGCCCGGAGGGACGCGGGTTTTCAATCCATCGGCACGACTCCGGCAGGCCTGGCGCTGCGAGGCTGAGTCATCGCGCCTGGACGTCCCCCGGCTCGTGTGTCTTCAGCAGAATCCTAGTTGTTTCTGAAGAGGCCCTTTGTCAACAATACCATTCCGCTAAATCACTTGTCTTGTGTAAGGAAGTTCTGGGAGGGCCTTAACTAAGCTCCCACGCCCTGAGCAGCCAACGACACAGACAGCAATTTCAACTCTGTCTCGGCACTTCCACATTCCTACACTTAACTGCTCACCTGAAACCCGTCCTCCGGGCCTCTTCCTGCCTTGCTCCTGATCACGTCTGGGGCTACCAAAAGCCCTGAAGCCTAAACCAGAAATTGAACCAGCCATCCAAACTTGAACATGATGAAAACAGGACGTTTTTTTTCCTTAAAAAGTAAATGACATATTTGTCAATACACATTATGAGACTTTAGGAAGTTCATATACTCTGACCATAAGTTCATCTCTTGGAATAGACCTAAGGAATAATAACAAATATGGAAAAAGCATAAAGATGTTCACAAGAAGAATAATTATGTATACAATACTATATATAGCTATTAAAATAGTCTATGAATATTTTTAACAGCAAAGGAAAATGCTTCCATTTAATGTTAAGTGAAAAGGGCAGGATACACATTTGTTTACAGAGAATGAATTCAAATATGTTTAAAAAAAAATGGATAGAAGGGAGCAGATGTGGCTCAAGCAGTTGAGTGCCCACCTCTCACATGAGAGGTCTCAGGTTTGGTTCCCTGTGCCTCCTAAAAAACACAAAAACAAGCAATAAGCAAAGCAAACAAAAAGCATCAGTGAAGCCGATGTGGCTCAGTGGTTGAGCACTGGCTTCCCACATACAAGGTCCCGGGTTCAACCCCTGGTGCCCGGAACCTCAAAAAAAAAAAAAGATAGTAAAAAAGACTGAAAGTAAACTGACCAAAACGTTAAAAAAAATAGGAAATGAATCCTTTTCTTTTCTTCTTTGAGAATTTTAACTTTAATTCCAATTTTACAATTTTTATAAACCATAAAATGTAAATAAATGCTTGAATTTGTCAAGTCTCATTTAATATTTTATCAAAAAATTCCATTAAAATGGTATTTCCTAAATATGAAGATAATGTCTGCTTTATAGAGATACTCTGTTATAGAGAAATGTATTACAGAAGTGATAATCTGTTGGTATTTGTATAATCGACACATAGACTTGGGCAATGTTGTGCCTTTATCATCTATGGTTTCAACAGTGGTTTATTTGTTGATACTCCTCAAGGAACTAGCCCTTCTTTAGTGATGAAATCACTGCCACAAGCAGTTGCCTCTGGAAAGCAGCTTATGGCTGCCTGCCTACTTTCTATTCATGTGGTATATACAGATTTCTTTGTGATTCTGGCTGTCCCTACAGGGTTCTCAGGTTTTATTTTTGGTCATTCTCTATGGATTGTCTTCTCTACTTGTTCTTTCGTGAAGAAAAACAGTCAACTTGATTCTATAATAATAAATATTTACATAAAAAAATTTTTTTAAAGAATAAAAGTTTTAAAAGCAAACAAGCTGGGAAAAATTTTCTATGAGAATGATAAAAAGCTAGAGTCCTTTTAATAAAGAGTTTGTCCAAATCAGGGACAGAGACGCAAGTGCCACTGTTCCTGAAATCACTAACATCTCTAAGCCTCTAATCCAATAGCAGCCACCTTTGGGTTCTTTATAAATGAGAAAGCTAGAGTTCTATGTTTTATCCAGGAACTGGTCCCTGGCCACCAAATCCTACCCACCACCTCACCTGTTCTTGTAAATGAAGGTATATTATAATACAGCCAGGTCAATTCATTTACATATTGCCTATGGCTGCTTTCACATTACTAAAGCAGAGTAGCTGCAATAGAGACCATATGACAAAGCCTAAAATGCTTACTGTTTAGCCCTTTACCAAGAAAGTTTGGTCATCTCCAGTTTACTGACCCCAGGTTTAAGCCACTGTTGGTCGGGTTTCCTGTTAATTGCCGATGAATGACTTTTTTTTTATTAGAGAAGTTGTGAGTTTACAAAACAGTCATGCATGAAGTTCAGGATTCCCATACACCACCCCACCACCACCTTGCACTGGTGTGGAACATGTGTTACAATTGATGATAGTACTGTTTTATAATTGTACTATTTTTTAAAAATTTATTATTTCTCTCCCCTTCCCTTCCCCGCCCCCCCCACTCCATCATCCGCTCTCTGTGTCCATTCACTGTGTGTTCTTCTGTGTCCACTTGCATTCTTGACAGCAGCACCAGGAATCGGTATCTATTTTTGTTGCGTGTCATCATGCTGCGTCAGCTATCTGTGCGTGCCGCGCCACTCCTGGCCAGGCTGCGATTTTTTCACGCGGGGCAGCCCTCCTTGTGGGGTGCACTCCTTGTGCGTGGGGCTCCTCCATGTGGGGGACACCCCTGTGTGGCACAGCACTACTTGTGTGTGGCAAACAGTACGCATGGGCCAGTTCACCACACAGGTGTGGAGGCCCTGGGTATTGAACCCTGGACTTCCTATATGGTAGGTGGATGCTCTATCAGTTGAGCCACATCCACTTCCCAAATTGGGCTATTTTTTAACAGTAGTTACCTTTGTTATAATTGATGAAAGACTATTAAAATGGTTCTATCATCCATTATTTACATTAGATGTATTTTCCCCCATATACTGCCCTATTATTACCACCTTATATTAGTATCACACATTTGTTATAATTCTTAAAAGAATATTCTTATACTTGTACTATTAACTATAGTCCATCATCTACAATAGGGCTCACTGTGTTGTATGGTCCTATGTTTTATCCTTTAATTTTATTCTAGTAATATATACATTCTAAAATTTCCCCTTTTAGCCATATTCCCCTAAATAGTTCAGTGCTGTTGATTACACTCACAGCAATGTGCTACTATCACCATCATCCATTTCCAAATTTTATACAAGTTAAGAATATGTTATCTCCACTACCTAATACAGTCCCTATCTCACAGAAGATGCACAAGTTCCTCATTTTTTTTTTATCTCCCACAATGCCAAGCAGTGCCTTACACAGGAAGTACTTAAGAAATTATGGATGGATGGATAGATAGATAGATAGATACGGATTAAAAAATAACACTGAAAGCTATCAGAGAAAATTTAAATACTAAACTGTGCAGACTGTATAACAATTCTAAGAATGCTGGACTATATGTGTAGGTTGCTGTAGTAAAATAAAATTCCATGGCAGAGCTGGGATTTTTTTTAAAATTTATTATCTTTTCTTGAAGGATTTCCATTCAAATAACTCACCCAGCATTTGACCAATAAAGGACTTTTAGAGATCTATTAAATCATGATGGTTCAAAAGAACATTGCATAAGACTTTTTGTCCTATGGATTTGATAATCCATACAAGGAACTGGATGGGTGGGAATTCCAGATGGAAAGAATTGGCACAAGTAACGGCAATTTATGATATTGTGGACCTTCTCAACTCATACGTAAAATTACTCATGGTCTCTCACTTATCTAGTGGTATATTCTGGAATGATCAATGATTTTAAATTACAAGGTACAAAAGAACTATACTTTTACCTTAGGCTAATATGTAAGACAGTGGTTACTAAAATCCTCTCTTTACAGTGTGAACCAAGAAAAAACAAACTGAACAGCAAGGCAACAAAAGAGGGTTTTGGGGTCATAGAATTGCAATTCAGGGAGTACAGATTTAGGCTGCAACTCAGATTGTATCTGTCTTGGGAATTTTGAACAAGGGTTTTTAAAGGAGGAAAGAAGATTGCATAAGTTGTTTATACAAAATTTTGATTGGTGAATATGTGGGGCATTCCAAATCTCCTTCAAATTAGACAGTTTACTGATTTGTTTATCTTGAGGTCAGTTCATGGCATCCAGACGTGACAATTTGAGGCTTTGTGGATGACAGAAAATTATGTCCTTAGAACCACCAGTCCATTCCCCTGGGTGTGAACCTATTGTAGGTGGGGCCTTTTGATTAGATTATTTTAGTAAGGTCAGACCCAGGGTAAGTCTTAATATTCTCACTGAAGTACTTTATAAATGGGATGAATAAGAAGAGAGACAGAGAAACCTGCAGAAGCTGACAGAGAAAAGAGTCATGGGAACAGAGAGAGAAAGCCATGAGAGCAAGGAGCTGAAATCAACTGAACTTGGAAAGAAGAAGTCAGAAGTGAAAGTAATGAAACCAGGGAGGGAAGGGAGCGCTCATCAGATGCCTCCATCAAAACATCATCTGATGATACCTCATTTTGGACACTTTTATGGCCTCAGAACTAAAAGCTTGCAACCTAATAAATCCTTGTTGTAAAAGCCAACCCATCTCTGGTATATTGTTTTTGACAGCTTTTAGCAAACTAAAACAACATACTTTGGCAGTTTTGTGATATTTGGCAGAGACATGCATGTAACTTCCTGAATAGCCTCCCTACTGTTTTTTTTTTCCAACTCCTTTTTTAATCTCTTAGCCATAGTAACTCTATTTTGTTTTATTTCTTTTCACAGCAGTATATGCTTTTAATCTAAAAGCGGTGATAAATCTATCAATAATCCAACACCTTGTTTGCATTTTTAAGTCATTTCTATTATAAGGAGAATGTGTTCAACTAAAGATTTGCTCTTCTGATATACAGTTCTTATTTATTCTAGTAACACTGAAAGCCTAATATTAAAGAAATTGATTAACCACAATTCATCTTTACCAAATATAACCTACAAAATTTCCAGAAACTAGAGCTAGAAACCTCCTAACTCTCAACAAAGGAAGTAAATAAAAAGTACATTTCTAGGAATGTAAAAGTAGTTTATTGGAGGTGGGAGGGAATGGGGATGAAGGACACTTTATCTTAAACTGAGTTAAATTCAAAACAGAATAAAGACCATAATGGAGCTCCCCAAAGATGAGACAAATGAATGGTCAGGAGAGTAGAGTTGGGATAACTGAATGAACGTATCAAGGGGTGAGGTAGAAAGCTGAAGAGCAGGCATATAAAACCCACTGGCTGCTTGTGCAATCTTAAGCTTGCCTCGCTTGAACCTCACCCTTGCTTGGTCAGGGAGACCTCTGAAGGGAAGACAAAAACAAGACTCAGTGAGTCTGTTTCTCTAATACTTAGACTCCCATAACGCATTACGGATTTTAATAACTTTGTTCTCTTTACTTGAAGGAATTCTGTTCAAACAACACACACAGCTTTGACTAATACAGGAATCTTGGAAGTACATTGATGTATCAATGTATTTTCTTCTGTATTTAAAAGAAAATATCAAAGGAACTCTGATCCTTAGGATGTGATAAGGAGTCAATTTCATTGAAAAACTCTCTGACACCTTGGGCTATTAAAAAACTCTTTGCCTCCTGGATCTTGCTTTTTGTTGTTGTTGTTGTTGTTGTTTTGCCTTTTCACCCTTTGTTCTAGTTCCTGAGTCCAGTAAGGGTGAAGGAAAGAGCACTGCACTAAAATCAAGACCTGAATCCTGGCCAAAGTTCTACAGATTAGCTTACGGCATCAGTCAAGTCACTTAACCTTTCTGTGCCTTTATGACGTCTTTTGTATAACAGTTTAGAGTTCTGAAGTCCTTTTCAGCTTGATGTGCCTGGTAGCAACCCAAGATCCTATAGTGATTGCTATTCTGGATTGTAACTGCTCTGACATCATTCTGAATTCCTGTAGAAGTAATTTCAAGAGAGTGTATTTGGGAAGGTAGCAGGATACAAAAGAAAGCAGTAGGGTTGTCAGACCGGAGCTGTCAGTGCTAAAAGAGCTACTCTACCTATACACATCTGTGTAACCTTGGGCTGGTTCTTCAGTATCCCTGAGCTTCATTTCATCATCAGGGTATTGTGAGAAATACATGGAACAACATATTTAAAGCATGTGGCATGGTGCCTGGTAAGTGCCAGGTATTACAATAAAGATTCTACCCCCTATTTACCACCACTGATTAAAGATGATGAAGAGAGGTGAGAAATAGGCAAGAGTTGACCAAAAGTAACTGGAAGCATAGTAAATAAATAGAAATAGAAAATTTAAGAGGATAAAACGGTTTGAAGGCAACAAGAGTTCAATTTTAGGAATATCAGTTTGAGATGAAAGTTAAACAACCCAGAGAAAATGTCCAGTAGGCAGCTGAAAATATAGAGAGGAAGGTTTGTAAGAAGTTTAACAGGAGATAAAAGAGTTGAGATTGTAATTCATCACAGACACTCTATTTGAAGAAATATATCTGACATTTATTTTTTGTGTGTGTGAAGAAGATTTTTTTTCTTTATTTTAAAAGAAGTTAGATTACATAAAAGTTACATCGAAAATACAGGGGATTCCCATATACCCTATCCCTTACTCCTCTCATATTTTCCCTCATTAGTAGCTTTCTTCAAAGTGGTACATTTGTTACAATTGATGAACAAATATTGGAGCATTGCTACTAACTATAGTAACTGAGATTTCTAACCAGTATTTGTTATAGTGTCCATATATATATAAAATATATATGATTATGTGTTTAGACAGCATATGATAAATTTTTCGTGAAAAAGTTCATACCCTTATTACATGAGATGCAGTTGGATATTTTCTATTATAGTCTATCTTATTCTACTTTTTTTCTGTTTCATTAAGGGAATAAAATTCGGATGATAACCTCTAATTGACTTCATGACTCAATAATGGGTTGAAAACTGCAGTTTGAAGAATCACTGATTTGGAGGATACAGAATCATGATTTAATACTATGATTTAAAACATCCAAGTTAAGAACTCAATAATTCCCCCCTAGCTTCTTCCTGAGAACCAGGACAGTCATTATTTTCCCATAAGGTGGTAGACTACGTGCTGGATCTGGTCATTTAGTAACTTATTTAAAGTTGTTCCCTTGAACAGTAACCGGCACAGGAGAAAGTCCATAACAGTTTTAGATCATAGTAACCTGAAGTTTCACAATTGAGTGTCTCAATAACCCTAGTAAATTTTAACATTGGTTCGTTTTACTCATGAAGAAACTGAGTTCCAAGGGACTGACTGGCCCAAAGTCCCACAGCTCTGAGTGAGTTCAGATTTCCTGACTCTAAAGGCCATGCTCATCACCCCACAAATAAAAACTGGATACCTAATCTATTCAAAGCATCATAATGAACTGTTAAATGACAAACCAAAGTATTCTTTATTAAATCAACCCTGCCTACTGTTCAATAACAAAATCATTTCATAAACTTTACCCAAAACCAAGTGCAATGTGGACTGTGTCTCTCTCCAGTCGTGTTTCCAGGTCATGTACTATCAAAGACACGTGAAGGTTCTAGCCACTGGTCCCCTGGCAGCTGCTGGCCTTCCGTGCTCTGCTCTCTCCACATAACAAGATGGAAGGTGGTCTTAATCGAGATTACTTCCCTTATCTCTCTAATGAGTGATTTCCATTAAAACAAGTCCTTAGCTAGGCTCCGTAACAGAAGAGGTAATTTCCTGATATTGGTTCTTTCTATAGCTTCTTGTAAATAGCTCAGTGGGGACAATATGCTTTCTCTTACAACTCTGCCTGGGAACAATGTTCTGCTCCACAGAGAAAGGTGAAAATGAGGAAAATGATGGGGCTTATTCACTTAGACCTCTTTGATCTCGGCTCTCCCCCTTTCATATATTTTGGATAAAATTAAGTTGTTTCACCAAATAGCCATTTTCTCAAATTGTTTTCCTCTTCAAATCCTTCTCCTTCTTCAAGAACCACTTTAAATGCATCCTCTTTGCAAAGATTTCTCTGGTCATAATGACTCCCTCTTCTAATTCCCATAGCCTGCTCCATGCCTCGCTATTCCTCCTGTATGGTTTGCTTTCATCCAAACTGGTTTGCAACCACATCCTTCAAAACTCTAGGTCTCATTCAGAATTTTTATCCTCACTATGCAATATCTTACATGTAACAGGTCTTCAATAGTGAGCTTAATGGTCCATAAGTTGGAAATCAATGCAGTTTAGTCAATATCACCAGTTCATAAACATTTTTATTGATAGTATTTCCTCCCGGGGAAAGAAAATCACTGTTAAAACCATGGATAGAGAGAGGACCTCTGTGGAAGAAAGAGTAAACCAGAAAGGAATTCCTGGGGAATTCTAGTAATTCATCTAGCTAAGCAGATGAATATGATCTGAAACAGAAAAGGGAAAAAAAGAACTACGGAAAGTGAAGTAAAAACAATAAAAGTATGACATAAGAGATATAGGGAGGGGCCTAGGACTAATTGTAAACCTAGTATATGCAAGATACATACAGTTACACCAACAGTACAACAAAGACATGGCCATCTACTTGCCTGATAGATAAGGAAACTGAGACTCAAAGAAGTAAAGCAGTCTGCCAAAGGTTACACTTAACAAGTACATGAATTAGGATTTAAACTTTGGTCTTTCTGATGCAAATCCCCTACTCTTTCCCCATAACTGACTGTACATCTAGTATGTTATTTTTCCTATTGATGGGACATATAAATACAGCTGCAACTATATTATATTTTAATTTCTACCACTCCATTCTTAATTCTTATTTCTGCCTTTGACCTACTCTTTCTCTGAGTAATGTATGCCCTAATAGTTCGACTTTATTGACTTTCACACAGGCCTTGAGAATAAGCCACTAGACATTGGAGACACTCCTTTCTACCAAGAAACTGTCAGAAGCTGCTCAACTTTAACCCTTGGTGCCTCAGGACGGGCTCCTTAAGACCTAATATAGAAACAACAGGTCTGCCGTCCCAACACGAACCAGAAGCCTTGCTTATAGGTATGTTGAACTACACACTCCCTTGGTTCCAACGGAAGTCAGCAGGGTTTTGCATCAGTCTATAACCTCTTTTTCCTCTTCTGCGTTTATTGTAAGAGTTGGAAGAGCTGTCTATCAAATATTTAACGAGTAATAAATAGAACAAGCCCCACAAAAGGCAGCTGGATGAATTACTCTAACTCTTGCCCTCTGGACTTAGTGTCTGATTAAAATCTAAACTTGTCCTTGGCCAGATGCAACATCTTTATTGGAAATAAATTTTGCCCAGAGTTCAAAATACCAGTGTTAAATCAAGCATGTCATTGGTTTTATGCTTAACCTTCCTGTATTTGCTTTGTACAAATGAGCAGATACATATATGTAATGATCAGATGCATATATGTTTTCCCATATTCCCTTCTTCTTACATAAATGTTAGCATATTAGAGAACCTTTTTGTACTTTGCTTTTTCATTTCACCAATGGAAAATCACTCTATATCAGTTATATAGACCTTCTTCATTCTATTTTACAGTGGCAGAAAACTCCATTATGTGGATATACTATAGTTTATTCTAAGACACTGCTACAGATAGAAATGTAGGTTGGTTCCAGTATTTCCCAATGACAAACAATGCTGCAAGGGATAATCACCTTGAACATTTGTATTCTCATATTTATCAAGATAGAACTTTCAAGGGAGATTCCTAGAAGTGAGATTGCTGAGTCCTAAGGTAAGTGTATAAGTAGATTTGTTAAGTATTAGCCAATAATACTTCAGAAGGGTTGTACCAGTTTGCATTGGATCTGGCAAAGTATGAGGGTATCTGGTTCCCCACAGCTTCACCAACAGGATATGTTGTAAATACTTCCTAATGTTCACAAATATTATAGGTGAAAAATGGTATCTTTGTGGGTTTTTTTTTTGCATTTCTTCAATTATGAATGTAAACATTTCCCTAGGTTTAAGGGTTGACTATACAACTTATTTTGTGAATTGTCCACTCATATCTCTTTCCCACTTTTCTATTGTTTTTTTTTTTTTTGTCTTTCCTTGGTTTTATAAGATTTCTTTATATAGAGATGATATTGGACTTCAGTCTGTAGTATATGTTGCAAATATTTCCCCCCAAATGTCTAGCTGTCTTCTGACTTTATGGTATTTTTTGAACTTGCAGAAAATGTTCTATTTTTTGTGGTCAAAATTATCAATCTTT
Organism: Dasypus novemcinctus; assembly: GCF_030445035.2. Taxonomy (NCBI): domain Eukaryota; kingdom Metazoa; phylum Chordata; class Mammalia; order Cingulata; family Dasypodidae; genus Dasypus; species Dasypus novemcinctus. The sequence goes on along the minus strand of NC_080689.1, from coordinate 27,783,220 downwards.
TCTTCACTGCCTTTATATGTTGTGTCCTAATTATAAAGCTTTTCCACTATACCAAGATTAAAGGGAAATTCATCAATGTTTTCATTTCCTACTATATGGTTTAGTTTTTACGTTTCATCCCTAATGCATTTTGAGTTAATTTTGTGTATGGTGTAAGGTATGAATCTAATTTTATCTTCTTCCAAATGGCTGCCCAGTTTTCCTGGCATCATTTATCAAAAAGTCCATGTTTGTTTTTTATCATATACTAAATTTTCTTATGAACATTGGTCTATTTCTGAGTTTCTATTGCATTACACAGTTCTATTGGTCAATGTATGCTCTAGTACCTCAGTGTTTTAATTATAGAGGCTTTGAAGTATGTTTTATTTATTTATTTTTTGGAAGTATGTTTTAATGTCGGGTAGGGTAGCCCCCTCATAATCTTTCTTTTACAGTGTTTTCCTAACTTTCTTGTATGTTTGTTTTTCCATAGGAACTTTAGTATCAACTTGTAAACTCCATAAAGAAGCTTATTCAGAATTTTATTGGTATTGTGCTTAAATTTAGAAATTTACCTAGGAAGAACTGTCTTTCTAATTGATATGCTTGATCATTGATGCTCTTGGGTTGGCCAAGTATAATATCATATCGTATGCAACCAAAGGTAGTTTTACTTCTTCTTTATCCATTCTTATGTCTTTAATTGATTTTTCTAGTCTAATTGCATTGATTAATCCCTCTATCAAAATGTTGAAATTTAGTGAAGACAGAGGGCTCCCATGCCTTGTCCCTGATCTTAGTAAAAATGCACTTAGTGTTTCCTCATTAGTAAGTTTTTGGCTTTAGGATTGATTAATATGTATTTTATCGTATTAAGAAAGTACTCCTAAATTCCTATTTTCTTGAAGGTTTTTTTTTTCTCCATGAAAATAGGTGTTGGATTTCATTGATGGCTTTTTCTGCATTTATAGAGATAATCAGATGATTGTTTCCACTTAGAGCTATTAATATTGTGTGCAATATCAATAGATTTCCTAATATTAAACCAGCCCTGCATTCCTGGAATAAATCCCACCTGGTCATGGTGTATTGTTTTATCCACGTAGTGTTGAATTTTGTTGGCTAGTATTTTTGCAGCAATATTCATGAATAATATTAGTTTGTGGTTTCCTTCTTTTGTACTGTTTTGTCAGGATTAAGTATGGTGATATTCGCTTCATAAAAGAAATTAGGAAGTTTTCCTTCATTTTCAAACTCTGGAATAATTTAAAGAGCATTAAGACTACCCGTCTTTGAAGAGTTAAGAGAATTGCTCGGTGAAATTATCTGGACCTTTGCTTTTCTGTAAGGTAATTCCTTTAAAAACATGCTCCATTTCTACTATGGACCTGGGCCTGTTTAAGCTTTCTAATGCTAATCAGGTCAATTTTGGTAATCTCTATTTCCCAGGAAAGTATCCACTACATCTAAATCTTCAAATTTGGAGGTCTGTAATGTAGTCTATTAGTTTTAAATTTTCTTCTGTTTCAGCACTTATTTCCCCCTAGTCATTTCTTATTTTGTGTATATGTGCTTTCTCCTTTTGTTCTTGATCAGTTAGCAAGTGGTTTTATCTATTTTGTTACTTTTTAAAAAACAGTATTTTGATTAACTGATTAGATCTACTTTTTTGCTATTCTTTACCTCATTAACTTCTCCTTTTTTTAAATAATACTTTTTTATTAAATTTAATAGATCACATAGAACATTACATTAAAAACATAAGAGTTTCCCATATAACCCACCTCCCACCCCCACCCCAATCATTTTTGTAAATTATATTTTTTTGAAGACACATACATCACAAAAAAGGTTACATTATAAAAAACCTAAGAGGTTTCCGTCTACCCTCCCACCCCCCCATCCCACTCCTCCCACACCAACAACCTCCCCCATCATTGTGGCATACTCATCGCACTTAGTGAACATATTTTGGAGCACTGCTGCGCCACGTGGGTAATAGTTCACCCTGTAATTCACACTCTCCCCCAGTACATTCAGTGGGTTATGGCAGGATATATACTGTCCAGCATCTGGCCCTGCAATATCATTTAGGACAACTTCAAGTCCCAAAAATGCCCCCAAATCACATCTCTTCTTCCCACTCCTTGCCCTCAGCAACCTGTGGCCACTTTCTCCCCGTCAATGATACAATTTCTTCTATTAGCAGTCACAATACTTTCATAGTAGAATATCAGTAAGTCCACTCTGATCCATATTTTGTTCTTTTAGTAGTTTTTTTTTAAGTTGAGAATTTAATTCATTTTCAATAATAATGTCAAGTTTTATTGCTTTATGACTATAGAGTATTGTTTGTAATATTTCTCCTTTATGGAACTTACTCAGTGGTGTTCTGGAGCTTTGAGTGTCAATTGTGCACATCCCTTCCCAATTCCTTATGGTGACATCTCAATAGTAACCTGAAATCAGTCCTGGTGGGAGGATTTACATCAGAAAATCAGCAAATGCTACAAATCAGGGTTTTTCCCCTAGAGAGTCAGTTGTTAAATACTTACCAGCTTACCTCTGAGCTTATTGATGTTTTCTTTGTGAAGTAATAAATGATTAAATGTTGTGAATGTTGCTTGGGCCAAGCTGTATTCTCTAATTTTGGATGTATTCTCTATTGTCAGAGAGTAGAATGATGCACACACACACTCACAAATACACACACACAAGCTCTAATTTTTTGTACACTTCATCTGTCCTGTACTAAGGGACCAGATGACCGCCTCTGTTATTAGTTTATTTCCCACATCTCCTTCCATTTCCGTAGTTTTTTGCCTTATAAATGTGGTTGCCATTTTATTTGATGCATAAATATTCATGAGGTTATTTCTACATTGTGAATTGTGGCTTTTCACATTACCCCTATATTTTCATGTTTAAGTGTTTGGCTTGAATTCTAATTCATCTGATATCAGGATAGCTACCCCTACTCCCTTGTTTTTCCATTTCCCTGGAATCCTTTTACTTTTACCCTTTTGGAATCACTTTATATGTATCACTTGTATTCAGTACATAGTTAGTTAGGTGTTATTTTATAAGCTAATTGAATTTTTTTTCTTTTAGTGGATGAGTTAACCCATTCACAGTTGATATAACTGACATGTTTGATTACAGCTTTGGCAAATAGTTACAATTTTATATATTTGTTAACTTGCTATGTTTCTTTCTCTGTGATACATGTATTCTTTGCTTTTTAACTTTAAATAAGTTTTGGTATTCAGAAAGGTTCATACTAATATTTGTGTTCTAGTGGTTCCTATCTTATCTATACTTTTAATGCCTCTAATCTCTGTGTTTTGCTTGTTTGTTTTGCCTTTTATTATCTTGTTTATCAGTTATTTTTACTACACTTTAACTCTCACCTACAATTTAGACAACAAAGGATAAGCTTATTCTAGTTTCCTGTTTCCTTCCACTTTCAGTTGTATTATTTCTACTTTACATAACATAAAGTATGTGTGCTTAAATCGTTCAACCTTATCCCCATCTTTGTTTTTCTTAGATCTACATTTATATATCGAAATTTCCACCTGATTTTTAGGATTCTCAGAAAAATCTTTTTGATGATAATTTCCCAGCCACCTCTTGGTTAGATGAAATGCCTCCTTAGTACTGACAAAATTAATCAAATAACAAACACATCTTCAATTTATCTTGCTATATAAATGTTATTCTGAAACTTCATTGTTGCTCATTTCTTTTCCTTAAACTAAATTAGTAGCTAAATACCAACTCTATCTCTCCTTCCCCCAATTCCCCTGGAAAAAAAATCTCAAATCCGTGACAATACTCCTTTCACATTGAATAATCAGTTTGGAAATATTGTCATTAAAAGCAACAAAATCTTATCGCATGTCAAAAAGAAAAAAAAAAGCCTTCCCAAAGACCACTGGAGTATTTAGATCTAATCAGCATTTAATCCAATCTTTGCTAAAACCTATAACCTTGATAATGATACTCAGGGCTGGCATCATCCCCAGTCAATTGCAGCTCTATTTATTCATTTGATATCTTAACATTTAGTTGAATTATCTAACCAAAACATCCCAGGGAAAAGAATGGAGTAATTATATAAACACTTGGAGCAGAACAATTATAAAGCAAGAGCAGTTAACATTTAGCTGGGCTAGAGAGCTAATCTGCATATGGATATCAGGAAGTTCAGGCAGTGGAGGCCTTTCCTAGACCCTTTATGCTTTTCTTTGTTTTTTGCTAATTTGTTCTCTTTAATTAGATGCCATTAGATGTTTTTCTTACCTAGGTGTCAACCCTCATATACACATATACATGAATTTCAATTCACAGATATGCCCAGGAGCCTTGGAAATAACAGGAGTAGTATAGTTATAGGTGGTGAACAAAGAAGAAATGAGCTGGTGAGCTGGTCTGGAATTAGTCCTCTGCACAGGTAAGCACAAGGTCTTAGATTAAATTCCTATCTGGGTCTTCAACCACATGTACAGAAAAGACTGCAGCATTAAACTGTAAATGAAAATGTCATGAAGTTTTTGGAGACCTTTTTGCAATTCAGGGTCCATTTCTTAGTCCCAGGGGAAACCCTTAATAAGGATCAACTTCTCTAACATTCGTTTCTCAGTATAATTTTATACCTTTCCTTTTTCTTCTCTTCAACCCTCTTGCATAGGTACTTGACAGCTTGACTCAGCTCCCAAGGAAGATGTAGCTTTGATTCACGTGTACTTTAAAATACCACGTTTCTCAAGTATATACTACTTGAGTCCAAGGGAAGAGAGGAACATTTAAATGTACTTTGATAAAACTAAAATTCTTGTTGGAAAAAAAAAAAAAATCCTTCACACTATGGAATGTTGCTCTCCAAAGGAAGAGACTAAATAATCATCTCAGGAACAGAACATGTCAGAACGTGATGTTCTCTGCCCAGGCAACAGAAATATCGAGACGTATGTGCCCCAAACAGGTTCGCTGTTTATTCCTTTCACTTTATATGTGCCCTAGAATGGGGAAGGAAAATGAAAACTTTGAAGGCAGGGACACATCCCCTTGCCTTTATACCCTAAGAATTTCCAAGACAGCTGTGTGTGAACAGTCTTGATGAGGTGGTTAGTGCACCAAGGGAATATAAATGTCTCGTTCTTAATGATTCACTCCCATTCTCTGTTAAAATTATTTTTCAAAACAGCATGTAATTAATTTCAAAGGTTCAAATTATAGGACCCATTTTTCCATGACATGGTATTAAGAAATCCCTCGGCAATTAAAAATTTCCTGAGAGGAAGCATATGATAGTAATCTGCTGATATCTTTTTGATACTGATGTATCTTTTTCTAAAATTGCTAACATCTCTTTCTAGATAAGTATTCTCAGAGTATTATAACAGCATGATTTTTAACCTTCTATTCTAGTTTCCTCAGACTGCTGTAATAAAGGACCACAAACTTGGTAACTTAAACCAACAGACATTTATTGCCTCACAGTTCTGAAAGCCACAAGTCTGAATCAGGATGTCAGCAGGGCTATGCTCTGCTGATACCTCAGAGAAGAATCGTTCCTTGACTCTTCCTAGCTTCTGGTGGCTCGTTGGCAATCTTTGGTGAACCTTGGCTTGAAGACAGAGTGCTTTAGTCTCTGCCTCTGTCCTTACATGGTGCTTGCCCCTGTGTCTGTCTGTCTCTCTATACAAATATCCTGTTTCTTATGAGGACATAAGTCATATGTTTCAGGAGAAGTGTATAAACATCTGGTTGTTCCAATTACACTATATTATACTCCCAGGTGTACACAGCTGCCTACCCCACTGGACTGTAACCTTATAAGCAGGAACTATGTCTTATTTGACTTTTTAGACCTGATACTAACCACTGTGTCTGACATTAACTAGTACTCAACAAATACATAGTCTGGACAGACTTCAGAGCTGAAAGCAGGAAAATTGCATCCAGCACCCATGTGGAATCTAAGGCCCCTCTTGATACAGAAGTGGAGTGGACACAACCATTCCAAGGTCCACAGGATGGAGGAATAGAGTATGGATTAGAGTGGACTTACTGATATTCTATTCATGAACCGTTGTGATTAGTAATTGAAGAAAACGTGGCATTGCTGTGGAGAAAGTGGCCATGGTGGCTGCTGGGGGGTAGGGAATAGGAGGAAGAGATGAGATGTGGGGGTGTTTTTGGGACTTGGAGTTGTCCTGGGTGGTGCTGCAGGGACAGTTACCAGACATTGTATGTCCTCCCATGACCCACTGGGTGGAATGTGGGAGAGTGTGGGCTATGATGTGGACCATTGACCATGAGGTGCAGCGGTGCTCAGAGATGTATTCACCAAATGCAATGAATGTCTCATGATGATGGAGGAGGTTGTTTTTATGGGGGGAGGAGTGGGGTGAGGAGGGTGAGGGGTATATGGGGACCTCATATTTTTTGAATGTAATATTAAAAAAATTAAGACACACAAAAAAAGATAGCAGAATAAAGTAACTTGAAAACCTTCCCACTACAAACACTTAGAAATATTAGATAAAACATGAGTGACCTTCTTTAAGATGTAGAGCTAAACTTACAAGAAAGAAGGGGAATTCACAAATGTCAGAAATGAAGGTGGCATTAAAAACTGGAGCAATATATGGAACTGATGCTACGATGCTATAGCAGCTTGGGAAGGACTGGTGAGAGGTGGAAGATAGCAATTTTGGAACAAGAGAGGTTGGGATTCTAATATCCATGTAAAATGAGGGTACAAAGGGTTATAATTTTAGTGAAAGTTTTGACAAGAAAAGAAAATTTCCACTAACGCCAGGAGATGAGAGGAAACTGTATCTCCCTTTTCTGGGTTCTGCATAAAAACAAAAAATTTCCATTAAGTAGTTTAAAATCCAAGGTCTGCACTTCCTTTGGGTTTAATCTTCAAATTTGCATTGCTGTGGCATCTCTAAGTCAATAAATTAATAGAAATCAATTCCAGACTTAAGATATCCCCACAATGCTTGTCAAAAATTAATGAAAAGGGAGCAGCTATGGCTCAGGCAGTTGGGTGCCCCCTTCCACACAGGAGGTCCCGGGCTTGGTTCCTGATGCCTCCTAAAGAAGACAGGCAAACAAGGAGCAGACAATGAGCAAAAAACAAAATAAAACAAAAAGCAAGCAAGACAGCGAGCAAACAGTGAGCAGACAAGCAAGAAAGTGAGTGAAAACAAAAAACAAGCAGGGAGCCAATGTAGCTGAAAGATTTGGGTGCCTGTCTCTCAGGGGAAGGGGGGGGGATAAAATAAATAAATAATTATATAAGAATGAATGAAAAAACTATTCTGGAGGGACCTGGTCTCAACTGAGACCCTAGCTTCCATTATAAGTCCATATTGTGGTCTAAAATTATAAAATACACAAGGAAACAATCCACTGAGAGTAGTAAGTGAGAGGATAAGTGCTCCACAAACTCTTTGACTACTAATATGGCAATCTGAAAGAAAATAAAAGCTAAGTTATTAAAAAAAGAAAAATTGAAAACTTAAAAAGATAATAAGACTATATAAAAAGGAAGGGGAAAGACGAAGTAAACAAATCACCAATATGATCTCTCAAAATAGAAAATATATGGGTGTTGAAACTAACAAACAATGGATAGGTTAACAGCAGATTAAACATAGTTTAAGAGAGGCTTAATGAACTGAATGATAGATCTGAAGAACTCTAAAATGAAGCAGAAAGAGACCATCCCAGAATCCTCAGGATTGGGAAACAAATGCTGAACTAGAGGAGACTTACTGATATTCTACTATAGACTTACTGTGATTCTATCATTGATGTGGAGGCAGTGGCCAGTGGAGGTTCTGAAGAGGAGGAGAGGGAAAAAGAGGTGTAATATGGGGGCATTTTTGGGACTTGGGGATTGTTCTGAATGACAATGCAATGACAGACACAGGGGTGGGGGGATATATGGGGACCTCATATTTTTTTAATGCAACATTAAAAAATAAATAAAGACAAAAAAATAATAAATTTAATCCTAATAAATAAATAGCAGATTCTGTTCAAGAACAGAGGTCAGAATAAAGTCTTGGTGGGATGAATTTTTTAAAAGATGTTTGATTTAGGCCAAAAATTACAGTAGATTTTATTTTGTATGCCATCTTCCTTCATTTTGTTGTGCCTCTGGAAGGATTTTGAAGTCTATTCAGCCTTAGCAGGAAAAAAAAAAAAATCCCCTAATCCAAGTTTGTTCCTGAGGGCTCTAGAGACTTCTAGACACTATAGGCAGGGCAGACAACTCTAGGAAATCAACGTCCCATCAGCGGACCTTACCTTGGAATATATGATAACCTATTTCCCAGTTAATCAGAATTAGACTCATTTCTAATTTTCTCACACATGATTTTTTTGAACCTATAATTAGCACTATACCATTAAGTATATGCCCCAGAGACTTAATCTTCTGGCTATTCATATGCTGGTTGAGCCCTGAATCTCAACAGAGTTGCAACCAACACCTACTCTCCATTTCATCGGACTCATGTAAGACAGTTCTACTTGTCTGCCCCATGGGATCTAAGGCCCCTCTGAACTGGAAGCAGAGTGGGCATCACTATCCCCAAATTCTCGAGTTGAGGCATGAACAAACATAAGGGGAAATGCAACTATAGACCAAAATAGTCTTACTATTATTCTAGTAATGGAAGAACTTGTTAAAAAATTAATACAAAGACAGTGGCCATCAGAGTTTCTAAGGGAAGGGAGAGGGAAAATAGGTGTACTATGGGGCATTTTGGTGACATTGGAATTGTCCTGCATGACATTGCAATGACAGATACAGGCCATTATATATTTTGTCAAAAACTACAAAATTGGGCAGTACAAAATTTAAACCATAATGTAAACTATAGACCATGGTTAGTAGCAGTGCTTCAATATGTGCTCATCAATTGTAACAAGTGTACTACACTAATCAAAGTTGTTGTTAATGGGGGAAAGTGTGGGAAGGGGAGGTGGTAAGGTATATGGGAATCCTCTATATTGTCAATGTAAATGTAAAGGTAAAATTCTACAGGAAGGAAGGGAGGGGAGGAGGGAGGGAGAGAGGGAAGGAAAAGGAAGGAAGCGTGGAAGGAAGCAAGAAAGGAAGAAATTCCTTAACCAATTAGCACTGTCCACTTTTAGCAGAAGAAGGGTGAGTAAACTACCTGTGTGAGTGTTTGTTGCCCAACCAAAATCTAGACCATTGTAAGGCCCAGGGAAATATTACCACCCTCAGTAGAAAATACCTCTCTTTGGCCAGAAAGGCACAATAAGGACCCTCAGTTTATCTAATGAGTCTGTTTGAAGGACCCAACAAGTATATATAAAGTATGTCTTTGAAAAGTTTTGTTCAATAAATGGAATGGCAATTATGACAACAATACTGCTCAAGTGGTCATCAAGGACAGCCTTTTCAACCCCATAAATGGCACTTAAATTCAACAGCCCCTCTCAGCTTGGTAGAAGGAAGTTGAGGAATTCCTGTTGTGTGGAGACTAAAGATAAAATTCAAGGAAGGTGAGATCAGGACTGACCATAATTAACTCTACCTTCTCTGACAATGGCCTGGCAATTATGTGGATAGGTAGTAGAATATAATTTTAACTGGTTTTTCAAAGGCAGATTCCAAACTAAGGAAATGGATTTTGTAATTTTTTTATTAAAGAAATGGTCCCAATTATTTCCATCCTTGTATCTGACTTTTTGCAATGCGACTTTATAGCATCTTCAGATGTTAAGCCCACTTCCTTATACTTTTAATCTGGACTGGATTTGTGACTTACTTTGACCAATAGAATATAGCAAATACGGTACACTGGTTCTGAGTCCAGGCCTCAAGAGGCTTTGCACACTTCTATTTGCTCTCTTGGAATCTTGCCACAACCATGTGAATAGCCCAGGCTGCCTACTTAGGTGATGAGAGACACAGGACCAGGCACCCATCACCCCAGCAACCAGCTTACCAACCCCCAGAAGCAGAGCTGACTAGCTGAACTGTGGTTAAGTACAGATGTGCATGTGAGTCCAGCTGAGCCCAAACTAAACTGGTGACCCATAGATTCATGAGCTAAATAAATAATTATTGTTTTAAGCCACTAAATTTTAGGCTAGGTTGCTACCCAACAAAAGCTAACAGAAATACTAATGATGTCCATTTTGGTGGAGAAGATAGTCATAACCCCTGAAATATATCTTAAGTGAAGAATAGAATGTTTCAGCAGCAAAAAGATCAAATCATTAGAAACCCAAGCATTATGCTTTATAAAGTAATAAAAATGAAAATATAAGATCTTAACCTCTATCAGTTATTAAATGTTTATCAGGGAGCAGACGTAGCTCCAGTGATTGAGCACCTGCCATGCATGTACGAGGTCCCAGGTTTGATCCCCCACCCTTAAAAAAAAGTTAAATGTTTATTTATCCATTTCTCTGTAAATATCATTGAGAATTCTTGTGATGAGTAATTCTGAGAGACTGTGCAGTGTAGGAGAAAGGACCCCTGTTCATCTAGGGAGTATTTTTAATTTGGCCACTAGAAATCCATGTGAGTTGGGACAAGGCACTTTATGTCTATGAGCCTCAGTTTTCACATCTGCAAAATAAGGGAAGGTAACAACAACAACAACAAAAGCTATGATTTACGGACTACTTACACACAAGTGGCACTGTTCTATGGACTTCCATGTATTATCTTGCTTCTTACAGCTATGCTTCAAATTTCTGTTCTATAAGAGAGGTATCTTCTTCATCTTAAGGATTGAACAAGGTGGCCCAAAACCATCTCTGGAGGTTAATAGCCCTAAAAATCTAAGACCAATTAATTTTTTCTTTATGATACAATACAATTAAACACAATAATTTTTTTTCACTTAGTGAAAGAACAAATAAATTGATTGCTTTTGTTTTTCATTTTCTTTTTTTCCCCAAGAGGTCTTTGCTTCATCCACTGAGGGCATTTTGGGATTGAATTTCTTAAGCCAATGTCAATAAATCTTTTTCTACGTCTATGGGAAGATATAACAATGACTAGCACTTCAGCAGCTGCTTGCTGTTTGTGGATGACTTGAAAGTCAACACCAACTTCAAGCTGATCTTTAAAAACAGTCAAAAATTTTAAGGAAAATCTAAGAAATTGCAGTCAAACAAATGGGAAAAAGGTTGACTTTCCTATCAACAGATGCCAATGTGGAAGCAATTGATGGGCATCTTGGAGAACACAAAAATGCACTAGCCACAGAGGAAAAGTCCCTTAAGCCTGGTACTGAGCACCCACGTGCTTGTCATTCCCATGAAACTGCTCAGAAGGGGCCAAGCCCGGGTGCTTTGGCTCTGGTTAGTGAAACAGTATGAAGGCAAAGATCGCAAGTGAGGCTTCTGGGGAGCTCTGGAACTGAAGGCAATGAATCCTGTGAATTCAGGGGATAACAAGGAGATCAGAGTGGAGTCAGCACATATCAAAGTCAGTATAAACCAGCAGGCAAGGAATCTGAGCAGGAGGGCTGGGATTGACATCCAAATGTTGGAAGAAGTCTCAGGTCATTGATGGGAACAGATTCACGCTCAGATGGGCTTCCCTGTACCAGGAAACAGGTGGTGGAATGGGCCCAGAGAGGGTGTGAGGGCCTCTGCAGAGAATTCACAGTTCTGATGGTTGAGGTGATTTTGGAAGGAAAGAGTTATTTCTTATGAGTATGTGAATGGCGAGGGTAAACTAGCTGCTATGTGGGTGCTGTACAGAATAATTAGAACCACAACCTTAAAACTGGAAGATGTCCCACCTTAGCTGCTTTGGGTTCTAGTAAAAGAACAAACAACAGTTGGTCTTCAAATGGGAATCGTGATGTGGAGTGAATCCATCTCCCTAAGCATGAACCAAGCTTACCGAGGACATGGCAAGTAAAATACTAATTGCCTGGAGTGGGAAGGTTGTTAAAATGCACCTGCTGACGGGCTCCTGGGGAATGTCTAAATGCTCATTCTGCCAGAGTGGGTGACACCATGGGGTAGAAACCCAAGTAGTGAGAGTGGGGGTGGACCCACATCCTGGGGAGGACTAATGCCATCAAATAGAGGGAACTGTATCCCTCGAAAGAAAGGGTGGCTGCCAGGGCATTGGGGCAGTTGAGCAAGTTAGACCCTGAACACTATTCCATCTATATCTGGAAGTGGCTCCTCGGGAAACGGAGGCTGGCTGTCACTGTAGGCACCAAGGTGGAAGGGAAAATGGACGTTAAATGTGTGTAACCAAGGTAAATGGGGGGTAAGAGAGGAGTTTCGTGAGAGTACACAAGGATGGATATAAAACATGTAATATTATACCATAACATATAGGAGATGACAGACTGATAATGTAAACCATAATGTAAAACATAGGATAACTAAAAATGTAAAGAACTGTGTATCCTAAAGTATGCAACACAATGTGAGCACAAATGTCACCTTGTTTGAAAGCTATTGTCTCAGACTCTGTACATTACGTTAAGTAAATATGATGTGAATAGGGTGTAAGAGTATCGCTGTGGAAGGGAAAGGTTTTGTGGTGGATGTATGGGAGTGCTGTATACTATATATATGCATTGCTGTGGTCTAGGGCTCCTGTGAAGAGAAGCTCAATAATTAGGGGGGGGGGGGGGGGAAAGATAGGATGTAGAATTTTTTCCAAGTCAACACGTATTCTTTATATAACCTTTAAACCCATCGCTATATGCCATTTCCTAGTAAAGGACCCTGACATTATATTGGGCTTCAAATTTCAGGGAGTTCTGGATCACAGAGTGGTTCAACAAAGGCAATGGAGGAATACTGGTATGGGATACCATTGACAGGGGATATATGGCTGACAGGGAGCTGTACAGAACATATGTCCAGGGTGCATGGCAATGTTTGGATATACTCATAGTGGCAACAATTAAAAACCACAGCAGGGGGGGTACTGGGTTCCTGGCCAGTGGTGCTCTGTCATGGTCCCTAGGAGAGCAGCGACAGTCTCCCAGGTGCAGCAGTGGGGACCGGGAGGGAGTGAGGGTTCAACAGTGAGCCCATGATGCTAATGACTATGCTTGTGAGCTGATAAGCCTAAAATAAGAACAAAGCCTAGAGCAGCATTGTGCCTGGGAATTTCCTCCTGTCAGCCTTCATGTTACTCAAATGTGGCCAGTCTCAAAGCCAAACTCAGCATGTAAATGCAATGCCTTCCCCCCAGCGTGGGACATGACACCCGGGGATGAGCCTCCCTGGCACCGAGGGACCACTATCAACTACCAACTGATGATTCAACTGGAAAATGACCTCATACGGAAGGTTCAACACGGATCAGAGGAATATCCCTGTCTACATAAAATAACATGACTTTAAAATGCTGTTTGACCTAATGTAAGGGGGAAATGGAAAGGAGAAATGAGTTTATATGGCTACGAGTCTCTAAAAAAGAGTCTGGAGGCTGTCAGAAGGATTGCCCTTATGCACAACTGAACAGAGTCTGAGAGACAGATAAAGCAGATACAACCCCCAGATATCGGTTCCTTCGAGGGCTAAAGAGACCCATGGGAGTTATGGTCATGACCGATGGGGTTAACTACCAGGTCAGATGGCCCCTCTTTGGAACTGGTGTTTATGTGTGATGAATCTGGACTCAGATGGGATCTCTCTTCATAAGACTTTCATGCTAATGTGCTGGAGGTGCAGTTAGTGTCGGGGTTTAAGATATATTTAGGGGTTTTGAATCTCTGGACTGACAATGCGATAGCCAGGTCCTAAGCCTCAACAGACTCCAGCACCTACAATCTGACTTATTGGGCTCACCACACTCAGCTAAGATGGAGTTGAAGAAGGACAACCACCACACCATGGAGCCTAGAGTGATTACAACTGAAAGTGGGAGGATTGCATCCAGCATCCATGTGGAATCTGAGCCTCCTCTTGACATAGAGGTGCAATGGACACAACCAATCCAATGTCCACATAGAAAAGGTGGCATTGGATTGAGAAAAGTGGACATGATGGCTGATGGGTATGGGGAAAGGCAGGAAGAGATGAGAGGTGGAGGCGTCTTTGGGACATGGAGCTGCCCTGGATGGTGCTTCAGGGGCAATCACCGGACATTGTAAATCCTCACAGGGCCCACTGGATGGAATGGGGGAGAGTGTGGGCCATGGTGTGGACCGTTGACCATGGGGTGCGGGGGTGCCCAGAGATGTACTTGCCAAATGCAATGGATGTGTCATGATGATGGGAGGGAGTGTTGCTGGGGGGGGGGGGAGAGAGGTGGTGTGGGGGTGGTAGGGTTCAATGGGACCCCATATATATATTTTTTTAATGTAATATTATTACAAAGTCAATTAAAAAAAATGCACCTGCTGATTCATTAGTTCTTGCCTGGGGACAGACATTCTTTGTTTCTAACTGTTCCCAGTTGATGCTGATGCTGCAGGTCCACAGAAAAAGTGGAGTGACAAGGATGCTCTTGTGGTCACTGCAAACAGAGCTCTTTAGAGGCTAAGACTTGGAAATAAGCATCTTTACCTGTCAAGAAATAGGCCCAGGTCCCCACATGAAGTCAAATTTAGGGATATTTAGGGAAATCCATATAGGAATATTTAGGGGAATCTTCCTGAGCTCTTGCTCCATTGTCAAAAGTGGTAAGTTTGATTTTATTTTCTGTTTCCCTGGACTCCCAGGGAACAGGATTTATTAGTCTGTGTATTTAATGCATCTGTTCACTTGTTTGTTCATTCATTCATCCATTCATAGAGTCCCCACTATGCACTCAGGGGACAGAACAAGGAACAGAATGGAAAACGCCCCTGCCTTCGTGGAGTTTACAGACCAGTAGGGTGCAGCGTAGGGACACGTTAAACAAAAAGTTAATTTGTAGTGTGTTAAATGGTGACAAATGATATGGGAAAAATATTTTGCAAAAGCAGAGAAGGGAAATATGGTAGAGAATGTGGGGGTGCAATTTTAGATAGAAAGGTCCCATTGAAAAAACATCACGTAAGCAGAGACACGAAGGTGAGGTAGCAAGCTGTGGGAATATCTGCAAGGAGAACATTCCAGACAGAGGGCGCCGCAAGTGCAAAGCCCTGAGATGGGAGCATGCCCAGCATGCTTACAGAAGAGCCAGGCCAGTGCCACTAGAACAGAGGGGCAAGGGGACAGTAGCAAGACAGGGCTGGGAGGAAAAGGGGGCAGCTTAGAGTCTCATAGACCTCTCTGTGGACTTGGGCTTTTACTCTACTATGGAATGCCACTGGGATGTTTCGAGCAGAGGAGGGACAGGATCTGATCTAGGTTTTAAAAGGATCACTCTAGCAACTGGACTGAAAATGTAGAGGAAAAATGACAGGAGTGAGACCGAATAGGAGGATATTACCATCCAGGTGAGAGATGAGGGTGGCTTAGACCATGGCAGTTGCTGGGCTGGTGGTGAGAAGCAGTCAGATATGCACTGGGTGAAGCGATTGACGTGTGTGTTTCCCTGGGCCCGTGGGAAACAAGGATTTCTTAATCTGGGTGCTTGATTCATGGAACTTTTAGCAGTTGGTTAGCAGTTATGAGGTTTTAAATTTTTATTTTGTTTTGTTTTTAAGCATGTCACTTCAATTTGTCTCTGCTGCTGGATGATTGCTTCCTTTATCACTGTAAAAAAAACTATGAAGTTGATAGAAGTGATGGTATTTGAGACTTCAGAACAATTTAGCAGCTTGTCTGCAATTTTAAGTTTTATATCACAGATAGATGTCTTTCCATTAAAAAAATAAATCAGGAGTGGCAACAATTGTCGATGTTATTTTTCTTCTTATAATTCCAACACAAATATGAAAGAAAAAAACTCTCCAGAGAATTCACCACTCTGGGGATGGCAAATATGTAGCAAATGTCGTTAGTCTACCTTTCTCACCAAAGGCAGACATTGCTAAATGATCCCGGCATTCTTTTTCATTTGAGCCCAGATGGAGACTTAGAATCTTTATTAAATCAAAACCACCAACAGATTAGCACTGGCATGATTAAAACCTTTTTGAGTAATCACTCTTCCTGACAGCCTACTAGGATTGGACAGGAAACTGTAGGCATAGTGTTGGTACACGGTGGCTGGAGTTAAACTGCATCTTCATCTGTTCAGATCCTGTCTCCATCCTTGCTAGCTCTTTGTCCCTGGACTAATGGATTAACATTCTTAGCCTCAATCTCCTCATCTATAAAATGAGGAAAATAATACCTATCTTACAGATAGCTTGGAGAATGAAATAAAAATAATATCTGTAAAATGCTTATGACAGTGCTTTCACCGGATTCATTGTAACCACTTATATTCTCAGCTAATATTTTTATTTATATTAGTGTTTAATTAATAGGCTAATTTCTTGAGGACAAAAAAATTACAGAAGTATCCTGGCTTTGCTACCCTATTTTTCGTTCTGTTTTGTTTTGTTTTTTTTAAAGATTTATTTATTTATTTAATTTCCCCCCCTCCCCTGGTTGTCTGTTCTTGGTGTCTATTTGCTGCATCTTGTTTCTTTGTCCGCTTCTGTTGTCGTCAGCAGCATGGGAAGTGTGGGCGGCGCCATTCCTGGGCACGCTGCTCTTTCTTTTCACGCTGGGCGGCTTTCCTCACAGGCGCACTCCTTGCGCGTGGGGCTCCCCCACGCGGGGGACACCCTTGCGTGGCACGGCACTCCTTGCGTGCATCAGCGCTGCGCATGGCCAGCTCCACACGGGTCAAGGAGGCCCGGGGTTTGAACCGCGGACCTCCCATATGGTAGACGGACGCCCTAACCACTGGGCCAAAGTCCGTTTCCCTTTTCGTTCTGTTTTGTTCTGAGAATTTTTAGCTTGCAAGTATGCCCATATCTTTTCCAGGAAAGGAAACCTTTCCTAATAAAGATGTAGCACAGAAGCCTCTGCCTCAGGATAAGACAGAGACTCTTTGGCAGGCATAGATAGCCCAGGTATTCATATCAGGGGTAGGCAGCAAGGCTCCAAGAAGTCAAGGGGGCCCCATGGACTTCCCAAGACTTAGGCAAGAAGTAGCCCTGAGGTGAACAAATGGGCCAATCTGCCCAGAAGCCCTTCCCTCTTCGTCATCATTATTGCACATATCCCCTGTAAAGAATGATGCTGTGCTGGTGGGGATACTCATCCTCATCCCCAAGGATGAGCAGGAGGCCAGGCCTGGTCCATCAGAGGCTCCCTTTTCCCTAAGTATCAGGAGTGCTTCAGGATTAGTCTGTGATTTGAGCCGAGCCAAAAAGGATCCTCTTTGTATTCTTCCTACCAGGGCTATGAGAGAGAGAAAAAAAAAGCTTTCTTTCTGCTGGGCTGGTGAGGCTGGGATGATGTGAGCCATGAGCTTCTAATGGCCTTCATCCATGCCATGTGGAATCTGTTCAATAATGAAGTCAACTGAAAAAAAAAAAGCAGTCTAATGATGGAAATAAGCAATCATGACTATATGGTTTGGACCCCTGGATCCAGCAATGCCCAAAGCCTCCAGATCCACCTTTTAGAATAGTATGCTTACATCGACTTTATTTTTTATTTATTTATTTTATTTATTTTTCTCCCCACCCCCAGTTGTCTGTTCTCTGTGTCCATTCGCCATGTGTTCTTCTGTGACTGCTTCTATCCTTATCAGCGGCACCAGGAATCTGTGTCTCGTTTTGTTGCATCATCTTGCTGCGTCAGCTTTCTGTGTGCAGCACCACTCCTCAGCAGGCTGCACTTTTTTTTTTTCCACGCTGGGCAGCTCTCCTTATGGGGCACATTCCTTGTGCATGGGGCTCCCTTATGCGGGGGACACCCCTACGTGACACGGCACTCCTTGCGTGCATCAGCACTGCACGTGGGCCAGCTCATCACACGGGTCAGCTCATCACATGGGTACCTCCCATGAGGGAGGCAGACACCCTATCCATTGGGCCAAATCTACTTCCCTACACCTACTTTAATGTCATTTTCACAACCCTCAAATCCTGGCTAGACATTGCCCCAGTACCATGGCTAGAAGAAGCCCTGCCTTCTTTCCTAGCTATTGATACATGCAATCCCTTGCTAGTCCCACCTGGGCCCTGTGATAGTGGTGACAACGGGTAAGTACCTAAAGCAAGAAGTGTCTTGGGAGAAGAGCAGCCACTGTGGCTGCAGCAGATAGAATGCAGGAGAGAGCTGTGATGAGGGAGCTCTGGAGAAGGGGGCGGGGGGCGCTGACCCATCCCCTCATTGGGGGTGAGCAGAAGCTACCAACCGCAGCAAGGAGAGTAGATACACCACCCAGCCCTGGATTTGGTGGAGGATAATAAGAGGAAGCACGCAGAAATCAAAATTGGAGCTCTAGAGCTCACCCTGCAAGGAAGCTAGGGAGAGAGATTATTCTTTTGATTGGCACTTTCATTCTCTGTAGCTCCACCTTTGTCCTTCTATAAGCATAAACCACATCAGATGTTAAGCAAATGACATTTGACAGTCACAATGCAGTATTTCCTCTTCTCATTACCATAACATTCTCCTCCTGCATCATTTGGATTTCTCACTCTTGCCCAGAATTCTAATAGCTGAGGCATGAAAAGTGACAGACGGAAAACAATATTTTCTTGGTCTTAATTTTTTTAAGTTGAGTATTGGCATCAAACTGTAAAGATAGAGTACGTATGAAATTCAGTTTTACAGTTAAGTAAAACTCCCATCAAACTTCATCTCAGACCTTTTATGATATGTATAGATAGCACTATTGTGATGCACAGGAATTAAGTGTGTATGAGTGGTTCAAGGAAATGACTATTGTATTTTTCATAAAGTCAAACCAAACATTTCTGGATCAGATGTGAAAAAGAGGGAAAAAACAAATGGTGCCCTCTTTCCTTTCCCAACAGAAAAGGGCTGCTGAGAGAAGATACTCACTGTCCCAGGGTTCTCCACTCCTCGTCTGGCATTTAGACTTCCCCACCCTGCCCCTCACCACCACGGCCAACCGCCTTGTCAGCAGGTGGCTCCTAGGACAGCTGCAGCGCCAGCCAGGTACCCAGAGAAACTTCTGTGTTGGGTTCCCTCTCCCCAGGATGACTCAAAAGAATTCCAGGGCAGCTCCCTGTTTCTTTTAGGGACCACATAACTTTAGACAAGAGGATTCTGAAATTGTGTGACAAAGAGGTGAGTTTTGCCAAAAATAAATGTTTTCCTGTCATCAATTCTTTCTTCTTTCTAGAGGATTTTAGTATGCTTTGGGCTAAAGAAGAGAGAGGAATAAAAGCTGAAATGCATCCTTCCAGAAAAGGAAAGACAAACTCCAACCCAATGGAAGAAACTCATTCTACTAGCAATTTGGAAAAGATTGGGATTCTTATTCTGATTAAAAACAAAGCAAAAAAAAGTCAAAATTCTAGCAGCTCCCCCAAACACCCCATCCTCCTCCACTCTCTCGACATTGCCCTTGCCACTGTCTCTGCCCCGAAGGGCACTTCCCTGCCCTCGGCAAAAAATGGTAGAAAAAGGCAACAGGCTCCTGCCTGTCTTTAATCAGGAAAGCATAGAATTTGACACGTTTGCTGAGAAGAGTCCCCTAACCCCGATTCTAGAGGTTAGGAAAGCTCCCCGCAGAAAATGATGTTGAAGCTGAAACCTAAAAATCAAATTTAGATTATTTGGATGATAGTGTACAGGCAGAGAAATGATGTGTGTTAAACCTAGAAGGGAAAGGAAAACAGAGAGAAGTTCAGGAGAGTTCATTTGTGGGGGGTAGGAGGGAAGAAATGGGAAGTATAGAAGGAGGAAGAGATGGAATAGGGGAAGGGGCAATAGTCAGATTATGAAGGGTTTGAAGTCATGTTTAGGTGTTTGCAAATTATCCTAAGGACAAGAGAAGACATTAAAGAAATTAGAACTGGAGAGGGATATGTGTATAAATGCTTGAGAATTTTTGCAATCCCGGTGTCTAGCATGGGACCAGACTCCTAATAGGTGCTCAGTAAATGCAGGGTGAGGGGGTGAGGCAAGTGCAAAAGAGATGACAAGTCAACCTAACAGTCCTTTTAAAAAAATCTTTTCAATAAAATATATTTATAAACACAGAAATGTTCATAGATGTATAGTACTATAAAGCAGTCAAAAAAAGCATGACAATGTTTAATATGCCAACATTGTATCTTAAATATTTTTAAAAGCCTATAAATTACTCATGAGTATTTTCACATTGCATAATCAGATACCTTTCCTTATGCTAGCACTGAGGGAATTGGTGTTGCTGAAGGAGAGGGGGGAAAGCAGAGCATTTCAGAACCTAGGGCAGGGAGGGATTACAGCGTAGTGGTAAGGGCATGGACTCCAGCTTTATTCTATGTACATTCAAATCTTGGATTCTGACAAGATTCCCAGATATGGAGCCTTGGACAAGGTTTTTAACCTTTCTGTACCTCAGTTTCCTCATTTGTAAAATGAGCATAATATCAACTACACCCATAAATCTACTGCATGGATTGAATCAGATAGTATTATAAAGTATCTACAGTCATGCCTGGCATACAGTGATTCTCAATAATTGTTCACTATTAAAGGGGAAAGAGAGAGGCTTTGAGGAACAATTTTATGGGCATTTTTATAGAGCACATGGAACTCTCGAGGGTAGGGAGCAAGAGAATGTAATTTAGAAAGAAGAGTGACAGAGAATCTGTACTTATTCTGACATTTTACCAATTTCCTAAGAATTTGGAATTGAGACTAAGATTCTGGCTCAGTTTTGGTTCATTCATCCATTGATTCCACACCATTTGTTGACCACATACTATATACTAGTTACTTCTTAGAAGGTAGAAATTTGGCAAGTAAAAAAAAAAAGGAAAAGCAGGATAATTGTATTTGAATATCTATTACTAAGAGGGTTTATACACATAGAGAATAAATGGAGCTATTGGCCAATGTTCTTGGGACATTTTGTGAAAGATAAGCTTCTTTTTGCTTTCTGAAACCTAGAAGATGAAGCCTAGAAGATGGGAAAGGTCCTGAACAAAAGAAAAACACACTGAGAAGTAGAGAAGTGTAATGGCAACCAGCCAGAGATCAAGCAGAACAATCAGAAGACCCTGATGTTGATTAAAGCCATAGGGTCAGCAGGGCTTTTGGGGACTTCCAAAGGAAACTTTAAAGCTCTTGAGAAGAATTAAGAAAAAAGTGGAGATAGCACATGGAATGTTTTACATAATGAATTATTTGTTAAGGCCAATAATAAGGTTCTAGGGAAGAGGGTACAGACCTGCTCAAGACAAGAGGGTGGTGAACAGAAAGAAGAAACAACAGCAGCTTCTGAAAATGTGCTAGAGAATTTAGAACCATGTGTCTAGGAGTTTAACTTGATAGAAGGTTACACCAGTGAGCTCAGACTAAATAAAAAAGGAGGGAGGTGATTATCAGGATCTCGTTTAAAAGATAAGGGAAACCCCTTATATTTTTTAAAGTAACATTTTGTGTGATCTATGTATCTTTTTTAAAAAAGATAATAAAATATTAAAAATAAAAAGATAAGGGAAAACCAGAGGTTCTGAGGGATGAAACAGGGAAGAATAGGTATAATATGAGGGCATTTTCAGGACATTGGAGCTATCTTGAATGACATTTCCTCATTTCCCAGTCCTCCTTCCATGGCCTTAGACCTGCCTCTTCCCCTTCAGGGGAAAATTTTCCAGGTGAGGAATTGATCTATGACCTTCTTTAGAGAGCCTATAAACACACAAGAGTGAGTGCAGAATATTTCTCAAGTGTGGCTTATTTACTCTTGAATAATGCAACATTTGGGTTATCAACAGTCTGCCTAGTGTTGAGCTACAGCAAACTCTGGCCACATGAGGTGAAGATCAGACCTATACATTTTCAGTCATGGCAGGTTTCAGCTTCTACTCCCCCATCAGCAGCTACTTGAACAAATAATACACACCAAACAAAAGTCAGACTACATGGCTTTAGGGAAGCCCAAATCTATACATAGGAAAGAAGCGTTCTCTAAAGGAAACAATCCTCTGACAAGCAATTCTGTCAGCTGTGAAGACAAACTTTTTAATTACAAAGTGAAGAAGGGTAGCTACTTGGGACCTAGAAGTCTCAACCCTCTTGAACTCCAGAAAGGGAACTTCACTGTGTGTTCAGCTAAAGACCCAAGGGATGGAAGTGATGGTCTCCAGAATAAGGAAGGATGATGATGAACCTCTGGTTAAGTACAGCTCTTCCTGAAGCTGTAGAATAAGAGATATTTTTTAATTCCCAACTTCTACCACTTCATTGTTAGGAAGAGTCACACAAGAATCCAACATATAACCAAGTTCATAGTTGTGAATATTTTTAAATTTTGTGCCAGTAACCATAATTATGTATATTATATGTTTATCTTTTATAATTTAAAAAAACTGAAGTCGGATCAAGTTGGTCATTGAGAAGCTTCAGAGCTCCAACGTCCCAAAGAAGCTTTACGTAACCAGTAAGAACTAGCAGAAACATCTTTCTCAAAGCTCCAGAGAAAAAGTTAAAGGATTGCAGTAACAGGACAAGCACCAAATCAAGGCAATGGCAACTGAAAAGCAATAGGATTTTGTGATGCCCTCCTGGCCCCTGCCTCATCCCCTCACTGGCTAGGCACAGAGTTGGCCCATGCTCCCAGTTTGGATCCTTGATCCCAATTCCAGAGAGAACAGGGTAACCCTTGAGCACATTCTGGAAGTAGGTATGTCTGGTCCAATCTGTTTGATAGCAGCCTGAGAATCTGAACCAGGATAATGGTCACAGACTTACCATCCCAGAATTTGCCCTACATGTAGAAGGCAGCTCATGGAGCTCTCATTATGCAAAACAATGTGGGAGAGCAGTCAAGTCATGACTGCCTGAGGCAAGGGATTGCTAGCTGTGGGGTATACAGTGCTGTGCCAAGGACTATGAGGAAACTCTTTCCTAGGGAATAGGAGACATTCGTATCCATGTAAAAGGGGAAATTCCTAGGGTCATGTGCATGCCAAAATAAGACACATGTGCAGAAAGCATAAGGGAGAACCCTACACTTTGGCCTTGAGAAATTCTCCAAACGCAATGTATGGATAAACTCTGAAGGACAGTGCACCCACAGGTAAATTTGCAAGGACTTGGAAAGGTGTTTTATTTTCTTCTTTTTGCTTTTAAAATTGTGTTGGTTCCTGACTTTTGAGGAGAACTCTGTCATAACACTAGCTGGATACAAGCTTAAGGAACAAAGGCTTCAGCATTGATAGCATAGTGATAACAGTACAGTGATGATACACAAAAATATTGGTATTTCCAGGTTTCAGCAAAAGGTTACAAAACATGCAAAGAAACAGGAAGTGGTGGTCCTGGTAAATGATAAGATTAAAACATTAGAAACCATTGATGAGGAGGATCAGACCTGGGACATACCAAAAACTTTAAAAAGTGGACCTAAATATACTCAAAAAGCTAAAGGAAAACATGGACAAAAAATCAGGAAAACAATAGATGAGTCAAAGAGAATATCATTAGAGAGGTGGAAATTATGAAAAGGAACCAAATAGAGCTAAAAATGACAGCAACTGAAATTAAAAATTCCCTGGAGGAGTTCAACAGCAGACTGAAGCTGGCAGAAGAAAGAATTAGTGAACCTGAAAATAAAGCTATTGAAATCATTCAGTCTGAGGAACAGAAAGAAAGAATATCAAAAAGTGTACTGAGCCTGAGGAACATATAGGGCACAATCAAGCAAAGCAATATAAACATTGTGGGAGTCCCAGAAGGAGAAGAAAGAGAGAAAGGGACAGAGAGAAGATTCAGAGCAATAATGCTGAGAATTTCCCAAATTTAACTAAAGACATGAAAATATATATATATCCAATATGCTCAATAGACTCCAAACAGGATAAACCCTAACAGAGCCACACCATGGCATATTATAATCAAACTGTCAAATGCCACAGATGAGAGAATTCTGAAAACTGCACAAGAGAAACAACAGGTCATGTACTGGAAGTCTCAGTAAGATTAAGAGCTGACTTATCAACAGATACCATGGAGGCAAAGTGGAATAACATACTTAAAGAGCTGAAAGAAAAAAAAATGCCAACCAAGAATTCTATAACCAGCAACGTTGTCTCTCAAAACTGAAAGAGTGATCAAGAAATTAGCAGATAAACAAAAGCAGAGGGAGTTCATTCCTAGACCAGCCCTTCATGAGATGCTAAAGCAAGCTCTGCAAATTAAAGAGCCAATAGACAATAGATGGATGCCACATGAAGGAATAAATATCTCCTGTGAGGGCAATGTTATGGGTAGACATAAATGCCAGTAATATTGTATTTTGGGTTTGTAACTCCACTTTTTACTTCCTACTGGGTCTAAAAAGGCAAATGCAAAACATGTAATGATAAATCAGTGGTTTGGAATTCATAATCTGTAAATATGTAATCTGTGACAAGAACTACATAAAGGTGGGAGGAAAAGGGATATAGGGACGAAGAGTGTATACTATTGAAGTTAAGTTGAAATCAATGCAAACAAAATTTTTATAGATTTAGGATACTAAATTTAAGCCCCATGGAAACTACAACACAAATAAAAGAGAACACACAAGCTCAGAGGGACAGAAAGTAGAATACAGGTTGCCAGGGGTTGGGGGCGGGGAGTATGGAGAGTTAATGTACAATGAGTATAAGGTTTCTCTTCGGGGATGTGGGAAATTTTTAGTAACGGGTGGTAGTGAGGGTATCACAACATTGTTAATGTGATTCACCCAAGTGAATGGAATAATTAGGAGTGATTGAGATGGGAAAGTTTACATTGTATATATGTTTCCACAATTTTAACAAAGTAAGAGCAACTAAAGTGGTGATGACAATCAAATGCAATACATGATTGTGGACAGGACCTAGAAGGGAGGAGAAAAAGCTCAAAAGAACTTTTTTGGGAAATATGGAAAAAAATCTGAATATAGACTATAAGTTTTATATCAAGGTTAAATTTCTTGAACTTTTAACTGTGATTGAGTTGGTTACATAGGTGAGTATTCTTGTTCTTAGGATGTGTACATGCCAATAATAAGGGTTTGAGGAGCATGGTATATACAACTTATACTCAAATGTTCAGAAAATAGATTGATAAATAGATGGAAAAATGTGTTTTATTTTCCTAGGCTACTCAAAGCAAATATCATGAAGTAGGTCAGGCTAAACAATGGGAATTTATTCACTCACAGTTTTGAAGGTGGGAAAATGTTCAAACCAAGGCATCATTAAGGCAATGCTTTCTTCCCAAAGACTGGCTGCTGGCAATCTTTGACTTCTCTATCATACAGCAAGGCACATGCTGGCATCTGCTGGTCTCTCCCTTCTCTTCTGAGTTTCATTGATTTCAGCCTCTTTCTTCTATAGCTCTCTCTCTATATCTGAACTCCATTCTCTTAAAAAGGACTCCAATAATAGGATTAATACCCATTCTTATTGAGGTGGGACACACCTTAACTGAAGTAACCTCATCAAAAGGCCCTACTGGTCACAGAAGAGCGCACAGCAAATGGACACACAAAGCGGACAAACGGGGGGGGGGGGCGGGGGAAGGGGAGAAATAAATAAATCTTAAAAAAAAAAAGTCCCTACTTACAATGGGTTTACACCCACAGGAATGGATTAGATTTAAGAGCATGTTTTTATGGGATACATACAGTCCAACTGATGTGGGCTATGAGTGGGAGGCTCTTTGTCTCTTCAGAGATAACCTTAACCTAAACTGTCTGTCCTGACTTGTGGGTGTGGAACAGTAAGAGGCTGCAGTCCTGCCCTTGGTGACCATGGCAGCGACTCCAGTCCCAGGAGGAAATTTAGCAATGCAAACTCAATATACATACCAGTCAGTCCAGGGAAACTCTGATGGTGGTGATGCTGAAACTTCAAGAAACTTGGACTTGGCCTCCAATGGAAAATATAATATAGCCTGTGCATAAATTCAAAATCATCTAATTCTGTATCCAAGTGTGCCTCGTCTCTAGAAATCCAGTTAAGTGATATGGACTTTGAATGTTCAGAAAGGATGTAAGACTGAATGTGTATTCAAGGTTGTATCCAGACAGAATGTGGCAAGATGCTAATTCAAGCTCACCTGAGGTGTGGGCAATATGTTAATTCAAGACCTACCTGGTACTCAGGCAAAGACTTAACTAACAAAGAAAGTAGTTTTCTTTGATAAAAGCACCATTTGACTCCCCACCCTGTATAAAAAGAACTTGAAAATCTAGTTTGGGGTTCGGGTTTGTAACAGAAAGCTCCCGAGTCCAGCCAGCAGTCAATAAACCATTTTTCCTTCTCAAAATCATTCCTGAGTCCTGGCCTTTCTATATGCAAATAATTGAACCTCTCACAACTGCTACAACACAAACACCATAGATACATAGATGTTAGATAGATAGATAGATAGAGAGAGAGAGAGAGAGATAATAGAAAGAAAATGGATAGATGGATAGATAGTTAGATGGAAAGGTAATGGACTGATAGAATGATACGGCAAATGTGGCAAATGTTGAAATTATGGATCTGGGTATTTGGGAAAATGGCAGAATGTTGGAATTCCCTATAAGTAATTTGTATTATTTTTGTAACTATCCTATAAATCTGACATTATTTCAAAATAAAAAGTTAAAAAAAAAAAAAAAAAACAGAAGTCAAATATATGTGAAAGGGCTTTGACAATACAAAGCATTGCCTCAGCTCCTCTAAGGAAGTCAGTCTTTGGAAAGCCAAAGAAAAAAGTGCTTTGGAGACAACACATATTGAAATAAACCCAAGATCTTGAATACCATACCAAGAGTGGCAATAGTTTAGAAGTGCTCAGATTATTTCATATCCCAAAGTATATAATTAGTACATTTTGAAACTTCATTCCCACACATCCCTACTTAGAAGTCTCTGGAGTTATTCATCTCATTGCGTCCTAAGCCTTATCTACTTTAAAGTTCTTTGGTACTAGAGTTGTTACATGGTCAGTTGCTACTCATGCTGTTGATATGCTACTTGTATCTAAAATCCTCTTATGGAAATTAAGAGAATTTTCTATAAATTCAAAATTTATGGCCTTCCAATCAAACAGTGGATGAACACATTTATCTTCATTTCTTCCCAATCCCACTAAAATTACAGTTAACTAATTTTTTTTAAAGATTTATTTTTTATGTATTTCTCTCCTCTCCCCCTCCCCAGTTGTCTGTTCTCTGTGTGCATTCACTGTGTGTTCTTCTGTGACTGCTTCTATCCTTATCAGCGGCACGGGAATCTGTGTTTCTTTTTGTTGCATCATCTTGTTATGCCAGCTCTCTGTGTGTGCAGCACCATTCCTGGGCAGGCTGCACTTTCTTCGCGCTGGGCGGCTCTCCTTACGGGGTGCACTCCTTGCACATAGGGCTCCCCTAAGCAGGGTGCGCCCCTGCATAGCACAGCACTCTGCGCACATCAGCACTGCACATGGGCAAGCTCCACACGGGTCAAGGAGGCCCGGGGTTTGAACCTTAGACCTCCTATGTGGTAGGCGGACGCCCTATCCATTGGGCCAAGTCCGCTTCCCAGTTAACTAATTTTTAAAGGAATTATTTTACAAACCAGACCAAATTCCCTGGGTTCAGGAATTCTCTAGAGGCTCCAAGTATGTCTGAAGAAGTGGGAATTCAGTGAAACTTCACATGTTGAATGTGAAATTTTCCAGTTCTTTTTTCAGTTTAACTCCCAGAAGGCAAAGAGCCATGCATGTCCTCCTTGGCCAAGGGAATTTGCTCTAAGAAAAATTACAACTCAAGAAAAAGAACTAAATATACTGACACTTTGAACCCTCTCCTCCACAATGAAATGGTGGGTCACACCTGATCACAAAAGCCAATAACCCCCTCGCCCACGTCGAGACTTTCCAAACAGCTTTTCAATGCCTTGCTCTTGAAATGAACAGCCAAGATCATGGGCTATTTGAGAAGTGCCTCTAACATGCAGGTGAAGACCAAAATAAACATAAAAATAAGATACAAGAAAGCAGGAAACGTATTTGGCCCAGTGGTTAGGGCATCCATCTACCACAAGGGAGGTCTGCGGTTCAAACCCCGGGCCTCCTTGACCCGTGTGGAGCTGGCCCATGCGCAGTGCTGATGCGCACAAGGAGTGCCGCCCCATGCAGGGGTGTCCCCCGCGTAGGGGAGCCCCATGTGCAAGGAGTGTGCCCCATAAGGAGAACCGCCCAGCGCAAAAGAAAGTGCAGCCTGCCCAGGAATGGCGCCGCCCACACTTCCCATGCTGCTGACAACAGAAGCGCACAAAGAAACAAGACACAGCAAATAGACACAGACAACAGACAAACGGGGGGGGGGGGGGGGGGGGGATTAAATAAATAAATAAATCTTAAAAAAAAATTCAAGAAAGCTGAGATAATGCAGGGAAGAGAACATTTTACAAGCACTATAAATTATTATGCTGTAAAAGACAAGGTTTTTGAAAACATTACAAGAATGGGTTGCTGTAAAATATAAAAAGGAATAGTATAGAACAAGAGAGGGTTTGTGACTGAAATATGACATAAATTAAAATTCAGTATGCATTAGAAAATAGAGTCAAACAAATCCCTCAGGGAGACAGGTAGCAGTGGTCATTTAAGGGGGCAGGTCACTGAAAAGCAACCACCTGAGCTGCTCTCATTGAAGTCATTCCAACTCAGTCCCTGCCCCAGAGCTGAGCTTTGAGGACACCATATAAATTCATGCATTGTAAACAGTCCGAGGCAGACAAAGGCTTTGAGTTTTTTCCTCCCTTTTCTCACACGGCGCCAAAGCATCCTAATCAATGTGACGATTTACTTCACTAGCCAGATGCTTGGAATGCTCGGTGCCAAATATCTCAGTATGCAATTTAGTCTGCGTAGACACCATCCTGAAGCAAGGAGTGGGGAGGGACCAACCCCCCTCCCCCCAATATTCCACTTACTGCACAATGTGCACTGCAAAGCAAGGGGGCACTTCCCGCCCCCCGCATTTCCTGCCTCCACAGTCACTTCCAAAGGAATGATTAAAACATAGGAAAATATGAGCCTTTGTCACCCATCACTGTTGAATAATGATCACTTTAGTCATGTAGGAGTCTGCTTTGATAAGGAAACGCACTGCCTGGAAAATGTAATGGTTCATATTCATGCATCTGCGCTCTCGCAAATGCTTTCTTGGCACCATCATATCGTGTATGATTAATTTTCCACTAGATTCACAAAGAAAGAGAAATCCTTCTTTATAAAATGTTAACTTGCGCGTTCTGAAGAAATTATGACACCAAATGCTGGAATTATGCCCTAGTTTTTAGCAAGAAAAAAAAATGTTATTTTCTTTAGCTGGATATTTTCAGCTGGACATTATCTTTTCTAACATAACTATATACTTTTCCAAATTTACTTAGCAAAGCACATATTGAAAATGCATTATAATATACTGAGTGTGCAGGCCTATTAGAGTCCTCCTCATCTTTCATTCCGGATCCTAGTTTTCCACTCCATGATGTGCAGAGCAGGCTACTAGAGACCCACAACAGCACAATTCCAAGAATGTAAGCAGGAGAGCCCTAAGCAGAAGGTCCTGGCACTGAGTTGGGCTTGCAGCCCATTTTCAGAATACAGAATTAGCCCCTTTTTTAAAATTTCAGTCAGGATCATGGAAAGGTGATGGAAAGTGCAGGGTACTATTTGGATGAAGAACCAGGAAATAGGCTGTAGGTATGTAAGTGACATGGCTTATATATCAGGACGCCTCATTTGAATTTTGCGGATAGTAAGTATTGTGGAATAAAAACAAACAAAAAACATGGTTTCCTCTCACATCCTCTCACATCCCTCTAATCTCTCCCCCCACCCCAAACACACACATATATATAATTCATTCTGTCTGAGATGTGACCTAGGAATCAGTCTTGAAAAAGCTCCCAGGTGATACTGATAATCAGCTAGAGGACCATCCCTTCAATAATCTCCCAAGCCCCTTCCAGGGCTTTGGGAGATAGAAGACATGCCCTGTGCCCTCCAAGAACTTGAAATATAATTAGGGAGTTAAGACAGAGCAGGGCAATATAAGACAACTATTATATAAGCTACATGAGTGTCATAAATAATAAAAGTCTAAGAATGTGATGGTTCAGAAGCTCCACTCTGGTGGAGGAAGGCTCTGAGATAAGCTCAAAGAATGTTAGGAATGTGAAAAGGCAAAAGAGATGGAGGAGTCCCTCTTGGAGGGGGCAGGGAGAATAGCCCTGGAGTGTGCACAGCAGGCACATGATAACTGGCTATGAACACCGCCAGCTTGGTCTTAACCCATTCATTCTCATTTCTGGTGAATTTTCACCCAGGTTTGCTTAAGGAGAAATAGGAACACTTGATCATTGTTGGTGGGAATTTAAAACGGGCGACCACTGTGAAAAACAGCAATCTTCGGAAAGTTAAGTATAGAATTACCATACGACCCAGCAATCCCACTTCTGGGTATATACCCAAAATAATTGAAAGCAGAGACTCAAACAGATATTTGCATCCCAGTGTTCATAGTAGTGTAATTTACAATTGCCAAGAGGTAGAAGCAACCCAAGTGTTCATCAACCCATGAATGGATAAACAAAATATGGTAAATACATTCAATAGAATATTATTCAGCCTAAAAAAGGAATGAAATTCTGATACATGTGGTGATACAAATGAATTTTGAAGACATCAAGGTGAATGTAGTAAGCCATTGGCAAAAGGACAAATTTTGTATAATCTCACTGATCTGAAATAATTAGAATATGAAAATTCATAAGTCAGAAACTACAATACAGGTTATCAAGAGCTGGGATGGCGGTACAGAATGGGGAGTTAATGCTTAATTTGCAGAGTTTCTGTTTGGGGTGATGGAAAAGTTTTGACACTGGACAGTGGTGATGGTAACACATAATTGTGAATATAATCATCACTGAATTGTATATTTCAAAGTGGGTTAAAGGGGAAATTTTAGGTTGTATATATGTTACCAGAATAAAATTTAAAAATATAAAAAACACAGCCTAGCTCAACAGAGCTTGAAGCCTGGCAAGCCTTTTCTTGTTTTGATTTATCATTTACTCACTCAATAAATGTCTATGGATCACCCAAGAATAAAACTTTAAAAAAATAAGTGAGATATAGCAGTTCCCAAGAGCCTCCTTAATCCACAGGATCTAATTGACATTTAAAGAACATGCCACCTAACCACAGCAAAATACACATACTTTTCAAGCACCCATAAAATATACCAAGATAGGCCATATCATGAGCCATAAAACAAACCTCAAGAAATTTTAAATAAATTAAAACATATAGAGTGTTCTCAAAAACTACAAAGGTATCAGAGAAGAAGGCAATAACAGAAAGGTAACAGGAAAATCTCCAATTACTTGACAACTAAACACACTTCTAAATATCCATAGGTCAAAGATGAAGTCTCAAAGGAAATTTAAAAAAACAAACATGTTGAACTGAATGAAAATGAGAATACAGTATATCAAAATTTGTGGGGCACAGCTGATTGGGAGATTTATAGCACTAAATGCATATATTTGAAAATAGGAAATATTTTTCCTGTTTTCCTGAGCTGCTTCTTTGAAAAGATCAGTAAATTGACAAACCATAAGTCTGACTGAAAAGAAATAAAAAAGAGAAGGCACAAGTTATTAATACTAAGAATGAAACAGAAGATATCACAGCAGATTCTGTAAATATCAAATGGATAATGAGGGAATATAATTCTACCCATATAAATTTAACATCTTAGATGAAATGGACCAATTCCTCAAATAACACAAACTAGTATAGCCCATCCTATAGAAAAGAGAAAACTTGGATTACCCTCTTCCTATTCATGATACTGAAGTCATAAAACTCACCAAAAAGGAATC